>NC_060274.1:60970635-61570635 GCF_021613505.1 Equus quagga
AGGCACTTTAAACCAAACATACGAAACTGTGTTTTTTGTTTTCTTGTAGGCATTTATAATATATTGATAGTTATGGATTTGGTTCAGTAAACCTTCCGGAGTTTGTCATCTAGATACATTTCTAGAATAAATGTTTGTTTTTTCCTGAGAAACAATACTACTGTTTTCTGCATTTTTAATTGGCATACCATTGGTGTACTGTTATAGGAAATCTTGGCGTTTCTTGAATGATTCAGCCACTCATATGAAAGCACTCCAGGTTTTGTCTAGGCCTTCTTGGAAAACAATTCTACTTCTGTAGTTCGTGTCTGTACCATTATAATGTTTGCTTCTAGTAAGTCATTGTTTAGAAAATACAGTGTTTTGTAGCAGAGTTCCCTGGGTAGAAATCCTTAAATTGCTGCTCTGAATATCCTGAGTTGCTGTATTGAAAAAACAAAGTTACCCTGTTTCTGTAGATCTTCTGAGGGGAGTAGAGAGTGAAGGACTGATATTGGAAGTGGTTATTTTGCAACAGGCAATTTGATCTTGACCTGAATAGATTGTAATGATTTGTTTCTTGTACTTCCTTTTCCAAATGTGTAGTTGCTTATTAATTTAATGCATAAATTTGGAATTTAAGTGTTTGACTTTTACATTAAAACATTTAAATCCCACAACAGTTTATAATGAGGTAGGCATGATATTTATTATTCAAAGGTAGGCACACTAACTTTAACTTCCTTTATAAGTATGAAACACTTTTTATAATTACTACACTAGTTTTTTGCCTTAAACTAATGAACAAATGAATATATTGTTTTCTCTCCAAAGTGTGGCTTTGTTTAAATCATTGTTCTTCTTCATCTCCAGTGTGACATTTGTATGTGCAGCATTTCTGTATTTGAAGACCCAGTGGATATGCCCTGTGGACATGACTTTTGTAGAGGATGTTGGGAGTCGTGAGTATATGTGCACCTTAGTATTTCTTACTGCATCACAGCACCCTAATTTGGTAATAAAATTGCTTGCTTTCAATATTTAATGATATGGATTATGTATATTGGTTTCAGAGTTAGACTGAAATATATTATACTTTACTACTAAGGAAGAATTTTGCTTTTCTTATTTTGACATCTTCTAATCTATTAACTTAGTTAAATTATTTAATTTAGTAATTAATGTTATTTGGCTTAATATAAGATACTTTTGGGAACAAAGCAGGTATACGTAAATAAGTTCTCCTAGTATCTTAATTTATATTACATCTAATGTAAATTTTAAGCCTATACCTAAATATCAAGAATCAGTTTCTTACAGCCAAAGAATTTTTAAGCATTTGTTTTTATGCTGTCTCTGAACTTTTTGTGACAAGCAAATAGCCTTGAAAATCTGTAAAATATGAACATTTAATATTTCTTTTTAATCAGTTCAGTTAGATGTCTCTCCCAGGCATCATTGAGTATATATTACAAATGGAAAATTTATTTTGCTTCTCATGTTTATCTCCAGTCTCCTTCCCATTACCTTGCCAAGATTTATACTTTCTTATTATCCATTAACTTTGCTCTAATGTTACGCTTTTCGAGAGAGCTTTATAAAGAAAATGAAGACTGAGCAATACAATATCATGTTATCTCTAGAGACACATAAATGTACTGATTGATGACCTAAGCAAAGCATGTCATTATTATTTAAGGAAATCTTAAAAATCAGAAGTTTTCAAACTGTTCTTTTTCATGGAGTACGGGATCCAAGTGTAGGAAGCTGGGGAGCACAGTGTTGGCTGAGAGAGCAAGAACTGGAGCAGATTTTCTCTTGTGTTTGTAAACAACTTTGTTGGAGTATAATTGACATGCAATAAACCACATATTTAAGATAAATAATTTGATAAGCTTTGACATATATACACCCATGAAACTATTACCACAATCAAGATGATGAATATATCCATCACCCCCAAAAGTTTCCTCATTTCTCCTTGAAATTCCTCCCACCCTTGTCTTTCTGCATCTCTCTTATCTTCCCACCACCATCCCCTCCCTCCAATCTGTAGGCAACCACTGATCTTTCTGTCACCCAGGTTTTATTTTGAGTACATTTTCTTTCTCTGTTTTACAAATCGGGGTATGAGACAAGATTTCATTTCGAGGAGCAAAAAATTACTGCTTTAAAAAATCAGGACAAATAAGAATATCTGGTCATTCTTTTTAAGACATAGACTAGAGACGACTCTGTCTAATTAGATAGGATCAAATCAGTACAGCTGATAGAGGTAAACTACAGCTGAAAGAAGCAAGGGGCAGAGCTCACAATCCAAAGCAAACTTTGACCTAGTTCTGGATGCAGAAAATCTTCCACAGGTACAGTACTTTGTTTAGCTTAAAATTGTTAATTGTATATTTTTGTGAACTGTATTGTATTATTTGGGTGCTGTCAAATTTGCTACTGTTGACCTTGGTTTCTGTGTGAAAACCGAGCACCCCAGAGATTTACTTGAATTTTTTTGAACTTCTTTACCTACCTCACCAAACTCCTGTCACAGGACTAGCCTTAAGAAGTTTATGGTAAGGGGCTGGCCCCGTGGCCGAGTGGTTAAGTTCGCGCGCTCCGCTGCAGGCGGCCCAGTGTTTCGTTGGTTCGAATCCTGGGCGTGGACATGGCACTGCTCATCAGACCACGCTGAGGCAGCGTCCCACATGCCACAACTAGAAGAACCCACAACGAAGAATACACAACTATGTACCGGGGGGGCTTTGGGGAGAAAAAGGAAAAAATAAAATCTTTAAAAAAAAAAAAAAAAAGAAGTTTATGGTAAGATTTAAATTTGAAAGATCTAATAATTGTTTCCCATGGTACCTTATCAGCCTACCTAGGATTCTCCTCCCTACTCCTGCCAGGTAGTTCTTGTCAAATCAAGCACCAGTAAAACAGCTTCCAGGTTGGGTGATTCATTTGTTGATAAAACTGTTTTTAAATTAATTGCAGTCCTCTCTGAGGCATATAGAAAAGAAACTCCTCTGTCTTAAGGAGCAAGGAAGAATTTTTAAGGGTCCTTAGATAGTTCAAAAATCAGTTTATCTTACTCTTCCCTACCCCCTTATCCCTCAGTCCAGCCAGATGCTTTGAAGCATCTATGCCCAGGGCTTAAATGAAAGAGAAATTACTATTTTCTACCTCACATAGAATATCCTTCCTGCTGCTTATTACTTGTTGATTTAGGTAAGTGGTACCTCACTGTGCCTCAATTTCTTAATCTATAAAATGGTGATAATAATAAGTACTTCATAGGATTATTATTAGTTTATTATTAAATGACTTAATATATATCAAATGCTTAGAACAAGGCCTGGCACATAGTAACCACTCAATAAATGTTAGTTATTATCATCTCCCTAAGCATGGTAATAAGCAAGAGAACCGATCTACGATATAACCTGTAAAGCTGACCTACAAGATAAAGATATAGGTGAAGTTTGCCCCATACTTCTCTCTTTTACTAACAGTCATCAACTTCATGTTCTGCTTATAAATTTAGTGGGAAATTATATCTTGATGAGGATTAATAGCATGGCTATTATATAGAGAAATGATCCTATCTTCAATGAGATCTCAGTTCTGTCATTTAATTGGCAGAGATAATTACATCTGCTGTGATGTATTTAGAATACATAAAACATATAGTAAATAAATCATATTGTAACTATGTCTAAGCAAACTGCACTTTGACAGGGGAGTATAAGTATTAAGATAAATTATATCCAACTTCCCAGGGAACCTCTTCATAGCTAAAAGAAAGAGGATCCTGTTATGTGAAAAAGGGAACTCTACAGTTAGCAGTTCTCCAACTTTTAGTCTCAAGACCACTTTACTGTCTTAAAAATTGTTGAGGAACAACAAAAATGGCTTCAGTAAGTTAGAAGCCCATTTCTCTCTCAAGAAATGAGAGTTGGGGAGTAAGGCTTTGGCAAAATGGTGGGGTGAGCTGACCCGGGACTCTCTCCCCTCCAAACTACAACAAAGGATTGGAAAAAACTGAATTTCAGCTAATAAACCTAATGCCAGACCATCAGAGACCTACAGCACCAAAAAGACAGAGGATGGAGAGGCTGCAGCCGGCCTCGGAAGAGCTGGAACGGGGTAAGAGAAAACTTCTCTCCCTCTCCTAGGGACTGGGATCGCTGCCGCGGGTGCGGGAAGGAGCGGGGGAGGGGCTGCATGACCAGGGGATCATCCATGACTCCCGCCGCCAGTACAGTGGAAACCCGCTGACAGGGGAGAGCTTCCGTGCGCGGGGACCCCATAAAGCCAGGACCCCGGGAGACCAGATAACAGAACTGATCTGAATCCAGATTGGCATGTGAGAAAAACAGCCCCTCCCCCCCAGCAAACCATGCTGGGCGCCGCCATCTTGCCCGAAGGCAGAGAGCTCAGAACATGCCGTTCTCGACCCCCATCTAGTGGCAACAGGCTGTAACTGCAACCAAATTCTACCATCATGTGAAAAAACCGCTCCTCTACAATCCAGCAGTTTATAAAAGCTCCAGACCAAAAGGAAAACAATAAAAACATGGAATTAAGTCCTGAGGACTTGGAAATAGGTAAACTAAGTGATAAGGAGTTCGGAGTAGCTATAATCAGAAAACTCAGTGAGCTAGAGAGAAAGAGAAACAAGCCAATGAGTTCTGGAGTTACTTCACAAAAGAGATTGAAACTATAAAGAAGAATCAAACAGAATTACTAGAGATGAAAAACACAATGGACCAGATAAAACAGAATACAGATTCCCTGAATGCCCGTGTAGACACCATAGAGGAGCAAATTAGCATAATCGAAGATAGACAGGCTGAATGGCTCCAGACAGAGGAAGAAAGAGAACTAAGAATTAAAAAGAATGAGGAAAATCTCCGAGAGATAGCAGATTCAATGAGGAGAAAGAATTTAAGGATCATAGGAATTCCCGAGAATGTGGAAAAGGAAAATGGAGTAGAAAATGTGCTTAATGAAATTATAGAAGAGACACTTCCCAAATCTGGGGATTGAGGGAGAAATGTGTGTAGAGGAAGCTTTCAGATTTCCTAGATTTGTCAATGCAAAAAGATCTACTGCAAGGCATGTAGTAGTAAAAATGGCAAAAAGGAAAGACAAAGAAAGAATACTCAGGGCAGCAAGGCAGAAGAAAATAACCTACAAAGGAACTCCTTTCAGACTTTCAGCAGATTTCTCTACAGAAACCTTACAAGCTAGGAGAGAAGGGAGTAACATATTCAAAACATTAAAAGATAAAAATCTTCAGCCAAGAATACTCTATCCAGCAAGAATATCCTTCAGATATGAGGGAGAAATTAAATCTTTTCCAGACAAACAAAAGTTAAGGGAATTTGTAACCAGAAGTCCTCCACTACAAGAAATCCTCAAGAAGGCTCTCATACATGAAAAAAGAAAAAAGGGAGAAAAGGGTCACAAACCACAGAGTAGGAAGACAGATAGATAGGACCAGAATAGGATAGCAAATATTCAACTACAGCATTAGGACAAAGGTAAGGAAACTACCAAAGCAAAGACGATCTTATCACTCTAACTACAAACTCATAATGTGAGTTAGAATAAGAAATGAAAATAATAATTTAGGAGGGGAAGAGCAAAGGGACTAAATCAGTCTAGGCCAAGTAAGTAAGAGACCACCAGAGAATAGATTATATTATACACGAGATTCTAAATACAAATTTAAGGGTAGCCACTAAACTAAAAACAGAACAGAGCCACAAGACATAAATAAGGAAAAATCTAAGAAACCCAGCATAAGAAATTGCAATATTAAATGAGTAGGCTAAGGCACACAGGAAAAGAAACGCAGGAAAACAGGATAATGAGCAACAGATTGACAGCATTAAGTCCACATGTATCAATAATCACTCTCAATGTAAACGGATTGAACTCTCCAATGAAAAGACACAGAATGGCAAAATGGATTAAAGAACAAGAGCCAACAATTTGTTGCCTCCAGGAAACACACCTCAACCCCAAGGACAAACACAGGCTCAGAGTGAAGGGGTGGAGGAGAATCCTTCAAGCTAATAGCAAGCAAAAGAAAGCACGTGTTGCAATTCTTAAATCAGACAAGACGGATTTCAAAATAAGGCAGGTAAAGAGAGACACAGAGGGACAATATATAATGATCAAAAGGACACTTCATCAAGAAATAACGCTTATAAATATCTATGCACCCAACATAAGAGCACCAAGGTTCATAAAGCAACTATTAACAGACCTAAAGGAAGATTGTTAAAAACAACACAATAATAGTAGGGGACCTCAACACCCCACTCACATTAATGGACAGATCATCCAGACAGAAAATCAACAAGGAAATAGGGGAGCTAAACGGAAAACTACAACAATTGGACTTAATAGACATATATAGATCACTTCACCCTAAAACAGCAGAATACACATTCTTCTCAAGTGCACATGGAACATTCTCAAGGATAGACCATATGTTGGGAAACAAGGCAAGCCTCTACAAATTTAAAAAAATTGAAGTAATAACAAGCATCTTCACTGATCATAATGCTATAAGGCTAGAAATTAATTACAAGAAAAAAATTGTTGAGGACGTCAAAGCACTTCGTTTTATATGGGTGGTATCTATCCATATATACTATATTAGAAATTAACACTGTAAAAATTTAATATTTGTTTATTCATTTTAAAATAACAGTAAGAAACTCATTATATGTTAACATAACATTTACTGTGAACAATAACTATTTCCAGTAAAAAAATTAGTAGTGGTATTGTTTTACATTTTTGCAAATCTCCTTAGTATATGGCTTAATAGAAGCCATATTCTTATGTCTCCTTCTGCATTCGGTCCATTATGATATATTGTTCTGGTTGACATCTATAAAGAAAATCTGACCTCACACAGATGTGTATATGGAAAAGAGAAAAGTATATTAACAGCCTATTCAGATAAGTGTGGATACTCTTTGATATACATCAAAACTCAACAAGTGATAGTTTTCTTAATCGTTAGTTGCAGTGTAAAATCTGAAACCATATCTATAGACTTTTTGTACTCTTTACATTAAAATCCATTGGTCTATCCTGCACTTTTACTGGATCTTTTACCCATGCATGGTCTTGTAACATCATTTTGAAAATATTGGCTCAATGGGTTACGTAGATCTTCCAATGTTAATGTATTTCACATACATATTGTAGTAAAAAAAAATCACATTAGTTAATATCACCACCAGTGTCATCAGAAAAGTCTCTAAATATTGGGAAGCTGAGAAGGTCACAATAGCAGATAAGAGTTTTTCAAAATTCTACTTTCTACTTGAAGGCTTGAATTTTATCATTGGCAACAAATACCATCAACTTTTTTCCTTGATGTGGCAGGCTCACTTAATGCATTTGTTTAAAAAGTTTACCATATACCCAAGTCTGAATAATCATTGTCTATAGTTGTTCTTTCAAATAAAAATAATGTCCCATGATAAAAGCAGGCAAGTCTACTTGTAGCTTGAACAATTAATTTCCTGAGACAACTATCATGCCTTGGTATGCAGCAGAAGGTCATTATGCTTGCTTCTCATTTCTTTGCACAGAATACCCAAAAAATGGGTACCCATGGGTTAAGATTTAATAAAATAAATAATCAGTAAAATTTATTAATAATCCATAATTAATAATGTTTATTACTCCCTCAAGGACCTTCTTAAATGCAACTGGTTTTTTGTTTGTTGTTTGTGTGTGTGTGTTTTTTTGAGGATGATTGGCCCTGAGCTAACATCCATGCCCACCTTCCTTTATTTTATATGTGGGATGCCTGCCACAGCATGGCTTGACAAGCAGTGGGTAGGTCCGCACCTGAGATTCGAACCAGCCAACACCGGGCCACCTAAGCGGATCTGTGAGCTTAACCCCTGTGCCACTGGGCTGGCTCCTGGCTTTTTTTTTTTTAACCACAAGTGTGGAGCTGTGAAGAATATAAAATCTACTTGGCTACAAAATGCCACTGCCATGATTCATGCTAAGGCAGCTGCAGTTTTAACCAAAAAACAACCAAAGTCTTAATACTCAACCATTATGAAAATAGTTTTGTCCTCATAAACCCCCTGGAAAGTCTCAGGAACCCTCACAGCTCTGCAGATCACACTTTGAGAACTGCTACTCTATAGCATTTCCCCTGAATGCTTCATCCATGTTTACTTCTGCCAAATTGTTTCTCCTGACACAGAGTAATACAAGTAATTTTTTTAACTGGTGACTAAGGTACAGAATGCCCTTCTATTGGGATAAATCAGAGTTTTGTGAATAGTGTGTGGTTTTTAAATCATATTGAAAATAGAGGGGAACATTTTAAACATGTTGAATTTAAAATGCCTATGGGATATTTAAATGAAAATATTGTGTGTGTAATCAAAATCTATAGCTAAGGAGGGAGATCTGGGTTTTAAATTTCAGAGTCATTGACATACAGGTGGTAGTTTAAGTTAGGCATATTTAGGTCACCCAGGGGAATTGTATGGAATGGGAAGGGAAGAGTTTGGGCATGAAATCTCTAGGGAACAGTAAAATATAAGTGATCAGAAGAGTAAAAGGCATAGCGAAAAAGATGAACAAGGAACAACCAGAGGGAAGAAGGATGCCGGGGAAAAAATAAGTCCTAGAAGCCAGAGGGAAGAGAGAATCTGAAAGAAGGAACTGTTCATCAGTGTAGGATACTCTAGAGAAATGAAAGGAAAGTAAAAACTGAGAAACCTTGAATAATTTGGGCTAATGAGTAATCTTAATGGCTTTGTAGAAAGCCAGCCATTCAATGAAGAGTTGATAGAAGCCAGAGTGTTACAGGTTGAGAAGTGAATGGGATGGACTTGGGGAAGGAATGACAAATCATTGTTTTGTCAGGAAACTTTGATGTGAAAGAAAAGGAAAGTGGAACTAAAACGTGTTATGTGATTGAGAAAGGTTTTCAGGATGGGAAAAACTTGAGCATGTTTATTGTGCCAAGGATGAGAGCCATTAGAGAGAGAGAGTAGGTTAACGGATAGTGCGAGTCCCAGAGCTGGCCTGAGGATTTGAGGAATAGCCTGGGGCTAAAGGAGGAAGCCCTCTGACTGAAGTGACAGGGAAGAAGGCAAAAATAGCTAATATGGCTAGATTTGAGGTGTGGTAAGGAGGATGTTAAGAGAGGCTCTGTTTTCTCTGAAGTGCCCAGATGAGATTGTGGAGGAAAAAGTTGGAGTAAAGGCAGCAGATCTGATGAGATCTCAATAAGCTTGATATTTTTTTATTTTATTTTATTTTTTTAAATGTAGAAACCCATTCTTTTTTTTTTTTAAAGATTTTATTTTTTTCCTTTTTCTCCCCAAAGCCCCCCGGTACATAGTTGCATATTCTTAGCTGTGGGTCCCTCCAGTTGTGGCATGTGGGACGCCGCCCCAGCGTGGTTTGACGAGCAGTGCCATGTCTGCGCCCAGGATTCGAACCGACGAAACACTGGGCCACCTGCAGCGGAGCGCGCGAACCCAACCACTCGGCCACGGGGCCAGCCCCTATAAGCTTGATATTTTTAAGTGCAATTAAATTAAGAGACTGGAGAACTAAAGGAAAAAGATATTGTAGGCAGTGGAATAATCAAACTTTATGGTGATGACTCAAGAATGGTGATTTAATTGCCTGATTTTCCATTTATCTTCTCTAGGTTTAAGTGTTAAATCTACACTTCAAAAGTTTGTTTCTTGTTTTTCCATAGGCAATATTAATAATAATAACAATAAAACCCATGCTGAAATTTACGAATTCTTATTCTGTGCCAGGCACCTTGCAGATATTTCAAAAACATGATACCATATAATCTGTATAACAACCCTGAGAAGTGCGTATTATTATCTCCATTTTGCAGATAGTCAAACTGAGGCACAGAGCAGTTAAATAAATTGATTAGTATTATATAACTTGTTAGGGCAGATCTGGTATTCTCTAACTCAAATTCTGCTCTTAACCTCTTAATTCACCTTGGTCAAGATTCCTGCCACCTTCTAGGATACCTTTCTCCTACTACCTCGACTAGGGTACCTAGAGTAGTACATGAAACTCATTTTAATATTCATCTAAATGAAATATAAGCATAAAACCTTTTCTTCACAAAAGCATGCTATATTCCACTGCAACCCCAAAATCTGTTAAATTATCTGTGGTTTAATTCTGTTCAATTGCTCCCTTTTATTTGAAGGTGGAGAATATTGAGAATTGAATATGACATTTCTAAACCACTCATTTCTGAATTTTTAATATTAAATAAATCTATTGTTTCAACTTTTTAGAGAGGATAAAGCAAACCATGAACATATAAAACATATAAATATATGTATATATGTTTGTATATATATAAAATTAATGTTGGACAGGTAGTAATTGTTGAATAGTTTGTGAATTATATAAATCAGTGTATTACAGTGATATTCCACACTCTGTTCAGTGATGTTATTTTAACTATACTCTAACAAAGTTCAGCATAAAGAAAAAATTCTTAGAATATGCAAATAAATTATATCTTTATGTTTTTTCTGTCTATTGATCATTTTAATAGGTTTTTGAATCTGAAAATTCAAGAAGGTGAAGCTCACAACATTTTCTGCCCTGCATATGATTGCTTCCAACTTGTGCCTGTGGATATCATAGAAAGTGTAGTTTCTAAGGAGATGGACAAACGATACCTACAGTTTGATATTAAGGTATGCTGCCAATTACCTGTCTGATTTCCATAATTTTGATTTAATTAAACCTATATAACAGATTTTAATTTTTTTGTTTTATTTTTGAAAACACTAAAATAATAGACTCTGACTTTTGTGTCTCAGGAAAACTGCATAAAGGAATGTGGCATTAATTAAAGTTTTAAGCTAAAGTGTTATTTTATAATCATGATAGAAGTGAAAGTGAAAAGCTAAAGTAGTAGTTTACCAAAAAAATAAAACTATTGCTCAGAACTATTTACTGATCGCCTATTGCACTTTTATAACTGATTGATAGGATAATGTTCAAAGTACATAGTAGGTGTTTTAAGTTTTCCAAGAGATTATATTTTACTCTCCTAAATTAAATATTTAGCTGTAAAGATTATCAATTTGAAAATTTATGTATTTTTTTAATTTCAAATAATAGTTTCATATAATGATTACAATGTTTATTTCATCTTTTTTCCTATCTTCATTTTCATTCAGAAGTTATTCAGAAGCATATGCAAGTTCCTTTTTTGTGTGACTTAACAGTTACATTTTAACTGCCTTCTACAGCTTTTTGTAGTTTAAACCTTAATATATGGACTTTTTTTTTTTATTGAGGTCATAATAGTTTATAACATTGCAAAATTTCAGTTGTACATTATTATTTGTCAGTCACCATATAAATGTGCTCCTTCACTCCTTGTGCCCACCCCTTAACCCCCTTCCCCCTGGTAACCAATAATCTGTTCTCATTGTTCATGTATTTGTTTATCTTCCACATATGAGTGAAATCATATAGTGTTTGTCTTTCTCTGTCTGGCTTATTTCACTTAACATCTTACCCTCAATCCATCCATGTTGTTGCAAAAAGGATGATTTTATCTTTTTTTTATGACTGAGTAGTATTCCATTGTCTGTGTACACCACATCTTCTTTAGCCAATTATCAGTTGATAATCGGGTTGCTTCCATGTCTTGGCTATTGTGAATAATGCAGCAATGAACACAAGGGTGCATAAGTCTCTTTGAATCATTGATTTCAAGTTCTTTGGATAAATACCCAGTAGTGAGATAGCTGGGTCATATGATATTTCTATTTTTAATTTTTTGAGAAATCTCCATACTGTTTTCCATAGTGGCTGCACCAGTTTGTATTCCCACCGGTAGCGTATGAGGGTTCCCTTTTCTCCACAACCTCTCTGACACTTGTTATTTTTTGTCTTGGTGATTATAGCCATTCAAACGGGTGTAAGGTGATATCCAAGTCTAGTTTTGATTTGCATTTCCCTGATGATTAGTGATGTTGAACATCTTTTCATGTGTCTATGGGCCATCTGTATATCTTCTTTAGAAAAATGTCTGTTCATATCCTCTGCCCATTTTTTTATCAAGTTGTTTGTTTTTTGTTGTTGAGTTGTGTGAGCTCTTTATGTATTATGGAGATTAACCCTTTGTTGGATATATGATTTGCCAGTATTTTCTCCCAGTTGGTGGGTTATCTTTTCATTTTGTTCCTGGATTACTTTGCCTTGCAGAAGGTCTTTAGCTTGATGAAGTCCCACTTGCTTATTTTTTCTTTTGTTTCCCTTGTCCGAGTAGACAACATATTCAAAAAGATCCTTTTAAGACTGATGTCCAAGAGTATACTGCCTATATTTTCATCTAGCAGTTTTAGTTTCTGGTCTTACCTTCAAGTCTTTAAGCCATTTTGAGCTTATTTTTGTGTATGGTGAAAGATAATTGTCTACTTTCATTCTTTTGCATGTGGCCGTCCAGTTTTCCCAATGGCATTTGTTGAAGAGACTCTCCTTTCTCCATTGTATGTTCTTAGTTCCTTTGTCAAAGATTAGCTGTCCGTAGATGTGTAGTTTTATTTCTGGGCTTTCAGTTCTGTTCCATTCATTGGTGTGCCTGTTTTTTGTGCCAGTACCATGCTGTTTGGATTACTATAGCTTTGTAGTATATTTTGAAGTCAGGGGTTGTGATGCTTCCAGCTTTATTCTTTTTTCTCAGGATTGCTTTAGCTGTTTGGAGTCTTTTGTTGTCCCATATGAATTTTAGGATTCTTTGTTCTGTTTCCATGAAGAATGTCACTGTGATTCTGATTGAGATTGCATTGAATCTGTAGACTGCTTTAGGTAGTATGGACATTTTAACTATGTTTATTCTTCCAGTCCATGTGCATGGAATATCTTTCCATTTCTTTCTCTTCCTTTTTTTTCTTTTTAGTGAGGAAGATTGACCCTAAACTAACATCTGTTGCCAATCTTCCTTTTTTTTTTTTCTCCCCAAAGCCCTACTATATAGTTGTATATCCTAGTTGTAGGTCATTCTAGTTCCTCTATGTGGGATGCCACCAGAGCATGGCCTGATATGTGGTGCATAGATCCACACCCAGGATCCAAACTGGCGAACTTCAGACCACCAGAGCGGAATGTGCAAACTTAACCACTTGACCACAGGGCTGGCCCCTCTTTCCATTTCTTTATGTCATCATCAATTTCTTTTAGTGATGTCTTATAGTTTTCATTGTATAGGTCTTTTACCTCCTTGTGAAATATAAATATAAACATAAATATAGAAGATCACATCCTTACTAAGGTAATTACCAGTTTTTTCCTTCTTTTTAAGTTGTTTTGTACTTTCTGGTGCTATTTTAAGTATTTCTTGAGACTGACTACTACTTATTTTTTATTTTGCTCTTCTTTTGCTTTAAAGTAAATTGACATAGGGGTATACTCTATATTCGAATTTGGAATTAAAGTATTTTCTGTTGTGTTTTGTTATTGATGTTTAAACAGGCCTTTGTTGAAAATAATCCTGCCATTAAATGGTGTCCCACTCCAGGCTGTGAAAGAGCAGTCAGACTAACAAAACAAGGGTCAAATACATCTGGGTCTGATACACTGAGCTTCCCCTTGCTCAGAGCTCCGGCTGTGGACTGTGGAAAAGGACACCTCTTCTGCTGGTCAGTACAAGACAAGTTGGAATCAGCCTAATCACCTTTCTAACAGTTTTTAAAGCGACTTTGTACTTTGAATCAGACCTTTAAATTGTAGTATGTTTGATGTCATTCTTATTAATTAAAAAAATGTATAAGTAGTAATGGTTTATATTTATTGTGTGCTTGATGTGTGCCAGGTACTATGCCAAATATTTTCATATATTGAATTTTCCCAACAAGGTTATGAGTTGAGTACTGTTATTATCCCATTTTTACAGATAAGGAAACTCAGGCACGGAGAAGTTGCCCAGGGTTATGCAGCTAGGGAATGGTGGAAATGGGATTAGAACCTAGCTCTTTTTGATTCCAGTGCCCACGCACTTAAACTTTAATACCAAATTGCTTACTACAGATTAGAAAATGTTTAGAGTTTACTCTTTTTTTTTTAAATAGAAGATTCTAGCAGTGATTCTTAACCAGGGATACCCAAAACTACTAAGACAGCTTTTCTAGATTTTCATCATAGGCCCCAACAAGTGAGATTTTGATTGAGTAGGTTTTGGATTGGAGCTCCCCCAAAAAAAGCTCTTAGGTGATTCTAATGCACAGTCCTAGATAGTAACCAATTGTGTGTCTTGTGTTTTGTTTAATTTCTGGCGTCTGATAAGTACTCACTAGGTATGAACTGATGATCAATCAATAATGGATAGGCTTTGTAACTGTGTATAATCGTTTGACTGTATGTTTGTCTGCCGTCAGCATTCTGCTTTACTCAGAGTAGATTCAATGATAATTAACTGTTTTGTTTTAGTTGATTAAATGATCAGAAAAAGAAATAATATTTCTTCTGCTTTTTGCTCATTTCCAGATTAATCGCATATGCAAGGATATACTTTAAATGAATAAAAATCTATACTCTTTACTTACCTACTTATCAGAAACTAAATCAAATTGTAGCACTGCCAGATAGTAAAAAGGCATAGTCGTGGAACTATCCGTACCTTGCAATACCTATTTCTTACGCTCATCATCATTATCATTATTAGGTAAAGATATTTCTTCAACTGCCAACCTGTATGTAGCACTGAGCTCTAGGTCAGATGTCAGCAAACAACCGTCCAAACCAGTTTTTGAAAATAAAGTTTTATTGGAACACAGCCACACCCATTCATGCCAATTTGTTTACCTATTGTCTATGGCTACTTTCAGGATACCACAACGTTGATTAGTTACGAAAGAGACTGTATGGCCCTCAAAACCCAAAATACTTACTATCCTGGCCCTTTACAGAAAAAATTTGCTAGGCTTCTGTGCTAGGTGCTTGAATTTAGTGATTAATGAACAGAAAACCGTGTTTACTACTTTCATGGCTAAATCACACTCAGCAAGAAAATATTGAATAATAGATTATATCCACATACCTTAATTTTTCAAAACATTTAAAAGACAAATTCCTAGTTTTTAGTTTTACATGTTTTACTATTTGCTGGTTGGTTCCTGACTCCGCCTCACTACCCCACCAGAAGAGATAAGGATCCAGCTACAGAATTGAAAAGTGAGTTAATGAATACATGTGAGCTTAATTGTCACTAAATAAATGGCACTTAGATGAATATGAACCTACTTTACCATAGAGTAAGAATCTTAAAGTAAGAAAATAAAGGCTCTTCCTCTTCTGAGTTAGTGTGGTGTTTCTTGAGAAAGTTAAGCTCTAGTGCCCTAACCACCCCATTGCATGCATCCAGTACATCTAGAATGGTACTAATTATGTACTATCCTTGGGGAAACTGAGAAAAGTTATCACATAAACCATTTTCTGAGTTGTCTGCTTTATGTAAGAGGCCAAAAAGGCTGATTTAGAGGATTGGTGGAGAGGCTACAAAAATGGAAAATATAAATTAGTAAAATGTTTATAAGGTAAGATAGAATTTGCTGGGATCAGAGAATAATAAAGTTTTGAAGGGAAAATAAAAACCTGTGATTGGCATTATCTCCTTAAGCTCTATGGTTTCTGTGGTCTAGCTTTTACTAGTTTTTACTATAGATTAGCTTTGACTTTCTTGTATTTTTCCTCACCTATCTTTGTATACTGCAAGTAGTTAAGTTTGATTTGACTGAAGATAAGGAAACTAATGGAAAAACCTACTAATATAGGGTAGACTCTAAAAGCTATATATGTCTATACATATGTATGATGCTATTAACTGTACATTTCTAGACCAATGTTTGGAGAAATATGTCAGCTTACTCTTTCTCACACCTCCAAAATATTAGGCTGGTTATACTCGAGATCCATTGAAGACTATATGCCAAGATCACATGCTGTACTTTAAATTTTATCCTAGTTCAAGGGATCTGTGAATGGCCACATGGATTCAAGGTCACATTTGGTAATTATTTAGTCTTTCTCCTACTCATGAGGGTAATAGAGAACTTGGCAAATAGAATCATCATGTTCTGGGCATAGTAATTCAGGGAAAGAGAATTTGACTTAAATGAAATAGGAATGGATTTCAGTGACAGGCAGTCTCAGATTTAAGTACTTCAGCTTAACCTTGTTACCTTTCAGTTTTGATATTCATTAAGCTATAGGATTGGTATATGTAGGTATATGATATTGTAGATTCTAGGATTTTTACATCATCTGCTTCACCTCTCTAGGCATTAATTTACAATCTCTGTTTTTACATTCTTAGCTTACTACTCTTATTCTTATAGTATAAGAGCTTTGCCTATTATCAGAAATTGTAAAAATTTTCTAAAAAGAAATTTTAAGTAGAATTCTGCTGCCCTTATTTAGTGTTTAAAAGAGAAACAAAATCTGCTTCATGCAAAAGGAAGCTTTGCAAGAGAGATCTTTATAAGATAAAGGCATGTGATTCTGGGTTTGCTTCTCTCTCTCCCCAAAAAACTCAGAAATATTCTCTAAAAATGATTACAAAAGCCACAGGAGATAGCAATGATAATTTCTTCTTTTTAAGAACTGCATGTGACAGAATCAGTTGAGAGCCACCCCCAAGGTTTGTCTGTCTGAATATAACTGAACATATTCCTTGTTAGTAGGGAAGGCAGGAGTAGGCATCTCTCTTCCCACCACAGGATGGACCTTTCTGTTCTAAGTTGTTTATCAACCAGTTCTGTGCCTTTAGTAACTGAACCTAGGATGCTTTCTCCCCCTAGCCTGTATAATTACAATTTGTCTGATCTTGATAGTATTATCCCTAGACAGTGTTCAAAACCTGGACTCTCACTTGAGCCAATGATCTTTCCCTTCTGTTTTTCTTTTTATTAAGTAGAACATGCCACTGTGTAACTTCACTGCCCTCAGAGCTGACACAAAGTCTTTCTTCTCTGAAGAAACTTTTTAGAGATTTGTTGTCAGAAATATTTCTTGGCCACCAAAATCCTAATTTATGAGAAGAAGACCTCAAATTTAACCTGGTATAGTGGTCATTTCTCTCCTGTATCACCTCAGTGTGCCCCCTTGGTCCCTTTAATCACCAATATCTCCATTGGAAACTGAGAAACTTACTTGAAATTGATCTTTTCTAAATCCATAGATAGTCAAACATATTTTAGAGTTATTTACTGAAGTTGACTGGCAAGAATATTCTAAATAATAATATGGTGGGGTTTTTAATATATCACCCAGCTGTGGAGCATTTATTTACTGAAACTACACAAAGAAGCCTTTAAAATAGTGTCAACACCACCACGAAACAAGTTTGAACCCTTGATAGGATGGTTTGCATTACAGTGATGCACCTGGTGAGAAATCACAGTTATCAGGTTTCTAGTCCACTTAAGTTTCCAGTGAATCAGAGCACCGTGTGCAGACTTGTCAAATATTTGAGGAAACTTTGAAAGTCAATGTCTTTGCATTAAAATTGTCATCAATTCATTCTGTTTTCCTCCAATACCCGCAATAAGGATTTTGATAACACCTACTCCCTTGTTAGGATCATGAATCTTGATTGAGTTAAAGCAGTAGTTTCATGCTTCATCTCCTCCACAGACTTCACAGGCAAAGTGACTCTCTAAGAGTCCTCTGGGCAAAACAAATGAAGTTGTCCTTCTTTTTGGATTTAATAGTTGAGTCTCATCATCTCTTGCAAAATCAGAGTCTCAGACCCTTAGCTAAATAGCCCTGGTTCTGGAAAAAAAAGTGGTTTTTTCCAGAAAAAAAGAATTCTCCCAACTAGCAGAACATTCCCCAGCTCTTCCTCGGCCCAGAAATGAAAACATGTTGCTATTTATTTGATAAATATCAATCCTAAGGCCCTGTTTAAATATCATGTCTACTCTATACAACGTAGCATATCCATCTAAATAAATACTGCTTGAGAGTTCAGTTTATCAAGTTTCAATAGAGCACAAGATTGACATTAATCTGGAGACCCACAGGACCTGCTTTTGAGACTTAGCTCTGCCACTAACTAACTACCTGTGTGACTTGGTGATAAGCATCCTCTCTTACAATAACGGTAACCCAGTAGAAGCCATCGTATCTGAGACAGTCAACATAAAATGTGCTAGTTCCAAAGACATACTTTTTGGCTTCAAATCTTAGCTCATCCACTTGCTACTTTGCAGATTACTTAACCTCTCTGTGCATGTAAAATGGGGATAAATAGTACCAATTTCAAAGAGTTGTCATGTAGATTAAATGAATCAGTACGTGTAAGGTAAGGTATTTAGATCATTGCCTGGTATACTCAAAAATGTTAACTTTAAAAAAAATTTTTTTTGGTTGATTTGTTAATTAGGGGAGAAAGCTAAAGAGGAGAATCAAAATGAGCATTTCTACTTATTCACTCAGGAGTGCTCATTAACAAAGTTCTAAAATGGCAGTGAACTGAAATTGCTGACTTCTTAATAGGAATTTCTTCTGTCAAGTAATGAAACATTAGTAGATTTTTCCTTTTCCAGAATGCTTTGGAGCCACTGTATATTCCTGCCAACAGTTGTGCGTATTGACACATTTTCAAGGAAAGAGCCATCCCTTGATCTCTTGATATTAATTAACTATCATATTTGGACAGGGTTGATTTTAGGTTAGACAACCGTTTTTTTTTTTCTTTGTAATTTCTTACCAGGCACTTTTTTTCCCTGAATGAACCCCCTCTATTGGTGTCGATAAATTTCAGTTGACTATGTGCCAAAATTACTCTCCCCATTTACTTGTTTTTAGTGACATTTTGAGATGCAGTCTCTACAACAGATACCAGGTCTGTCAGAATACTTGTCATCAGTCATTGGTGTCTTGGTTAAAACTTTATTCAGGAATTGAGCTTTCCAGTATTTATAGAACATTCCAGTATCTTCATTACTTCACTTGGAATAACCTCTCTCCCTACACATTCTATAATCCAGATAATCAATCACCTCTTATGTCTCGTATCATAGTTATTACCATACTTTGAAGAAGTTTGGACTTATTTTCTCAGATGCCTTAGTTTTCGAGGATACTTACTAGTATTAAATGGCAACCTCTACCTCTCTTTCTAATTTATAGTTCTTTCTCTGGCTTCTCCTTTAGTTATAAGCTTCTCCTTTTTATACTCACTCTTAGCATTGCATTGGAAACTAGTGGAAACTGAGCCAACCAGTTATAACACCCAGAAGTGATCCTACTGATGGGGCTAGCACCTGAGGAGGCAGCAGGTCTATGGCCTCCTGTGAGGTTCTGGAAAAGAAAATCTTCTGTTGCTGTCTAATGCAACAACCTCAGTGAACCAAGCACACTGATAAGCAATTATGGCCTTTTGAATGGCATTTATTTTTTCAGACTCTATTTGAAAACATTGGGGTTTTTTTCCTCCATGATTATTTTCTTGCTTCTGTCAGAAAATGTTGACAGCACAGCCGGTCATACTGGGATTGGTTCTACTAGGGAAAAAAATACTGAATACACCATTTAATCTCCAAGGGGGAAAAATCTTAAACTTAATGGAAATAATTTATTTTATTGACTTCATTTTTTTTGTTTTAGGTACTGCCGATATATAAGGCTATTTTGTACCTTAATTTTTTTTGAGAGCCATGAGAAATATAGATTCTATATTCTTACATGTATTCTCAAGCACCATATGGAAACACTGTTCCTAGATCTGTAGCATATTTCTTACTCTGGTGTCTGCTAGTATATGTGCCAAATTAAAATTAACAGTTATCACAGATATCCCTTACTTTTCTGGAAAGCAGAGTTGATTTTAATGTGTGCTAAAGTGAATCTGATATATCTACTTACATTTTTAATCAACCCAATATTTTTTTAATGACTGTTAAGTTACCACTGAGTTGCTAAGGAACTCTATAAAACTGCAGTTATGGAAAAAATTTCCCAAATGCCAGATTTGGTCACGTCAGGAATTTAAGGAAATTAATTTACTCTTTCAAGATAACTGGTACTTTTTTTTTTCCTTTAAACCATTTGTAAGTATACAATTCAGTGGTATTAAGTACATTCATAATGTTATACAGCTATCACCCCTATCCATTTTCAGAACTTTTTCATCATCCCAAATAGAAACTCTTTGACCATTGAGGAATAATTCCCCATCTTTCCTCCCCTCAGCCACTGGTAGTCACCATTCTACTTTCCGTCTCTCTGAGTTCCCCTATTCTAGATATTTAATATAAGTGGAATCATCTAATATTTGTCCTTTTGTGTCTGGCTTATTTCACTTAGCATAATCTCTCAAGATTCATCCATGTTGTAGCATGTATCAGAATTTCATTTTTTTATGGCTAATTCCATTGTGTGTGCATATACCATGTTTTGTTTATCTATTCATCTGTCACTGGACACTTGGGTTATTCCCATCTTTTGACTATTGTGAATAATGCTGTTATGAACATTAGTGTAAAAGTTTGAGTCCTTTCTTTCAATTCTTTTAGATATATATGTAGGTGTAGAATTGCTAGCTTGTGTGATAATTCTGTGTTTAACATTTTGAGGAACCACCAAACTGTTTTCCATAGCAGCTGCGTTGTTTTACATTCCTGCCAGAAATGCACAAGGGTTCCAATTTTTCCACATCCTCCCCAACACTTATTTTCCATTTTTTTAATAGTAGCCATCCTAATGGGTATGAAGTAGAATTGATGCATTCTTAACGTAGTCAGATGTTACTTCTTAGTTTATAAGACTACTGAGTCTGTAGGTGTGTCTTCTTGACAACTTAAACTTTGCAAATATAATCTTTGTTTAAAATAACACATGATAATGGATAATGATGATGGTGATGGCACCTACAGATTAGGTTTTTCTCCCCCATAATGATATTCTATTAACTGTAATAATTAGCTTTGTACTACAGAATATAGCATCATACTGAATTAAAATAATTTGTAAAGTCTTTAGGCCCTTTTTAATGTTTCATTTTTATATAGCTATAGAAAGAACATAAAATTAGGTTACAAATGATAAATTGACATGTTTTTATTTATTTAAATCAAAATTTGCCGAATTCCAATGAAACAGAAAATTGGAATTTGTGAAACTCAAAAGTAAATTAGATTGCCCTGGCTATTACTTGGGGATTCAGAGGTAAAAGTAATGACAAGAAGGGGTTGTAAAACAATATTTCTCAAACTTTATCTTTCTTTTTTTTTTTAAAGATTTTATTTTTCCTTTTTCTCCCCAAAGCCCCCCGGTACATAGTTGTATTTTTTCTTTTTAGTTGTGGGTCCTTCTAGTTGTGTCATGTGGGACACCGCCTCAGCATGGCCTGACGAGTGGTGCCATGTCCGCACCCAGGATCCAAACCGGCAAAACCCTGGGCCGCCGAAGTGGAGCACGTGAACTTAACCACTTGGCCATGGGGCCAGCCCCTCTCAAACTTTAAAATGCAGAAGAGTCATGTGGTAATTTTGATAAAATGCAGGTTCTAGTCAAAGGTCTCATGGGGCCTGCTCTTCTGCATGTTTAAACAAGCTCCAGAGTAATGGCAATGCTGCTAGCCACACTTTGAGTTGCAAGAATTTAAAGTATTAATGAGAACAGAAGCTAATTGGTAAAAATATTTTACAGCTCTTAAGGCATGCAAAACTAAATTATCAATATTAAATAATCTATTTGGAACTTTTTAAAATGTATAAATGAATGTACTGATTTAAAAAAACCTGATTTGGTAGTATCAAGCTTTGGAATCATGTTTTCAGTTCCTCTATTGAAATGCTTCATCTTTCAGTAGTCACTGTGCCTCAGTTTTCTCAACTTTGAAACTGGCAGAGTACTTCCCATCTATTCTTTTACCTTGATGTTGATGAAGAATATTTTAAAATTGCCTTTTCTGTGTTTTCTTCTTTAGGGAGTGCCTTGGTGAAGCACATGAGCCTTGTGACTGCCAAACGTGGAAAAACTGGCTGCAAAAAATAACTGAAATGAAACCAGAAGAACGTAAGAAGAATTTTAGATAGCTATGCTACGTATTTTCTAATAGCATGCAAAAGATAATGTGGTCATATTTCTTAGAGTCTTCACTTAAGAAGTTCTCAGGTTTGTTAATGCTAGGCTCCTCTGTTTAAAATCACCCCTCTAAGCAACATCCTTTTGGAGATCACGGGGGTTTTGCAAGGGGGAATCATAGACAGGTTCCATGTTTCTGACTGACTTGTTTTCTAGCCTAAGATAAACCCAGTAAACAGGGGTCACATTTAAGCCCCACTCCTACAGCTCTTCCCTTTTATCCTTGGCTGGCCCACCTAGCTTTTCTGTACTTTATGGGAAGAAATGTATGATCTGTAGTGGGAGGAAGCTTCTTATTTCCCTGGAAGCTTCCAGAGGAGGATGAGACAAGTTAATTTCTTGCTATTATGTGGTTCCGTAGATTTACTTATATTGAATGCCATGTCTGTAACTATTTTTACTGAGACTTCTATAAGTACATTATCTCTGTTAATCCTCACAGAAATGCTATGAGATTGATGTTAATAATCCCTTTTTACAGATGAGGAAGCTAACACTTAGGTTGGATTGAGTGATACAGGGCATGTGCCTGGTAAACAGAATGGGTTTGAATTAACCTTCCTAATAGCAATTCCTGCATTTATCAAGTAACCATATCTGCTTTGCAATAATTTCTCATCCCCTGAAGTGTTTTATGACTGCTGTTTTCTTTCAAGTTAATATAAATCAAAATTAGTTTAGTTTTTTTAACTTTTAGATAATGGAGTTAGTTTGAGATATTGCAAATCAGGATTGAGAATTCACTCAATGAATCTACACTTATTATGAGCAAAGCAAGTAAGAAAGATGATGCCGGCCTTCAAAGAGTGCAGAGGCTAGAAGGGAAGCAGTCAGATCTTTACACTGTCTTATGATAACTAATATAGTTGGGTAAAGATGAGAGTACAAAAACAAAAACTAAATCAGATCGGGAGGGTGTGTCAGAGAATCCTCCTGAAAGCAGTAAGCTATGAATTGGGTTTTAGCATATCTGCAGAGGCAAAGATGTAGCAGGTATTCCTGTCAGCAGCTGAAGTGACACTGGGAGTGATTGGCTGGCAGGTGTGAGACCTTAAAGACTTGCGTTATATCGGGCAGTATACTGTTATCTGGGAGCTGATCCTCAGCATTTTAGATTCACGAGATTCATTTTGTGCACTGACTCAGGGTAGTTCAGATCCATGAGGAAGAGACTGCTGTGTAAATCAGAATACCAGTTTATTAATTGATAATGAGGGAGGTACCTTTCACGTGATCAGAAACTTCACGTTCCTTATCCAGGAGCAAAGGGAATAGATAATCTTAGGATATTTTATGACAAGGTCTGATTAAATACTTCTCACTTATAAATTCATCATTTAACCAATAATATTTTTTCAGAGTATCTGCTAAGTGCTAGGTACTTCCCAAATCAAAAACACCTGTATAGATTGTTCTTGTTCCCCAGGTTCATTGTGTCTCTCTTGAATGCCCGGCATAGCTTGCCATTGCTCTCTTGACACCCACACATTTTCCCTATTTCCCTGATGTGTATTGGTCTGTATATGTGTGTGAGTTTCATAAATAGATTAATCTCATTATCCTGTAACTCCTTTGAACATGGTAAGACAATTAGATTTTGCTTTTTTTCCCCTGCTTCTCGCACCTAGAAATATCTATATTTCTGTTAGAGAAGCTTGCTATTGCCCACCTACCTACATTGCTTTATACATTTCTATGGAGCTTAAAGTCAAGGTCCATGGGAAAAATTTGCAAGAGAATAGGCTGGAAAGGTGGGTGTTGCCAGATTGTGAGAGTTCTTGCCAAATTATCTGAGTTTATCCTATTAACAGAATAAGCTATAGAATGCATTTTTTAAGTAGGGAAGTGGCATGAACAGAGATGTTTTTATGCAGATAACTGATGATTAGGCAGGGTAGACTGAAGGAGAAACAGACCAGAAGTAGGAAGAGGAATTTTTAGTTTGGATGGGAAAGTAGATCATGATGTCATTGGTCAACTTGGGAAATTCAAAAGTAGAAGTAACTTTCAGGGGAAAATAATGAATTTTGTTGTGGACATTTGAATTTGAGGTAGTTGCAGGATGTGTGTGGAGATGTCTAGTGGGAATTTAGAAGTATTTGTCTGCAACTCAGAGAAGATACTGAGAAAACTTAGGAGTAACTTGTTGCTTTTAAACGATATCTTCATTATGTATTTAACATTTATTGAGTGCTATTTTATGTTAGAATACAGAAATAAGAGGCCCTGTATGCTCTTGAAATGTACGTTTTAGAGATGGACACAGCTATATAGAAAACTACGAAACAAGAGGATTATAAATGCTATGAGAGAACAATGTGCCTGTTTCACATTGTAAGGGAGGGAGGGACAAAGGAGGAAGAGATCAGTTCTCTCCAAGAGAGGGTTAGGAAAAGCTTCTTCAAAGAATTGATGCATAAGCTGCATTTTGAAAGCTGATCTTCTTCACAGAGACCAGAATAGGAAGGACATTCCAGGCCTAGGGTGAAGCAGGGCTGTGAAGCAGCATGGCATATTCAAGGACTGTAAATAAGTCAGTACAACCAGGGTAAAGGAAGGTGCAGAAAGAGATGAGACTTCACAGGCAGAAGTCCAAATCGTGTGTCAAGGGTGGGGGTTCTATTCAGTGCTGGGAGATCTGACTTTATCTTGAAAAACTGAAAAGGAATTTTTAGTAGGAGAGTGATGACTGAAGATGCTTACTTAAAAGGTCACTCAGGCGGAAGTATGGATGATGAATTAAGGTCTATTCAGATAATATGTAAGAACACCGTTTCTGAGACAACTTCAGAATGTCCAGATGAGAGGACATGAGGACTTGAACAAGACAGAGGCGGTGCAGATGGGAGAGGAGAGATGATACAGGAGAGTTAAGATGTAATTTTATTAAGTTGTATATCGAGTATACTTACCGGTTGCCTAGATAATGCACCACAAGAAGTAATTAGTACAGTATATGATTTAATTCTTGAGTAGAAAATGGCCAGAGTGTCTGATTTTGAGATATAAAGCAAGTATTTTGAAATGGATGATTATTTTTAGTTATCCCTTATCATTATAAAATCGGATCAATCATTCTGTACCCACTAGTAAGTTTTTACCAGGGAAGGAGAGGGAAAACGACCTGGCTAGTAAGCACAAATTATTGGTGGGACTGTGACAGAATATCCTTGCATATGGTAATGATCCTGATAATGAGGACAGAAAAGAAATAGAAGAACTAGAAAATGGTATATATGGTGTATACATGGTTACTTCTAGCGGCCAAAGATAGGGAGACATCAGTTAAAAACTGAAGAGCAGAGCACTCTCAGAGTCCCAAA
Source organism: Equus quagga (assembly GCF_021613505.1). NCBI lineage: Eukaryota > Metazoa > Chordata > Mammalia > Perissodactyla > Equidae > Equus > Equus quagga. The sequence continues at coordinate 60,996,093 of NC_060274.1, forward strand.
TAGGATTTTAATTCAGAAAGATGGAAGAACTCTAGAAAACTGGACAGGAGGCAGTGAGTGAGGACACCTGAGAAGAGGTCTGCCAAAGAAGGAGCCAAAGGCAAGACTGCAGGGAAAATTCCCAGTTGCTGTGGAAAACCTAGGAGTGTTCTCACTGTCTTCCATACTGAAAGGTGGTGACCTGTCGACTACTATTAATGGCCACTTAAGTTTGTGAAATTTAGAGTGAGGCTTAAAGCAAACAAGAATAGGCCAACTGTCATACTTAAGTAGAACATAATCATTAAACCTACAAAAGTGATATTTCAAAGAAGAAAAGTATGATTAAATGCTTTGTTGAGTTTGCGTATTACTTTGGCTCATAGTCACGTATCTTTGGCATAAGCATTTTCAACCAATCTTCTAGATTCATAAGATAGTTTCTCCCTTATGCCCAGTTTTCAGTCTTTGAATTATGAGACTCAAAAGGAGTGACAAAATCTGGTTAATGAGAAAAAGTATTAGAAAATATAATGAGGTCAGTTCAAAGAATTATTTCCATATAAAGGTTCAATACTGTTTTTAAGCACTAAAACTGCCTCTCTTGTGTCTAATCAGAGCAGGAGGAAGGAATGATTGTATTTTCTGTGAAATGGTGGTTAATTTATGAAATTTTCAGACCAGTTTTTCATGGTACATACTCAGTAAATGGTTGTTGAATAGAATTCAAATAGTCTTTTTAAGAATTCAGTCTTTAAAAGCAACTTTGTTTTCACTTGCATACATGTTGACTCTACTAATAGAGCTTAGATTCTGTTATACTCTAATACCTGACTAAGTGAAGTTAACATTTCTTACAAAGAGACCTAAACAAATTAGATTATTAAGGAAAGAAGATCAAGATACAATAGACATATAACTGAAGTGAAGGGAAGAATCTGGAACTCAGTAGGGGTGAAAAAGATTCATCAGGTAAATTGAAGGCAGATAAGGTATTGCAGATATTAAGAAGAGATGTATGAAATGTTCATGTTCAGAACACTGGAAGTGAAGACATTTTTTCCAGCACAAGTTTTTGTTGTAGTAATAGTTATTTTCTGAGCATGATTTACTTCATGCAATCCACTAGCATGCAGTTAGAAACTAGCTTTCTCTTAAAGGGTGGGAGGGAAAAAAACTGTGATGTTGCAGGCCACACAGCTGCTTTGTTTTAGTGGCTTTGTGCTTTATTTATTATAACAATGGACAATAAAGGTCATAAGAATATGTGAGAGCCTCTGAGCTAAAAATAATGTTGATGCTGAAGGGAGGAGAAAGGCCACTACTTTCAAATAAAAATTAGACTAAATTGTATTTAGTGATTAGGTTTTATAGCAATAAATACTGTTTGTAAACAGCATTATTGCCACAGCTTAATCTTATTAGCCATATATATAGTAAATTCCTTCTGAAATTCTTGTTCTCCACCAAATTATCTCAAAATTCTCTCTGCTGACACACTAAACAAACAATCTTCTACCAAATGGGTTTAGAACTGTAGTGGAATCTGCTCAGTTCATTACTGCTATTGTTTCTCTCTGCTAGTAGAGTTGAAGACCAGTACTTTACAGTCCAGCAGTAGCTGCTGTTCTGTTGTTGACACAGACTTAAGTAGGTAGGCACCTGGGGTTCCTCGCAGCAAGATGGCCCCATTCCTCCACTGCTAGACTCCATTAAAGGGCCACTCCTGGTGCTCAGCTCTTCCAGTTCATATACAGAGCCACTTCCCAGGGGTCAGTCAGCCCAAACCTTTGACCCCCTTCCCTCTCCAGGGATTTATATCTGGGAGTTGGGTAACTTTTCCTTTTAAACTTTAAAACTCAAAGAGTCTGATTTCTCAGCTTCTTTCTACTGAGGGTTAACCCCTTTCCCACCCTTCTGAGAGGACTGGCACATAATCAAGCCCTTGATTGAATGGGCCACTTTCAATTATTCCAAAGTGATTTTCGGGCATGTCTTTCAGTAAAGAAAACATAGGGCTTCCCTGTGCACTTAGAGATAAAAAAGAAAAGAAAATGGGCCAGCTCGAGGGTGTAGTGGTTAAGTTCGTGCACTCTGCTTCGGTGGCCCAAGGTTCACAGGTTCGGATCCCGGATGCGGACCTAGCACTGCTCATCAAGCCTCACTCTGGAGGCATCCCACATAAAACAGAGGAAGACTGCCACAGATGTTAGCTCAGTGACACAATGTTCCTCAAGCAAAAAGAGGAAGATTGGCAATGGATGTTAGCTCAGAGCCAATCTTCCTCACAAAAAAAAAGAAAGAAAACAAAACAAAACAAAGTTGGTTACTGACATTCTTGCAGGAAAAAATAACTTTTTCTTTTTCTGCGAAAGATTCACCCTGAGCTAACATCTGTTACCAATCTTCCTCTTTTTTTTACCCCCCCAAAGCCCCAATATGTAGTTGTATATTCTAGTTGTAAGTCCTTCTAGTTCTTCTATGTGAGTCGCCACCACAACATGGCTACTCATTGACGAGTGGTGTGGTTTTGTGCCTGGGAACCGAATCCAGGCCACTGAAGTGGAGCGCGCCAAACTTCAACAACTAGGCCATTAGGACTGGCTCAATAATTTTTTAATTGTGCATCTAGAACTCTCTTCAGCCCCTAACTCTCTCCACTGGGGGCCAGGGGGAAGTTTATAGAATGTAAAATTTAGAATCTTTAAAAACCATGGCATTCCTTAAGATTACAGATCTCAAATTGTAGTAGCATAAATTGAGTTTAAAATGATGAAGAGTATGAGGGTAGTGTGGGGATAGAGGGTGGGAAAAGCTTAGCAAGTAGAAAGTAGTCAAATCATGAAGGGCTTTGTAATTTTTGCTAAAGCAATTTGATTTTATCTTGTAGTCCATTGTAGTCATTGGGGAGCAGCTAAAGGATTTAAAGGACGTTTGTATTTTAAAAAGATCACTATGGGGCTGGCCCCGTGGTCGAGTGGTTAAGTTCGTGAGCTCTGCTGCAGGCGGCCCAGTGTTTCGTTGGTTCGAATCCTGGGCGCGGACATGGCACTGCTCATCAAACCACGCTGAGGCAGCGTCCCACATGCCACAACTAGAAGGACCCACAACAAAGAATATACAACTATGTACCGGGGGGCTTTGGGGAGAAAAAGGAAAAGAATAAAATCTTTAAAAAGATCACTATGGGCTGTAGAGTGGTGGTTGGGGCAGGGAGAAGCAGCTGGGGAGATAGGTTGGTTTCCTATGTTGTAATCGTCTAGGCAAGAGGTTTGGAGAACCCCTAGCTAAATCAATAAGAAGTGGGAATGGAGAGGAGATAGATATGAAAGAGAAAGAGTTAGATCAATGGAATGCAGTGGGTGAAGGAAAGAGGAGAGTGTCCAAGATTATCCTGTTCCTGCATTGACTCTGGGTAGATGATCATATCATTTACCAGGGTGAGATAGAGGAAGGAGCAGGTTTAAAAGTGATTAGTTTTAGACATGTCACATTGGATTCATTTTTAGTTTATCTGAAATAATCTTGGGTAAGAAGTTGATATTTCAATATAATCTTCCTGTTTTTTTACTGTGATGAAGAGTTTCTGGTAATTATGTTTGCAGCCGGCCTATTTAAGAAATTATTGTCTAGGGGCCAACTCAGTGGTGTAGTGGTTAAGTTCATGCCCTCCTCTTCAGCGGCCCTAGGTTTGCCAGTTCAGATCCTGGGCATGGACCTACACACCGCTCATCAAGCCATGCTGTGGCAGCATCCCACATAGAGCAACTAGAAGCACTTACAGCTAAGATACACAACTATGTACTGGGGTTTTGGGGAGAAAAAAGAAAAAAAAGAGGAAGATTGGCAACAGATATTAGCTTAGGGCAATCTTCCTCAACAAAAAATCATACAAGAAATTATTGTCTAAAGTAACCATTCTTTCTATAATTTTCTTTGATGCAATAGTTATTTTAAACAGAGAATAATACAATGCTTTTTTTCTTTACTGTGCTTTTTTTCTTCCCCAGTTTATTTGGACACAACTTCAGGGAGAAATCTTTAAATCATATTTCTTAAATAGCATTTTGGAATATAGTTCCTTATCCTATAATTATGCTATTCAGAATGAAGCGGTTTAAAAACTTTGCCATAGATCCTAGTAGGCAAATAAATATATGATTAAAATTGAGAGACAACCTGCAAAGAAAACTTTCAGGTTTTTTCCACCTGCAATTGTACACTAAATCATTTATTTTTGTGTTTGTTCTTAATATCCCAAAGTTGTAGGAGTTAGTGAAGCTTATGAGGATGCTGCCAATTGTCTCTGGTTGTTAACTAACTCCAAGCCTTGTGCTAACTGTAAGTCTCCAATACAGAAGAATGAGGGGTGCAATCACATGCAGTGTGCTAAGGTAAGAAGTTTAAGAGGAGTGTGCATGCTTTGCAGATGGAATCTTAATTTGATTGTTAATCCAAAGAAGAAATGCTAAAGGCATAAAGTCTTGTTGAGTTTCAGGTGAATTCTAGAAGATTGCATTCTGCATTCTTTGTTGAATAGCATAAATGTTGATTTATATTACTAAATTTGACACTCATAGTGAATGTTAAAAATAAGGGTAAGAGTTCAATGGTATTTGGCCAGAAGATCAGAAATGCCTGAGTCCTTCATTGCCAGTCACCTCCTCCATTGAGGACGCTGAGAGAGTTTTGTGTATATATAAATAATAATATTAAACGATTAAGCACTACTCTATATAGATCTCTTGCAAAGCTGGTTTTGGAGCACACAGCACAGACTCAAGGCCCAAGCCAGGCCCCAGGCAATCTCCCTAAGTCCAAACCTAAATCTTAGAGTCTACTTGTAGGTGTCTATAATAAAGGTACCCAAAGCACTGGGCAAACTTTAGGTCAGCTAATGAAACCATCAATTCAATAAGTAATACATTACTATATTGAAAATGAAAATACCAACGAAGATCTATGTGGCTGAAAAATAACTAATATAAATAACTACTGTTAGAAGACTACCCTCTTGACTTAGTTGCATAGAAATAAACTACCATATTTAACACCAATATTCTGGAATTAGGTTAATAGTATTTTATTAATCCACACCTACATTTATAAACATTTTTGTTTTAAAATTGTAATGATATTCCAATTTTTTCCCTTTTCATTGGAAGTGCCATCTATATATAAAAAATAATTATTTGAACCAGCCCTGATGGCCTAGTGATTAAAGTTTGGCACACTCTTTTAGCGGTCCAGGTTCAGTTCTCAGGCGCAGAACCACACCACTTGTCTGTCAGTAGCCATGCTGTGGTGGCAGCTTATATAGAAGAACTAGAAGGACTTACAATTAGAGTATAAAACTATGTACTGGAGGTTTGGGGAGGGGAAAACAAAAGAGAGGAAAATTGGCAACAGATGTTAGCTCTGGGTGAATCTTTCCTAGCAAAAAAATAAGGATAATTTAAAAAGTAATAATACAAAAGAGTGACATCAGTATCATGGCGGCATGAGCTCGTCCCTTAGTCTCTCCCCGCTAAGATACAACAAAAAGAACATTCATAAACCGATGGAGGGCATTCACACAACACAATAGATGTCTAAGAGATTCCCACAACCATACATCTGAAGGTGAGAGTGCTGGACCCCACCAGGAGGCAGTGAAAAGAGGTAAGTGGATCTCTCTCTCTTGAGCAGCAGCAATCTAGGGTGCAGGACTTTGTGTGGCAGCCAGCCCGCAATCCTGAGACGAGACGGGGGAAAAAGGCAGCCCTCTACTGGAACGCTTGCTGTCAGAGTTGCCTCTCAGCCTGTGGGAATGCTCCACACCAAGGCAGTTAAGCAATTGCAAGGGTATCCACACCAAGCTGAGCAGCCCAGGTGGACAGATCATGCGTGCAGAGCAGGGGCGCAGGATCGCACATGTGAAAGAACCCCTGCCCCCATCCTTCCTGGTGCACCAGCTCAGCAGCTTGGCCAGAGCAGAGCATCCCCACCAGAGCATCTGTGCCTACATGTGTAAAGCAGTAGCAGCCAGTGGGCAAACACAGACAGGCCTTGTCAGCCCAGCTTCTAATGGATAGGCACATCTGCCAAGGGTCACAGAGGGCTCAGAAAATACAGCTCCTGCCCCCCTGAGTGGTGACAGGTGGAATCTGTGACCAGATGCTACCACTATGCAATGGCACAAGTCCACCCTATCAAATAGCTAAAGAGGTATATTAAGACCCCAAACCAGAAGGAAAAAGTACCCAGAAATCAATCCTGAAGTCACAGAAATTTACAATCTAAATGACAGAGAATTCAAAATAGTTACCATAAAGAAACTCAGTGAGTTACAAGAAAACTCAGAAAGACAGTTTAATGATCTCAGGAATAAAACTAATGAACAGAGGGAGTTCTTCACAAAAGAGATTGAAACTATTTTAAAAACCCTAGAAATGTTGGAGATGAAAAACACAATAGCTGAGATAAAGAAAAATCCTTAAACAACAGAGCTGAAATACGGAGGATAGAATCAGTAATTTAGAGGACAGAAACATAGAAATGCTGCAGATGGAGGAGGAGAGAGAACTAAGACTAAAACGAAATGAAATTCTCTGAGAAATATCCAACTCAATTAGGAAATGCAACATAAGGGTTATAGGTATTACAGAAGGAGAAAGGAGCAGAGAGCTTCTTCAAGGAAATAATAGCTGAGAAGTTCCCAAACCTGCAGAAGGAGCTGGAATTACATGTAAATGAAGCTAATAGAACTCCTCATTACATCAATGTAAAAGACCTTCTCTAAGGCATATAGTAGTAAAACTGGCAAAAGTGAATAACAAAGAATATTAAGGACAGCAAGACAGAAGAAAATAACCTACAAAAGAACTCCTGTCAGGCTTTCAGCGGATTTCTCAGCAGAAACCTTACAGGCTAGGAGAGAGTGGAATGATATATTCAAAATTCTGCAAGACAAAAACTTTCAGCCAAGAATAGTCCATCCAGTGAAACTGTCCTTCAGATATGATGGAGAAATAAAAAGTTTCCCAGATGAAAGCTGAGAGAGTTCATTGCCACAAGAGCCCCCCTACAAGAGATGATCAAGAAGGCCCTTATACCTAAAATGATAATAATTACTATTATTATTGAAAATTATTGAGAGAAGGACAATGTAATTTTTCCAATTTAGGATGTGAAGGAGATCACATAGTTAGGAAGATTCCAATAAGTATTATTTGAGTTTTAACCTTGAAACTAATGATCATTATTGTTATGACTTAAAAAATAATGGCAGTTACCAGATGATTTTTATAAGTTTATGTTACTATAAATTAACATAAGTGAATTGGTTTAGCGAGACAGTAATAATGATTTCCTATGAGACAAGAGGAAAACCCTACTACAGTGTTCTGAGCAAAATGCTCAGAAATGCTTATTAGCTGATCAGGCCAAAATTATTTGATTTATTTGTGGTCTTATCTTCAATATCTATATTAGTTTGATTTGTAAAGAAATACAAGTTGACGATAAAAATCAGCAGTTCGGCTACTAGCAAAAGCAGGATCCAACATTACCTTTAGGTATTTCCTTCATAGCACCTACCAGTAGTAAATACTTGATAAATATGTATTTAGTGAATGAATATTTTCATGAATTACTCAGGCTCGTGATATGAGGTAATTTATATTAAACAGATTTTGGTTAAGCTTCGGTTGCATTTAAAAGAAACATTTACGTATGTACCATGTAAATGTAGTAGTCTTGTGTAATATACCATTTGAAGTAAAGTAATTCTTATAACATAGAAGACACCTAGAAAGTAATGACCTTGCTACAGAAAAATGTTATACTTTTAGAGGTTTTTTTTAAATGTGAAGGTGGAACAACAGGTCATGTGTAATTGAATCCATATTGTATCATAATGACTAAATCTTAATATACTTTTATAATGCCTCAGTGTTGATTATGATTCAGTACACATTTTTTACTTTCTGGAATCAAATTGTTAAACATTTTTAAAGAATGACAAATTTGGCCCTATAAAAATAAGTTCATTTATTTCAAAACACTGTTTATTCTATTCATTTTCCTTTAGATAATTTTCAGGAGACTATTTAAATTGTGTATTCATATGCATTTTAAATCACTTAGTAATTTTCTTCATCTGACTCTGTATAAAACTGTATGCTTCAGCTAAAAAATAAAAATAATTAAAGTTCTATATTCTTTTTCTTATCATAGAATGTAAAATCTGACTGTTTTGTAGAAATTTTTGCTACTAATTCTGAGAAATAAATAGAGCTGCACTGAAGGGTGCTTGTATCAAATCAGGCACAAAGTTTGCTTATACCAGGCAACAAAAGAACTTGCATACTGTCAGAGCCTTGAAACAAGCCCACAATTTATCGTGGAAGGACATGTTTGTGAAAGGATAGATGAGCACAGAGACTTTAATTCAGCTCTCTGTCCATGACATATCAGGTAGAAAAAAAATCAGTAAAGATATAGAAGACAACATAATTACTAAAGTGTATCTGATTGCTGTATCTTCATACTCTGTATCCTGAAAATATGGATTATACCATCTTTTCAAGTACCCATGGAGCATTCACAAAAAAAGTGACCATTGATCATCAAAGAAAATCTCAGTAATACTCCAGAAAATAGAAAATAGTATATGCAACATTCTCTGGTCATAATGGAATAAAATAAAACTATTGATAAAATTACAAAAGGCCTTTTTATTTGGAAATTTTAAATCTTTCAAACAACTCTTAAAAAAAAGTAAAAATGGAAATTAAAGAATTTCTAGAAAACTAGGATAATAAAAATACTATTTTATCAGAACCTGACGGTTATAGCTAACACAGTGCTCAGAAACATGCATAGCTTTATTCACTTAAAACATTACAAAATAAGGAATGAATTAAGGATATGACTCAAAAAATTAGAAAAACAAAATAAATTTGAAGAGAGCCAGAGGAAGGATTTAAAAATAAAAATCAGTGAGTAAAAACTGAAAAACAGTCCAACTAATAAACAAATCCAAAAAGTGGTTTTCTGAAGGAAAAGTAAGATAAATCACTAAGCCTATATAAAAAACAAATGGGGGTAAGAGAGTTCAAATGCACAAAGAAATAATGGGAATAAGCAAAGCAAACTAAACTAATAATAGCAGATAACTTTGCTCAATTCTTGCAGATAAATTTGAGCTTGTATTTGAAATGGATTGATTTTCTAAGAAAATATAATACATTAAAACTGACCCTAGAAGAGATATCCAGACAAATCTATTTTCACAAAAGAAAGACAGTATTTCAATGATCTCCCCTATTTAAAGCATTAGACCCTGACAGTTTCACAATAGAATTTTATCAAGCCTTTAAAGAATAGGTAATTCCGGTGTGATTTTAAACTTTCTGGGAGTAAAAGAAAAAAGGGAAACTTTCAAAGTACAGTATCATTATAAAATGAATACAATCCTGATACCAGCACTTGACAAGATTTTAAAAATTAAAAGAAAACTGTTGATCAGTCTTACTTATGAATAACAATGCATAAGTCCTAAATAAGATATTAGAGGAGGAAACCCACAAATGTTAACAAATGTAATACAACAGAGTACATTAAAAGAGAATTGACTGTCTATTATGCCTCAATTAAAAAAATCTTTTTAATGAAAAAAGAGTAATTGATCATGTCCAACATATTGCAGGAATACAAGAATGGTTTGCTATTTAAAAAGCTATTGCTGTACCTCATCTTGTTAGTAGATCCAGGGAGATAAATCATATCTGTTTTCTGTAAATGCTAAAAAGGCATTTGGCAAAAAATCAACAACCATTGTTTATAAGACACTCAAAGAAATAGGAATAAATGAAATCTTCCTAGTATGATAAAAAGAAATCTGCTTCAGTCCAAAAGTTAGCATGATATTTAGTGGGGAAACTCGAGGTACTCTCACTAAAATCAAGAACAAGTATGCTGTCCATCACAAATATTATTAACATTGGAGTAGATAGACCAGTCAACATAATTAGACACTAGAAAAAAATTGAAGATATAAAAATTAGAAATGAAGTGATAAAATTATCATTTTTTGCAGATAGCATGATTGTATACCTATAAAACCCACAAGAATCAATTGAAAAACTACTACAAACAACAAGAGTTCAATTAACTACTAAAGTACAAAATTAATATGCAGAAAGTAATAGCCTTCATGCATACCAACAACATCCAGATAGAGTATATACTGAAAAAGAAGACCCCATTTATCTAGAAAGAAACTTAAGAAATGTACAAGACTTATATGAAGAAAATTTTAAGACCCCTATCTGTAGGACACAAAAGATGACAAATGAAGTTCTTGGATAGAAAGAGTCCATCAAAAATACCAGCAGGTTTTGTTTTTGTATCTAGATAAGCTAATTCAAATACACATGGAAAAATAAAACCAGAATAGCTAGAAAATATCTGGAAAAGAACAGTGGGGAGGAACTAGACTTGTCAAATAGTAAGCCATATTATAAAGTCTCAGTGGTTAAAACAGCATGGTACTGGCACATGAATCTACAGATCAATGAAACAGAATAGAAAGAAAGCCCAGAAAATAGACACACATACGTGGGAATTTAGTAGATGGTAAAGGAGGCACCTCCAGCTCTATGTTGAGAAACACGGACTGTTCAATAGATGATATTGAGGCAACTGGCCAGCTGCGTGGAAAAAAATAAAGTTGAAATCATACTGCATACTCTATACCCAGGTAAATTCCAAACAGTTCAAAGATTTAAATGTTTTAAAAATAAAACAAACCATAAATGTACCAGAAGAAAACATAGACTTGGACTGGGAAGATCTTTCTGACTCAAAATCCATAAGCATAAAAACAAGGATGTATTTTCATACTGGAATGCTCTTATTTTTGGCATTGTCTGCTAATTATGGTAATAAAGTGAAAATTTCTAAAATATAAGAAACAGGTTTTATGTCAGCTGTTCTACTTAGAGACCTTTTAAACTTGTTCCCAGTTTCAAAACCAATTTCTCAAAGTCACCAGAAGTATTCAAATAGTCTGGTGGAGCTTTATTGACCAAAGTAAATTTACCATGCACTTGAAAAATGAAACATTTGTCAGTATCTGTTATTATGATTTGGAAAGAATATCGTATTGATATTTTTAAAGATTCCTTGAGATTACTTCATAATATTGTGATTTACATTTTAATTTATCCTGATAAACAATAATTTTGAACTACCCCACATCTTTTCCATAGTGCAGTTAAAGTCTCCGGAGGAAACATGAAAAGGGGCTTGCCTTTAAGATTTGTTCCTGGTCACACAGGCAGGATTGTTTAATCTCTGCAGATTGGTTGACTAGAAATTAGAAAATAATTTGCATATTAACACAGGGAGATGTTTGCATGGGTGTTTTCTTTTGAAGTGCAAGTATGACTTTTGCTGGATTTGCCTAGAAGAATGGAAAAAACATAGTTCTTCCACGGGAGGTTATTACCGATGTACTCGCTACGAAGTCATTCAGCATGTGGAGGAGCAATCCAAGGAAATGACTGTGGAGGTAAAGAGAACTATTTCAGCCAAGACCTGGGGCTGAGCTACCTAATACCGTTGGAAGTATTTTGCATTTTTCCTTTTCCCATCTTCATCGCGATGAGGCATTAAATTGAATACACTTTCGAGTAGGCTTTAATTTAAACAAAATAGCTCTATAAACTTGAGAGCTTTTTTCTTTTTAATTTTCCTTTTTCTATATTACTGAAGATAAGGAAAGTCTATATCCAACCTGCCTCTGTAATGACTTAAAAACAATTTTAACATAATGTCAACAATACAATATTATAACATATAATAAGTGTCTTAGTGTGCTGGGCTGCCATAACAAAATCCCATAGACTGGGCAGCTTAAACAACAGAGATTTATTTCTCACTGTTCTGGAGGCTGGAAGTCCAAGATTAAGATTCCTGCCAATTCATTTTCTGGTGATAACACTCATCCTGGCTTTCAGACAGCTGTCTTTTTGCTATGTCCTCACATGGCGGCGGGAGAGAGAGAGAGCTCTAGTGTCTCTTCTTATAAGGGCACTGGCGAGCTCTATTGGATTAGGGCCCCTCCCTAATAAACTTGTTTCACCTTTGTCACCTCATAGGCCCTGTCTCCAAATATAGTCACGTTGGTGCTTAGGGCTTCAACATATGAATTTGGGGGGAGACAATTCAGTCCATAGCAATAAGCAATATAATAAAACATTGAATGTCTGATAAACATAGAGCTTGAGAGGCATCTTTGCCTTACACTCTGTGATTGTGGATTCAATGGTTTGTCACAGAGAATACAAATACAAGACTTTGTTCTAGGAGGCTTTAAAATATATTGGTTATTATTTTCTCTCAATAAAATAATAGCAAGTCTGTATGCATTATTACCTAGTACTAATAAAATTTTTAAGTGAGTAAAAAAAACCAATTTTAATAGCTAATACTTTTATTTGTAGAAGTCATTTGTGGACTTTTGTTTCCTAGGCTGAGAAAAAACACAAACGATTTCAGGAACTTGACAGATTTATGCACTATTATACAAGATTTAAAAACCATGAGCATAGCTATCAGGTATGTCCCAAATCATTTCAAATGGTCTAAATTATACCATTGTGAATAAATAAAGAGTATGATATAAATTACTTATTTCTGTTCCTTTAGTTAGAACAACGCCTTCTTAAAACAGCCAAAGAAAAGATGGAGCAATTGAGTAGAGCTCTCAAAGAAAGTAAGTTGTAAGTGGTATGTGTGATAATTAATATAAAATAGCCTTCCATGCTTAAGTCACTTTATTGGGAGAAGGTTAAGACCCTTAATGGATATACATTATCTCCATTAGCTCATCCTGGTACTGTGTGGAGTTCTCTGAAGCCCAGAGTGCAGCTTAGCATTTGAGGCCTCTGTGATTAGATTTTCTACCCAGCTTACCTCGTCTGCTCCACTGAGTACATCCTACACTGATAGCAGATAAACACACATTATGGTTTGCTTACTCTGTGCCACTGCTGATGTTCTACAATGTTGGAGAAAGTGAGTGGGACCTAAAAGGCATCCCTGACTAGTCAAAGGAGCACATGCCACCCAACTGTCATGTGACTGAATCCCCAAAGATTCTTGAGAAAATTTAGCAGAGAGCCTAATTGAGTGGAAGGCAAGTATGGTTTGGGGAGATGTCATCTCACTGGTAAATAATGGACGTAGGAGTCAAAAAACAAAGACATGAGATAGGGCTAACTTATGGATCCTAAATGAAACTTTGAAAAGAACGTTCGTAAAAATGGATTGAGTATTGGCTGCACCATTAGCATATACTATCTCGTAGTGACCACACAGAGTACAGGTTCTGTATGTTCATTTCAAAAGTCACATTTTAAAAATAATCATAGATAAGGTTTTAAGCCTAAAAGTGCAATCAATTATACCTGGGTTTGCTCTAGTTTATAAAAGTAGTGAGTAGTAACACCCTTTTCATGAGGATAATTCCCTAATTAAGACAGTAACTCTAAGTTAAATCAGAGTGGGAGAACAAGTGTCAATAGCAGCTTAGTCTCCTTGTTAATTGTTAGTTCTTAGACTTTAGTAATGACATAACTATATCACGCCAATATCACACTCTTGAAGTATTGTCCACAGTACAAACTGAAAGGAAAAACCCCTCACGTGTTCTGCGCTTCTTCAGCGGGTTTTTGTCTCTCTCCTCACTGATGTGTCCCTAGTGCTTAGAACAGCGCCCGGCACATAGTAAACCTGCAGTAGATTTGTGTAGATGTGAATTGCTGTTTCTGTTCAACCTTCTGGAGGTTCTAGACAGCATAGTAAGATATGAAAAAAAATGAAAAGGTATAATTGAAAAGCAAGAAACGAAACTTCACACACTTCTCACACGTATCATAATGAGGGAGGCAGTGTTTGTTTTGTTTTGTTTTTCTTTTTTTATATCTTCTTAGTTCAAATACCTACACTAGGGTAGGTATTTGGAGATGGTCTGTATGTGTGTGTGTACAATACGCATGTAATTTCTTTCTACAGGCATGCAGAATAATCTTATTTTCAAAAGTACTTACGAATTTAGATTCTACTGCTCAATTTCTGTTTATTTGCAGTCAAGGAAAAGGCTAGAATGTTAAAATGATATTTTGGGAAGGCACAGCCTCAGATATTAAGGCAATTTCTTCTTCCCTCCTCCTCACTCTTCCTCTCTTTCTCTCCCTGAAGTTTTTTATTTACTAACATTAGTTGTCCAGTAATTCCCCAGAATGTTGTATCTTTTTCCTTACAATGTTGTTTTTGCAGAGGCATAATTATAATTAGCCTTTTTTTTTTTTTTAGCAAGGCATTTGTTCTGATTCTTTTTCAACAAAATTCTGGTAAGGATAAGCTGAAAAACTTAGTAAACCATGGAAACTTTGAGTTAACCTACAGCTAGATTTGTTTGCCACCAGCGTGAGAACAGAACCCAGGATCAGTGTATGCGTTCCTTCATGACTGCCATCAGTGCTCCTGGGCTACTGCAGCGTGTGCTTCGTTTATAAATGCATACAAGTCACACATGGTGTTTTATGTAGGTTTTTAGTCTAGTACAAGTAAATACTATCATATAGCTACTTCAAACAGTTCCTTCTTGTTTTGTGTGTGTGTGTGTGTGTTTTTAAGAAAACTTAGTTGTTTACTGGGCCTGCCCTGGTGGCCTAGTGTTTAAGTTCTGTTAAGTTGTTGGTGGCCCACATACTAAAAGACAGAGGAAGATTGGCATGGATGTTAGCTCAGGGCGAATCTTCCTCAGCAAAAAAAAAGAAGAAAATTTAGTTGTTTAAGTAATTTTATAATAGCATTTTTGCCAAAAAATTTTTTTCATTGTGCCTGATTTACTTTAACTTTATAGCTGAAGGAGGCTGTCCAGATACCACTTTCATTGAAGATGCGGTTCACGTGCTCTTAAAAACTCGACGCATTCTCAAGTGTTCTTATCCATATGGATTTTTCTTAGAACCTAAAAGCACAAAGAAAGAAATTTTTGAACTCATGCAAGTAAGATATCTTTTTTAAGTATATTTAAATACAGTTATTATGAAAAACAGATTTCCTCCTTTTTCAACCACTTTAAGTTTTATCTTAGTTGAGTGTGATTAGTAAACAATTTTGTTTTCATTTCTAGCATGGTTTTTAAATAAAGGAAAAGTTGCCAATAATAAACAGAAATTTTTTTTATGTTTAAATTTGTCACTCTGCTTATCTGAATGAGTTCTGAGCTATGCACACGTTTCTTACCACATTTCTTCAAACTGGTTTGAGCTTGAAATCTGGCCTAGTTCTGATCATGTAAGTAGGAATTCAAAGATGAAACAAACCACGTTACATACTAGATGGAAAAGATGCTATTTACCAGTTTATTTTAAAAGTACAATGGAAAAAGTTACAGTATTTAAAAAACAAACACACCTAAGCCAACTGACATCACTGTAGCTGACCAAGTTCATTGGACATTTCTCTTTTTTTAAAGCCAACAAACTTTCTTCTCTTGCTACAATTTTCATGTTATCCTGTTGAACTGCCCTCTACTAATTTTATATCCTACATTTCTTTCAATGCTGAATGTTCATTTTCTCCATGAAGCCTTCCAGACCTAACCCCAAATCACAGGGCTCTTGCTTTGCCTCAGATTCCTTCAGCACTTACATATAGTCTGCACCACGGGGCCATGCATTGGCATGGACAGTGCCTTGAAATTCATTAGTTTTTTTTCATGTAGACAAATTATAAATTCCTTATAGGCAGCTGGTATACACACTACTTTATAATCCGTAACAACTACGTTGCTATAAATGACTTTTGAATGAGTGCTATTTCCCTAAAACGTCCAAAATAGAAACATATGTTAAATAGGAAGTTATTTCAAAATTTGGATTAATTTCTGACTTCAAAAGAGTTAGATTTAACTGAGAAACCAGGTAGACACTAGATTTGCTATTAACTAACCCACTTAGCCTATAATCTTTCTTCCCCCTCCCATCTTCTTAACATAGACAGACCTAGAAATGGTCACTGAAGACCTTGCCCAAAAAGTCAATAGGCCTTACCTTCGCACACCTCGCCACAAGATCATCAAAGCGGCATGCCTTGTACAGCAGAAGAGGCAAGAATTTCTGGCATCTGTGGCTCGGGGAGTTGCTCCTGCAGACTCACCAGAAGCTCCAAGGCGCAGGTAAAAAGGATGCATGTTATGGAAATCATTCTAGCTCCAGCCACAGATGCCAGCAGGTTTATTTTGTATTCAACTGGGGTTGATAATCCTGGAAGTTACTTATACTTAAAATACGGATAGCTAATAAAAGTGTGTTAACTTGTTTTTGGTGATTCTTTTTCACCCTGTACTATTTCTATTTTTCTTGTTGTTTTTTGTTTGTCATTGTATAGTTTCTCAGACTAAATTAGGCTAGATTAATTTCATACTTCAATGAACTCAAATTCAAAGAGTATTTTAATGTATCATTTCAAATATGTAATGTGTAGTGATATGATAGTCATAAACAGCTTATGATGTAGACTTTGGGAGCCTTGCCAACTTGTTATGGTCATATTTGTATTTTTGTGGAAAGCAGTTGTGAAGAAATTAGAAATATGATTATTAGTAAAGTTATGTGTGATCCATATTCATCCATTAAAGAACAGTTAAGTTTTAGTTGTTTTATTTCAGATACTTATGTTACTTCTGCCATTATAAATTGAAGCATTTTTTTCTTATTCATAATAATTGTAGGCATTAGAAATTCCGTTGACACTATTTTTGCATAAACACGTAACATAAAAATAGAAACAATCATAAAATACTCTGATATAGCATTTTGATTTTTATTTTTCCACCATTTTACACAAACATAAAGCAACTTAGAATTTGAAAGAAATAACAGAAGTATCATTTTAATTATGTTCAGTAGTTGATCCACTTTGGTTGAGCAAGCTCCAAGGAGAGGAATTGAGTACTGTGCAAAGGGAAGGGTCTGCTTGTATGTGCTCTGTAGGACTGATGATAAATCAAACGGTATGTCTCATTTCTTTGTAGCTTTGCTGGTGGAACATGGGATTGGGAATATTTAGGATTTGCATCACCTGAGGTAATTGTTTTGTGAGGTTTTTTGTTTTGTTTTAATTATATTTTTCCTTAGTGCAATCCTGCTTGCATTTGCACCTTTACCTATTCTAAATCCTCCTGAGATTGTCAGCAATGTTTTCTCTTTCTTTTATAATAAAAATGCCACAGTGAGCCTCCAGTTAGCTATTTATGGTGTTGAGTTACATCACATTATTAAATGCATCCTGCCATTTTATCATTTTTTTATTTATTAGAAATGCATTTCTAGTTGTAATATTGATCCAGTCTTAATCTATTAAAAACCTACATAATGTTTTTTTAAAGTCATTGCATAAACTGAGAGAATTGATTCATAATCAATTGCTAAAGTGGAAATTTGACATTAATAATATTAATGCAGAAAGAAGTGCTTGGCTTAGTTGCTTTCTGCATCTCTTTAAGATTTTCACACTCTTCCTGGCTTTTTGTTGTGGTGGTTGTTACTGATAGACCATTTTAAAATACAGAACGTCTAAAATACTAACACTGCAAATAAGAGTTGTCACAAATAAAAATGAGAGAGAGTGAAAATCTTAATCACATTGCTATTTTCTGAGATTTAAATTGCCACCGTCACTGTTGAGTCTAAATGGTTTTAGCAGTTCTCTCTACTTCCGTCTCTCCTTCCTTGCTCTTTGTAAAACAGTATACCATCTGATGCTTATATTATGATAACCATTTAACTTAATTCTTGGAGGGGTGTAGAACAAACAAACCTTTGTTTATCATTGATAACCCATTTGTTTACCTGCCACTAAAAGACAGTGAGATTGATTTTTGTCTAGAAATGACTGTGGCTTATTTAAATCGTATAACTTTCTCTTTTCAGCTGCTGAGGATACTTGCAATCACCTTGTGTCCTTTTGTATTGGTAGATATATCCGAGAAAATACTGACTTGATAAAGCAATTTGTGCTTAGAGCTCGAGCTCTGATATGGAAATTTTAAGTTCACTTAAACTACAAAAAATTTTAATATACTAATGAAATTTCTATTGTAAAACAAATTATGAACGTTTTCTTTACCTAATCCTGTGCTTATTATTTCTATGTTGTATAATTACAGCTTTGGGGAGATTGTGGAAATTTTCCACCTAAAAGGAGAAAATAAACAAGCTTCAATTATCAAAAAAAGAGTACTAAAGGTTTCAGTATTTCAAGATAGAAACACAATTTAGCAAAAATAAAACCTTTACCAGAGTATTCACTATCATGTATGCATCGTTTTGTGACTTTCTGGCTCTGACAGTAACTTTAGGAATCCTGAAATATTTGTCCTTGAATATCGAGGGCCTGCTAATATGACTGACACAGATTTATTTTGTAAAAAAGGAAGACTTGGCACCTCACATGTAAATATATATATATCTATATAAAACATTATTGAGCTCTTGTTCTCCAGAGATTGAGAATCGTGAAAGTATAAATAACATTTCCTTCTTAAATTTATTTTTTATGAGTTAATAAGGCTTACAAGAATCATTTAACTCACTTTTACTTTTCTCTTCTTTAAAGTCCTAGCATGTTGAAACACTAAGCTTTTATGTAAACGTTTTTGCAAGTCTAAAGAATTACCACACAGTGTGAAACTTTAAAATTCTGCATGTATGTGACTATCAAGTAACTGCCAAAGTTATATCTTTAAAACTTAGCTCTTGGCCTTCATATAGACTCTGTATAAAATAATGTTGCTAAACTCCAACAGACTTTTAGGTTGAATTTATATTTTTTCAGTAGAGTTAATTCTATGTTACGCTGTTTTAGTTAAATTGAACGAGTCAGTTACAAGCAGTAGTATTTGTTTTGTAGCACTTTAGAGGCAGTGGTGCCCAGAGGAAAGAGCATGCTCTAAAAGTCTAAGGGACCCCTGAGTTCAAAGTCGAGCTCTGTAACTTATTAGACCTTCGGCTGTGTTCTTCCTTAGTTTCTCATCTTTAAAATGTGGGTGGTGCTATCTACCCCATGGAAGTTCTGGAAGGATTAAAACATCTCTTTAAGTCACTGATAAAACTGCACAGACAAAATGCTCAGTTATTATTTAAAACAGAAAAACTCCTCGCAGCCTTTTTCCCTATGAATCATAGAACTGCTCAATGTTCTCCGTAGCCATCGTGCTCTCAAATCATTAGGAGTATCCCTACTAAAGCCTGTTCGTATGCTTACTTGAAGATGTTAGGAATCCTTGGAAAGTTTCAGATAAGTTTAGTTTTATGAGAACAATTTTTTAAAGCCTGTTGCATCCTGAGAGAAGGCCATTTGAGTTTTCTATCAGAATAATTATAAATATAACAAGTTTCTTTTACAGTTGTTTTTAAGCCATTTACTTTTCTTAAATTGGAAATATGTATGTTTTATGATCAGTAATAGTTTATTTAATTCAGAATAACTTTCTACCTTCATCAAGTATACAAAGTAATCAAATTCTCCCTAAGTATAAATCTTGAACTGAAATAAAATTTTTGCGGCATCTTTGTCTGAGAAATGTGGTGGTCCCCAGTGGTCCAGTGAGCCGTGATGACGTATAACAGTCATCCAGTTTTGGAACATGGGCCTCCAGGAAAAGAGGAAATGATACCCAAGCTCAGCCAGAAATTTTAAAGAGCCTAAATAATTCCTCCAAGCGCTTGTAGTATCTTTCATTTACTGGGTTCTAATCAGGTATGGAATGCCTCCACTCTTATTAGAGTCCAACTGCTTACAGATGGAGTTTAAATAAATTTAACCAGAGTGGTATCATGTGAAAGTTTTATTTGTGATATAAAACTTGGCTTCATTTATTCCACTCCTTTCACAATATAAGCATATTGAGTATTCTGGGGTAACTGGGATAATCATAAACCTGAGTATCTTAGTCTTTTATCACTGAAAGATTCTATAATGATTCTCAAAATTAACGTTTTTGTGCTAGTGTCATGCACACTGGCCTCTGTTATATCACTAAAATCTGGAAAAGTACATTTGTATCCAGGTAATAGCAGGTAGTCCCAGGTTCTGCCTCTGGTAATAGCACACCCACTTTAAACTGTTATCACAAACGTAAAATAGACTCAGGACATCTGCCCAAATCTATGTTCCTCCCATATGCTAAGTAGAAAACACCTCTCCTGGCTGTGTTATAGATATCCCCACATATTAGCTAATATAGAAAAGAAGCCAAGTATCATCTTATTTTAAAGCTAACCTCACATACTTCTTTTAATCTAGTCATTTGACTTGTGAGTATGGTATGTGGGGAAAAGTATAAAATCTAACAACCTAGGAAGTACTTAACAGTGTGTGCTTTTCTTTTTTCTTTTTTCTTTCTGTTACATATATCACAGTCACTTTTTTAACCAGAACTCCAGGGAAAGCCTAATGTATATTAATAAAATCACTATGGTGTTAGTTATAATATTAGATAACAAGACCCAGGCATATGAAATAAGGCTCGGTCATGATCTAGCATTAGAGCTTGCAAGTATTCCCAGTTTACCCGGGCAATGGTAATGATTACTTAAAATTGTTCTTTTTCCATTTTACTTTTTCTGTTTCCTTGGCATGGCAAAACCTGCAGTTTCTTTTCTAAAGCCAAGTGATTTTATAATATGTATATAAAATCATACATTTTTTTTCCTGGAAAAAAAGTGTGTTGTTTTATTTGCATTAAAAAAAAATTGCATGCTCTCCTGTATTTTATAACCTTTGGTTTATGCAGGAATATGCTGAATTTCAGTATCGGAGGAGGCACAGACAGCAGCGCCGTCGAGGAGACATGCACAGTCTGCTCAGTAATCCTCCAGACCCTGATGAGCCAAGTGAAAGCACTTTAGGTAAGCTCTTGAGTTGGGTATGTTTTACTCTCTTAGTTCTCTTGAATTTAATCTTGAAACTCGCTAATCCAAATGTTTGTGAAAGAGCTTGTAATTTAGATATACAATCAATATGCAGATGCTTCTAATGTCACAGACTACAGAAAACCAGGGGTTTAAGGACATAGGCTGTGGAGTCAGACAGACCTGGGTTCATGACCCCATCTTTTCCGCATATCAGGGTGACACTTTAGTCAAGTCACTTGACCTCTTCAAGTTTCTGTCTCCTAATTCTAAAGATGCAATAATGATAGTGCCACTTTGTGAGCTCGTTGTATGCATAAATGAGATAATGCATGTAAAACACTTAAGTACTAGTAGCACGTAGTAAGCATTCAATTAACCGTAACTGTTGATTGCTGTTATTGTGTTCCTGGAATATTTTTATCCTAGGCTCGGTTCTCCTATAAACATTCTCTAAAAGAGAGAAAATTTCTGGTATTAGAGGAAAATTAATTATGAACCTTTAAATGTTAAACTGTTAATTGAAAATCTTCAGACTATAATGTCAGCAGATGATCTCTAATAAATCAGAATCAGCAGGCCTAAACATTTGCTCTTCAGGCTATTCTAACTTCTAAATTCTTTAGTTTTAAGAACTCTGAAAAGTAAAACACCTTTATTTGTTATTACTTTGGGAAAAAAAGAGGAGTGGATGGTAGCACTTGCATTTATGAATAGAACCATATATGATTCAAGCAAAAATACAAAGAACAATCATGGATTTGAAGTAATAGTATTAGATATATATCATTGCTTATGGTGAGACAAATATGGATGAGAAATCTCTGAAAGATTAAGTGAACGTGTGAACATCGCTTTTCACCAGCACTAAAAGAGAAGTTGCCAAGTCAAATAAAAAGATGTATGAAATCTTGTGTGACTAAATTGTCTCTGGTACCACTTGCTTTGAAACAGATATCCCAGAAGGCCACAGTGGCCGCAGGCCTGGCCCCGCCGTGGTAAGTTCCGCGTCTATGAGTGTGCTGCACAGCTCGTCCCTGCGCGACTACACCCCTGCCAGTCGCTCTGAGAACCAAGACTCTCTTCAGGTAGCCTTCCTGGGCAGCCTCATTGCCCTTGCTTTTGCTCTTTCTGTTTAGCCCGGTTTCCTGTTTTCACTCTTATTACTTTCCTTTTTCTTCCTTCCATTCTAAAATCTTTGTTTTAGAGATATACTACAAGAAAAGATTCCTATATTTCAGATTTATCTTAAGGAATTTCTTTTCCCCTTTATCATGGGCAAAGAGAAAATTAAAATAAGATTTGAGTAGGTAAAATAATTTTTCTGTATAAACAGAGATAACATTGATTATCTATTTGGTAAAGGAACAGTGGTAAACCTCATTGGGTTAGGTCACTTTTCCTTTTACATTTTAAAGTAGTTTTCCTTTCTGTTGCTCCCAGGCCCTGAGTTCCTTGGATGAAGATGATCCCAATATACTTCTCGCAATACAATTATCACTGCAAGAATCTGGGCTGGCCATCGATGAAGAAAGTAGAGACTTCCTCAGTAATGAAGCATCCTTAGGAGCAATAGGCACTTCTTTACCTTCCAGGCTGGACTCTGTCCCCAGGAACACAGATAGCCCTCGGGCTGCGTTGAGCAGCTCTGAACTCTTGGAACTTGGTGACAGCCTCATGAGACTAGGAGCAGAAAGTGACCCATTTTCAACTGACACCCCGAGTTCACACCCTCTCAGTGAGGCAAGAAGTGAATTCTGTCCCTCGTCCAGTGACCTTGACTCAGCCGGCCAGGATGCCAACATCAATGACAATCTCCTTGGCAATATCATGGCTTGGTTTCACGACATGAATCCTCAGAGTATTGCCCTGATTCCTCCAGCAAGTACAGAAATCAGTGCAGATTCCCAGCACCCCTATGTCAAAGATGGGTCAGAAGGGGTGAGAGGAATGGAACTGGTGCCACCAGAGGAAGATGCAATGTTTGAAGATGCTGTGATCAGTAAAGGTAGAGGATCCCAAATAGAAGAGGAAAATCCTTTGGAAGAGAATATTCTGGCTGGGGAAGCAGCATCACAAGCTGGCGAAAGTGGTAATGAGGCAGCTGATAAGGGGGATGGTTCAGATGTTTCAAGTCATACACCTCAAACCTCAAGTGAGTGGCTTGAACAAGTACATTTAGTGTGAACTGCACACCTCTGGGCTCTAAATGAATCGCAGGTACAGGTGGTATGCTAGTGGAGTATGCTTTACAGAAACTTGATCCACTTAATTCCAACTCAGAAACCACTGACATTAGGCTCGAATATGAAGGAGTGAGTTCCCTTGAATAGTAGCTTCATTTCTAAGTTTAACCTTACAGGGAATTTCTTTTGTATTTAATTGGATAACTTTTCCCCTTTTTGCTGACAAAAAGAAGAGCGAGAGAGAGAAACACAAATGAAATAAATAGGTTAGATTCTACATTCTTTAGAAATGCAATCTTCTGTTTAGCCTAAGGTCAGCAATACTTAAATTGAACATTTAAATTAAAGGCTTACTCCCTAATCCTTGGGTGGTAGTTCCTTTTTTAAAAAAAGTTTCTTCATTTTGGAAGTTATTTTGGACAGATGTAATAACATTTAGTCCTCAGTCTTTCTGTTCTTCCATAACTGCCCTCCCTTCTGTCCGAGCAGTGTGGATTGAGGTATTCAAGGCTTCTCTTTAGTGCTGCATCTACTACAATGTAATTAGTTTTAATTTTCACATGAATCAAAAATTTCTTTTTATGTCTATTTACAGTCCACTTGTGCCAAACTCTGACTCGTGCGCTGGCTAATGAGGCATTTAGGTGTGCGGTGTCCTAGAGGGCCCCAGAGCAGTTCCAGCCTTCTCTGGAGGAAAACGTGCCACTTGGTAGCAGTGATATTCCAGAATTTAATGGGCTTTTGTTGCCATGGAGACTGCATTTAAATAAATGTAGCCTGTAGCTTAAGTTAACTAAACCTAATGCTGCTGTTAAAAACAGTTTATTTTAATATTAAAATACAGTTGATTAGCAACAGCGGTGCTGTATTTTAAGAGACACTTTATTGGAAGTGCAATCATAGTTCTTTGTTTTCACAATTTTACAGTGCATTCTAATTACTAATGGGTGCAATTACTTTTAATGGTAAGTGTTTTATAAAATAGAAAAAAATTGGAGTTTCATGAGTTATAGTAAATCCCACAATTATTGAAAAAGTCAATAAAACATCCTGCGCAACATGTTACCGTGCCTTTGCCTAACCTACATGGATAGTTGCCAGTTAAATAAGTGAGTAATTCAAATTTCAGTGTTTCTTCTGAAGTAACTATGCTATAAATTGCAAAGACCTCCATAAAACCACCCATGGCCTTGCCTTTACAGTAAATATAACAACTAAATGTTCAATCGGTTTGTTTGCCTAAATAGCACATGCTGACATGTGTTTGTTCTATTGCACAATATTCATTTGCTGTGTGATTACTGTTTAGTGTTGAAAAAAATCAACTTTCTAGTTATCAGTGTCTTACTGTGAAGAAAATACTGGTCTTAGTTGTAATTAAGATACAATGGTACAGTGTGTAATTAAAACTAGAGTAAACTGTTGGAATGGCTGTTTTACTTACATATTATCAAAACTAGCATAATATAAAGCAAAATAGATATGCAACACTCCACTTAATGTTTTGCCAGATTCTTACCAGAAATCTACAGATACCAAAATTTCAGTACCGAGTTTGTACAGGCAAGTCCTGGGCTGGGTAAAAGGTTATATTAGTATTGATATCCTTAAGTTGCAATTACAGTTTTCAATTACTTTTCTTTTTCCAAATCCTGCTTTTGAAATATTCTTGTACTTCAAATTCATATGGCTAGGACATTATATTAGAGCATTTAATATTTCCCTGGTTCCCCTAGGATAAACTATGTGGGAATTGTTCCTATGCCATGGATATCAAAGGTCCACATTAGTTTTTATTTCCCCAATTATCAGAAATATTGATATCAACCCCTATTAAAATTAGTTGGGGAAAATACTAACTTTATCTACAGTGTATTACTGTATATTAAGCTGAAATAGTCCATTAAAGGATTTTTTTACAAATTTATTTTGGATTAAAAATATCAACACCAATTAGTTTTTAGACCAAGTTGTAATTTTTCAATAGAAAGAGTCTTTGTATCGCATTGAGGCATCTTGCAAAGCTGCAATAAGGTGAGAAAGTGTGCTCTGTGTGGAGATAGTGTCCGGGGTGGGTCTGGTTCCTCGCACCTTGTGCAGTACCCTTGTTTCTGTGGTGTTCTCTCCTGAGCATGAAAAGTGATCATTATCCAATTTGTATTTCCTTGGTACATATTTTAAAAACAACACAGTCATTGACTTTACAATTCAGAAATAAAGTTTGGCAAAGCCTATTTTGTAAACAAGTTAATTTTATAATGTTAAAGAAAAAATTCCTCTAACCTTGACTTGTTATTTGCACTTTCATAGTCTATACTTGATACATTCCCACTTTATATACAGTAGGATTCTACAAACGTGTAGATGTTTGGCCAAATGAATGCTGTTAATAATATGTAAAATTCTTTGATTAAACATTTATTACTTAAACTACTTCACTTTTGTCTCATTACATTATAGACTTTAACCAAGTCAGGAAGGTGATTTTCTTCAATTTAAATTCCCTCCAATATGATGGGATTAATTTGGTTCTTACACGTAATTGACTAGTACTTAATATTTTTTACAGTAGCCCACTTACTGAGCATTTTATACTTCAAAGATGAACCCAAAACACTGCATGACAATGTGTTAAAACATTGTGACTTCAATGCTCATTTTATTTTCATCACTGTAGCTTTCAGGAGAAAAGTGTTAAGATTTTTCCTTGAAATCTCTAATAAAAACGTACAGAACAAGATAGAATTTTAAGATATTTTGTGAAATTCCTTAGGACTGGAAAATTTTTTATGCTATATGAATAGAAATGCCTGCCTCTCCACCATTTTATTATTCTGCCCCTTCTGAGTTACCAAAACAGCCCTTGACATCTGAAATTCAGTGCACACACAAGGTCCAGGCCACCAGCTGGGGCTTCGTGGGGTTTGCCGGTGATAACCACTTAAAGTCATGTCGTTTTATTTGTGCCTTTCATTATATGGATCTGAAGCTGAACCACCAAAATCCATATGTGAATTATTCTTTAAATGTTATTGTTTATTGCAGCCACTGATCTCATTTTGTTCTCTTTTTAGTCCTCAAATATTGTTGCCTACCTGTCATAAATTAAAATCTGAGACTCATTGAAGTTTGGTCATAATTTTAAAAAATAGTTATAGTGTGTCTTTCAAGAGTAAAATCTTGGCATCGAAATATTACATGGTAATACAAATTTGAGGGGGTTTTTTTAAGGCTGAAATAAAAACTCCATAGGAAAAAAATGTTTGTGTGCTCAGCTCTTGGGCTGAGTAGTACTTTCGTCTCAGCCCTGGGCTGTGGGCCTAATTACAGGTCTCTCCTTAGCAACAGTGTGTTACTGCCTTGTCAGTTGTTATGACTTTCTCCCCAGAATAGTAGATTTCTTTCTAGAAAGAAGTAAGTGGCTCTTTCTAGATTATTACCTGACTATCCTTATTTCAGGAACTGGCAGTAGATATACTTCTTAACGAAAGATGGGCCAGAAAAGTTTCCTTTAACTCTCTGTTCCACTTAGGACTAACAGGTGGCCAACAACCTCAGTGGTGGCCAAACTTTTGAAGGAATTATTCTTCTTCAGTCTTTAAAACTATAATTTGATGGGGCCGGTCCCGTGGCCAAGTGGTTAAGTTCGTGTGCTCTGTTTCAGCGGCCCAGGGTTTCGCCGGTTCAGATCCTGGGCGTGGACATGGCACTACTCATCCAACCACGCTGAGGCAGCGTCCCGAATGCCACAACTAGAAGGACCCACAACTAAAAATACACAACTATGGACCAGGGAGCTGTGGGGAGAAAAAGGAAAAATAAAATCTTAAAAAAAAATAAAGGCAATGATTCTAAAGTTTAAAAAAAAAAAAACTACAATTTGAAAATGTTCTTGATCAGGCTATACATCGTCTCGTAGACAGCTGTAGCCAGCTGACGAGGTGTCAGTTTTACAGGCAGGCTGAGAGATATATTCATCAAACAGCGAACAAAACACAATATAGAAAAGGGTAATTGTTGGATGAGGCAGTCCTGTTCTCTTGGGCCTCTTCTGCACCTACCCATCTTGCTGCGTGTGCCATGACTGCAAGGCCTGACAACAGTTTTGCCTGGGCCATTTCTCAGGATTTATGTAGCTAGTAACCTTGAGGACAAGTAGCAGCCTTGCTATAATAGCATTAGATTCCTCACTGCAACACCAACTCACTGCGTACGTGGCATTCATCTGGGCCCATTGTGTTGGCCCTGTGGAAGTGGGACAAGGGCAACTGGCACAAATATGCTGATGTTCATTCTGCATGTTGTGCTACGAGTAGTAAAGTCCTTTACCTCTGACCCAGGAGTCTCATGTCTTCGTCAGCATCCATGAAACTATGACAGGCTAACTTACTGGTTTGTAAGTAGGGTAAAATCAAATCCCAACATCTTTGGCAGCAAGGATGGAATGCTGACAGAGACATGATTTTCTGCAAGAGGAACTGTGGGCCAGGAATATAAGACCCGCTGGAATCTACCTGGAAGTGAATGCTGTCACCCAAGTGATAGGTAAAGGATGGGGGAAAGTCAGGGTTCCCACTGTCCTACCTATTACTGAACTGGAGTTGAGCTCATGTTTAGAGGTTTGGCAGTAAGAGGTAGGATTGAAACCACTTGTCCAAATGGTGCCTTGATTGTTGGTAACTCCCGCAGGCACGCAGAGGAAGGAATGTTTTCATGGCAAGGAGTCATCAATTCCTAGGGCCCTACCTGACAAAGGCAGTATGGCTGCAGCTGCTGAATCAAAGAGTCTCCAAATGTAAAATAAATGGTATCAGCAATAAGAATCTTGCTGTTTGATTGACAGCTTTGAGTAGACTGAAAACATTGGGTTGAGCTGCAAGCAATCACAGCACTGTTCAAACACAAAAGTGAATGCAAAGCCTTGCTTAAGAGGGCAGAGCAGCCTGCCCTCACCGCCCTGGGCCCTGCCTTAGCCAGCAGTGAGGACGAGGTGCTGCATGTAGGAGTGTCAGAAGGTGCCAAAGACTGCGGGGTAAAACGTGGTGGTGTGCATGAAGAAGAAAGAAGGCCCTGGGCCTTGGGTCTCTCTCGACGCTGACAGGCATCACCACTGCCATGGTAGAGGTAGTTGTGCCAGTGAAGCAAGGGGCTAAAGGAGAAAAAAGGCCAACAATTAAGTTTCCTCCCAGCAGGCTAGCCTCCACCACCTCCTGGCTCCTCACCCTCTTGGTTGGGGGTTAGGGTGATTTGCCACCTGCTGTAGCTCCTCACACACGTTGTGGACTCCTCTGTTAGGAAAAGCATTTGGACACTCTGTAATGAGGAAGGGAGGCTTCCCTTGTGGGTGGGTCCCTTCCAGTGATTCAGTGTAACGTGTGGCGTCCAAATCCAAATGTCAATGGAATTGATGTGTTATGTGCTACAAGTACCTGTCTCACAACTATCAGTGGGGGTTCTCCCGCTCAGGGACTGCCATATAGAGAGAAGTGAGAGTGGGGCATAAATTGCTCTCCAACCTGCCTCCTTGTCCCATCTGTGGTAGTCCAGCAGAAACAATAGAGAATCCCAGGAGGAGAAAGTGAAATCACTCCTTTTGTTAAAGATTTAACGGCAGCCAGAATACTCAGGCCTTTTCCCAGCACACCATCGCCACCTGCCTGACACAGCTGCCAGTACACCCTTTTTGGAGAAAGAACTATTAACCTGCTCCTAGACCTCTTGAAGCTGAGTGCCTGACCCACGAAGGCCTTGTGACTCGCTGGTGTGACATCTTCACTTTGGGGTAGGTCAACTGGAACTGGGGAATTATTACAGGCCCAACAGACTTTGCAAGTCAAGCAGAAATGTTATATTTGAGACTGCAGCTGGCCTGACCATAGCTGTAAGTATCTTAACTTTACATGAGAAATTAGTGGCTACCCCTTTGGGGGATATTTTGTGCCCAACTTCACTGCCTGAGCCAAAGCCACTGGCTTAGTGGGGGTCTCAGTTCACAGAATGCCTGGGCTTGGTTCAACTGCTTGGCAGCAATTTCTACCAAGTCTCAGAAAAACCATCTTGTAGCTATAGATAAGATAATGCTAAAATTTATAATGCAAGGCAAAGGAACTAAAATAGCTAAAACTATTTTGAAAAAGAAAAAGCAGGAAGAATCATTCCATTCAGTTGCAAAACTAGAGTAATCAAGACTGTTTGATATGAGGGGAGGGATAGACACACAGACCAATAGAAGAGAACAGAGAATTAAATGTGGCCCCACACAAATACCATCCACTGATTGTGAAAAGGTGCAAAAGCAATAGAATGGAGGAAGAATAGTCTTCAAGAAACGGTGCTGGGACAGTGGGTTTATAAGACTGGCAAAAATATGAGCCTCCGCCTAAACCTCACGCTATATAAAACTTAAAATGGATCATAGATTAAACATAAAATATAAAACTTCTAGAAAAAAACATAATAGATAATTTTCAAGATCTAGGTTAGGCAAAGAATTCTTACACTTGATACCAAAAGCATGATCCATAGAAGAAAAAATTGATAAATTGGACTTCATCAAAATTTACAACTTTGCTCTGCAAAAGACCTTATGAAGAAAATGAAAAGATAAGCTACAGACTGGGAGAGAATGTTTGCAAACCACATATATAGAATGTATAAAGAACTCTCAAAACTCAACAGTAAAAAGACAATCCAACGTACAAAGGATAAAAGACATGAAGAAACATTTCACTGAAGAAGATATATGACTAACAAACACATGAAAAGATGTTCAACATCACTATGCATCAGGAAATGCAAATTAAGATTACAATAAGACACACCACACATCTATCAGAATGGCTAAAATAAATAGTATCAACACCAAATGCTGATGAGGATGCAGAGAAACGATCACTCATACATTGCTGGTGGGAATGTAAAATGGTACAGCCACCCTGGAAAATAGTTGGATAGTTCTTTAAAAACTAAGCATATACTTACCATGTGACCCAGCACTTGCACTCCTGGACATTTATCACAGAGAAGTGAAAACTCAGGTCCACGTTAAAAACCTGTGCACAATTGTTCATAGCAGCTGTATTTTTAATGGCCAAAAACTGGATTCCACCAAAGTGCCCTATGGTAGGTGAATGGTTAACTGTGGTGTATCCATGCAATGGAATACTACTCAGCAATACAAGGGAACAAACTATTGACACAACTTGCAACAACTTGGATGGATCTCAAGGGCATTATGCTGAGTGAAAAAAGCCAACCTCAAAATGTCACATGCTGTATGATTCCATTTATATAACATTTTTGAAACGACAAAGTAATAGAGATGGAAACATATTAGTGGCTACCAGGGGTTAGGGATGCTGGGAGGCAGGGAGATATGTGTGTGACTATAAAGGGGTCGCACAAGGGACATCTTGGTGGTGATGGAATAATCTATATCTTGGTTAAAATGGTGGCTACATGAATCTACACATGTGATAAAATGACAGAACTATACATACATATTGTACCAATGTCAGTTTCCTGATTTTGATATTGTGCATTGTGTAGGAGATAACCATCATCAGAGGTTATGCCCATCATTGGGACATTACTAATAGTAATAGGAGATTATAAACACAATAAAAAAAACTCTACTGAAGTAGTGGAGATAGGATAATCTGAAACAATGGGTAATCCAAATGGCGTATGTGACTATAGTGCTTGTAGTTAAATTCAAATGTCTTAGTTGAGACCTGTAAATTCAGTAAAATCTAGAAATGAAGCTCTATGATAAACGATTCTAGAGAGACCAGAAGAGTCCATCTAATTTCCCCATCCTCCCCGCTGCACATTCATCCATGCTGGAAATGGCCCTTTCTTATCTTCATGCCAGACACTGAAGTGGTTCGAACTCAAAAGGCTTCCCTGGGAGCAAATAGATTGCTTGAGATAGAATTTCCATAAATAATTATGTACAGTAAATTCTGTAGAACTTGAGAGTAAAATTTGCTAGAGTTGCCAAGTGTTGTATTTGTGAAAGAAGATAAATAGACAGATGTGCTCCCTACATCTATCCATTATACATAGCAGAATTCTCATAAATTCAACTATGCTTATCCGGCGGCTACCAAAAACAGACTTCCTGAAACAATTTGATAGCTTTTATACTTTGATAAAAATTAATTCAAACACACTGTGCTTGTCAACTCATCTATTAGGACCTTACCATTTCAATCATGTAAATCAGGGGTTGGCAAACTTTTTCTGTAAAAGACCAGATAGTGAATAGAGTTTGCAGGCCATACAGCCTCTGTTGCTACTCTTCCATTCTGCTGTTGCAGCACAAAAGCATCCATAGACAATAAATAAATGAATAGCTGTGGCTGTGTTTTAATAAAACTTTATTTATAAAAACAGACTGGATTTGACCCAGGGGCCTTAGTTTGCTGACCCCTGGTATAAATGAACTATTCATATGTATAGTGTTTGTATTAGAATTGGTACCAGGGCAGTTACTATCTTGATAATATTCTCCCTGTAAGCATTTCCTCCAAAGCATGCTTCCTACATTTTCCCCCATAAGATAAAGCCTGAAAGTTGAGGTTCTTTTTTTTTCTCCTTGAGAAAGATTAGCCCTGAGCTAACATCTGCTGCCAATCGTCCTCTTTTTGCTGAGGAAGACTGGCCCTGAGCTAACATCCGTGCCCATCTTCCTCTACTTTATATGTGGGACACCTACCACAGCATGGCTTGCCAAGAGGTGCTATGTCCGCACCCGGGGTCCGAACCGGGGAACCCCAGGCCGCTGAAGCAGAACGTGCGAACTTAACGGCTGTACCATCGGGCTGGACCCAAAGTTGAGGTTCTTTATCACATGACACAACCATTTCTCCACATAAATCCTTCTCTAGTTCCCTTCCTAGACCACCTGAAGCACACCAGGAGTGGGGTCACTTCATGCCTTTGTTCATCCTGCAGACGTGACTTATATTCTTCCTACAGAAGCAAGCAGCAGAGAGTGGCTGGGCCAACACTTGGAATTAGAAACAGGTGAGGCAGGGTTGTAGCCATAGGTTTGTTT
Organism: Equus quagga; assembly: GCF_021613505.1. Taxonomy (NCBI): domain Eukaryota; kingdom Metazoa; phylum Chordata; class Mammalia; order Perissodactyla; family Equidae; genus Equus; species Equus quagga. The sequence goes on from NC_060274.1 coordinate 61,028,294, forward strand.
GGCCATAGGGATTTAAAAGCTTGAGCTTTTACATCTCTTGAAAATTTTTCTCATCAAGCATTTCACACCAACATGTTGTGAGCCTCCAAGAGGGATATAGAGATCCATCCAGTCTGTGACCTTCAGGAATGTAATCAAGCCAGTTATAGAAGACATAAGATATGAAATAAGTCACTGAAAAATGTTATAGGACTTCTTGTTGATTAATGGGTATGGAGTTTCAGTTCTGTAAGATGAAAAATTCTGGAGATTGCACAATAATGCGAATGTACTTTAATGAAATGTATACTTAAAAATGGTTAAGATGGTAAATTTTATGTTATGTATATTTTATCACAATTAAAGACAAAATGATTTTTTAAATATTATGAGACTTCAAAGGAGGTCAGTTATCCCAGACAATCAGAAGAAGTAGTCTCTGAGTTAAGCTCAGATGTATAGGTGGGGCAGTAACAACAGCAGCTAATGCTCTGTGCCAAGCCCTTCCTGTATGGTGACTCTGCTAATACTCTCTGACCCCTCCTCCGCTCTGACCTCTGAAAGCCAGGAGAAAGGCAGAATTCCTTGGTTTATCTTACTCTTAAAAAATAGTCAGATGCCAAAATATTCCCACAGAATGTCGAAATCAAGAGAAGAGAAAGGAGTAAACACAGGTTTCTGTAATCAATTTTATTTATGTAGAGTGATGTAGTTTACAGCTTTAAAGAGCCCCTGGAAAACTTCAACAAAGTATTGGGCATCTTACAAACGTTTTTAAGTATGTAATTATGGTACTCATCTTTTGAATTTATAAAAATCAGAAATGTCCCCCAGAAAGTTTTGAGGTGTGACAATGGAACTAAAAACATAACAGCTACAGCTACCATTTACTGAATGCTTGGTTTCACTTGAGAAAACAAATAAGTATTTTCAAACATTTTTTAAAATAAGAGGGCTTACAAAGTGGTAACCTCTGCATGTCCAAGCCTGGTGACACTTCACAGTGTCCCTCTCTCCCCCCCAACACAAGCCAGCCTTGGCCGCATGACTACCGTAGCAGTCCAATCAGTTCCAATATAAAAAGCAAAAGGTTGATTATGTCCAAGTAGATGTTCAGGGCAGCAAAAACATACTCTTCAGGGTCCAGGTCAGAATGATGATGTTGCCCTCCCACCATGAGCTGCACATCCATCACCATGTACTTAGAGAAAAGAAAGAAGAATTACCTACTTAAATTGTATATTCCTAGCAAATAAGTGTCCTAAATTACTGGAAAAATTATTTTAGTATCAATAAATATATTGCAGAAAATCAGCTTGTGGCTATATCTGTTATTCTTACAGCCTCAGTCATTCACGATGTCCCCAAGTTTGTACTTTATCTATTAAAGCAAGTACTTCATCCTCCCGAAGCTGGCGGGGAGAGGGGGGCAGGGGACGTGGATGACAAATCTATGAGCCTTCCTCTCACAGGTAAGGTGATGTATTTGAAGGCAGATGGGAAAGTGGGAGAGTAAGATGAACTGGGATCCAGTTGTCTCCCCCCAACCTCAGGGTAAGAGGGCTCAGGACACCACCCAAGATACAACCAACCCACAGGGAACCCCAGTTGGGATTCTGACCCCTGGAAGCGTTTGGGAGTGTGGCACCCCACCTCACCCCCACAACTCTGGTAGTTAAGTCTCCTCTCTCTCACCACCCCCTGAAAAATTTTCACTTTCCCTCTCCTGCTGTTTGTTTTGTGTTGGGTAGACCTGCCTGAGTCTAGAATAGTGTTCCTCTGCCTCCAAACTGGCAACAGAAACACCAACATACTTTTGCATGGAAACAAACTATGCCTAAAGCAGGACATAAGAGCTACAACAGCCAGCATCAACACACAAAGGCTGAGATCATAAGAGTAAAGGAAAATGAGTGTGAATCAGTTCCTTTCATAACAGGAGAAGAAATAAGAAAACTGAAATATACATAGTTAACCTCCTGGTCTAAATTTTTCTAACATTTGAAAAATAAGACATAATTTTAACAACAAAAAGGAACATGATGAAGTAAAATGTGGAAATTCTTTAAGCTTGGTGATAATACATGAGGTTCATTACACCATTCTCTCTACTTCTGGGTATGTTTGGAAATGTCAAAAATAAATAATTAAAAAAGTAAAACCCTAAGAGATGTGACATGATAAAAGTATATAATGGAATACCATGCAGCTTTCAAATAGAATTAATCAGTTCCCTGCTGCTAATATGTGGAGACCGCTATTTTTAAGTGAAAAAGCAAAATCAGAACACTGTATATAATATAACTATATTTATATAAAAAAAGATATATATGTGTGTGAATAGCTTCGAACACAATATCAAAGGAGAAGAATAAAGTTGGAGGACTGTTGCTACCCGACTTCAAGACTTACTATACAGTGTTAATATCAAGAAAGTGTGGTATTGGTGAAAGAATAGACAAACAGATCAATGGAACAGAACAGAGAGCCCGAAATTGACTCACATAAATATAGTCAATTGATCTTTGACAAAGGATCAAAGGCAATACAACGCAGCAAAGACAATCTCTTCAACAAACAGTGCTGGAAAAACTGGACGTCCACATGCAAAAAAGTGACAATCTTACACCCATCACAAAAATTAACTCAAAGTGGATCATGGACTCAAATGTGAAACACACAACTATAAAAAATCCTGGAAGATAACATAGGAGAAAACCTAGATGACCTTGGGTATGGCAATGACTTTTAGATACAATAACAAAGGCAGGATCCATGAAAGAAATAATGGATAAGCTGGACTTCATGAAAATTAAAAACTTCTTAATGTCAAGAGAATGAGAAGACAAGCCACAGACTGGGAGAAAATATTAGTAAAAGACACATCTGATAAAGGACTGTTATCCAAAATATACAGTGAACTCTTCAAACTTGACAATAAGAAAACAAACAACTGAATTAAAAAATGGTCAAAAGAACTTAACATACATCTCACCAAAGATATATAGATGGCGAATAAGCACATTAATAGATACTCCACATCATATGTCATGAGGGAAATGGAAATTAAAATAACAATAAGATACCACTACCCACCTATTAGATTGGCCAAAATCTGGAACACTGACAACACCAAATGCTGGCAGGGATGTGGAGGAACAGGAACTTTCATTCACTGCTGGTAGGAATGCAAAATGATACAGACACTTTGGAAGATGGTGGGGCAGTTTCTTACAAAAAATAAATATACTTTTACCATATGATCCAGCAGTCACGCTCTTTGGAATTTACCCAAAGGAGTGAAAACTTTTGTCCACACAAAAACCTGCACATGGGTGTTTATAACAGCTTTATTTATAACTGCTAAAACTTGGGAGCAAACAAGATGCCCTTCAGTAGGTGAATGGATCCATAAATTGTGGTACATCCAGACTAGGGACTAAAAAGAAATGAGCTATAAAGCCATGAAAAGACATGAAGGAAGCTTAAGTGCACATTAAGCGCCAATCTGAAAAGACTACATACTGTGTGATTCCAACTCTATGACATTCTGGAAAAGGCAAAGCTTGGAAACAGTAAAAAGATCAGCAATCAGAAAACTAATAGAAATAACAACTACAGTAAAGTTGTAGGGTACAGAATCAACTTACAAAAATCAGTTGCCTTTCTATACTCCAATAACGAACTTACAGAAAGAGAACTCAAGAATACAATTCTATTTGCAATCACAACTAAAAGAATAAAGTACCTAGGAATAAATTTAACCAAGGAGGTAAAAGACTTATACAACGAAAACTATAAGACATTACTGAAAGAAATTGATAATGACATAAAGAGATGGAAAGAGATTCCTCACTCATGGATTGGAAGAATAAACATGGTTAAAATGCCCATACTACCCAAAGCAATCTACAGATTCGATGCAATCCCAATCAGAATCTCAATGACCTTCTTCACAGAAATAGAGCAAAGAATCCTAAAATTCATATAGGGCAACCAAAGACCCCGAATTGAAGGCAATCCTGATAAAAAAGAACAAAGCTCGAGGTATCACAATCCCTGACTTCAAAATGTACTACAGGGGCCAGCCAGGTGGCTGAGTGGTTAAGTTCACGCGCTCCACTTGGGTTGCCCAGGGTTTCACTGGTTCGGATCCTGGGTGTGAACATGGCACTGCTCATAAGGCCATGCTGAGGCGGTGTCCCACATGCCACAACTAGAAAGACCCACAACTAAAATATACAACTATGTACTGGGGGGATTTGGGGAGAAAAAGCAGGAAAAAAAAGAAGATTGGCAACAATTTTAGCTCAGATGCCAATCTTAAAAAAAAAAAAAAAGTACTACAAAGCCATAGTGATCAAAACGGCATGGTACTGGTACAAAAACAGGCACACAGATCAATAGAACAGAACTGAAAGCCCACAAAGAAAACCACAAACTACGGACAGCTAATCTTTGACAACAGTGCCAAGAACACACACTGGAGAAAAGACAGTCTCTTCAATAAATGGTGTTGGGAAAACTGGACAGCCACATGCCAAAGAATGAAGGTAGACCACTATCTCATGCCATACACAAAAATAAACTCACAATGGATCAAAGATATGTCCTGAAACTATAAAACTCCTGGAAGATAATATCGGTAGCACACTCTTTGCCATCGAACTAAAAAGGACCTTTTCAGATACCATGTCTTCTCAGACAAGGGAAACAAAAGAAAAAATAAACAAGTGGGAATTCATCAGACTAAAGACCTTCTGCAAGACAAAAGAAACCAGAATCAAAGCAACGAGACAACCCACCAATTGGGAGAAAATATTCGCAAATCATATATCCAACAAGGGGTTAATCTCCAATAATATATAAGGAACACACACAACTGAACAATAAAAAAACAAACAACCTAATCAAAAAATGGGCAGAGGAGGTGAACAGACATTTTTCCAAAGAAGATAGACAGATGGCCAACGAGCACATGAAAAGATGTTCAACATCACTAATCATCAGGGAAATACAATTCAAAACTACACTAAGATACCACCTTACCCCTGTTAAAATGGCTATAATCACTAAGACTAAAAATAACAAATGTTGGAGAGGGTGTTTTGAAAATGGAACCCTCATACACTGCTGGTGGGAATGCAAACTGGTGCAGCCACTATGGAAAACAATATGGACGTTCCTCAGAAAACTAAAATTAGAAATACCATACAACCCAGCTATCCCACTACTGAGTATCTACCCAAACAACTTGAAATCAACAATCCAAAGTAACACATGCACCCCTATGTTCACTGCAGCACTGTTCACAATAGCCAGGACATGGAAGCAATCCAAGCGCCCATCGACTGATGGATAGATAAAGAAGATGTGGTATATATACAATGGAATACTACTCAGCCATAAAAACAGACAAATTCATCCCATTTGCAATAACATGGAGGGACCTAGAGGGAATTATGCTAAGCGAAATAAGCCAGTCTGAGAAAGACAAACACCAGATGATTTCACTCACATGTGGAATATGAACAAACACATGGACAAAGAAAACAGTTCAGTGGTTACCAGGGGAAGGGGGTGGGGGGCAGGCACAGGGGGTGAAGGGGAGCACTTAGGTGGTGACAGTCAAGAAATAATGTACAACGGAAATCTCACATTGATGTAAACTATTATGAACTCAATAAAAAAATTAAAAATTAAAAAAAGATCAGCAGGCCAGGATTGGAGAGTACAGGAGGGATGAACAGGCAGAGCACAGAGGATTTTTAGAGCAGTGAAAATATTCCCTGTGATAGTATAATGATGGTTACATATCATTATACATTTGTCCAAACACAAAGAATGTACAACAACAAGAGTGAACCCTAATGTCAACTATGGACTTTAGGTGATTATGACATGTCAATGTAGGTTCATCCTTGGTAACAAAGGTACCACTCTGGTGAGTGATGTTGACAATGGGAGAGGCCATACATGTGTAGGGGCAGGGGGTATATGGGAAATCTCTGTACCTTCCTCTTGATTTTACTGTGAACTTAAAAGTGCTCTAAAAAATTGTCTTTACAAAAAAAAGAAGAAGGAGGAGGAGAAGCAAGTCACCTGGAGGGCTTTCCAGTGAATTACTGACTTTACCTAACTCCAGACCTAGCACAAGGGCCTAGGGGCGCTGTCAATGCATACACCATACTCTTTGTCAAAGGGAGGGAGACATGGACTTACGAGTGAGAAGACCACAGTTCCCAGTCCGGCATACAACAGCTGTGCCCACTGCAAAGAAAGGGAACAACTGTATATTAAGGACAAAATTTGAAATAATGAAAGGGCTCACTTAGTTTGCTGCTGTTAGATAAGGACACAATATTAAGCAAGTCAAATCTGTGGAGGAATTCATCCTTTTTGAACACAGTCATCAACAGCATCCACTCAATTCCATTCGGCAAGCAAATGAAAACTAGCCTTGCATATGCCAAATAAGGTTCATCAAGTAAGTGCTAAACATCTCATGAACAGTAGGGCAAGTAGAATGTACTAGATATGCTCCACTTTTTGCCCCATCCACATAGCCCTTCTAGAGAATCTGTCCTACCGTCAGCCCTTGGAACAGGTAGCTCTGGGAACACAGTGACGCTCACGCTCCCTTGCTAGAGCTGATTGACAAGAGGTAGAAAACGTCCATTTCAACAGCAGCGAATCTCTTGACTGAACAGGAACCTCTTATATGTGACCAGGATCAAACAGATGTGCCAGGCCAGTCAGAAATCAATTCTCAGGATAGAGGGATCCAAGCAACAGAGGCTGTTGAACCATTAGCTAATGCTGGAGCTATTACTGTACAAGCAGAGGTGGCCAATCAACTCCGCCCAAGAGAGGAAGGCACATTTCCATTTCTGTGAATCCTGGCTCTTCTTCCCATCTAGGAGTTCCATGAGAGTCTCTGGGTCTTTGCCTCAACCTCGTCTGAGCAGTCTCTGTTCCTTGCAACCAAAACAGCCCTGATCAGACTATGGGACTGGTCTAAGTGTCAAAGGGTTTGGCTCTACATGGAGAGAGTATAAGGAAGTGTGTATAACATCTCAGAAAAATAATGGTATTCACTCTTCAGGATAAGAAAGCTGGTTCTAGAAGGATGGGCAGAACGCTCTAACCAGCAAAGGCTGTTGGTGAAGGCAGGAAATTGGGAGTCAGTGACACAGTGAGGAAGGCACAGTGTTTCCAGACTAAGCTAATAGAAAGAAAACATCTGATTCCTGGAGTCTGAAGAATCTAAAACTTGCCAAAGTCAAACAAGCATGTATACTTAGGACAACAGTCTGCCGAAGTCTACCATTTAAACATATGTGTAAGATTATAAATTGCAGATATTTGTGAAAGAAAATTTAGAATGGAGTTTGTCGTCTAGTAGGAAACAGTTTCTTAACTGTCGTAAGTGGTGTTGTAAAGATCTATGGAACCCACTTAATAAATACTTGTATTATTACTACCAATATCTGTGCTACCATCAATAACAATAAATGGAGAGATGTGGCCTTTTAAGGCATATCTTTGTGATGTTTTTGAGTTTATCTCTAAAATATAGATGCTACCTCCTTAGCAATTCAGGTAGAACTGATGGTTATATGTCTGGAGATCATTTAACAAGTCCACTTATTGCTAGAGAAACTCTTTGATTCAGCGATTGGACCAAGTTGGCCTTCGGGCTTTAGTCAAATGGTCACAGGCCCTGGGAGTGGTCAGTGGACCTGGCCTCCAGTAGGGTCTCCAGACAGGAGCCATTCACAGCTCAAAAACAGGGCCAGATCCTCTGCCTCTACCTCTCCAAACCCTTGCAGCCTCAATTCAGATATGGTGCCATGTGGTGAAAAGAGCATGGGCACCGGAGTCACCCAGATCTGGCTTGGATCCCACCCCTACCAGTTATTCCCTGTGTGAACTCAGATGAATTATTTAATTTCTCTGAACCTGTTTTCTTATCTATAAAATAGATGAGATATGTACTTGTCAGGAATGTTGTGAGAATTAAATTTTATGCTTATGTGAAAAACACATAAGCCTATGTCTGATATCTAGTAAGGAGTCAATGAATATATTAAAGCAATACAAAAAAAGAAAAAGAAAAAAAGCTGGAAGGAACCTCCTCTAGGCTGCTGTCAGAAAAGTCTGAACAAGCCTATCTTTCCACTCCCGTTACTGCGAACAAGCAGCTCCCATGTGGAGAAGGAATCTGACCTGCCCTGTGCGTAGGTTCCCCCAAAAGCCTCTTACAGAAGGACAGCTGTAGTCTAGGGTAGGAGCTCAATCTTCCTGCCCCAGACCTCCTCTCCGTGGCACCCCCAACCACAACACCCTGGGCAGCCACAAGGGCGGAGCTCACAGACTTCCAGCTATCAGGAAGAGAGTGGAACTGACCAAGAGCCCCGGCAGCTGTGCGGTGCAACCCACTGCAGTTTAATCCTGGGCCACACTTTCGCTCCTCAGGATTGGTGGGAGCAGCAGGGCCCTTCCTAGGAAACACGGGACTTCTGTGAATGTTTGACTTTAGCTCAAGGACACCCTGGAGGCCTTGCTGAACTTTCCTTACACAGCACCATGTCTAGAATATTCCCACCTGACCTTCCTTCCCTCTCCTTCACTTGGGGTCAGGTATGCCATCTGGTGTGACAGCTCTCCCAGCCTTCATCACTCCTGCTTTTCTCATAGACATGTCTCCTAAAGTCCTTGCACATTTTACCCATCTCAATGTCTGCTTCTCAGAGAATCCAGACTAAGACAACCAGCACGTCACTCTGTATTTCCAACAATTCTCTGAGGTTTCAAAATGAGATCCCACTTACATATGATCGTATGAAGATTAAGAAAATTCCAAAGATTAAAAGTACGAAGAGTAAAACGAACAGCACTCCGTTTAGCAAGGTGAAATCCCACTGAGGAAATATAAACAACACACAACAACTCAATTATCATCTTTAAGGAATTTCAGGATGTTTAGAGATGCATCTTATACCCCACAGACAGAAACCGAACCATTTGCTAATAATTTACCCTGGCCAATTCTGAGAACTATAGAAATCCATTGGCCCCAACCACTGAAAAATGCTACATAAAAAGTGTTGTACTGACTGGACTTGCTTCAGGAGAGGGAAGATGGTGGGAGTATGGATGAAATAAGAGTCACGAATTGATAATTTTTGAAAGTGGGTAACGGGTAAATGGGGGTTCATTATATTATTGTATTTTTATATTTATATGAAATTTCCTCTAATACTAAAGGTACCTTAAATAAACAGGATGCAAATTTGTATGTATAGTATTATCATAATTATTCATATTTTTAAAAGTATGTGCATGGAATACATTAGTGGAGTGAAATAGACCAAGATGTTAACTGGGTACCATTTTCATGTTTATATGCATATATTTTAATAAAAATATATATACTAAGCTTTCCAAAATTACTGTTAATGATTCTTTTGTAATTTTTAAATTTATTAATATGCTTTTGGGTTTTGCCTTTATAAATCAGTGACCAAATCAGTGTGGGGGAGATTGGGATTTTTTAAAGAAAGGGGAGTATTCATCTTCTGACCTGAGAAAATTTGGATTATGCAGCAAAAGAAGAGCTTTGAATTTAAGATATTTTCTTGCAAGGGAATTTTCCTAATTCCTCTATTTCCCCCCTCACTCCTTACCCTTAACACACCCAGAGAATCATCTAAAGTACTAAGCAGCCAGGTGTGTTTCTCAGACCAGCAGCATCAGCACCACCTGGGAAATGCAGAGTACTGGGCCCTGCCCCAGACCTTCTGAAGCAACAACTCCGGGATGGAGCCAGCAATCTGTTTCCACAAGCCCTCCAGGTGATTCTGACGCCTGCTAAAAAAGTCTGTCTAGAGCTATGCTTTCAATACATAAGGTTACTGAGCTCTTGAAATGTGGCTAGTTGGAATCGAGATGTGCTCTAAGTATAAAATACACACTGGATTTGAATTTTAGTTAGAAAAAAATATAAACTATCTCAATATTTTTGTTATATTGATTACATGTTGAAATGATAATACTTCACATATATTGGTTTAAATAAAATATATTATTAAAATTAATTTCACCTGTTTCTTTTCACTTTTTTAACGTGGTTACTAGGAAAGTCAGAAGCCAGAAGGCGAGGAGGCCATGGAGGTGAGGCCCACAGGCCAGAAGAGAGCAGAGGCAGGAGGGAGGAGAATGGGTCAGCAGGGGCAAAGGAACATATCCACACACTCCTGTACAGGAAACAGAAATCTGTTTCGATAATACGTACTTTTGTTTGAAGAGCAAATAAAGTGAGCGATAACGTCAACAGAGCAGTTGCTGCCGTTGCCCATAACACTTCCTCGGCATTATAGAAACTAAAACCAGAGACTGCAATTAGCATTCACATACATTCAAAGCAAAGCACACACAAAAAAAGGAAACGTGTATCAAAGACTTACACTGTCACGGCTCCTAGCAGCAGACCTTGAAGAACTGTCTAAAAACAAAATTCACAAGAAATCAGAAGCCTGATTCCCGAGGCCCAGAATCTGGAGGAGATGATTTGATGTGTGTGTGTTTTTGCAGGGTCTAGGGAGCAAGCGGGAGTATGCAAAACCCCAGTGCACAAAGTGACAGGGCAATTGATTATGGGAAATAAATAGGAGGACTAAACATTTCCTTAACCTTCCCCCTGAGACTGACAGGAGAAAATTCTTTTATTAGTAAAAATTTCTCAGAACACAACGGTAACTTTCAACATATTTAGTGAGTTAAATATATATTAATTAGGAACATGGAAATCAAGGTAAATATTTATCTGTAGACCGCATTGCCATTACTCAAATGGGGCCGTCCACACAGATTGTATCAGAGCAGGATGTGCTATTTCTACTAATGCCTCACAAGCAGTTTCAGTCCCGTCCTCTCCCATAGTGCTTGGGTGAGAATCAAATACTTCAGACCTCAGAGGTGGGATGAGGATTGCGACTTTCTCAGGACCAGGGGATGGGGCTGGAGGGCATCTACCTACAGAGCATGGAGCTGCACCTGTAGGGGCCAATCCAGGGCTCAGAAGAGGGCTCTGCTGGGGCTGTGTTGGGGCTGGAGGTTTCCCATGGAGCCAGGGATGGGGCAGTGTGAGAGAGAGGCATGGGCTGAGAGCCAGTGGGCAGTCAAGCCAGAGGATGAGACCTAAAAAGGCAACGAGGATGTGCCCAGGCCCGCAGGCTCCAGGACAGCCGGCAGGCTGTGTGAGAACTACAGTTAGCAGTGGCTACAGGGCCTGAGGACATTCCCCTGCTGGTAGGATGCTCCATCAGAGGCAAATCCAGAGACTCAGCTGATCCGCTGGTTCACAGCAAGAGCCAGGAAAGAATCCTCCAGTCTCAGGGAGTAACAATGAGGACACATCCTAACTGCAGTGCTAGGACTGCTAGAGGGGCTTTGAGCTTCTCCAGTCGGCCGATGAGGTACAATCAGATCAGAGACCAGAAAAGAACTGGAGTACCGAGAGTGCTAGATTGCCTCTCTGGATTTCCCAAACCCAGTGGGTAATTGCCTGATTCTCTCGTTCGTTAAACTTACCAGAGTAAGCTGGTTTTATTTCCATTATAGGTTTAAAAAAAAAACGGAATAGATTTCTATGTACACATGACATTTTAATAATGTGCTTGCTTCCGACCTTCCTCTCAAGATTAATTTTCTTCTTCTTCTACTTGCTCAATTGTGTCATATTTCTCCATCTTCAGCAGCACATGAAAGAAGTGTATGTGTGTGTGTGTGTGTGTGAAAGAGAGAGAGACAATGGAGAGGGGGAATGAGGGGGAGAGGGGATGATTTCAAGCTGGAAGCCACCCTTCCGTTTGCTGAAGGGTAGGAGAGGCGTAACCAGAGGCCTCAAAAGTCAAACCTGCCTGATGGCGTCAAGAGCTCAGAACACAGGCTCAAGAGGGCAAAATTCTACAGGACAAAAGCTGTCTTCAGTATGTGAGTGTTTTCCCTTTTTCCCTCAACTCCTTTTCTGAAATGGTTTTCTCCATATGTTTCTTGACACTTGGGCAAGACATAAAATCTAGAAAATATAGCTAATTCTTTGCCCCTCTATAATATTTCTTCTCTTAACCTGTTACCTACTTTGGGATAAAGAGAAAAACGTCAGAGCTGAAAGCTTCCTTTGAGACCAATAAATTTGATCTCTTCTTGTAATAAACTTTAAAACCATTGAAAAGTTTAAAAATTCAAAATTTTCTGGAAAAACACCCCCCCCACACACCCCTGCCCCATGGCCACTGCTCCAGGATTCCTAGTATCTTCCTATGTCTGGCTCTTAGCCCCCACTCCTCCTGAGTGTGCTCTATGCTGTCAGTACAGCAACTGCGAGACCCCACTTACTCACCTGGGCAACGAGCAGGATATCCATGCCAACTAAGCAAGGCCCCTCAATGCTCTGGAAGCTGAGGACATGCCTAACTGTGGGCATGAGAGAGACAGTCTTCTCCAGCCTCAGGAGGAAACTATTCTTCCCAACACGTAAATTACCCTGGACGCTGCACTGCGTGGATGCTGAGAATCTCCTCACTGGCCATGTGTTCTTGCTCGGTTTGACCACCAGGAGGCGCAGATCCAAATCTAGGCTCATCACACTCAAGTGCATAGGACCATGCATTTTGTACGCTTATCAATCGCTGGCTTTATTTTCCTACCCTTATTTTTTATTCCATCAAATTCCTCCACAAATTGATCTTATACTTTTATATTGTGGGCATTTTTATAAGCTACCTCGAATGTGATATGGAACCAGAAGAGGAATAAATTAATCGGTAAGTAAATCTTCACATGAAAGGGTGGTCAACAGCGCTTGGGAGGAAACGCGAACTCTCCCAGAGAGAATCATTTGCCGACTCACTGAATCACACTGAGACTGTTCTCGATTTTCCCAAGAGGAACAAATGCTTACTATCAGTGAGTTTCAGAGAGACTGCTGGCTCCAGGAGGCAAGAGGTTTGGCCTGACTGGGAAGCGGAAAGAAGAGTCAGAAAAATGGGGAATGATTATTCTGTTATTGGGTCTCTGAGGAGGAGCCCTGTGACCTTCCAGGAAGCAGAGTCCTGAGTCGGGAAAGGAGTAAAATGATAGAAATTTAGGCTTTATTCAGGTTTTAAAAATCTAGGAGCTCCAGGTACTCCTGAAAGCTGGCGAGATCTTGGAGTCCTTGTGGGCGGCACAGAAACGAAGCCGCTGCAAGAATGTGAGCCGCACAGTTTTCTGTGGCCCAGAGCAGCTCTGATCCACAGAGGAAGGGCCCATGTGGTGAGGCCTTGTGAGTGGAAGCCCACAAGGAGGTTGGCAACTAGGAGCCGGATCTTGCATAAAAAGCTATGGCCAAGGAATAGAAGCCCTCCAGCCCCCAACACTCTGGCGCTGAAAAAGCCCGATTGAAGAAAGATACAAGGCAGGGAAATGAGGAGAACCTGAACTGAGATGGCTTCTGCTCCCAGTGAGAGGTGAAATAGAAATAAAATACATTTTATAAAAATAAAGAAAACTGCATTTCTTGCACAAGAGTTTGTGAGCTAAATGTGGACCCACACAACAAAAATGTGTTTGTTGTTTCTGGCAGAGGCCCAGTTACAGTTAGGCTAACTGTTTCTGAAATGGAGCCCAGACTCAGGAGTGGGTTCTCCCCTGTGGCCTCTGAGAGGCACGGGTGCCAGCATGAAGGAGTAGCCCAGGGTCCCCAAATTCTCTAGCTTATTAAAAGGGTGTGGATACTATCTCATAAGTAAGTTTATGACTTCATTACAACCAGAATTCAGCCAAGAGAACATCTCACAAATAATTTCTAACTGTATTATTCCTCAGGAAGATTCTCTACAATAAAAGGAATGGATTTAATAATGTGACAAAAATATATTTCAGAGGTGAGCTACAATGAGTGCTGACAGGGTTTACTTACAAATACTCCCAGGAGAATGTAATTTCCAGGCACCTGACGGCGGATTTTCCCACAGCAAGCAAGTATAATAAGTACAACAAAAAATGCTGGCCTGAGGATAATTTAAAACCACGTGTTATTTGTTTCCAGTGCTTATAGCATAAGATATAGGTAGGTAGATAGTGATATATATCATTATATGATATTATCTGGTAATAAGTATTATAAAGTAAACAAAAATGTAGATTATTACCTTTACCTTATTTCTTTTTCATCTTTTAAAACTAACTTTTTTCATTGCCATCCACAGACAGCTTGTAGGTTCTTTTTTTAAATTTTTATTTGGAAATAATTGTAGATTCACAGAAAGTTGCAAAGAGACAGAGAGGTCTCTAATACCCTTTACTCAGTTTCCCCCAATGGTTCCATCTTACATATTTATAGCATAATACCAAACCAGTAATTTGACATGTACAGCGTGTATATATAATGCTGTGTCATACAACTGTGACACGAATCTATGTGCAGATATGTGTCCCCAGCGCCACAGTCAAGATTCGGAACTATCCCATCATTAAAGCATCAGCAAAGAGCCACCTCGTGCCGTCCCTTTACAGTCACACACACGCACACACACACGCAACCACTAATTTGCTTGTTTTCTATCTCTATAATTTTGTCATTTCAAGAATATTATAGTTTTGCCTAATTTTACCTAGTTAAAATCAATAGCTAGTAGAAAAACCACTTTTTATTAAATCCAATAATACTTACAAGATTGCATAGGTGAACCAGGCATGGTTGCGCACCCAAACTCTTAAAGCCTTCCTGATTAAAAAAAATCAATATAGTTTTACACAATAAGTAGTTTATTTTGCTAACGAATGTAATATTTAAGGAGAAGTAAAACAATGTCATGAGAAGAAAGGGAGAAATCCTAATGATTGATGATGACAGATGAGGAGTGAAACAGTTAAACATATAACCATCTCTTGCTCCTTAAAATAGATTCATAAAAAGATACAGTCATAAGTGGTGAGTCATATTTGGATAATGCAAATGTCCTAGTGAAATTTTTTTAATTAAAAAAATACTGAGATTGGGTATGTGTACAAAGCAAAAGAAATCAACTTCTCATATATTTGTTTTGTAAATACAGATTTTCATATGAGGGGTTTAAGCAGTGATGGCTCATAATCCCTGAGATAATTTCTGCATTTAACAGTGTTCCAGCCTCCAAGGGCTCCATAATCTCACCTTTTTTTCTCTATCCAGTTTTATCTGTGGAATAGCTCAGGGAAATTAAAAAAAAAAAAATAGTGCCCAAAATAAGAGTAAGAAAATAAGTTCTTGGTTTAGGAAGTTGAAGTAAAATTCTCAAAATCCACCAACACTTTAGTCTAGGAGTTGCCTCAGAAAAACAAAGCTATAGAAATATCGTGTCCTATGAGTGGTTCAGAAAAAAATAAATGCTTTTTTAATGATCAATATTAAATAGAGCTGATTCAATAAGAATTAATGTAAACAACTTAATATTTAATTTACATCAGTAATAAAGACTTACCAGAAAACAAACACGCTGGTAATTGCCACAGTGACCACCAACTGAGCTGACAGGATGAGGAACACTTTTACAATGAAAGCTGAGGAGACAAAAAACATTTTTATAACACAATAGTCAAAAGTAAAAATATAAATGTAATTACCTATTGTTGATACTTGACGAAATAAATTTTTCCTCTGATTTTTTGAGGATGGGAAAAAGAGTGTTAGTTTAAAGTCAGCAAATAGGATGACAGCAAAAATACAGCTCTGCAGAACTTCTGGAAAATACTCAGTCCGTATTGCCAGACGTGTTTTACCAGAGATCTGAGGGTTTATCCATGGAAGCCCCAAAATTTTAAAGACAAACTCAGAGATTGAATTCTTTATTATGCACACCCCATCCTCCTTAGGACCAACAGTGATCTGAAAGTCTTGGGATATCACAGGCCCACCATCAGGGACCCAGTTACACCCCTGCACAGAAGGGAGAACAGCGACGCCTCAGGGACTGCTCGTGGCCAGGGCGTTTACCCCTCTGGGAATGGACTTGGGCTGCGGGGGGTTTACAGAGCTTTCCCACCACTTTTCTCTTCAGCCTTACCTGCCTTTAGCAGCTCCTTTCCCTTCTACTTGTGCAGAAACTAGATCACCTCATGAATTGTAAGTAAGACTAAGGAGTTCCAAGTGAATGGCGTGCCGAAGCAGAGTGCAGAGTATGTTCACATCTCTTTTCGCTTACTTCCTACTTCACAGGTTTTCCTGAGGCCCTCTGAATATGGTGCTGGTAATGACAATTTATTTTTTTGTGGCTTTATCCCAAATTTGAAAGGAAAAAAAAAAATAAAGAATGCTGTTTAAAGTGGACTTACAGGATCATCAGCTATGTCCTTTTGCTGGTCTGTTTCTGTGCATAGGAAGGGTGACAACAAAGAAAGGGGACTGAGCTATCTTAATCAAAATACCAGAACATATGTACCCAAATGTATGCTGCCTACATTACAATATTCATTTAGCTAACATTACTTTCACATCTACTATGTGTTGGGGACTGTGAGGGAATAAATTAAATGTGGCTCAACGTCATAAGACTAGACATATAATAGATCAAAGGAGTTGAATTGAGAGCCCAGAAATAATCGCTTATATTTATGGTCAACTGATTTTTAACAAATGTGCTAGAACAATTCAATGGAGAAAGAATAGTCTTTTCAACAAATGGTGCTGGACAACTGGACATACACATACAAAAGGATGAATTTGGACCCCTTCTTCATGTCATACATACACAAAAATTAATTAATTAGTTTAAAATGGACTATAGACATAAACATAAGAAATAAAACTCTTGGAAGAAAGCATAGGTGTAAATCTTTGTGACACAGATTAGGCAATGATTTTTTTAGATATGACATCTAAAACATAGCAAAAATGAAAAAAAACAGATAAATTGGATTTTATCAAAAGTAAAAGCTTTGTGCTTCAAATGACATCATCAAGAAAGTGAAAGAAATCCCACAAACTGGGAGAAAATATTTGCAAATCATGTATCTGATAAGGGGCTTGTATCTAGAATACATAAAGAACACTTACAATTCAATAACACGAAGACAATTAACAATTAAAAATTGGCAAAGCTTGGGTAGTGCCCTCCCACATTGACACTGGGTTTGGCCACATGACTTCTGTTGGTTAGTGAGACATTACTATGTGTGCTGCAAGCAGAGGCTTGATAAACCACTTGCACGTTGGGGCTTGCCCACATGGTATATTTCTTCTTGGGACCCAGCTGCCATGTGATGAGAAGCTCAAGCCACAAGGAGAGAACCAACAACCAACACCAGCCGCCAGCTGTGTCAGGCAGTCATAATGTCCACTGCAGCCTCAGCCACCGTCTGATTACAACTACATGAGAGCCCTCAATCAAGACAGTATAAGAACTGCCCAGCTGAGCCCAGTCAACCCACAGAATCATGAGAGATAATAAAATGGTTGTTATTTTCTAAAAAGTGAGCAAAGGATTTGAATAGACACTTCTCCAAAGAAGGTATGCAAATGGCCAATAAGCATGTGAAAAGATGCTCAACATCATTAGTCATTAGGGAAATGTAAATCAAAACTACAATGATATGTCAATTCACAGACACTACAATGGCTATAATAAAACAGACAAAAACAAGTGTTGATTAGGATGTGGAGAAACAGGAACCCTCATACACTGTTGACTGGAATGCAAAATGGTACAGGCACTTTCCAAGTTTGGCAGTTCCTGAAAATGTTAAACAGGGTTTACCATTTGGCTCAGCAATTCCTAGGTATTCACCCAAAAGAAAAGAAGATATCTGTCTACACAAAAGCTCATATATGAATGTGGATCACAGCATTATTCATAAGAACCCAAAAGTAAAAACAACCCAAATGTCTGTCAACTGATGATTGGATAAACAAAATGTGTTCTATCCAGGCAATGGATAAGGCCATAAGAAGGAATGAAGTACCAACACATGGGTTACAATGTGGGTTAACCTTGAAAACGTTATGCTAAGTAAAAGAAGGCAATCACAAAAGACCACATATTGTATGATTCCATTTATATGGGATATTCAGAATAGGCAAATCGATAGAGACAGAAAGTAGATTAGTGGTTCCCAGAGGCTGTGGGGACGAGAGGATGGAGAGTGACAGATAAAGGGGATGAGTTTCTTTTAGTAGTAATGGTTGCACAACTCTGTAAATATACTAAAAACCATTGAATTGTACACTTTAAAAGGAGTGAATTTTATGATATGTAAATTTTATCTCTATAAAGCTGCTTTAAAAAATTGTAGCCCCTCCCCAGCCCTGTAACTCTTGATCCATTATCCTGCTATACTTTTCCTTTTTTTCCATAGCACTTCTATCTTTCTATGTACTATATAATTTTTTAAGTATATAATTGTTTTTAAGTATATAATTTTTTAAAGGGGAGGGCCTAGCCTCTGCCATCCAGGAGAGGCAGATAAAATAACTAACTCTAATGGTAGTGAGGAAGCTTTACATATGTTTTCAAGTATAACCCTTTATGCTTCATTTCCTCATCTGTAAAATGACACTACCACTACTTCATTGAGAGGGTTATTGTAAGGACTAAACGCAGCGATGAGGGCTTGGCACCTGTGGTGGAGGTGGCTAGTTGCTTGGTGACATCTATTTTCCTCACCTTCCTCACCATCTAAACTAGATCTTGTTAAAGGTGGCAATGGATCCAAGTGAAAAACTACAGATAGAGGTGGCCACATGCCCCAGGTAGGGTAAATGACATGTAATTGGAAACCCCTGGGTGTAGTTTCTGGGAAAGCCTCTGAAAAGAGGTCAGGTTTGGCTGATTCTTAGGACATCTATCCATGAGTGGCGCCCCCTGGAGTTGTCAGGGCAGCAGACCAGCCTTGGCCTTCCTTTGCCTTTGCCTTTGCCTTTTCCTGCCTGGAATGTTAGAACTTCAAAAGGCATCTTTCCAGCCACAAGCTGGAGGGTGAGGGTCACAGGGAAACTGTAATGGGATTTAAAGCTCATAGTCCACCTTCAAGTTGTCCAAGCCCTAAGAAGGTCTAAGCGGGGCGGAGTAGTCACTGGGTACCTGTGGCATTTGCCTTGAACTGCCTACCTTCAAACTTCATATTTCATGAAAGAATAAAAAACTTCTCATTTATTTAAGCCACAGTTCTTTAGGTTTCTGTTACTCACAGCTGAATATATTTTCTATACAGAATGAATATGTAGGGCATTGAATTAATATTCTTTAAAACTTAAGCCAATATTATGGTATCACCTTGTATGTAGGTAAGAACATTCTACAATCAATGACTAATCTGTATTTCCTAAGAAAACCACAAGTCATTCACCACAATATATTTAGTATGAATTTCTGAATGCCCTGGACAACTTGGGGGCCATCTATTATAGAACCCTACATCATGTTTCATGGTAAAGTATGACTGGGAAAAACTAAAAGTAAATTAAATCTTTCTGACAATCCATTCTGTGGAAACATTTTAAGAGAACATTTGCTTTTCTCTTCCAAAAAGGTATTTCTTTATTCTCACCTCTGCGGACTGATGAGTCTGAGAATGGGCCGGCTGCAGCATTGTTGTCATCTTGGGTGGTCTCCTCTGAAATTTCTACCACATATGAATCCCCTTGGCTACTAGTCTTTGAGTGTGGATGCCCACGAGATATTTTTGGCTCAGATGAAGGTGAAGTTCTGTGACCAGATTTGCTCTTGGTTTTATGATCTGCTGTTTTCCGGACCAGCTGTTGATGATCTCCAGAACTGAAGTCTATTGGCTCACTGATCCCCAAGTCCATTTTCCTGGAGAGGGAAAGCTGTTATTCAGGTCCTTACGATCATGCAACTACCACCTTAGCATCCTCATAACATTCAGATGATTTTTTCTTAGTTTTAACTCCCTTGGCTCAGTACTTATCAAGTCAGTGCTTAATAAATATTTGTTGAATCAATGATGAACAAATACTTTTAAGATGAGGCCTATAGAGAAAAATAACTTACATTCCCTTATAAAATTAATATGTTTATAAATACATTCAGCAAGGAGTTACATTCCCTCTTATGTGCCAGGTGTGGAGCTGTTCTCATCTCCTCTGTCTTCAAAGAGCTTACATTTTGGAAGAGAAGATAATCAAACTAGCAATAAAATGAAAGACAATATAAGCAGGACCAGGAATAATGGAGGATGATACAAGAGCTCCTAATGAAGTCTGGAAGAAGATGCAGGGAGTAGAAGAGGCTGTCAAAAGCAACCAGAGAAAGTGAGGTTTAAGCCCAGACTGGAAGATGAGTTGGAGCTGGTCAAGTAAAGAGGTGGGGAAAGGTTTTTCCAGGCAAAGGAATCAGCCTGGACCAGCACTGGAGAAAGGAAGCAGAGAAGGTAGGTCCCAGAAACAGAAGGAAATTCATGTGGCTGGAGCAGGGAGTTCTAAAGGGAGGGTAGAATGAGGTTAGACAGAGGGAAAGTAGGGGCAGGTCCCTGAGGGGCTGGAAAGCCAAGTTCATCCTGAAGGCCATGGCTGTGATAGGAAGAATAATGGTCCCCCAAAGATATCTGCATTCCAATCCCTGGAACCCATGGATATGTTACCTTACTTGGCAAAAGGAACATTGCAGGTGTGATTAAGTTAAGGACTCTGAGGTGGGGAGATGATCCTGGATTATCTGGGTGGGCCCAATCAAATCACAGGCATCCTTATGATCATACTTAAGAGAGAGCCAGGAGGATCAGAGTCAGAGAAAGAGATGTGACAGCAGAAGCAGAGGTCAGAGTGATACAGCTGCTGCCTTTGAAGATAGAGGAAAGAGCCTGAGAGGAGGAACACAGGTGGCCGCTAGAAACTGGAAGAGGCAAGGAAACACATCCTCCCTCAGAGACTCCAGAAAGGCACGCAGACCCCTGACACCTTGATTTTGGCACAGTAAATGCGATTTTGGACTTCTGACTTACAGAACTGTAAAATGATAAATTTGTGTTGTTTTAAGTCATTATGTTTGAGTAATTTGTTACAGCAGCAATAAATAACTAATACAATGGGAAATCACTGAAGGTTTTCCAGCAGGGGACCTTGGGGATCGGACTAGAAAGATTACACACACAGTGTGTAAGGTACAGTGTGGAGAATAGGCCGAGTAAGCAAAAGTGGAAGCAGAGACGAGAAATCCAGATACGAGATGATGGTGGGCTTTGCCACAGTGCTTTGCAGCGAACACAGTTCCTAGAAAACCAGCACTAAATGGACCAAAAATGGCAAAAGAAAAGGCCCCTATTAACCTCAAGGGAGTTGAAGACTAAGGCAGACCGCTGCTGCTGTCTTCCTGTCCCACAGAGAGAGCCATGTGGGAGTCTGAGAAGGAGATTGCTGAGATGGCAAGGGCCTAGACAAACTGAAGACCAACAGGAATGGTAAATGGGAGGTCTGCACAAAATACCAGGCTCTTGGAGAGGCAGACACCATCTTATAAAGATATTGTTTCTCCTCAAATTAAATCTAAATTTTACAAAACTCATTGAGATTTTTTTCAGTATTTAAAAATATAACTCTAAAGTTCATCAGAATGAGTGAATGTGTGAGGATAATCAAGAAAAAAACTGAAAGAGGATTATGGTCAGAGGAGAGTGATTTACCTTATCAGAAATCAAATATCATAAAGCTGTATAATTAAAAGTGCAGTGCTAGCATGGCAATAGATAAACAGATTAATGGGATGGAAGAGATTCAAGACATAGACTCATGTATAGTGGCCGGCCCCATGGCCAAATGGTTAAGTTCACACACTCTGCTTCGGTGGCCCAGATTTTGCTGGTGTGGACCTGGCACTGCTCAGTAGACCATGCTGAGGTGGCATCCCACATAGCACAACCAGAAGGACTACAACTAGAATATACAACTATGTACTGGGGGGCTTTAGGGAGAAGAAAAAAAAAAGAAGAAGATTGGCAACAGATGTTAGCTCAGGTGCCAATCTTAAAAAGAAAGGAAAAGAAATAGACTCATGTATATATGAGAATTTAATACTTGATAAAGGTGGCATTTCAAATTATTGTCCCATGGTGTTGGAACAATTAGCTATGCTTGGAAAACAAAGTTTAATTGCTTTTTCACATCTTTTACAAAAATACATTCCAGATGAATTAAAGATATTACCATAAATAATAATACCAATAGATATTCCACAATAAAATATCAATGAATATTTGTGTAGAGCCTTTGTGAGAATGCTACCATAAAAGAAATGCTGGACAGATTTGGGGTAGGGGAACACTTTAAATATCATTACAAGAAGATATCAATAAATCTGAAATGCAAAAGTGTAAAAATAAAATTTACAATATTTACTATACTGTACAAAGAACTTTTAACAAGGAAAAGATGAATAACTCAATAGGAAGATGAGAAAAGAACATAAATAGGCAATTCACAAAGGAAATTTAAATGGTCAATAAACTTAGGAGATGATACCTCACAAATAACCAAGGAAATGCAAGTAAAAATAATCATGAAATGTCATTCTTTTCTTTTTTGCATAAAAGACTGATAAAAACTGAAAAGAAAATCCTCAAAGTTGCAAGGGTGTAGAGAAATGGGTAACTTGGGCCACATGGACTTGTGGGGGCCCTAGATAAGTTGCCTTCATGGGTTGCTTCTCCATAAGAAAATTTGAAAAAGTATATTTTATGGCTTCGTAGGTATAAAAAAATATAACCCAGACTGAATTCATTGTATATTATATATTCATTATTATTATATTCATTTTTTTCTCCTGATTTTATAAGAAATTAAAGTATTTTCATGACTCCTAAAACTATTGTGGTCCAGAGGCAATGTACCTAGTGGCTAAGTCAGACCTGAGACAACCTCACAAGAGATGACAAGTGTGTAATCTTTTTTTGGTGAGTAATTGGAAGCATCTGTCAAATTCAAAACGTGCATAACTTTAGACCCAACAGTTACATTTGTAGGAATTCATGTCATAAAAATACCCATACAAATAGGCAATGACATACGTATAAGGAAATTCATTACATCATTCATTGTTTGTAGCTGTAAAAAAATTTTAAAAGGCTAAATATCCAACATCAGGGGAATGGTTAAATTAGTTTTGGCAAAGAAAAGCAGATATATATATGGATTGATGTGATAAGTCCACTCCAGTATGCTTCTGAACAAAAAAAATCAGATTAGAGTGTAATATTTAGTAAGATCACGCTCATATTTTATACACACACACATTTCCAGAGACTGAAGAGATATATCACAAACTGTTGCTATGGTTATCTCTAACACAGCAGAGTTGGGGAATACACTCTGAATTGTATTAATTTTTATAATGAGCATTTATTATTTATATAAAGTAAGATATTTACATTTTGAAGAGAAAAAGAAGTATTTCCCTTTTTGGTAAAGTCTGGAGCTCCTCTGAAGAAAGCAGTCTTCACGTACAGCTGAAAAGCACTAAAAGATGCTCAAATAACCAAGTTGGTTTCTTCCACAGCTGTCCTGCAAATCAAAAGAGAGAGAGGCAACAAAATTTTCAAAGCACTCAAAACCAAAAACCAACCAGCAAAAATCAAAGGCAGCTGAGTTTTCCTCATGAAACTGTAGTTGGCTGGTGCCTGGATCACAAAATGAGGCTTTCACCTGGTCCTCAAAAAGCTTCCCTGGCTCCTAAGCCAGCAGCCATCTGAGAGGCAGGCAGGTGCTGGAACTGAGAAGCAAAGTTCTGAGTGACAGTTAAAGGAGTGGCAGTTGGAGCATGGGGTGGGCTGAGGACCCCACTGCCTAGGAGAGGGGCTCTGAGTCAAGTCAATCTGCCGAGCCTCATAATGGCCAAATAGTCATGGCCAATGTGCTCTGTGCTGAGCCTCAGGGAGGCCTGAGACTGAATCCCCTGAACCTCCAAAACTGATTCCATGTCAGGGAGTGTCCTGAAGCCTTAATAAAGGCTTCTGGAGGACATGGTGTCCTTCCCACCATGTCATCCCCTCCTCCCAAGCAGGAGGATGACGCTTACTAAACTCCACCAGGGACTTTGCACAATTGTTTCAAATAAGTAAGACTTGTTTATGATAAAGCAAGCATTGGTTTTTCTGGTGGATGATGATGTTGGTGCCTGCTTGGTACAGGGAGATGCCTACCCCAGGCTGTAGGCCAATCAGAAGCCAAGGAGGCCTAGCTCAGGCTGCTTGGTGAGAGAATTCAGATGACAAAGTGGGGGGACAGTGAGAGGGGAATGGGAGCAGACACTTGTCCTGAATGGAGACTGTTGCTGAGAAAAGGCTGATTGATAAATAAACACATTCATTAAACTTCTAATTAGTGCATGTCTACTGTGTGCAAGGCATAGAGAAGTAGAAGAAACACAGAGAGGAAAAAGGCAAACTTCTTTTCCTCAACATGCTCCTAGTCCAGTGGAGGAGACACGGGTACAAAGGTGTACCCTGAGGTAGGAGGGAGGAGCCATAGCAGGGAACAGCTATCTAGAGTTAGGGGGTTGGATAAAGGAGATGTGACTTCTGGCACAGAGGCTTCCTGGAGGAAGTGATACCTGAGCTGATTCTGGAAAGATGGGAACGGTCCAGTGTGAAGTGTTTGGAGGAAGCATATTCCAGGCAAAGAGAACACCCGGATCCAAGCAGGTGGGACCCATGTGGCACACACAAAATGGAAAGTAGTTCCATGAGTTTATAACATAGAAGATCCCAGTACAGTGGGACATAGAGAACTCAAGATGCCCCTCCTAAGGATAAAAAAGGAAAAGGTCATAGAGTGACGTCAGCATCATGGCAGAATGAGCTCTTCCCTTGGACTCTCCTCTCTAAGATACAACCCAAAGGACATTCATACACCAACAGAGGACATATACACATCACAAAAGATGTCTGAGAGACCCAGGCAGCAATACGCCTAAAGGTGGTGGTGGGGCTGGATCCTCTGGAGGAAATGGAAGCTGACCAGCAGGAGCTCCATGGAAAGAGATGGGCCATAGCAGCAGAAAGTGTGCAGGTGAAAAGGGCATCCCATCCCTGCCTAGTACTCCAGCCCCAGAATCATCTGGAGCACAATGCAGTGAGCAAGGCAGTGGCAGCTGGGGAAAGGGAAAGTGCACAGTCCTTCAATCACCCAGAGCTCCATACAGAGAGACAAGCAGGGGCTAGGGGAAGTACTAGTGAAGGAGAGTACCCCTCCCCCTGCCCTGTGCTCCAGATCTGCCATAGATCAGTCACTCAGAGAGAAAAGCAGTCAGTGGCCGGAGCTGGGGAGACCCTGCTCATGCCAGGCCCAGAATACACAGTGCCTGATCCCCACTCAGTGGTGGTACGTGGCAGCTGCAACCAGATAAGAGCACCATGAGCAAGCAAAAATCCACTCCATCAAGCAGTATGAGTAGGTATATTAAATCTCCAGACCAGAAGGAAACTGACAAGTACCCAGAAACCAACCCTGAAGACACAGAAATCCATAACCTAAACAACAAAGAATCCAAAACAGCTATCATTAAAAAACTCAATGAGTTAGAAGAAAACACAGAAAGATAAATTAACGAATTCAGGAGCTTCTTCACAAAGGAGATTGAAACTATAAAGAAGAACTGATCAGAATTGTTGGAGATGAAAACCATAATGGATGAAATAAAGAAAAATCTGGATTCCCTAAACAACAGAGCTGACAATATGGAGGAGAGAATCATCCAGTAAGAGGACCGTAAGTACTATAGAAATGTTTCAGAGGGAGGAGAAGAGAGAACTAAGACTAAAAAGAAGTGATGAAGCTCTTAGAGAAGTATCTAACTCAATCAGGAAATGCAACATAACAATTATAGGTATTCAAGAGGGGTAAGAGAAGGAGAATGGAGCAGAAAGCTTGTTCAAAGAAATAATAGCTGAGAACTTCCCAAATTTGGAGAGGAAGCTGGAAATCCATGTGAAAGAGGCCTCCAGATCGCCTAACCTTGTCAATGTAAAAAGACCCACTCCAAGGCATATAGTAGTGAAATGAAAAAGTAAAGGACAAGAAAATATACTAGGGGCATTTAGGCAGAAGAAAATAACTTACAAAGGACTCCCTGTTAGGCTTTCAGTGGGTTTCTCAGCAGGAACCTTACAGGCTAGGAGAGAGTGGAGTGATATATTCAAAATCCTGAAAGACAAAAACTTTCAGCCAAGAATACTCTATCCAGTGAAAATCTCCTCCAGATATGATGGAGAAATAGAAACTTTCCCAGATAAACAAAAGGTAAGGGAGTTCATTGCCACAAGACCAACCCCCTACAAGAAATCCTCAAGAAGCCCCTCATACCTGAAAAAAAAAAAATAGGAAAGGGGCTACAAAGCCCTGAGCAAGAAGATGAATAGGTAGGCAATAATCAGAAAACAGCAGCTCTCTATCAGATCAGGTTAGTATATACTTAACTTTAACATCAGGAATAAAGAAAAGGAGAACACTAAAACTAAAATGATCTCATCATTTTAACCACAAATTCACAACACAAGATGGAAAATGATAGGACAAAAATAACTTAAAAGGGGAAGAGGAAAGGGACGGAATCAGTATAATCTAAGGAAATAAGAGGCTATCAGAAAAAGGACTATCTCAACTACGAGATTTCTTTATACGAACCTAAGGGTAACCACTAAACAAATAATTAGAATAGAGACATTTAACAATAAACAAGGAGAAAATGAAGAAAACCAACAGAGAACTACCTAATGAAATTGGTAGTCTGAAATACACAGGACGAGAAAAAAAGGAAATGCAGAAGAACTGGGAAACATGCAATAAGATGGCAGTATTAAGCCCTTATATAACAATAATCACTCTAAATGTAAATGTATTGAATTCTCCAGTCAAAAGACACAGAGTGGCAGGATGGATTAAAGAACAAGACCTAACAATATGAGGCCTCCAGGAAACACATCACAGCTCTAGAGACAAACATACGCTCAGAGTGAAGGGATGGAAGACAGTACTCCAAGCTAATGGCAAACAAAAGAAAGCAGGTCTTGCCATATTTATATCAGACAAAGTAGACTTTAAGATAAAACTGGTAAAGAGAGACACACAGGGGCAGTATATAATAATAAAAGGGAGTCTCCACCAAGAAGACATAACACTTATAAACGTGTATGTACTCAACACAGGAGCACCAAAGTAAATAAAGGAACTATTAACAAACCTAAAAGGAGATATCAGTGACAACACAGTAACAGTAGGGGACCTCAACTTCCCACTTACATCAATGGATAGATCATCCAGACAAAAATTCAACAAGGAGATAGTGGACTTAAATGAAAAACTGGACCAGATAAACTTAATAGATATATAGAGAGCACTCCATCCAAAACCAGCAGAATATACATTCTTTTCAAGGGCACATAGAACATTCTCAAGGATAGACCATATATTGGGAAAGAAGGCAAACCTCAATAAATTTAAGAAGATTGAAATCATATCTACTATCTTTTACGACCATAATGCCATGAAACTAGAAATCAACTACAAGAAAAAACTTGGAAAAGGAACAAAAATGTGGAGACTAAACAACATGCTACT
Organism: Equus quagga; assembly: GCF_021613505.1. Lineage (NCBI taxonomy): Eukaryota > Metazoa > Chordata > Mammalia > Perissodactyla > Equidae > Equus > Equus quagga. The sequence goes on from NC_060274.1 coordinate 61,055,859, forward strand.
GAACAACCAATGGGTCATTGAAGAAATAAAGGGATAGATCAAAAATTATTGGGAGACAAACGAGAATAAAAACACACCACACCATACCTTATGACCCAGCCATCCCACTACTGGGTATCTATCCTAAGAACCTGAAATCAGCAATTCCAAGAGTCCCATGCACTCCTATGTTCATCGCAGCATTATTTACAATAGCCAAGACATGGAACCAACCTAAGTGCCCAGCAACTGATGATTGGATAAAGAAGATATGGTATATATACACAATGGAATACTACTCAGCCATAAAAAATAACAAAATCATCCTATTCACAACAACATGGATGGACCTTGAGGGTATTGTGTTAAGCAAAATAAGCCAGACAGAGAAAGAGGAACTCTGTATGACTCCACTCATAGGTGGAAGTTAACATATAGACAAGAAGAACTGATCAGTGGTTACCAGGGGAAAGGGGGGGTGGGGGGAGGGCACAAAGGGTGAAGTGGTGTACCCACAACATGACTAACAATAATAATGTACAACTGAAATTTCACAAGGTTGTAAACTATCATAATCTTAATTAAAAAAAAAAAAACAAAAAAACACACCATACCAACACTTATGGGATGCAGCCAAAGGGGTCCTAACAGGGAAATATAAAGCAATACAGGCCCACATTAACAAACAATAAAAATTTCAAATCAACAATCTTAAACTATACCAACAGAATTAGAAAAAGAAGAACAAACAAAGCCCAAACTCAGCAAAAAGAGGGAAATAATAAAAATTAAAGCAGGAATAGGCTAAGTTCCCACCCCACCTCCTGCCACCCCAGGTGCATGGGCAAAAGTGGGGCAAAGGGATTCCAGAGCCTGTGCCCTACACCACCTGCTCAGGGAAGGGCTGCCACTGAAATGCTCTGTTAAGATCTCCATAAGCCCAAGTGACGTCAGCGTCATGGCAGAGTGAGCTTTCCTGGGACTGTCTCCCCTCCAACATACAACAAAAAGGAGCAACCATATTCCAACAGAAAATATCCTAATAGCACAGTAATCCTCAGAGAGTCACAGCAGCCAAATGATGGAGGGCAGAGAGGCTGGAGCCCCCCTCAGAGGAGGTGGAACTGGGTAAGAGAGAACTGCACTCCCTCCCCTAAAGACTGGGATTGCTGCCGCAGAAGGCTCCATGAGGGAAGGAGTAGGGGAGGGGTCACGTGTCCACAGGATCACCCAGGACTCCCTAGCGCCCTTGCAGCCTAGAAGGAAGCCCTCTAACGGGGCAAAAGCTTTCAAGCTTTCATCAAGCCAAGACTCCAGGAGACCAGATAGCAAGAGCTGATCAGGAAACCTGGGTCCCAGTGCAAGAGAAAGCGTCTCCCTTGACCCGCCCTGTGCTGCGCCATCTCAGCTGAAGGTGAAGGGCTCAGAATACACGGCCCTCAACCCCCATTTAGTGGCAATTGGCTGTAACTGCAACCAAATAATATCACAATGTGGAAAAATCGTATTTCCAGCATCAGGCAATTCATCAAATCTCCAGACCAGAGGGAAAACAAAAAATACCCAGAATTATGTCCTGAGGACTCTGAAATAAGTAAACTAAATGACAATGAAATTAGAATGTCTATCATCAAGAAACTCAATGAGGTAAAAGAAAATATAGAGAAAAATTCAACGAGTTCAGGAGCTACTTCACAAAAGAGATTGAAACTATAAAGAAGAATCAATCAGAAATATTAGAGATGAAAGACACAATGGAAGAGATAAAACAAAATATGGATTCCCTGAATGCTCGTGTGGACACCATAGAGGAGCGAGTCAGTATAATCAAAGATAGACATGTTGAATGGCTCCAGACAGAGGAGGAGAGAGAATTAAGACTAAAAAGAAATGAAGAAAATCTCTGAGAAATAGCCGACTCAATGAGGATATGCAACATAAGAATTATAGGTATCCAAGAAGGTGAAGAGAAGGAGAATGGAGCGGAAAGTGTGCTCAAAGAAATAATAGCAGAGAACTTCCCAAATCTAGGGAATGAGAGAGAAACGCATGTGGAGGAAGTTTTCAGATCTCCTAGATTTTTCAATGTAAAAAGACCTACTGCAAGGCATATAGTAGTAAAACTGGCAAAAATGAATGACAAAGCAAGAATACTCAGGGCAGCAAGGCAGAAGAAAATAACCTAGAAAGGAACCCCTATCAGTCTTTCAGCAGGTTTCTCTGCAGAAACCATACAAGCTAGGAGAGAATAGAATGACATATTCAAAACATTAAAAGATAAAAATCTTCAGCCAAGAATACTCTATCCAGCAAAAATATCCTTCAGATATGAGAGAGAAATTAAATCTTTCCCAGACAAACAAAAGCGAAGGGACTTTGTAGCCATAAGACACCCCCCTACAAGAAATCCTCAAGAAGGTCCTCATACCTGAAAAAAGAAAAAAAATGGAGAAAGGGGTCACAAAACACAGAGTAAGGAGACAAATAGAATCAGAATAGGATAGCAAATATTCAAATATAGCATTAGGAAAAAGGGAAGGAAAACACCAAAAACAAAGACAGTCTTGTCACTTTAACCACAAACTCACAAGACAAGTTGGAATAAGATATGGAAATAATAACTTAGGAGGGGAGGATCAAAGGGACTGAATCAGTTTAGACTAAGGAAATAAGAGGCCATCAGAAAATGGACTATGTTATGCATGAGACTCTGAATACAAACTTCAGGGTAGCCACTAAACTAAAAAATAGAACAGAGACACAAAAAATAAATAAGGAGGGGCTGGCCCCGTGGCTGAGTGGTTAAGTTCGTGCGCTCCGCTGCAGGCGGCCCAGTGTTTCGTTGGTTCGAATCCTGGGCGCAGACATGGCACTGCTCATCAAACCACACTGAGGCAGCATCCCACATGCCACAACTAGAAGGACGCACAACCAAGAAGATACAACTATGTACCGGGGGGCTTTGGGGAGAAAAAGAAAAAAATAAAATCTTAAAAAAAAAAAATTAAATAAATAAATAAATAAATAAATAAACAAATAAGGAAAAACTAAGAAACACAGCATAAGACCTGCAGAAGTGAATGGGTAGACCAAAACACACAGGACGAGAAACAAAGGAAATGCAGGAAAACCGGAAAATGAGTGACAGAACGACAGCACTAAGCCCTCATACATCAATAATCACCCTCAATGTAAACGGACTGAACTCGCCAATAAAAAGACACAGAGTGGCAAGATGGATTAAAGAATAAAATCCAAAAATTTGTTGCCTCCAGGAAACACATCTCAGCTCCAATGACAAATACAGGCTCAGAGTGAAGGGGTGGAAGACAATACTCCAAGCTAACAGCAAGCAAAAGAAAGCAGGTGTTGCAATACTTATATCAGACAAAGCAGATTTCATGATAAGGCAGGTAAAGAGAGATAATGAGGGGTAGTATATAATGATCAAAGGGACACTCCATCAAGAAGAAATAATGCTTATAAATATCTATGCTCCCAACACAGGAGCACCAAAGTTCATAAAGCAACTATTAACAAACCTAAAAGAAGATATCAAAAATAACACAATAAGGGGCTGGCCCCCGTGGCCGAGTGGTTAAGTTTGCGCGCTCCGCTGCAGGCAGCCCAGTGTTTCGTCGGTTTGAATCCTGGGCGATGACATGGCACTGCTCATCAGACCACGCTGAGGCAGCGTCCCACATACCACAACTAGAGGAACCCACAACGAAGAATACACAACTATGTACCGGGGGGCTTTGGGGAGAAAAAGGAAAAAATAAAATCTTTAAAAAAAAAAAATAACAATAATAGTAGGGGACCTCAACACCCCACTCACATCATTGGGTAGATCATCCAGACAGAAAATCAACAAGGAAATAGTGGAATTAAACGAAAAGCTAAAACAGTTGGACTTAATATACATGTATAGAACACTCCATCCAAAAACAGCAGAATATATATTCTTCTCAAGTGCACACAGAACATTCTCAAGGATAGACCATATGTTGGGAAACAAGGCAAGCCTCTATAAATTTAAAAAGATTGAAATAATAACAAGCATCTTCTCTGATCATAATGCTATAAAGCTAGAAATTAATTACAAGAAAAAAAGCTGAGAAAGGGGCAAAGATGTAGAGAGTAAACAATATGCTATTGAACATGCAATGGATCACTGAAGAAATTAAAGAAGAAATCAAAAAATATCTGGAGAAAAATGAAAATGATAACATGCCATGCCAACTCATATGGGATACAGCAAAATCTGTATTAAGAGGGAAATTCATCACAATACAGGCACACCTTAACAAACAAGAAAAATCCCAAATAAGCAATCTCAAATTACACCTAACTGAATTAGAGAAAGAAGAGCAAACAAAGCCCAAAGTCAACAGAAGGAGAGAAATAACAAAAATCAGAACAGAAATAAATTCTATCGAAACAAAAAAGTCAGTGGAAAGGATCAATGAAACAAAGAGCTGGTTCTTTGAGAAGATAAATAAAATTAACAAACCCCTAGCCAGACTTACAAAGAAAAAAAGAGAGAAAGCTCAAATAAACATAATCAGAAATGAAAGAGGAGAAATAACAACAGACTCCACAGAAATACAACAGATTATAAGAGAATACTATGAAAAACTACATGCTAACAAAATGGATAACCTAGAGGAAATGGATAAATTCCTAGACTCTTACAACCTCCCAAAGCTCATTCAAGAAGAAGCAGACAATCTGAACAGACCAATCACAAGGAAAGAGATTGAAACAGCAATCAAAAGCATCCAAAAGAACAAAACCCCAGGAGCAGACAGCTTTCCTGGGGAATTCTACCAAGCATTCAGAGAGGATTTAATACCTATCCTTTTCAAGCTATTCCAAATAATTAGGGAGGATGGAACACTTCCTAACACATTTTACGAGGCCAATATCACGCTGATACCAAAGCCTGACAAGGACAGCACGAAAAAGGAGAACTACAGGCCAATATCACTGATGAACATAGATGCAAAAATCCTCAACAAAATTTTGGTAACTCAAATTCAGCAATACATCAAAAGGATCATACATCATGATCAAGTGGGCTTCATACCAGAGACACAGGGATGGTTCAACATCCGCAAATCAATCAACGTGATACACCACATCAACAAATTGAGGAATAAAAACCACATGATCATCTCAATAGATGCAGAGAAAGCATTTGACAAGATCCAACACACATTTATGATAAAAAAAAAAAACTCTGAACAAAATGGGGATAGAAGGAAATTACCTCAACATAATAAAGGCCATATATGACAAACCCACAGCCAACATCATACTCAATGGGCAAAAACTGAGCACCAGCCCCCTGAAAACAGGAATGAGACAAGGATGCCCTCTATCACCACTCTTATTTAACATAGTACTGGAGGTTTTGGCCAGAGCAATTAGGCAAGAGAAAGGAATAAAAGGAATCCAAATAGGGAGGGAAGAAGTGAAACTCTTGCTGTTTGCAGATGACATGATCTTATATATAGAAAATCCCAAAGAAGCCATTGGAAAACTTTTAGAAATAATCAACAACTACAGCAAAGTTGTAGGGTACAAAATCAACTTACATAAATCAGTAACATTTCTGTACTCTAATAACGAACTAACAGAAAAAGAACTCAAGAACACAATACCATTCACAATCGCAACAAAAATAATAAAATACCTTGGGGTGAATTTAACTAAGGAAGTGAAAGACCCATTCAACATAAACTATAACACTTTCCTGAAAGAAATTGATGATGACATACAGAGATGTAAAGGCATTCCATGAACTTGGATTGGAAGAATAAACATAGTTAAAATGTCCATACTACCTAAAGCAATCTACAGATTCAATGCAATCCCAATCAGAATCCCAATGACATTCTTTACAGAAATTGAACAAAGAATCCTAAAATTCATATGGGGCAACCAAACACTCCGAATTGCTAAAGCAATCCTGAGAAAGAAGAACAAACCCGGAGGCATCACAATCCCTGACTTCAAAACACACTACAAAACAACAGTAATCAAAACAGCATGGTACTGGTACAAAAACAGGTGCACAGATCAATGGAACAGAATTGAAAGCCCAGAAACAAAACCACACATCTATAGACAGCTAATCTTCGACACAGGAGCTGAGGGCATATAATGGAAAAAAGAAATTCTTTTCAACAAATAGTGCTGGGAAAACTGGAAAGCCACATGTAAAAGAATGAAAATTGACCATTCTTTTTCACCATTCACAAAAATAAACTCAAAATGGATCAAAGACCTAAAGGTAAGACCTGAAACCATAAGGCTTCTAGAAGAAAATATAGGCAGTACACTCTTTGACATCAGTATTAAAAGGATCTGTCCAGACACCATGTCTTCTCAGACAAGGGAAACATAGAACGAATAAACAAATGGGACTTCATCAGACTAAAGAGCTTCTTCAAGGCAAGGGAACAACCCACTAATTGGGAAAAAATATTTGCAAGTCATATATCTGACAAAGGCTTAATATCCTTAATATATAAAGAACTCACACAACTCAACAACAAAAAATCAAACAACCCGATCAAAAAATGGGCAGGAGATATGAACAGACATTTCTCCAAAGAAGATATACAGATGGCGAACAGGCACATGAAACGATGTTCACCATCACTCATCATCAGGGAAATGAAAATCAAAACTACACTAAGATATCACCTTACACCCATTAGAATGACAAAAATAACTAAAACAAAAAGTAACAAATGTTGGAGAGGTTGTGGAGAAAAAGGAACCCTCATACACTGCTGGTGGGAATGCAAACTGGTGCAGCCACTATGGAAAACAGTATGGAGATGTCTCGAAAAACTAAAAATAGAAATACCATATGACCCAGCCATGCCACTACTGGGTATCTATCCAAAGAACTTGAAGTCAGCAATTCCAAAAGTCCCATGCACCCCTATGTTCATTGCAGCATTATTCACAATAGCCAAGACAAGGAAGCAACCTAAGTGCCCATCAAATGATGATTGGATAAAGAAGATATGGTGTATATATATACAAAACAACATTACTCAGCCATACAAAAAGACATAATCATCCCATTCACAGACACACGGACGGACCTTGAGGGCAGCATGTTAACTGAAATAAGCCAGACAGCGAAAGACAAACACCGTATGATTTCACTCATATGTAGAATATAAACAAATTTACAGACAAAGAGAACAATTTAGTGGTTACCAGGGGGAAGGGGGGGAGGGTGGGCACAAGGGGTGCAGGGGCACATTTATATGGTGTTTGACAAATATTAATGTACAACTGAAATGTCACAATGTTATAAACTATTTAGACCACACTAAAAAATTTTTTTAAAATAAAAAAGGAAAAGGTCAGCAAGAAATGTCTGGCTTGTCTCTCTCCCCTCTTTCATAGGTGTCGCTCGTTCTATGTCCACTCCACACACTCTCTCTCTCTCTCTAGTTCATTAATGTTAATAGGCAACATGAATTAATTACATTTTTTCCAAGATTATGTGTCAGGGGGTTATAACTAATGACTTAACCAATCTGGTCAAAAGAAATGCTTCTTCCTCCTCCTCCTTTCTTACCAGCCTCAGAGTGGACATTAATCAGGCACTTACCAGATGTAAGTTGTTTACAACCTCACGTACACTAACTCACCGAATCCTCACATCAATCCTATGAGGTGTGGTCTCTCGTTACCCTCATTTGACAGGAAAGTATGCCCCTGAGACATACCGGACAAGGGTACGAGTGGTCAAGGAATCCTCCACTGGTCATACTCACCAAGACACAAAATGTGGGCTGTAGTATCTCTTTGAAACCATCCTGAGATGTATTTTATGCATCTGCTTTTTTTTTAATTTTAAGAGTTTTAATTAATGAACCATGCAACACCTATATCATGCAAATTAGACTGCATGCGGACACTGATAATCCCCTGGGAACTCAGCTTTATTCCTTTCCCTTAGCGTTAATTTTAAGACCTCAGGAGGTATTTATTTCTGTCCTCACAGCTCTCCCTTCTCTCTCTCTCTCTCTCTCTCTCTCACACACACACACACACACACAGACATACACCACTGGCAGAATTTTCTCAGATGTCCACATAGGTACCAAATTGTCTCTACATGCTCCAGTTGAACCCTTCCCTTGGGTCCAGGTTGTGTATCTCTCTCTTTGTTTCAATCTGAGCTCTCCCCTGGCACCTCAGGGAGCCCTGGCCTGGCCAACTGTGGCTCATGCTCTTCCTGAGGCACCATTTGGGTGGAAGCCTTCATTGACAGTGCCTTCCTGCATTGTTGTCTGGTTTCTCTCACCTCTTGATTTGACCCCTCAGTCACCTTCCCTGCATAGCAGTCCTGTTTGTCCTCACAGCATCCTGCTCTCTTAACACTGTAGTACATCTGCACAGGAGTTTTGTGATACGATAGCTTTGCTGCTTGGAGTAGAAGCCACACTTATTGACTGAGAACTGCGTGCTAAGCACAGTAACTGATCCCATTTTCACACAGCCCTGAGGCGGGCAATACCGTCCGTGCTTTACAGACAAGGAACTGAGCTGCAGAGAGGAGGTCTGGTTGCCAGTCCTTGAACTTGGTTCTGTCCATTGTGCACCACGACCTCCAGTTGGGAGAGGATTTTTAGGGCCAAAAATACTGCCTGTATTTCCTTCTTTTCCATTTGATTACTTCCTCTTCTTCTTTTTTTTTTTAAATGAAAGTAACACATGATGTGGTGAAAATTTTTCAAACAATAAAAAAGGGTGCAAAATGAAAAACGCAAGTTCCCCCACCACCTCTGTTAGCATCAATCGTCAACAGATTTCTGTCTAAACAACTAAAAAAAGTATGCATCACACACACATAGCTTTCAAATTTACACAAAGTGATCATATTCTATACTCTGTTCTATAAATTGCTTTTTCTCTCTTAATTATATCTAAGATCTTTTCACATCAGCACATAGAAGAGACTCAAATAGTTTCCTGTCTCACTCAGAATAAAATCCAAAGTCCTTACTTTGGCTGACAAAGATATTAGCCTGACAAAGGAAAATTATAAGCCTATCTCACTCATGAATATAGATGCAAAAATCTTTTCTTTTTTTTAAAGATTGGCACCTGAGCTAACAACTGTTGCCAATCTTTTTTTTTTTTCTGCTTTAACTCCTCAACCCCCCCAGTACATAGTTGTATGTGTTAGTTGCAGGCCCTTCTAGTTGTGGGATGTGGGACTCCACCTCAGCATGGTCTGACGAGTGGTGCCATGTCCGCGCCCAGGATGCGAACCCTGGGCCGCCGCAGCGGAGCGTGCGAGCTTAACCACTCGGCCACGGAGCCGGCCCCCAGATGCAAAAATCTTAAGCAAAATAGTAGTAAACTAAATCCAGTAATATGTGAAAAGGACAATACATCATGACCAAACTGGATTCATTCCAGGAGTTGCCATGTTAACTTTAAAATTCAGAAATCTATCTGTGTAATCCACACATGAATAGATAAAGAAGCAGCAGCATTACGATCATCTTGTACAGAAAATCGTTTGAGAAAATTCTACACATTCATGATGAAAATAGGAATATAAGGGAAGTTCCTTAACCTGACAAAGGGAATCTACAAAATTTATGGTGTTAGAAGTTAGTATAGGGGTTATCTCTGGAGAAAGGGCAAGAGGGGGCCTTTTGTGGTAGTAAGGTTTTATCTCTTGATTTGGTTGCCTGAGTGTGGCTATACATGAATGAGTTGGATACTTTACAATATGTGTATCATACTTCATTTTTAAAGGTTGTGAAAAAAATTTACAGGGAAAAAAATGTAGTTCTTCCTCATTATCTGAAAATGGTAGAGGGTGTGACCAGGGGTTGTGGGAGCTGTCCAGGACAAAAGACAGCGGTGGGATGAGGCGGAATGGAGAAAACAGGGTGTTGGGTGGTTATACATGTGGATATTGACAGGACCCAGGATGGTGTCCTGTGGTGGAGAGGAAGCTGATAAGCCTGGGGCCAAAGTTTTTAGTGAATGAGAGGGAGTAATTTGGAGATGAGGTAGAGAAAGAAGTAGACATTACTAAACTGGAGAGATACACTATGAAGCATGGAATTTAGTACCTAAATTCCCCTCAGAGTGCATTGTTCCAAAATGAGGAGACAATTCTCTTTATCTGTTCTCCTCAACCATTTTAACGGTTGGCCTTAATCCCCATAACCGTCCTGGAAAGTAGTTAATATTATTTTGTTTTACTATTGGGAAAACCTAGACTCAGAGTGAGGACGACTGAGCCACAGCACACGCCAGACAGCTGCTCCAAAGCCCTGTCAGATGTGCCGCCGAGAGCAGCAGCCATGTCAGCAGCCAGGCCAAATCACAGTCCCTCCGTTGATCACCAGTTAACAGTAAGATAGGGATACTACCCTGTTCCAGGGCTATTAGAGCACCAAATGAGATTTTGTGACACGACAGTCATACAATACATTTTTCTTCTTCCTCTCCCCTGGCACGCCACCAACATATTCATCAAGATCTCTCCAAGCATATCAAGCCCAGAAAACCCAGGATCACGAAGACAGGTATGCAACCAGCGCTCTACCAAGTGGGGCTGAGGAGGAGACTCATTTCCCTGGTAGGCCTGTACTGACTAGCAGCCATAATATAGCGGAGCTGGCTGCTCACAATGCCCTTGTCCTAGGCCAGCTGTTCTCGAATGTGGTCCAGGGAGGTCACACGACACTTTCTGGGGGTCCTTGGAGTCAAAACTGTTTTCCAACAAAGCCAAATCAGTTATTTGCCTTTTCCACCCTCACTCTCTCACTGGCATTCTGTTCAGAGGCCACAACACATATGATGACATCACCCAATGGCTAATGAATGTGTGCTTGACATCTTAGGCTTTAAAAAGTCTGTTTCAACTCCTAACACATAAATGAGCACGGATATAAACACACGTATTTAGGGGTATAAATTATAATTTTTAAGAGTGTAAAGGCATCTCGGGTAGCAGCGCCAGATTTAGTAAGCAAAAATACTGGACGCCTAGCTAAATTTGAATTTCAGACAATGAATGCTGTATAGGATACACTCATACTAAAAAATTATTCGTTGCTTATGTGAAATCCAAATTTAACTGGGCGTCCTGCATTTCACCTGCCAACCGCGAGCCTACGGCCAAAAAGCTTGCGAAGCAAGACCCTAGGCGCCAGCAGCTGAAACGCAGCGCGCTCCTAGAAATTCCGGGTGGGGCACTTCCGGTCAGGCGGGCTGGCCCCGCCCATCGCCGGAAGCCTCCTCAGGGCCGCGGCTCGGCTTCCCTCCCAGGCCAGGCCCCGCCCCAGCCCCGCCACCCGGCGCTCCGGGCCGCCCCGCGCTGGTGCGGAGCGGGAAAGGCATCCTGCCTCCAGGGGGCAGCGGCCGCAGCCGGGTCCCTGCGTGGGCAGCTCGGCGCCCGCGCCCTCGCCGCTCTTCCTGTCGCTGGGGGTGGTGGGCCGGCCAGTGGGCGGCCAGGGCCGGCGGTCGCCATTCCCGTGTCGCTGCGCCCGCGGGGGCCGCCCGAGCCGGCCACGATGCCACTGGGCCTGAAGCCCACCTGCAGCGTCTGCAAGACCACTTCGTCCTCCATGTGGAAGAAGGGCCCGCAGGGGGAGATCCTCTGCCACCACTGCACGGGCCGGGGCGGCGCGGGCGGCGGGGGCGCCGGCTCGGGGGCGGCCGGCGGGACGGGGGGCAGCGGCGGCGGCGGCGGCGGCTTCGGCGCGGCGACCTTCGCCAGCACCTCGGCCGCCCCTCCGCAGAGCAACGGGGGCGGGGGCGGCAAGCAGGTGAGCTCCTCCGGCCCCTCCCGCCGGCGGAGGCCGATCGGGCGCGCGGCGGGCGGAGGCCGGGCGGGCAGGGGGCTCTGGCGCGGCCCTCCCAGCATCGCGGTGCCTTTGCTGGGCCAGGCCGTCGCCTGCCACCCCCTGAGAAGATCGTCGTTGGTTTGTCCCATTCTAAGCAGCTCTTCTGGTGAGAAATTGAACGTCTAGAGAAGCAAAAAAAAAAAACCCTTCCGAAATCCCCCCTTGTAATAATATTTTGGATGGCACCCAGACATCTTAGTATAGACACGTATACGCAGAGGCGTAAACAGGGTCTCGCTACTGGACCTCTTTCCCTGTTAATAAACTTACTTTGGTCATTATGTCATGTTATTAAGTAAGATTATCATGTCATTATTTTCAGTGGCAGCATAAGTATTCCGGTGTAGGGGGCGGCATACCTACCCCTTTCTCCCGCGTTGAAGAGTTGACCTAAGTTTTCTGTTAGAAACAGAACATGACCAGTCCTTGCCTTGGCCTAGCCTTATTCCTGCTCCTGCCCCTTGCCCTGTTCTAGGTAGCTCACACCTTTTTGGAGGCTTCAGAGGTAGCGCTCGCAAGAGCCGTCCCTGTTTTAATTAGCTCAGTTCATGTGATTACCAGGCATAAAAAGAAAATACGCACTCTTAAACTTAGTTTTTAAATGTCCGTGTAAAGTGCATACTCCGGGATCCTTGTAAGATGGTTATATCGGGACAGCAACGGTTCTATACTTTTTATTTCTTTCTCTTTTTCTTTAATTGTTTATATAACAGAGTAAGCAGGAAATTCACAGGAGGTCTGCTCGGCTCAGAAACACTAAATACAAATCTGCTCCAGCTGCTGAAAAGAAAGTTTCCACTAAAGGAAAAGGGAGAAGACATATTTTTAAATTAAAAAATGTAAGATGATTGTGGACAGTGTCTTTTACTGTAATGGCGTTGTGTGTGTAGTGTGTCCTGCCGCCGCCTTCGTCTCTCACGGTTGCAGTCTGACTGCTCTGGGGAGCTCTCCTGTACTCCTCTGGGGAGCGGGCCAGACTTTCCAAAAGGGACTGAGCTCTGTTGCCGGATGGTTATTGTTCTTTCTCGTTTTTTAGCTTTTATTTTTTCCTCTGGAAAATATAAAATATGAGCCTAAAAGAAACATAAACCTTGAGCACATTTTATTGGGTTCTCTATGCAAAGGATGAGGTGGGATTATGGTTCTTGGCATGGCCAGGTACACTAGGCAAACTTTTTTTTCGTTCTTTAAAGATCTAAGTAAATAATAATACTGGATCTCATTCATTTCCATGTTTGTTTGTAATTATAGCCCCAAGACAAATGTACTGACTTACGATGATATATTTGATGAATATGAATCAAAAATTTTGCTAAACCTTTATCTCTTCTTCTGCTGTAAGAAAAATAGATTGTTGGGGAAAAGAAGAATAGATTTTTGGAAGACTTGTGCTGGAGGTAGTTGAAAGCACTTTTTTGTTGCAGTAAATTCTCATTACTTTTGTAAATACAAGGCGACAATGGTCAAACTCAATGGACAATGGATTATGGACTATTTTTTGAAACCTCAGTATGGTATTCTTTCCTTTCAGAACAGGAATGCTTTACTTATCAGTAAAGGCCTTTTTGAAGTTGGGCGTATCCATTTATAAAACACCAAGGGGCCCTGCAGTATATTCTCTTGCAGATTCTGGATTCTTACTGAGAATAGTTGCCTCTAACTTATTTAAAAGTTTTATAATTTAGTTTTCTTAAAATGAGGCATTTATCGCCTAGACAAAACATGTTAAGTAAATATTCATTTGATTATAGGTGTATTAGTTAAACACATGTTTTCCTCTTAAATTTGGTGGAATATGTTCTCTACAATTATTTCAATACCAATTTCTCTAGCAACCCCTTTCTTCAAGCATGACACCAGAACACCTTGGAGAGGCCTAGTTTCTGTGTTGTGGCATGAAAGTGCGTTTTGCAACTTCAGAAGGGATTTCAATGATGGTTGGATGGTGGCAAATTACTTAGCACTCCCAAGGAAGTTTCTTTTAGCCTTAGTTCAGGCTTGCTAGAAAATTAGTTCTGATGATATTGAGTATCAGGGCTAGTTTCATAGTTAAGGTAAGATGGAAACTGTCTGCAAGGAGGCATTTTTTCACTTTGTGTCCACCTGCACATTCTTTATTCCTTCCACTTCTGTCATGCTCAGGCTATTAGAGAGAGTATGTTTTTATAACTAGAATGTTCATGTGTAATACAGCTCTGAGAGGGCTTAAGTTAGATCTCAGCAGCATGATCATAAGCTTATCCTTTGGTTCTCAGCAATTTCTAAGCTAATGGTAGCAGAAATAGCAGTGGAAATATTCAGACTGTGTTTTGCCACAACATTGAGAAAATTGTTTATCTTTTTATTGCAGTTCTTGTCAAATTTAGTACTTCTCAAACTATAGAACTCTCATATATGGCTGGGAAAACGGCCTGTACACACATATGCGCTCCAAAGGTGCTAACATTTTTACTTTTTTTTTTATAGCCCATCAAAGCTCCTGAGTCAGTTTCCACCATAATCACTGCAGAATCAATCTTCTACAAGGTAAGCGTCTATAGAGTTACTGAAGGAAGACTTGGGCCTATTGTATAATGTGCTACTAAAATGTTGGGTTAGTCTAAAGGTCTCTGCTACTCCACTTAAGGTGTGATTGTGTTTTCCGTTCCCTTCTAAGGTATTTTCCCCCATACGTGGCTATTATAAAATATCTCATCCAGAGCTAAGGTGGGAGGGGAAGTTGCCTACTGAAATATGATATGAGGATCTTAAGTATTTTTTAATGTAGGTAATGGGAAGTGTTTTTAAAATGCTAATCTGTGGTGTGGAGCCATGAAAGAGTGAGCCATCCTAGTCACTGTGACGCACTGAAGGGTGAGGAGGACAGAGGTGGGATTTGAACTAGTAGAGCATGTAGATCGTGGCGTCTAGTGGATAGAGTTTGGACAGAGATTCTAAAATGCCTTTCAGTAGAAGTGAGAGGAATAAGGGCATCTGATCCCTCAGTGAGAGAGGTGACAAATTGTGGTTTTTGAACCAGAAGCCTTAGGAAAGCAGTTGGAACATAGAAGACCTCCACGTCCTGGCAGGCCAGACATAGGTATCAACTGTTAAACACTGGTGTTTTGGGGTCTGAACTGTCGCTTAAGGGGCAGTTGTGTGAGTTAGGGCCTTATACCTGACCTAAGTGGACCAAACACTGGGAAACACAGGTGACTACACCCCCTAAGTGTACCTTTTTTGTGTCAGCCCAGAATCTGTATAGTCTAAAACAGTCTATACACAGGCGTTTTTCCAGCATTTCATACATTGTTAATAATAAATAAAATAGCTAAAATTTAGTATGTACTTGCAGTGCATCAGGCAGTGAATTGAGCATTTCACGTGCTTTATTTGATTCATTCCACTCCTTGAAGTGAGCACTGTTGTCCCCGTTTTATGGATGAAGAATTGAGGCACAGAGAGGTTAATTGACTTCTCCAAGATCACATAGCTGACAAGTGATAGAGCGAGGCAGTCAGATGCCAGAGCCCAAACCCAGAGCCTAGCTCCTGGCTCCTCTGCCTGGGCAAGTGGCTGTGTGACTGGGCTAGGACCAACTTCTCCAATGTTTCTTCATCTATCAAATAGGGATTGTAAACAGAAACTACCTCATTAGGTCAAGTGAGATCATGTATGGTAAGCACCTAGCCAAGTAAGCACTCAATGAATAGTAGAAATTAACATAATCACATTTTTAAATTTGTGCATTACCTTCACAGCTGAACATACAGTTTACAGATTAAGTCCAGGAGCAACTAGACTTAAGCTCAGGATTTAGTGTACTCATGATTTCCAGCCATGTCTCAATAGAAAGGCGTGTGGGACCTGTTATTGCAAGTATCAGTACTTTCTCATTGCTGTGTACCACCCATGTTTATTAAACAATAAGGAAAAAATGCAATAAAATATTTCAAGTAATGCTGCAGATACCCAGTATTGTAGAGCCTGTCACAGCGGTGCCACTGCAGGCAGCACCGTGGTGGGCAAGTTTAAGAGGTCCTTGCCAGCTGCTGAACTAGAGCCCAGATCAGGCAAGCACGAGGGAGCTGAGTGGAAGCCACTGGGTATGGTGGCCAAGAGTATGGGCACTCAAGACCCAGAATGGTTAAGTGATCTCCCTGCAGCACTTCTGTGGCAAAACAGCTTCACGAACTCAGGTCTGGTTACCCCTAATCCATGTTCTTCACTATTCAGAGTGGAGCCCCTTCCTCTCTGCCAGAAACCCTGAAACCTCCCTGCGTTGAGGGGACTCCTTAGATCAAGTGCCTAGTTCTGTTTGGTGTTACATATATATATATATACAGCACAACACTTATTAATAATCACCTGCTATGTGCCAGCCTTTGATTGCCCTTGGAATCTTTCACTAAGACATTGTGCTTGCCTCGTAGTTCTGCTTTCACACTATTACGTCTTTTGGATTAATGTTCATTCAGCATATATTCACGTGCTTATGACAAGCAAGGCCCTGTTTTTTGTGTGTCAGAAAATAAGTATGATCATTTGCAATTTGGGAATAATGATTATACATGTAGACAAAGCAAGCCATAAATGCAAACTATTTATATGATAAATAACTTAGAACTTGGGAGTAGTGGCTCGAAGGACCAGCTGATGATGGATATGAACTAGCAAGTAAGTAGTGGATTTTGGCCCACAGTGACTATACCTGACTACACCTGATCCAGATGCAACAGTCACCCTTAGACATGTGGGTAAAAGGTCCACCAGGAGAAACTCCTGGTCTATTAGGCATTCATGTCACAGCTCAATTACTGGAAATATTTCTTCAGAATCATTTTTATCGTTGAGGTGCACACCCCAGCAGCTTTACCTGCTGTCGAGGCCCTGTTTTGAGGGAAGCAGCAATGAATCACACCTGGTTCTTACAGTGAAGGACAGTATGGCCTACTGAGAACTGCACCCACCTAAGGAAGTGCTGAGTGTCATAAAGATTTGGACACGGGACATAAACACAGGACATGGACAGATTAAGTAGTTGGGTATGAAGTAGAACAGGGATAGGACCAGAAGCCTTGAATGCTGGAAATATCAGAAATTGTCTTGTGGGAGGATATAAAAGTGAACGGGAGGGAAAAGACAGGCACCCGTGAGAGTGGGGAAAGTTTCAGTAAACTGAGGGTAAACCTCTCCTGAACACTGGTTATAATCAAAAGAGTTTCTGTCATTTCGTTTGGTTTGAATTTATGGTATCTGTTTCCTTGAATGGATGGTTGAGGGGGTAGGCGTGTGGTGTACATTCTCACCATGTAAGCCCTGCTTTTCAAGACAGTACAGAGACAGACCACTGAGCTGTAGGAGCCTCGGCTGCAGCTCTGCCTTGTGCAGCTTTCGGCAAGTCACTTCACCTTTCTACAGCTCAATGGCTCTGCCAAAAATGTAGGGATAGTACCGTTGTGATATAAATCAAAGTATTTTGATAAACAAATGTTTTCTCTGGATGCAAGTTGTCATGTGCATGTGTGTGAGTGGGTGTAAAATTTTTTTGGTTCAGAAGTGAAAGCTTTAGAATTGGCATCAACCATATAAACATTGATACATTAGACCATCTTGCAGACCTTTTATTGATCATATAATTGCTTTCGTGTTAAGGGAGTTTCAGTTCATGGCTGAGATGCTGTTCTATTTTTATTTTAAATATGAGATTATCTTCTGTTTCCCCCAGGGAGTATATTACCAAATTGGAGATGTTGTTTCTGTGATTGATGAACAAGATGGAAAACCCTACTATGCTCAGATCAGGGGTTTTATCCAGGACCAGTATTGTGAGAAGAGCGCAGCACTGACGTGGCTCATTCCCACTCTCTCAAGCCCCAGGGACCAGTTTGATCCTGCATCCTACATCATAGGTGAGTTTGAAAATGATCCACGTCCTTGAACCCAGTTAATTCTCCTTTATTATGTAAAGGAATGTATTAGTCTGCCTGGGCTGCCATAACAAAATACCATAGGCTGAGCGGCTTAAACAACAGAAGTTTCTTTTCTCACAGTTCTGGAGGCTGGAAGTCCAAGATCAGCATGCTGTCAGGGTCACTTTCTGGTGAGAGCTCTTCCTGGCTCGTAGACAGCCGCCTTCTGGTTGGGTCCTCACGTGGCCTTCCTTCTGTGGTGCACACTCCTGGCGTCTCTTCCTCTTCTTATAAGGGCACCAATCCTATTGGATTAGGGCCCCACTCTTATGATCTCATTTAACCCTAATTACCTCTTTAAAGGCCCTATCTCCGAATACTATCACATTGCGGGTTAGAGCTTCAACATATGAATTTGGGGGAATACAATTCAGTCCATAACAAAGAAGCTTAAGTATCCTTAAGTACAAAAAAGTAGAGAGGTTTCTATAAAATATGAAATAAAATATGAAATATAAAATATGAAAGATATTTTATATAGCTGGAGTTTGAGTGCTATCAGTTATTTTGAATTAGGGCAATATGCACCCACTACAAAGCTTTGTGGATAAGATTTTTCTGAGTGACCCAAGGCTAACTCTATTAAAAGAATTTATTGCTCAGGAACTAGGTTATTTAGGTAACACATAACAATCTACTCAAAAATAATTTCTATAGGAATATCACGGTTATTTGTAAAATCTTAAAAATTCTCAATATGTGTCCCTCTGTGTGTCACATACATCATCCTAGACCATTTCTAACACATCATCGTTGACAGTTGAAATGGCAGCCACGATACTCATTGATTTCAAGGCTGACAAAAGAAGTGGTACTAATGGTTCTTGACGTAGACGCACAAGAAGTTACCGATAAATACAATTTTGAAAGAGTTCACAGTTTTTGAATTACCCTGAACTTTTCAACCCTTCTGCAATAGGCATGAGTTACTTTTGCATTCTGAGGAAAAAAACATATAAAAGGTTTTTTTCAGAGAGAACTCAGGGACAAATAAAGTAGCACTCTTCTTCTCACTTACATGTCAAGTTTGATACATGACCAAACAGTTTTAGTCTTCTACTTGTATTTAGAAGAGTGGACTTTCATTTCCATGATCTGTCGGACAGGATTCTCAGCAGAGGCAGTGATGTGACAGAGTCACCTCCGGGGCTCCTCTCCCACCTCCTCCTGCTGATCCTCAGAATCTAGAGGAGGCAGCATAGGATGGAGCTTCAGAGGACAAACTCGAGCCAGACTATCTGGGTTCACAGCACAGCCACTTACCAGCTCTGTGATCTTGGGCAAGTTCCTTAATCTCTCTTGCCTCATTTCCTCAAATGTAAAATGGGAATAATAATCGTATAATAATCAGAGGGTCGTTGTGAGGATTCAGAGTATTGGTATATGTAAAGTACTTAGAACAGTGCGGGCATATAATATACGCTATATAAGGCTAAATATTAGTTTTAGAATCCTTTCTATGTTGAATCACTGTTTTGGGGAGAATGCTGTATTCCTTAAGCAGTTAAAGTAGACAAAAATGATGGAGAGTACCTTCAGAATAATACATTTCAAGGGCAAATGTCAAGTCACCACTAGAGTAGTTTCTCCTAGTGTCTAGGAATTTTAACATTTTATGAAAATGACATGATGTTCAAAAGTGTTTAACTTTTCCATTGATATGTTCAAAAATGTGTTTAATCTTTCCATTGGCTGCCTTTTAGGACCAGAGGAGGACCTTCCAAGGAAGATGGAATACTTGGAATTTGTTTGTCATGCCCCTTCTGAATATTTCAAGTCACGTTCATCTCCATTTCCCACAGTTCCCACCAGACCAGAGAAGGGCTACATATGGACTCACGTTGGACCTACTCCTGCAATAACTATTAAGGAAACAGTTTCCAACCATTTGTAGTTTAAAAAGTAAAACTCGATTTCCAATTATCTTGTATTCATACTAATACAAGATATGCCATATTTCTTTAATGAAATTCTTGGAAAAATGACTAAAAAGGTTTTCCCCTACTACCCAGTAACCATTAGCTTGTTTGTTACTAGTCATTTAGAAAATTAAAAGAGATAGAAAAGAATTAAATATATTTTAAAGTTCAATATTACATTCTATATGTGTATCTTCCCAGGTAAAGGCTGTAATTTTCAGAGAGACCACTAGGAACAGGGAGTTTCTATTCTTCTCCATATCTCATTTCTAGAAAATCATAAAGTGGATTGTATTTTTCTACAAGAACAAAATATTAATTAAGGTTTGGATTTCTGACCAAGGGCTGAATCAAATAAAATGTAGCTATGACCAACAGTATCTATCACAAAGCTACACAAGCTGTTTTCTCACCAGGAAGATGCTGTGACAGGCTGTTGGCTGTTTTAACCTTAAGAAAAGTGCCCAGGCTTTTTAAAACTTTCGTCTAATTCCTCTGTAGCAAACAGGGATTCAGACTTAGTCAGTTGATCTTAATAGAGCCACTCTCCACTGTTCTCACTACCTTGTCAATCAAAATGAGGCTTCCAGTCAAACCGTGAGAATTTATAGTGCTGACAGTCAACTTCACTGAAAACACACAGGAAACCTGTGCTGTTCAGACATCCCACTTGACAGCTTCTTGACTACCGTTTGAATAACCATTGGGCAGTCATAAAAATGATTAATAGGTCATTAGCATTGATATCTAAGAAAACGTCTAGCCCAAAGTCAAAGCATCTGCTATAGATGCTTAACAATAGGCCTAAAACCATGTCTTGGACTTTAAAGGCCATTTCTTTGCTAAATTGTCCAAAATTCGGGTACAGGTTTTACTTCAAGTGCAGGTCAGCTAAGTCAGGGAGCAACAATGTAAAGGTGGGAAGAAGTGGGGATGTACACACTTGCCTCTTCTTCTGTCCTGACTCAATCAGCATTCTTCAAACCCGGGAAAATTTGTCAGAATCTAATTTAATTATACTGATTTTGAGCTGTAGCAAATTTAACTGTTACCATTTTTCTACCAGTTACAGGTTGTATGTTGGAAAGAAGCAACTATAGATAGATCTATGTACATAGTTATCTCTCTTTTCACAAAAGTTATAGTAAAATGGATTGTAAATAACATTGTAAATAACTAAATGCTAATTTAATATTCAAAATTTTGTATTAAAATGTATTTTCCGCAATGTATTTACTTTGGATTTATTTATTTCATTTAAACAATAAATAGGGCTTTCTACCCAAAAATGGTACAAATAGAAAACACCAGTGTTGTAGTACTCATAATTTGGAGTGACAGATTCATCTTCAATATGTAATAGATTTTAGGAAAATCAAAGAATGGCTGATTGATAAATGAACACTTAATGTAAGATACTTCCTAAAATGAGGAAATATTTAAAAACCAGTGTATATATCGACCATTGTTTATAAATTGGTAGGTACCTGTGTAGTATCCTTTAAAATAAAGAAGGAATTTTCACTTTCCTCCTCAGCAAATACCAATGGCTCCTATTGCTTACAGGGTAGAGTCATACCTTTTCTCCTGTTGTGGAAGGTCTGCCCTGGTATGGCCCCAGTCTGTATTCCAAGCCTTGTCTCCCCCTTTTCACCACCGCTAACATGTTTTCCCCCATACCCTACTCGTTCCCCTGGCTCGGAATCCTTTTTCATACTGTTTCCTGCAACTCCAACAAAGGCCTTTCTTCAGGTCCTCAAATTCTGTCTCCCTGTGAGACCTTTCCAGATTCCCGCAGCTCCTTGAAGTCCATCTCTGTCCTCCTCTGTTGTTGCATTTAAGCTTCTACTTCTCTTGCCCCACCCCTACTACTGTGTTCTCTGGAGGGCAGAGATGGTGTGTTTTATTTACTCATCTGTGTAGTTCCCACAGCACCTAACCTGGTCCTTGTTTATGGGAGATGCTGTTAACTAAGATGCCTGTTGCTATTTTACTTAGTACTAGTTCATGCTAACTTTGACTTAAACTTCAAATTCTCTTGTCAACAGTCAACTCAAGTAGAATTTCAAATTGTTCTATTCTCGATTCGTATTAGATTGTTTTTAAGATTATTTTAACAGGATTTTTTTAAGATGAGCTTTAAATAGTTCTCTTACACAAATAAATCTTAACATGAGTACCTGAAAAAATTGTCCCAAGCCATTTAGTTTCTTGGCTGTGAAAGGCTTTTCCAGGACTAATAAGTTTTCCATCAAGAAGTCTGAATCACAATTCCGTTTCAGCCATAAGTAGGTGAAATCATAAGAACAATGGAGTGATATATATATATATAAAATTATTTTATGTATGTGTGCATGTGTATATACACATAGACATAGATACATTACACATACTCAGAAGTTCTGCCATGGTCCAGAAAAGGGAGGGGCACTTTGTGGATTTTGTTTTGTGCCCTGGGCTTGCTTTGGGAACTGCTTTTTACTTCACACCAGATGTGTGAATCATACATTTAGTAGGAGGCTGTACCTCCTACACACAAAAAGTAAAAGCCAAGAGGTCAACTCCAGGGAGAAACCTGCATGACAAACGAGAGGAGCGCTTAAATAAGTTGTAGTGCATTTGTGTGCATTTTTCTTCTTTATAAACTTTTCAGTATTTTCCAACTTTTCTACAATGAGCATACATAACACAGACACACGTATTTGTTTGCATACTGCCCAACTGGTGATGAGGGACGACCGTTTTTTAGTCCATGCATATACAAAACATTTAATAAATAGTAATTCTTAAACCTTTGCAAGGTAGATGAATGTTACATGCCGAGGAAATAAATTCAGTGATTTAGTTAATTTCCTACGTTCACAAAGTGATTCTGTGGCAGAACCCAGGAGTGACCTCCTTCAGCTTCATCAGCTCCGGGGTCAGGTGCACGTTGAGCTCAGTGATGACAGGCGCCAGCTTCTCTGGCAGGGCACCTACATCATCCAAGTTGGAGGCTTGGTGAAGGTGAGAGACTGAGGCAGGTTCAAGTTTGTCCGATTCTTCTCCAGTTAAAGTCCATCTTCCCTTCCAGGCTGCCTGCCCTGCTGATTTTGGACCCCAGCACCAGACACAGAAGCAAAAGCTTTACACAGGCTGTTCAACAGGCTCTCCCGATTGTGTAAGGTACAATCTCTGTCATAGATCCTTTATTCTACATCATTCCTAGTGGTTCTCTTTCTCTGATCAAATCCTGACTGATACAGTTACTGAGACACTGAAGGATAAGACAGGAACTGTTTTTCATGTAAGCTATTTAGAATTATTTGACCTTTTTTTTTAAAAACTATATGTATTACTTTGATAAATTTTAACTGAAAAGCAATGAAGGAGATCACGTAGGGAAAGATGAACAGATTAGATTATAAAAAATTTTAATTTCTTTCTGTCAAAAAAAGTATACAAAATTTAAAAACCAAACAACTCTCTTCTCTTCCCTTCTTCTTTTTTTCTGTTAAAGAAGTAGGAATCATTAACAAGTATTTTTTGTTCAACATGACAGACTGACATGAAGTAATTACTCAACCACAAGCAGAAAAGCTACAATCATAACCTCAGCTTCTTGTAACACCGTCATTATTTTGAATTACCCTAACTCCTGTGTTCCACCTGTTTAGCTGAAGCTGGGTAGAATGCAGTTTGTAACAAAAACACCTACATACATTAAATACTTCTCCCCATGGATAAGGAAGGTGTGAGCAAAAAAGACAGTAACTTTAGAATAAAGGGTGAAGATGCTATGGGGGAAATATAATTTTAAAAAAACAAAATCTTCTCTCAATCCAGAAATCCTCTCCATAAAGATAGGAGAGAAAGAAAACACTTTTTATTATTGACTGAACATTAAACCAGAAAGTGAGGCTCATCACAGGCAGTTGGCTAAGAGATTGCCAAGACAGAAAGAAATCTCACTCTTATATAGCCAAGCAGATACAACCCATTACATACACGTTCTCCAGATAAACAGTAACTAGTTCTCAGCTAAGAGAATTTGACATCACCATTAGTCACATGCAGTTCTTCCTAACTGTACCTGGTAATTGGGGTGATCATGTATGTTACCCAATTGACTTTATCCAGAGGGGGTGAAAAACAAATTTATACCTTTAGGACAGGAAGTACTTTTACAACTTGGAGCACTGAAGTTAGGCTCCTACCCTCCCACAGAAACTGGGGGATAGTGGCACTATCTCCTGATGTTTATATTTCAGAGATGGCTCCCAGCTCCTTGAGAAAGACATTCCTAGTTCACAAAGCTGACAAAGGCTTATTTAGTTTCCAAAAAGATACTTTTCAAAAAGACAGAGAAAATAATTCCACTTGCAAGTTTTCTAAGGTAAATATTCTGACCAAAAGGGTGGGGAGGGAAATCTCTTCCCTTATTTTCAACAGGGGGAATGAAGCCTCTTATTTTAAATTCGTATTTGTCCTCACGGCACCCTAAATTTGGAAGAGAGAGGAAGTGGGCAGCTTTTTGATTCAGGCCCTCTTGTCACAGCTGCTATTAGAACACGGTACCTGTGTGAGAGTTTTAATATGGCGGCCATTTCACAGCTTGGTGAGGGATGGTGGGCTGGATTCCATTCTCAACTCACCCAGGAACCTTTGGGCAGGGCTTAACCTACACAACCATACTTCTTGGTCCTCATGGTTGTGGCTCTCTCAACAGGTCTAAGAGGTTCTGGACGTACAGACAAAGGCCAAAAACGTAATCCTATGCTGGAGGGAAATTCATTTTCTATTAATCATCCTCCTAGAACACTTGTCAGTGCTTTGTACCCAGCAGGTTCACAAACATTATCTCGTTTAATTATCTCTGCTTTATATTTCAATAATTAACCATATGGATTTTGAACATACTTTTAGATTTCACTACCCTGCCTCACCTTTACACCAGTGAATCACAAACACGTTAGAATCACCTTCGGAGGGTTAGAGAAGAAAAAAAAACCACCAAAGAACTGCTGTGAAGGTCCCACAAGCAACCAGTTAAATCAGAATCTTGGGAGTGAGGCTGGGGCCTAAATTCCAAAGAATCTGGTAAAATTTAAAAATACAAAAAATGTTTAAAGTTCCAGGGATGATTCTAATGGTGAAGCCAGAAATGAGAACCACTATTTCAGCTAGTTCCCTCTTAGCATAGAAAATTCAGCTGATAAAAGGCTTCAATTTCTACAAAGTGAGAAAGAGCTCTCATAGCATCTTGCTTTTGGGCAACTGAGGAGTTTAATCAAAGGCCTGTTTATACCAACTGGCCCTGATAAAGGTAATGGTATATGAGGACCCATAAAATGGAGGCCAGCCCATGTCACAAATCTAAACCTAAGTCAGCTTGCACTTACTGGAAACACGTGTCAAGGAAACCTAACACACACAAATAACAATCCTCCAGCTCAGCTTTGGCTCTTATCTGACCCTAGAAAACAGGACCTTCTGCCTTATAAGGAAACCCCCGACCTCCTAGCCAATCACGAGTTTCCACGTTGCCTCTTCTAAGGCGCTATATAACTCAGTGCTGCCCAACATCCCTGGGAAGAGTGCTCCCCCGATTCCATGGATCGTTTTTTCCTGAACAAAAGACCTCAAACTCCTTACTACGTTGTTTTAGTTTTGTCATTTGACAGTTTTCGCAATGAGATGGGACCCGAAGTCAGCTGCCGCAGTGTCAGGACGGCGTCCAGACGCTGCTGAAGGTACCCACCGAGTCCTATGGGTTGCTGCCCCTTGGGCCGCTCTCAGGGATCTGGGATGAGCTGCTCTCTAAGCTTCCCTTGGTTGGAGCTCCGCTTATTTTGCGTTACGAGCTCTTCAAGTTTGTTTGTCCTAGTCCTTCCAGATGGAAAAACTGAGGTATGAGAGATTCCAGATTTTTCACCTTGTAATCTGGTGGGCCACAACATTTGGGTTTGTGGCTGACCTCATCTACAAGGTAAGTGCCTTCAGGTGGTCCTGACAAGTCTCAGGAACTGTGCACAGGCAGCCAGAAACATGTCTGGTTGAATTAGGATTATTTCAGCAAGAGAAAAATAACGGGAACTCCTCAGTCTTAAAGAGTGCAAGATGGCAGCTGTTAGGGGACTCACAAAAACCTCCCGGTAAGTCCACAGCATAAACCATTGGGGGACTTGGGGAAATAGATTAAAACAAGAAATCTGGACTGTTTTGACCAATGGCATGCCAAAATCTAAGTAGGTAAAAGTTGGACTATTAAAAGCCACTATAAAGAAATTTTCTCATGAAAAGAATAATAGATCTATTGCTAAGAGGAATCTTGGAAGCCAAAGCTGCAAAATTGCTGGGCGCAGGTCAAGCACTTAAAAGCTGTAAGAGGGCTCACCATCTAACTCTGAGATCCCCCTGCTAGGATAAGGTGGCCACCGAAGAGATAAATTGACACTAGGTCACCTGCCAACCTCAAGAAAATTTCTGATACCGAGGTACATTGTAAAACACTACAAAATCCCCAGCCCTGTGCGACATCCCTTTGAGGTATTAATTTGCCTCTGAGAGACCCAAGGCTTAGCTAAAGCGATGGGATCCTCAAGGTTCCAAGACTGAGCGCCCCACCTTTCAGTACACCTGCCTACTTTATGTCTAAGACCTGTGGTCCCAGAATGGATAGATGTCTACAAAAATGACAACGTCGTACTAAGACAACCTAGAATTACAAAGGCCACTATAGAGAATGTTCCAATTAGACAAAATCATTCTCTTAAGAAGTGCCCTTGAAAGCAAGGGTTTCCAAATCGAACAAACAATGGAACACCTATTTTCTTTTTCTTTTTTCATTTTCTATATTCCCTTTTTAATTTTTTTATTGAGGTATAGTTGACATACTATATTCGTTTCAGATGTACAATGTAATGATTTAATATTTGTGTACATTGTAAAGTGATCAACACAATGTCTAGTGAACATCCATCACCTTACATAGTTAAAAAAGATTTTTTTTCTTATGGTGAAAACTTAAGATCTACTCTCTTAGCAACTTTCCAATACACAATACAGTATTAACTATAGTCCCCATGCTGGACATTACTTCCCCAGGACTTATTAATTTTATAACTGGAAGTTTGTACCTTTTGACCACCTTCACGCATTTCTCCTACCCCCTAATCCCACCCCTACCTCTGGCAACCACCAATCTATTCTCTGTATCTATAAGCTTGAGTTTGGGAGGGGAGGAGTACTGTTTTGGTTTTTTTAGATTCCACATATAAGTGAGATCAGACGGTATTTGTCTTTATTTGCCTTATTTCACTTAGCATAATGCCCTTGAGGTTCGTTAATGTTGTTGAAAATGACAAAGTTTCCTTTTTTCTGGGTGAATAATATTCCACTATGTATACATATACCCCACACTTTCTTTATTGATTCATTCATTGAAGGACACAGGTTGTCCCCACGTCTTGGCTATTGTAAATAATGCTGTAGTGGACATAGGGATGCAGATATCTTTTCAAGTTAGTGTTTTCATTTTTTTCAGATAAATACCCAGAAGTGGAATTGCTAGATCATATGGTAGTTCTATTTTTAATTTTTTGAGGAACTTCCATACCGTTTTCCATACTGGCTGCACCAATTTACACTCCCATCAACAGTATGCAAGGCTTCCCTTTTCTCCACATCCACATCAACAGTTATTTGTCTTTTTGATAATAGCCATTCTAACAGGTGCGGTGTGATGTCTCATTGTCATTTTGATTTGCATTTCTCTGATGATTAGTGATGTTGAACATCTTTTCATGTACCTGTTAGCCATCTGTATGTCTTCTGTGGAAAAATATCTATTTAGATCCTCTGCCGTTTTTTAAATTGGATTGTTTGTTTTGCTATTGAGTTGTTTGAGTTCTTTATATAATTTGGATGCTAACCCCTTATCAGATATATGATTTGTGAATATTGTCTCCCATTTGGTAGGTTGCCCTTTCATTTTTTTTTTATTTTCTTTGCTGTGCAGAAGCTTTTTAGTTTGATGTGATCCCACTTGTTTGTTTCTGCTTTTGTTGCTTTTCCTTTTGGTGTCAGATGCAAAACATCATCACCAAGACCAACGTACAGAAGCTTACAGCCTTTGTTTTCTTCTAGAAGTTTTATAGTTTCAGGTCTTATGTTCAAGTCTTTAATCCATTTTCAGTTGATTTTTATGTATGGTGTAAGATAGGGGTCCAGTTTCATTCTTTGCATGTGGCTGTCCAGTTTTACCACCACCGTTTATTGAAGACACTATCCTTTTCCCATTTTATATTCTTGTCTCCTTTGTTGTCAATTAATTGGCCATATATACATGAGTTTAATTCTGGGTTCCCTGTTTTGTTCCATTGATCTATGTGTCTGTTTTGATGCCAGTACTATTTTGATTACTATCACTTTTAATATAGTTTGAAATCAGGAAGTATGATGCCTCTAGCTTTGTTCTTTCTGAAAATTGCTTTGGCTATTTGGGGTCTTTTGTGGTTCCATACAAATTTTAGGATTGTTTGTTGTTTATGTGAAAAGTGCCATTGGACCTTTAATATGGATTGCCTTGTATCTATAGATTGTTTCGGATATCTGGATATTTTAACAATATTCTTCCAATCCATGAGCATGGAATATCTTTTTGTTTATTTGTGTATTCTCAAGGTACTATCTTAACTGAGTTTAACACAATTCAGTTACGGGCGTCAGACATCTTGCACATGAAGTTGGTCTTAGTGTTCTCCTTGACCAACACAGAAATAGGACTAGGTGGGCAGAGTAGAACAGCTGTAGGGCCGTGGCTTTTGGACTCAGACAACCAGGGTTAAATGCAAGGTTGTTGAAATAATACTGGACAAGTTGCATACCTTCCCAGATAGTTGAGGGGATTAAACATGATGATATGTGTAAGGTGCTTAGGTGCAGGGCCTGGCATATGGCAAATGCTCAGTAATGTTGCTGGTTGTCATTACATTTTAGAAAGTCCAGTTAAGTGTAATATAGAGAATGGATTTTAAATAGAGAATGGAATATTTGGTGATGCCATTCAATACAATTGGTGACCATTCAAGTTAGGCTGGCCCTGTGCTTATTACTCACAGGTCAAAAAAAAAGCATAAAATAGGAAACTCTGCTACGCTCCATAGGTTTGTTTGGAGGGTTTCTTTCAGATAGTGGTGATGACTTGCAATGTCAATCTCACTTTCTCTTTACTCCCCCTCAGGATCAATGTGCACTGATCATTTCATAAGATACAGGAGTGTGTCCTTCACAGCCTCTGGGCTCCCCCTCCATCAGATGCCAAGAGACTCCCAGAGAGGAAGAATTCCAACCCCACCTCTGCTGTGCTGGGTCAGTGGCCTCTGGGCTCATCCTCTTTTGAAACCAAGGCTCTCTGGCACTGCTAGTCACCACTACAAATGTTTCTGAGCTCCAGAAGGAGGCAGTGATGGGAGGCCATTGTGCAGGCTGGATCTGTATCCAAAAAACCAAGGCCTTGCCCTAAAACTTTAGAAATGTGCTTCAGACTTTCACCATCCTCAAATCATAGTAAAACTTATTAAAAGTTTTACTGATCAGTTGAACTGACTGATCTTCAGATGTTGTCACCTGACTATACTTGTACGTTTTGTCAGTGTTTCCTTGGAAGGGATAAGATGTCAACTCAAAGGTTAAGGACTACTTGCTGAACTTACATGTGGGATGATATTAAAATTCTGCAATCCCTTTACAACTAAGAAAGGTGAACTAATTAGATAATTGATTCAAATACTTTTGTGATGGGATTGATTTAATGATGAATCCACTTATACGTATTTACTAGAAAATACCGAAAGTTTTCCAAGTGCTACTGAATAAATAAAATTGCATGAAAGACAAAAAGAAAGGTTCTACCAACTGCAGAATTTTAGAACACCTTTGTAACACTCAGGCATGATGAACATCGATGCAAAAATTCTCAACAAAATACTAGCAAATTGAATACAATACATTAAATAGATCATATACCACGATCAAGTGGGATTTATTCCCCAGATGTAGGGACTGTTCAACATCTGAAAATCAATCAATGTGGTATACCACATCAACAAAATGAAGAATAAAAATCACATGATCATCTCAATAGATACAGAGAAAGCATTTGACAAGATACAGCATCCATTTTTGATAAAAATGTGTATTTTGAGTAAAATGGGTATAGAAGGAAAATACCTCAACATAATAAAGGCCACATATGACTAACCCACAGCAAATATCATTCTCAATGGAGAAAAACTGAAAGCTATCCTTCTAAGAACAAGAACCAGACAAGGATGCCCACTGTCACCACTCTTATTTAGCATAGTATTGGAAGTCCTAGCCAGAGCAATCAGGCAAGAAAAGGAAATAAAAGGGATCCACATTGGAAAATAAGAGTGAAATTGTCACTCTTTGCAGACAACATGATTTTATGTCTAGAAAACCCTAAAGATGCCACTCAAAGACTTTTAGAAATAATAAAGGAATACAGTCAAGTCGTGGGGTACAAGATCAATGTACAAAAGTCAGTTGCATTTCTATACACTAACAACAAAGTAGCAGAAAGAGAAATTAAGAATACAATCCCATTTACAATTGCAACAAAAAGAATAAAATACCCAGGAATAAACTTAACCAAAGAGGTGAAAGATCTGTACACCGAAAACTATAAAACATTGTTGAAAGAAATCAAAGAAGACACAAAGAAATGGAAAGATATTCCCTGCTCTTGGATTGGAAGAATTAGCATCGTTAAAATGTCCATACTTCCTAAAGCAAACTATAGATTCAACGCAATCCCTATCAAAGTTCCAACAACATTTTTTATAGAAATAGAACAAAGAATCCTAACATTTATATGGAATAACAAAAGACCCCTAATAGCCAAAGGATTCCTGAGAAAAAAGAACAAAGCTGGAGGTATCACACTCCCTGATTTCAAATTATACTACAAAGCTATAGTAACCAAAACAGCATTGGACAAAAACAGACACACAGATCAACGGAACAAAATTGAGAGCCCAGAAGTAAACCCACACGTTTATGGACAGCTAATATTCAACAAGGGAGCCAAGAGCATACGATGGAGAAAGGAGAGTCTCTTCAATAAATGGTGTCGGGAAAACTGAACAGCTACATGCAAAAGAATGAAAGTAGACCATTCCCTTACACCATGCACAGAAATCAACTCAAAATGGATTAAAGACTTGAATGTAAGACTGGAAACCGTGAGACTTCTAGAAGAAAACATAGGCAGCACGCTCTTTGACATAGGTGTGAGCAGCATATTTTCAAGTCCCATGTCTGACCGGGCAAGGGAAACAAAAGAAAAAATGAACAAATGGGACTACATCAAACTAAAAATCTTCTGCACAGCAAAGGAAAACATCAACAAAAGGAAAAGACAACCTAACAATTGGGAGAAGATATTTGCAAACCATATATCAGATAAGGGGTTAATATCCAAAATATACAAAGAACTAATACAGCTCAACAACAAAAAACCAATAATCCAATTAGAAAATGGGCAAAAGATCTGAACAGAGATTTCTCCAAAGAAGATATACAGATGGCCAACAGGCATATGAAAAGATGCTCAACATCATTAGCTATCAGGGAAATGCAAATCAAAACTACAATGAGGTATCACCTCACTCCGGTCAGAATGGCTATAATTAACAAGACAGGAAACAAAAAATGTTGGAGAGGATGTGGAGAGAAGGGAACCCTTGTTCACGGCTGGTGGCAGTGCAAACTGGTGCAGTCACTATGGAAAGCAGTATGGTATATCCTCAGAAAATTAAGAATAGATCTACCATAGGCAGTACACTCTTTAACATCAGTATTAAAAGGATCTTTTCGGACACCATGCCTTCTCAGAGAAGGGAAACAATAGAAAGAATAAACAAATGGGACTTCATCAGATTAAAGAGCTTCTTCAAGGCAAATGAAAACAGGATTGAAACAAAAAAACAACCCACTAACTGGGAAAAAATATTTGCAAGTCATATATCTGACAAAGGCTTAATATCCTTAATATATAAAGAACTCTCGCAACTCAACCAAAACATCAAACAACCCAATCAAAAAATGGGCTGGAGACATGAACAGACATTTCTTCAAAGAAGATATACTGATGGCCACTAGGCACATGAAAAGATGCTCATATCACTGATCATCAGGGAAATGCAAATCAAAACTACACTAAGATATCACCTTACACCCATTAGAATGACAAAAATATCTAAAACTAATAGCAACAAATGTTGGAGAGGTTGTGGAGAAAAAGGAACCCTCATACACTGCTGGTGGGAATGCAAACTGGTGCAGCCACTATGGAAAACAGTATGGAGATTCCTCAAAAAACTAAAAATAGAACTACCATACGATCCAGCCATCCCACTACTGGGTATTTATCCAAAGAGCCTGAAGTCAGCAATCCCAAAAGTCCTGTGCACCCCAATGTTTATTGCAGCACTGTTTACAATAGCCAAGACGTGGAAGCAACCTAAGTGCCCATCAACAGACGAAAGGATAAAGAAGATGTGGTACATATATACAATGGAATACTACTCAGCTGCAAAACAGAACAAAATCATTCCATTTGCAATAACATGGATGGACCTTGAGGGAATTATGTTAAGTGCAATAAGCCAGCGAGAGAAAGATAATCTGTGTATGACTCCACTCATATGAGGAATTTAAAACTATGGACCAAGAACAGTTTAGTGGATACCAGGGGAAAGGTGGGGTGGGGGGGTGGGCACAAAGGGTGAAGTGGTGCACCTACAACATGACTGACAAACAATGTACAATTGAAATTTCACAAGATTGTAACCTATCAATAACTCAATAAAAAAAAATTAAAAAAAATTTAAAAAAAAAGAATAGATCTACCATATGATCCAGCTATTCCACTGCTGGGTATTTATCCAAAGAACTTGAAAACACAAAGGCATAAAGATACTTGCACCCCTATGTTCATTGCGGCATTATACACAATAGCCAAGACTTGGAAGCAACCTAGGTGCCCATCAAGGGACGCATGGATAAAGAAGCTGTGGTATTTATACACGATGGACTACTACTCAGCCATAAGAAATGATGAAATCCAGCCATTTGTGACAACATGGATGGACCTTGAGGGTATTATGCTGAGTGAAATAAGTCAGAGGGAGAAAGTCATATACCATATGATCTCAATCATAAGTAGAAGATAAAAACAACAACAAAAAAACACATAGCCTTGGAGATTGGATTGGTGGTTACCGTAGGGGGAGGGAGGAGGGCAGAAGGGGTGATTAGGCTCACATGGGAGGGGATGGAATATAATTAGTTTTCAGGTGGTGAACATGATGTAATGTACGCAGAATTCGAAATATGATGTACATCCGAAAATTTTAAAAAATGGAAAAAAAAAGAAAGGTGAACTAATTAGATAATTGATCCAAATAATTTTGTGATGGGATTGATTTAATGATGAATTCACTTATATGTATTTACTGGAAAATACGAAAGTTTTCCAAATGCTACTGAATAAGTAAAATTGCAGGAAAGACAAAAAAAAAGGTTCTACCAACTGCAGAATTTTAGAACACCTTTGTAACACTCGGGCAGGCTTCTGCTTAGATGGGTTGTACTTCACCGAGAAAGCAGTAGGTTTAAAGTCCGGTTTTTTTTTTTGGTGTGTGTTCAAGATGTGTATGTGATCATAAGATATAAAGCAATTCTATATTCTAGTACTTTAGACCAGTGTTTAATTTGCAAGTCTCAACCCATTTATAGGTCAAAACTGCCACTATCTGTATGAAATAGAATAGAATAAAAGAGAATAGATTGTATCAGAGAACGTCATACGTGGTAAGAGTAGGTATGGTTTTGTGAAACTTGTGTCTCAGCCATGTGCATGTGTGGACTTGGTCATGATGGAAAATGCGTTACTCTGGGTTGTGGTTAAAATATTTTGAAAACCAGTGGTTTAGATCCCAGCATTTTCACTTGTGTGAAGAAGCTGTAGCATTTTAACTGACACTGATTCCTACAAAATACCTGAGTAATAGGCTGGAACAAATGTCTAGGCCAAAACACCTCATTTAAATTTTCTAAAACTCTGGGCAAAATTTCTGTGTCAATATATGGTTGATGGTATTTGTTATCCTGGAATATTTCTTTTCTTTTAGTTGTTTATTTGTTTGATTCTTGGAAACTTCCTGGGAGGTTAAGTCCTATACCAGTTTTACAAAAAAAAAGTCCGGTTGCCTAGGAAATGAGTAAACTCCATGGCATAATGCCATTGTCCAGTGTTTTACATTTTATATTTTTATTTTTCCTTCTTTATACTTACGAGCATCGAGTAATTTACTGTAGGAATGCAAAATGCCCATTTGAGAATCCATGCTCCTAAACCTATTGTAGATGGCCAATTTCCATTGCTTTTAGAGTCAAAACTGATTCCAAATCAATTATATATGCTCCAATCTAAAAAAAAGTCAAGGTCTAAAATATTAGATTTTGTTTTTTCTTCCCTCCTTCCTTATTTTTTCAAAAGAGGATTATTCCAGTTTCAATTGAGAAGACTGATTCATTCACAAATACTTATTACTTTTTTGAGTGGTCACCAGTACAAGGTATTGTTCTAGATTTCAGCAGTGAGCAATGTGCACACAACCTGGCCCTTTGTGGAATTTTCGATGCAGCGTGGAGATAACTGGATATGGTTTAACAAAAAAATCCTGCAAGTTAATCATTGGCGCTCACACTCAGTGTTCTCCAAGTCAGACTCTTAATAGATGACTAGATCTCAGGTTAGGGATTATTAATACTGATTAGGGAAATATCAAAGGGTGATAAGACTGCCAGTCAATATCTGAAATAAAAAATATTTAAGGCTGAATTTTTTTGTTTACTATAGTAACTACGAGCTCTGCCGGTCAGAGCAGAGCAGACTGCTGATCTTACACAGGGTTTTCCAGAAGATGAAAGTTCAGAAATGGGCAGACTTTGAGAGGTATGAATGGGATAATATCAGGTGAGACTGGTATTGACTGGTTGGCTCTCAGAGTGGGAGCCCCTTTAAGCCAGTTCCCATGTCACCCAAAGGTTGGGGACGAGACCCCACTAGTCTTTGAGCATCGCTTTGCTGTCTAGCCCCAATAAGCTTTCAAATTTCTTTATGCTTGAAAAGGCCAGAGGTGGTTTCTGCTACTTACAACTAAAAACCTTGATGGAGGAGCCAGCCCAGTGGTGCAGTGGTTAAGTTTGCGCATTCTGCTTCAGCGGCCCAGGGTTTGCTGGTTCAGATCCCGGGTGCAGACCTACGCAGTGCTCATCAAGCCATGCTGTGGCAGGCGTCCCACATATAAAGTACAGGAAGATGGGCATGGATGCTAGCTCAGGGCCAGTCTTCCTCAGCAAAAAAAGAGGAGGATTGGCAGCAGAGGTTAGCTCAGGGCCAATCTTCCTCAAAACAAAACAAAACCTTGTTGGATATGGAAATCACTGCCAGAAGTGGTACTGATTTTCAAGAAAGTAAGAGGAAATATGGGACTGATTATCTGCTCTAATAAAGGCTGAGGGCAAGGAAAGTCTAATTTGTTTTAAGGGATATGAATTTGGCAGCCCACGGCTTGCAGCGGCAATATAGCTAACTAAAATATCACAAGCCATTCCCAGGAATGAAGTGCCCACTGAAGGGGTTGCTGCTGTAGAATAGTATGGAACACACAAGGTTTTCAAGTGGGGAAGTGACTAAAGCACTAGAGAGCTTAAAGAGAAAGACAAGCGCAGATGGTTATATTTTCAGCTCAAGGCACAGGCTGAAAATTAGGGATTGTATGACTGCGAAAAAAATCCCATGACTGCTGAAAGAGCCATGAGGCTGAGAGCTGAAAATCAAACGTGGTTTGATCCCAGAGCTTACTGGATTACATCATCCATTGAATTCATCACCATATCAGATCTCTTACGGAAAAGTTAAGGCATTGGTTGGAAAAGAGTGAGCCCCTGATAATTGGGATGGGGACATAGGGAAGGATCTGGATTCCCTTGAATCC
The DNA here is from genome assembly GCF_021613505.1 of Equus quagga. Lineage (NCBI taxonomy): Eukaryota > Metazoa > Chordata > Mammalia > Perissodactyla > Equidae > Equus > Equus quagga. Next base: position 61,091,690 of record NC_060274.1, read on the forward strand.
CCACCCACTTTGAATCTTTTGTGATAGTGAAGCAGCTCCTTGTCCCTTGCTTGAAGCCCCTGAAATGCCCACATCCAGGGGGCTCAGTCTTGAAAAGGAAGCTCATCCTTGCATTCTAACTCTCCTGTCCATTGTCAGATCCCAACACGCCCCAGGGAGCGAATAAAAAGTCAAACCAGAAGAAGGCTTAGACAACAAAAGAACTACAATGTTTTGCTTTTTCATGCAAAATCTGAAGACAAGTGTGAGTGCTAGGCTAAGTAGGAAGAACATAATTATTGGTCAGATTGATGTATTAATACACTTTTTTAAAAATTAATGCCCTTAGTTTTTTATTCAGTGCGCTGCTTCAGCATCTGGGAGTGTTCTAACAAATTCCATGGTTGGGTAATTGGAAAGTGGACTCAGTGACTCACACTGAATAAAGTGGAGATGTCTGAAATATCTTGGTATAATACAAAGAAAGAAATCTAAAGACTTTGTGAGACAGGCATGTTGAATGAATGAATCACATTCAACTCACCAACTTACCATCACCCAATTCTGTCCCCCAGGATAGTGGGGGTGTCAGAAAATACTCCTTCAATAGGCTTTAAGAAAAACGTTGGAATGTGTTAGGATTGGTTTGGGCTGTAATAGGAACCCTACTCAGAGAAGTAAACAAGGCGTTTTTCTGTCTTGGGCATAAAAAGTCTAGAAGTAGGACACCCAGGGCCAGCACGTCAGCTCAGTGCTGCCTAACTAATTGTGGGGTCCTCACGACCAAAACAGATGGTGAAAGATCCTACTTCATTCTTACAATTTAAAAATCTCCCTGTCAGTAGAAAATGGAGGCCTGATTTGAGTCACCACAACATGGTCATGGCCCCTGACCCATTCTCAGGTCTAAGTCAGACCAAGAATTAAGGAGAAGCCAGATATCCAGGAAAAGGGTCCTGCATTAACATCATGAGTACTTGCTATGGCTCTTCTTTCCTCCAAGTCTTCCCTAAAAAACCCAAAGCCATTCACCAGGCCATTTCCCAGGTGTCCTGAGAAATAACCAGACATTCTAGGGATTATCAGAGACACTGGGGCTGCCAATGTTAATCCTTGGAGACCCAGAACTCCACTGTGACCTACCCAGCAGGGCACAGGCAGTACTGCTGCGCTCAGGGAAGAGTCCTGACCACCAACGGAGACGGGAAATCCTCCAAGCGAGCAGATTTTCTGAGCAACATGACTCTTCCATTTTGCCAGGAGGCAGAGATATCTGGCATAGAAATCTATGCTGATTCATAGACAGTGACTAATAACCAGATGATCAGATTTGGAAAGAGCACGACCGGAGAAGCGGCCATGAGATCTCGGAATGGACTCAGAGAGTGAGAATGTTTGTGTCCTGTGTGAATGCTCAGCTAAACGTCCTCAGTGCTTTTAATAATCAGGTGTTCTAGATGACCTCTCTAAGGACGTCAGCCGTCTTCTCCAGCCACCTAGTGCTTAACAGATTATGTACAAAGTGGCCACAGTGGCAGGGATGGGAGTCTGTGTGGCCTCTACAATGTGGATCTCCCCTCACCAACGCTGGCCCAACTCTCCATCCTTCTGGACAGCCTTCTTCTCAGCGAAGTGACCAACCACCTGGGTACATGCCCGGGGAGACCAGCCCGTGCCTAGTGGAAAGATGATTACATTTGTCCTCTTCTATCAGAGAGGAGGCAGCAATTTGTCTTCCCTGGAGGGGACACATTCTGGAATTGGATTTGCTTTGTCTGTCCCCCAAACTTCCACCAACACCATCTTTCACTGACTCACAACATGCTTTGACATTGTTATGCTCTCTCGGACAACACTTGCTTCTGATCACAAACCTCACTTTACAGTGAAGAGTAAGGTGGTGGGCTACCTATGCAATTCACTGGACCTAATGTAAACACTCATCACCCTGAAATAGCCGGCCTTCTGGGGAGACAACTTTGTGAGGTTGGAGTGCTGTTCTGCAAGATGCAGTACATTTCGTATATGCTGTGAACCAGTGACCAGGGCCTTAATACAAGGATCTGGAAACAAGGTGCAAGGAGGAACGGCACTCCTCGGTTAATACCTAGTGACCCCCAAATCTTTGCTGCTTCCCTGCAATTCTGGGCTTTGCTGATTTAGTTTAGCAAAGGAGGAATGCTTCTATGAGGGGAACAGAGTGATGACTGCAATGGTTTGGCAGGGTTATGATGTTGGCTGAGTGAATACCCAGTTGCTGCTACACAGTGGGGGATGGGAGAAGTGTGGACAGAACCTTGTGGTAATACTGAATACTTATGGTAAAACTTAACGGAAGACTTCTGCGATGTTAGGCAGGTCACTGATGGCTCAGACAGGAATGAAGGTTTAGACCATCCCATCTAGTAAAGAACTCTAATCTGCTGAGGTACTGGCTTAGGTAAGAGGAACGTGGAATAAGTAATGGAAGAGAAAAATAAAAAATACTGGCCATGCCCTCATGATTAGCTGCGGAAAGGGCAGTGGCTGCTGCCTGTACGTTTTTCTTTGTTTTCTCTTTATTTATTTGTATATTTACCTTTCTCCTTTTTCCTTTCCTCTTACTGCATTACTACGCATTGTTTGTGTTGATGGTGGCTGACTTGACAATTTTGCTTATAGGTTAGAGACTATGAAGAGAAAGTCATGCTGGAGCTGAGGGAGGAATGGACATCCTTCAAGATTCTGACCTTGGAGCTGGATGCAGTATATTAGGGGAATGTGGTCTCATTTCTGGTTGAGGGAATAATTAAGCTTATTTGAATTGTGTTTAAATTCCACATTTTCTGACATAAGAAGAACAGCTAATTGGATCAGTAAACAATAGGATATTTTATTTCCAAAACTGTGAAGAAATTGCTAAGCATAAAATATGTCAAATGCAAGAAAGATGCTGAAAAGCAACTGTCAGTGAGTTTTAAGAAATGGGACTTAATTACATTCTCTATTGTCTTTTCTTCAAAGGAGGAAAAAAATTAGTTACACCATTTGGCCGATATTATTTCATTAAGATTTAACATAGATTTACAGGAAATAAAAGATAATCTGTTAAAAATATCCCAGTTTATTCTACAGTATTAATCTCAAGTAATCCTGATTATTACATAACTACAGGTTTACCAATCTGTGATTTTATAGATTAACTTAATTTGTTAAATTAAAAATAAATTTACAGACATCATTTTTACTGTTACAACATGAGGACAAACCACCAAAAGAAAATCAAAAGCATATTTTATGCTAGAGTTACTTTCTGTCCAGGTCGAAACATTGTTCCACTTTGATTTTTTCTCTTCTTTGGATTCTGAAAGCTTTCATACCTTAAAAAAAGTAAGAGATAATATTTAATACATGTAAAGGCTTAAATTACAAAAGACAATGGATTGTTTGCAAACAGAATGTCTTTTAAGAAACAAAAATAAAATAATAAACTGGAAACAAATTTGTAAAAGAAATTAAAGTTCTTACAAATAATTTTTTTTTTTTTTTGAGGAAGATTAGCCCTGAGCTAACATCTGCCACCAATCGTCCTCTTTTTCCTGAGGAAGACTGGCCCTAACATCTGTGCCCATCTTCCTCTACTTTATATGTGGGACACCTGCCACAGCATGTCTTGACAAGTGGTGTGTAGGTCCACACCCGGGATCCAAACTGGCAAACCCTAGGCTGCCCAAGCAGAGCATGCGAACTTAACCACTGCACCACTGGGCGGGCCCCACAAATAAATTTTTAAAGTTGAACACTCCAGTAGAAAAGGGAGCAAAGGGGATGAGGACACAAATTAGAAAAGATAAAATACAAATGACAATGATTAACATAAAAATATAACCTCTATAGTTTTAATCAAAAAAATTTAAATTTTAAAACAAGATATAATTTTTCTCCAGTCAAACTGGCCAAGTTTAGAGAAATATGACACTCAATGTTAGTGCGGGTGTGGTGAAAGCAGCACTCTCAATATATTACTGTTGGGATGTACACTGTACAGTATTTCTGAAAGGCAATTTGGAAACAGATTTCAAAAGCCTTAAAAAATGTGATGCAATAATTCTACCTCTATCCCAGTGAAATAAGGATATGTGTAAGCATTCTGCTCTGAGAATGTTCATTATCACTGCCTATGATAGTGAAAACCTGGAAGCAACTTAAATGTCCAAAAATTGGATATTGTGGCCTAGCTATACTATAAAATGATGTTAAAAACCAAGTAGTAACGTATTTAAAATGTGAAAGAATGTTCTAGATGTATGGATGGATGAAAGGGGGACTGCTGTAAAGCAACATGTGCAGTGTCTTATTTCAGGAGGAAAATATATAAGCATACAAATAAATATGCTTTGGGAGGCAGTGGGATTAAGGGAAATGTCTGTTTTCTTATTTTTCCTTCTCTTTGTTTTCTGATTTTTCTGCATTAAGAAGATATTACTTATGTGTGTTGAAGGGGTGCAGAATATGCCACCTCAAAATGTACCACTTTGGCAGGTGGATTTTTTTGAGTGGAAGGGAATCAAGACTCAGGAAAAGTTCTTGACCTCTCCCTGAACTGCCTAAAAGAACTGAGATAGCGCCCCTGTACCAGAAAGTGAGCTGTCGCCAGAGAGAACTGTTTTCTCTGAAGGACCGTCTGCATGGCAGGGCCAACGCGTGACTACCAGACGTCTGCTCTTCCCCTCTTCCTGGGAGTCACCGCCGCCTCTTTGAAGCTCCAGGCCCTGCCCCTTTCCTTAGCTCAGGACGGCATATAAGCCTCAACTGCCTGACTGCCTTTGAGTTGCATATTTTTATGGGGCTCCCATATGTATGAAATTAAATTTATTTTTCTTCTGTTAATCTATATCATGTCAATTTAATTATTAGACCAGCCGAAAAACCTAGAAGGGAAGAAGGGCAATGCACACAAGCACACACAATCCAAAGTGCTGTGAAATTAAACATGAAAGAGTTGCAACTTCTAAAGACCAGGAATAAACATTTCTTGAGTTAAGGTGAAGCCCTGACCTAGAATGGTCCCCACTCTACAGGTTTCAAACTCCTAAGCTGCTACAGAGACAACTACAAGAAGCCTATAAATCCAAATGTGGACTAAACATGGTCCATAAGTGAATTTAAATGTATCTAAATGTTCTTGAGATTAATAAAAATATATGTAATCTTGAAAGCAAAACAGGCACATTTTTCATAATTTTTGCAAACTATATATTGGAATTATTTTGATTTTATTTTAATTTTCCTTTTATTTCTTCAAAGCTTTTAAATCAGTTTATTATAAATCAAATATAATCAAATGAACCGGTTAATGAAAATTCATTTTTGACTTCTATACTCCTGAAATTTGAGTGTTTGAATGCATAGCCACTCAAAATTTTTGAATTGGCTTTTAAAATATCATTTGTGATTTTAAATAAGAACTTCAACGTTTAAGTGAATAACTGTCACCTGTGATAATATCTATACTTCTGAATCAGAGTCTGTTACTTACAGCTCAGCAAAATTCTTCCAGTCATCTTCACTAAGGGATGGCCTCGTGTGACTGAGCGCAGTCATTAAATGTGACTGACTGATAGCCAGACCGGGTTTGACTGGTCCTGGTTGGTTAAGGGTGTCATCCTCCTTAAATTAAAAAGAAAATGACAAAAAGTCAACTTAGGGACGTGATGAAAAAAGAAGCAGTCCAAGTGTTATTTCTTTTTGTCAGTTTTTCAGGAGATTATACATGCCCTTTCTCATAAGATTACTAAAAATTATTTGAAAGCAGGAAGCACAGAACCATTTGACTTATCAATGTGTTTCAGTCCCTTGTTTATAAATATAGCTCATTTACAAATCAAAGAAATACATAGGAAAACAAAAGGAAAAATAATTTTTGAAAAGTTTTCACAATTATAATAGGGGTGACAAAAGCCATACTCCACTTTGGCTCCGGTATCTGCCTTTGATAATACTGACATCTGCCCTCAGTTGATCTCTCTGTTCCTGTGTAAGTTCTTGGTAACCCTCTTGTGACATTGTTCTGAAGACTGGAGGTTGTGAAAACAACTGATCTTTCCCAGGAACTCCAGGAAAATCCTGAGTCATGGAACTTGGTGCAGACAGGCACTGCGAGCTCTGCATGGTAAAGTATAATAATGAAAGAAGGAAGAAGGGAAGAGAGGAAGGGGGGTGGTTGGGAAAAAGAGAGAGGGAGAAAAAAAGTATGTATTTACCAAAGATAAAATTAAAAATTTTAAGCAATAAAACCTTAACATGGACAAGCTTACGTTGTAATTAACTGAAATTAAGCAAGTTTAAAATATGTCCATATTCTACAAAGCTTCATTTATATCTATGTTGTTGAGCCACCATAGAGTGGAAACTACTGTAACACAAGGATTTTTTAATGCTTTGTTATTAAATCCACCAAACGAATGCCCCAGAGATTGGTTCGAAATGCACCTTCTTAGTTTTCAGCAAATAGTTCTACTAAGGTTCTACATGGGGACATTTCTACATAGAAGTTAAGAAACAGAAAACAGAATTAGGGGCCCGCCCATTGGCACAGTGGTTAAGTTTGCACGTTCTGCTTCGGTGGCCCAGGGTTCGCTGGTTCGGATCCTGGACAGGGACCTAGACACTGCTCGTCAGCCAGCTGTGGCAGTGCTCACATAGAAGAACTAGAAGGACTTACAACTGGGATATACAACTAGGTACTGGGGCTTTGGGGAGGGAAAAAAGAGGAAGATAGGCACAGATGTTAGCTCAGGGCCAATCTTCCTCACCAAAAAGCATACCTTTAAAAGAATAATAATAAAATTTAACTTAATTTAAAAAAAGAAAACAGAATTAAAGACCAGAATTAAAACAACAGCTTACTATTCTTAGGAATAAAAATGGGTCACTTTTATATTTTTAAAAACCTGAATTAATAAAGCAAATTTACAAAAAACAAAAAATATAACTAAATATATGTAAAAATGTTGTATCTACCAATACAGTAGCAGTGAAACTGTTATTTTTGGGGAGGACATGTGTTGAATGCTGTTTTAATTTAGAAAAACAATGATTTGCCTACATTTAATCTAAACATTTTCCTTGTTGAAACATTCTTGCTACTAATAACTTTTTCACTGTGCTTATACTTTCCACCAAAAGTATTACAAATAGGTAACATTTTGTTGTCAGGAATTTTTGACATTATGGTACCACATTTCTCATTATCCTCAACTGTTCTATGATAACAGAATTTAAGTTTAATATAAAATGGATCTGCTACTAAAGATGCTTTAAACCCCTAACAAAGGGAGAGAAACCTGAAAGAAACCAAAGGGAATCCCAACCACTGGCTACTCTGGCTCCCCTTTCTGCCAGTTCCGTCTTATAGTTCTTAACAAGGAATGAAAACCACTAATTAGTGTATGTAAGAAAACCAAGACTATTTTACTGAAGAACCAACCAACCAGAAAGAACATGTGGGGCTGGTTAGGAGATAAATCACTGTCCAGTTTACACCAACATACGGTTTTACATTTCAGAAGTGTACAATGACGACTGCACAAGGTACCAAATCAGAAGAGGTTCCATTTCCAAGTTCTGATTCATAAGAGCTTCCAAAGTAGAGCCGGTATATATTGAATTTTGATTCATCTGGAAGCATCTCAGACGTCTCGAGAGAAACAAGGGACTGCTCTAGGCCACATTCTCCATCTCCAGCTGAATCATCAGAGCCACTGCTGTGGTTAAGAAGAACCATTGAAGACAGACTTAGCTCACTATCAGAGCTGGAACTGCCATCCTAAAACACACAAAAGGACAACCAGTTGTCAAGATCTAAGTGACCCACAGCTCAGAAAAACAACACAGACAGTACTCTAACAGACCAGGACAATGAAACTCGAGGCGTTCTTCAAAAAAGCTCTTATTAATTCTCTAATGGTTCTGGGGCATATAATAAAATTTTAACTATTAAAATAAGGAAAGATAAGATGGAATGTGTAATTTGCCAACCGCTTCCCCAAAAATTCTGTAACAAAACTAGGACTCAGCCTTCTGGATTTTATTTTTATGTCTTTCAATTCATATTTTTCTACTCTGAAATGAAGACCCAATCATGTTATAGAGTGCCTTATTTTTATAGAGCGCTTTACAAATAAATACCTTTTCTGGTAGTGAAAGGTGGGGGAGGAAGAACTTTAGGAAAGTGATGTCAGCAACATGGCAGAGTGAGCAGTTTTCTTTGTCTCTCCCCCTTCAAACTACAACTAAATGGACATTCATTGATCAACGGAGGATACTCACACAGCACTGCAGGACGCCTGAGAGACCCACGCTGCCATACATCAGAAGGTGGATAGACTACCCCCAGGGAAGAGGTGGAGATAGGTGAGAACTCCCTGGCCCTCAGACAGCGCAGTACCCACAAGCGACTCTCTCCCGGCTGAAGTGCTCATAGTACTGCTGTGGCCCCAAGGGTGGGTGTGCGCGTCGGCGCAACTGAGGAAACAGGTGACTACAGCCATAAGCTCCCCATGACTGCTCTTTGGACCACTGGGAAAATCCACAGTCCCACTGCAGCCCCAGGGAATGACTTGGGCTCAGACTTGGTAGGGAGGCCCAGCCCACCAAGCACAAAGGCTGGGTGACCTGGGAGCAGAGGCAGTAACCTGCACGAGCTAACCGCCAGCTGCATTAAACACACGTAGCCCTGCTGCAGCCCCAAGGGGGAAAGTGAGATCCATCCAGCAGGACTGTGCAAGTGGGTGGTGACAATCAGTAGCCCCAGCATGATGGCTCCTTGGTCCAGTGGGAAAATCCACAGTCCCACAGTGGCCCCAGGGAGAGTCTCAGCTCAGCCCAGTAGAGAGGCCCTGCCCACCAAGCACAAAGGCTGGGTGGCCTAGGAGCAGACACAGAATGGCTGGGTGAGCTACCTGCCAGGTGCATTAGATGCCCATAGCTCTGCTAAGGCCCTGAGGGTGCAAGCGAGATCCAGTGGGACCAGATGGCAGCAAAGCTGCAAGCCTGGGCAAACAAGCTCTCAGCTGCCTTGAAAGCCCATAACAATGCTGCAGTCCCTAAGGAGGGAGCATTTCTAGGTGGGTTTGTGGGAGCAGGCAGCAGGAACCCAAAGCCCCCATGTGACTGTTCCCACAGTTGACAGGAGACCCCACAGGGCCACTGCCATCCCAAGGAGTGGCCCAGGCTTGGTCAGGAACAGCTGATGGGGATCCTAGTGGGCACAGATTACACAGCTCCCGCCCCCTCCTCCCCAGTGGCAGCAAGTGGAAGCAGTAACCAAACTCTATCTCTATGCAGAGGCACAAATCCATGCCATCAAGCAGTATGAAAAAATATATTAAATCTCTGGAACAGAAGGAAAATGACAAGTACCCAGCAAACAATCCTGAAGACACAGAAATCTATAGACTAAATGACAAAGAATTCAAAATCATTATCATTAAAAAATTCAATGAGTTAAAAGAGAATACAGATAGACAACTCAACAAGTTCAGGAGCTATGTTACAAAAGAGCTTGATACTATAAAGAAGAAGCAATTGGAGATGTTGGAGTTAAAAAACACAATGGATGAGATTAAGAAAAATCTGGAATCCCTGAACAGTAGGGCTGATAATATGGAGGACAGAATTAGAAGATTAGAGGACAGGAATATGTTTCAGAGAGAGGAGAAGAGAGAACTAAGACTAAAAAGAAATAAAGAAGCTCTCAGAGAAATATATGACTCAATTAGGAAATGCAACATAAGGATTATAGGTATCCCAGAGGAAGAACAGAAGGAGAATGGAGCAGAAAGCTTGTTCAAACAAATAATAGCTGAGAACTTCCCAAACCTGGGGAGGAAGCTGGAAATCCCTGTGACAGAAGCCAATAGATCTCCAAACTTCACCAATGTAAAAAGACCAACTCCAAGGCATACAGTAGTAAAGCTGGCAAAAGTCAAGGACAAAGAAAATATGCTAGGGGCAGCAAGGCAGAAGAAAATAACCTACAAAGGAACCCCTATTAGGCTGTCAGCAGATTTCTCAGCAGAAACCTTACAGGCTAGGAGAGAGTGGAATGATATATTCAAAATTCTGAAAGACAAAAACTTTCAGCCAAGAATACTCTACCCAGTGAAAATATCCTTCAGATATGATGGAGAAATAAAAACTTTCCCAGATAAACAAAAGTTAAGGGAGTTCATTGTCACAAGACCCCCCCCCCCCCATACAAGAAATCCTCAGGAAGGCCCTCATACCTGAAAAAAAAAGGAAAAAAAAGGAAAGGGGTTACAAAACCCTGAGCAGGGAGATAAATAGAAAGACAAAATCAGAAAGTTTCAGCTCTCCATCAGAACAGGTTAGCAAATGCTTAAATATAATATTAAAGATAAAGGGAAGAGAAACATCAAGAATAAATATAATCTTCTCATTTTAACCACAAACTCACAACACAAGAAGAGAAAAAGATGTGATAATAACAACCTAGAAAGGGAAAAGGAAAGGGATGGAACCAGCTCAGTCCAAGGAAATAAGAGGCTATCAGGAAATGCACTATCTCATCTATGAGATGTTGTATACAAACCATATGGTAACCACTAAACAAATAATTAGAACAGAGACACAAATTACAAATAAGGAGGAAACTAAGAAAACCAGCATAGAAAACTACCTAACTGAACTGGTAGTCCGAAATACATGGGACGAGAAACAAAGGAAATTCAGGACAATCAGAAAACGAGCAATAAAATGGCAGCATCAGGCCCCCACATTTCAATAATCACTCTAAATGTAAATAGGTTGAATTCTCCAATCAAAAGACACAGAGTGGCAGCACGGATTAAAAAACAAGACCCAACAATATGCTGCCTCCAGGACACACCTCAGCCCCAAAGACAAAAACAGACTCAGAGTGAAGGGATGGAAGATGATACTCCAAGCTAATAGTGAACAAAAGAAAGCAGGTGTCGCCATACATATACCAGACAAAGCAGACTTCAAGACAAAGCAAGTAAAGAGAGACAAAGAGAGGCAGTATATTATGGTAAAAGGGACACTCCACCAAGAAAACATAACACATATAAATATATATGCACCCAACACGGGAGCACCAAAGTACATAAAGCAACTATTAACAAAACTAAAAGGAGATAACAATACAATAATAGTAGGAGACCTCAACACCCCACTAACACCAATGGACAGACCATCCAGACAGAAAGTCAACAAGGAAATTGTAGAATTAAATGAAAAACTAGACCAGATGGACTTAATACATATATATAGAACAATCCATCCCAAAACAGCAAAAAAAACGAACCTTAATGACTTGCCAAAATAGATAGCAAAAACTTGATAGTTTCTGATTTAGGAACTTTAGGCCCTGCAAGAATCTCCAACAAAATGTAAGGGAGAAGAGTATACAGGAAAATCTTTCCTAGAAAATATGTGGTAAAATCCACAACGTAGTAGAACTCAAATTATCTGCTGCAAAAGTTAAAATCAAAATACTATCCTTAGAGAAAAGGCTGTTTATAGGGCTAAGTACAGAAAGTACAAGATAAACCTGGAAGACCTTCTTGTATCAGGAAATAAGTAAGGGATCAAAGAATTATGAGGACATATCAAAAAGACACAGAAACCATCCCAAAGCAGCTCCTATTGGCTTGATCTGGGACAATTTGAGCTTCAAAATAACTAACTTCAATTATTTTTTAAAAATTAAAGTACAAGACAAACAAAAAAACCACAGTATTTTTCTGTTTATACTGTCTAATTCATGATATCCCAATTTAAATAATATCCTTCCACACACCAAAATATTTTGCCAACAGTAAGGTAATATTAAAGAAATGGACACCAACTCTGCATAATTACAAATTCTCTGCAAAGCCAATATTCCAACTATGGAACATTCGACTAAAGGTAAATTTCTATAGAGTTTTACCCGAGTTGTTAAAAAATAGGATCTTTGAAGGTTGAAATTTTGACCTTGGGCTGCTCTTATCACCTCATGCTCGTAAAACACCATAGTAACGATCTCCTGCTATAACTTACTTGGAGTCCACAGGACAACAGCCTTCCATGTAAGGCCTCTAACTGGGCATTATAAAGTAAAGCCTTGAGATCAGCTCCCGTGAAGGAGTCAGTTACTGACGCCACATGCTGAAGGTCCACGTCATCTGCCAGAGGTAGAGAGTCACTGAGAACATTTAAAATTTCAAGACGTGACACCTGAAGGGAGAAAAACTAATTGATTTAACAAATAAAATTAAGTATTATTTTAAACTACGTATCTTATGATTTTTAATAAATTAACTTTATATAATCTAATAAGCTTTACAAGTTAACTTGAGAAATGTACCACTAGTCTGCTATGTATTCTTGGAACATTTCCCCTAACAGAAAGAATATAGGGAGAAAAACAAATGAAAAACAACAATCTTAACTATTCAGTCTAAGTCATTTCTTATTCAGACAGTGCTTATTTTCTAGATTTGGGCAAATGTGCCAAAAAAGTGTTTCAAAAGGAAAATTAGAATAATTTAACTAATAGCTACATATGACATATATGTAGATTATTTTATACCTTTGACTACTCATTTCTCTACTTGTCCTTTCACTCATTTATTCATTAATCTGTAAATTTGGAACAAGAGATGAAACGACACAGGACTTGGAACTGTTAAAAGTCCTCTCTCTGTGTAACCTGCTTAGATGCTTACTAGCCATATGCTTGATTCTGTACCAGAGTCTTTTGTCAGGATAAGAGGGGTGTGGTCTTGGAACACAGGGAATGTTGACATGAAATACTTTAGTTTCCTTCCTTTTTTTTCCAGTTGGTCAATACTGAAAGATTATAAAGTTCTCAGACTTGCATGGAAATCGCTTGTATCTAGTTCAGAATCTTTTCATGCTGTGAGCAAACAATGACCAAGGCCTTTGCCTAAAGCTGGTCTTCTAAGGATAACTGCCATTACCTGGCATAAGTAAAGTTCACAAGCAAAGAGTGTAGCATTGTTGGGTTTTGGACTCTAAATATGAAATTGTCACCTGATCAGGAGGAGGACAGTATACACATTTATCTAGTCGGCCAGGCCTAAGCAGGGCAGGGTCAATCAAGTCAGGGCGACTAGTAGCAGCCAATACATAAACACCTGGGGAAAAAAAGTAAAAATTCTTCACTAAATCCTGCCGAAATTTTGTTATAATGATATCTCTGTATTTACAGTTATTACCCTGTAAGCCTTCTACTCCATCCAACTGGGTCAGCAACTGGTTAACAACGCGATCTGTAACTCCTGTATTATCATGGCCTCGTCGAGGAGCAATGGATTCAAATTCATCAAAGAAAAGAATGCAGGGTTTTGCAGCCTGTGCTCTGAGAAAAACACAATATTTCATATTTGAATAGAGTTTGCAAAGTAATTTATATATGAATACTTGTAAATAAATATAAATATATATAATATATATTTATTTATACAAATATAAATACATATATCTGTATACACACACATATATATATGTATTTACTTAAATCTTCATACCAAATCCTTAAAGAAGGCAAGGCATATATAATTATCCTTGTTTTTAGCAAACTGGCTCTTAGGTCAAGGTGTTTGCCTAAGACTCATGCCTTCTGGACAAGAACTAAAACAAAACCCAGAAACTTATTCAAGAAGCGAAATGTTTCTTTGATTCTTATTACAGTACAAGTAAACATTTTTTTTTAGACAGTCATGCTCCAAGTAATGACGTTTCAGTCACCAACAGACTGCATATACGACAGTGGTCCCATAAGATAAGTACCATATAGCTTAGGTGTGCAGTAGGCTATACCATCTAGGTTTGTGTAAGTGCACTCTATGATGTTCACACAATGACAAAATCACCTGATGACACATTTCAAAAAGCGTATCCCCGTCGTTAAGTGATATATGATTGTATGCCACTTTTACTTCTTTTGTGAAATGCCTATTCATTTCTTTTGTCCATTTAAAATCTGGCAAGCTCATTATTTTCACATCGTTTTGACAGGGCTTTTTATAAAGTATATTTTACTTGCGTATATTACACTTTTTTCTAATTTGAATTGATTTTTAACTTTATTAATTTATTAACTAACTTTGTTTTAATTAAAATAAGAGAATATAAATTCCAGCGCTGGTAAGAGAGTGGACTAGATGTCTGAAGAATCACCCCTATTACAAAACACCTGTCAAGCTGATTGAAAAAAACCAACAAACATCTCATTAAACACACGGCAAGTGAGATAAGTCTTCTGCGGCCAACAACAGACTAGAATTATCTCTTTGAATGTTTGGCAAAACTCTCCTAGAAAACCAGCTGGGTCTCATGTTTGATTTGTGTAAAGATTTTTAACCAGTGACAATTTTTTTCTATAGTTACAGGTCTATTCAGATTTTGTTTCTTCTTTGCTATATTTTGGCCAATTATACTTTTCCTCTATGTCATCCAAGTTTCAAGTGTATCGGCATAAAGTTCATTATATTATTTGAAAATATTCCCTTATTATCTTTTACATTTCTGGTATATCTTTAGTTGTGTCCCCCTTTTTATCCTTAATATTGTTTATTCATGCTTGCTTTGTTCTTGATCAATCTCACTGGAGTTCTATCAATTGTACTAGGCTTTCAAGAAATATTTGGGTTTGTGAACTTTTCTGTTGAATTGTTTTCTATTTCACTAGTTTTTGCTCTTTATTACTTCTTTTTATTTATTAAGTTTATATCTATATTTTCTAAATTATATCTATATCTAAATTCATGAGATGGATACCTAGTGATTAACTTTCAACTGAACTTTTTTCATTTCTAAAATTTAACGCTATAAATTTTCCTTAAGTTTTGCAACATCTAAAAGTTTTAATAAACAGCATCCTCATTATTACTTAGTGCCAAGTGTTTTCCATTATGATCTTTTCTTAAACCCATGAATTATACAGAAGAGTTTGTTTTTTTTAATATCCTCTTGTTTATTTTAACTTATGTGTGTTTTCAGAGAATAGAGTCTGTATGATATTGTTTTTTTGAAACTTACTGCAATTGCTAGGTATGGCCTGAAGTTTGGCCAATTTTCAAAAACGTTCCAGGTGTGCTTGAAAAGAATGCATATTCTCCAGTTGTTGGGGATATGTTGCAAATATGCTTAGATCAATCTTGTTGAATATGTTATTTAAATCTTCTAAATTTTTACTATTTTCTTCACCTTAGTGTAACTAATTACTGAGAAGTGTGTTAAAAACCTTCTACTATGAAGGTGGATTTGTCAATTTCTCTTTGCAGTTCTGTCAATTTTTGCTTAAATATTTTGAAGCTAGAATATCAGATACAATTTTAGAATTGTAATATCTTCCTGGTAAATTGAACCTTTGGTGAATACACGGTGACTGTCTTTATCTGTAATAACATTTTCCTGATAATGTTCTATTTGTTAAATTGGGTGGTGGATACACAAGAGTTCATTTTATTATTATTCTTCTTTAAAATGTACATATACATTATATACATATTCTTCCAATTGCATATTTTATAATAAAATTTTAGAAGAACAGAAAAAAGTAGCTTTTTAATTTAAAAACTCCCTATAATCCCATCACATTTAAATAATTATTTTCATTCTTAAATATTAGCTTCTATATTCTTATATATATTTCATGTATTTTTATATAAATGCCGTAATAGTTACACTCTATTACTCTATTTTAATTAAGTTGGCCACATGGAATCTTAATTTATAAAAGAGAGAAACTAGAGTAATTATGTGCTTCATAAAAGGATCTACTTTGAGATTCCTTTGAATAACCACTCATGATTCCACTTTCAGCATTTCAGGAATATTTCTATTATAAAAATATACTGGGGCTGGCCCCGTGGCTGAGTGGTTAAGTTCACGTGCTCCACTGCAG
This sequence comes from Equus quagga, assembly GCF_021613505.1. Taxonomy (NCBI): domain Eukaryota; kingdom Metazoa; phylum Chordata; class Mammalia; order Perissodactyla; family Equidae; genus Equus; species Equus quagga. Next base: position 61,107,609 of record NC_060274.1, read on the forward strand.
GCGGCCCAGTGTTTTGTTGGTTCGAATCCTGGGCGCGGACATGGCACTGCTCATCAAACCACGCTGAGGCAGCGTCCCACATGCCACAACTAGAAGGACCCACAATGAAGAATACACAACTATGTACCGGGGGGCTTTGGGGAGAAAATGGAAAAAAATAAAATCTTTATAAAAAAAGGAAAACCCAAATAATTTCCAAAATTTAATATCAAAATGTTTACCATTTAAGTGGTTTTGGTGAAACAGAATCTTTGTTCTTTAGTTTATTAATGATCCACATAAATCACAAGTTTCAAACATCAGTTATTCAAAAAACAAGACCAAAAAGTATTGACTGATACATAATAATAGTTAGTTACTTAAAAAACCATTCGTAGGGAACCAACCTAATAAAAATATCCCGAACAGCTTTTTCACTTGCTCCAATATATTTGCTGAGTAACTCTGGTCCCTATTAGATAAAATAAAATTAAATTAGAATTAAGATAAAATTATTTAATAACAAAATATAATTTTTGTTTATGACTAAGTCTAAATGCAGTCATGGAAAAAGTTTAATATGATTAAATGGATATCTCTCAAATACATTTAAAAAATTATATGGCTCGAATAAATATCATACCACAATTTCTTCTCTTGGTGTTTCCTCTACCTAGAATTTGTCTGCAGCTAGTCTCATGGCTCCTTGCTTCATTTCATTTAGATCTCAGGCAAAATGCCGCAGCCTCAGAAAGGCCTTGACTGACAACCCCATCTATGACCACTCCAATTACTGTGTACCTCCTTAACCCGCTTGTCTTCCCACATAGTACCTACCACCACCTGATACCAGATTATATACTGAATGTGGCTGTTTACTGTCTCTCTCCACTAGTAGAATGTAAGCTCCAAAAATGCAGTTTTGTTCACTACTGAATCCCCAGTGCCAAAAACAGTGTTTGCCACATAATAAGTACTGAATAACTGTTTAGTAAAGAGTGGTTTAAAAAGGGAAAATGTGCCATCTATCTCAAAACTTTGGAGACTCCAAAAAATATGTAATGAGACATGAATGACTTTAATTTCCTCAATACAGTCATAGAGCTATAGAGGATGGAACAAGAAATAACTAAGGCAAATTGTTAGGAACAAAGCAACATAATGGGGTCAGGGAAAGGCCCCCATCTTTGAAGCATGCCTCCTAAGATCCACCCTGACCCATCCAGAGAGAATTACCTCTCTGCTGAAACCTTTCCATTGAGAACTCATCCCAAATTACAATTTGAAGAGTTACTAAAGGGGATAAGACATCCTCCCTAACAGAACAATCTAAAATACAGTAATATTCACAAGTTTCATCTTGAAAAGAAGTTGTTGTGGGGGGAGATGTTTTCCCTTACATTCACTGAGCACCTCCTATGTACCAGGTGCAAGTCACTGTGCAAGGCACCCTTTACATTTGTCACTTAATCCTTTTTTTAAAATTGAAGTATAGTTGACATACAAAATTGCATAGTGTCAGGTGTACAACATAGTGACTTGACATTTATATACATTACCATCACCCTTATAAGACTAGTAACCATCTGTTGCCATACAAAGTTATTACAATATTTTTGTCTATATTCCCTATGCTGTACCTTACATCCCTATTACTTAGAAAATAGTATGTTTTTAAAAAAAATAGTGAAACTACATTCTAGTGACAAGTAAAAAAGAAGAGTATGGTCATAGTTATTTCAGAATCCAGAAAAAACGTTAAGAAAATTTAAAAGTTACAGTGTTTCTCCATCATTGCCAGGGTACCCATGTAACTAGCTCACAAAAAATGTATAAAAAGAGGTGTAGGTAGGCATAACTCAATTGCAAATCACTAAACTGATTTTCAGTTTATAAATCAACTTTGAATAAGGCTATAATATATGATTCCTTTGCCTTGAAATCTAATCACTCTTCGGTAAACTAATATTGTTGGGGTGCTGAAACTGTGCAAATAAGATTTCGGACCCTAGACCATAATAGCACACCAGTGGTGGACTGTGAGGCATTACCTGAAATGATCTGTCAGCATGACCTTTAATTACCACACTCACCTTATAGCAGAAAAAACTTTGACCTAGTGTGACACAAGCAAAGGTAAAATACAGCCAACAAATAATAGAACTATAAAAACCCCAGCTTCCTGCCTCAGTGTGGTCTCCAGACCCTAGTTTTCTAGGTTTTCCTCATCCTTCAAGTATAGTTTGCTCTTTTACCTGAGTATTTATGCAAAATTCTATTTACAATGCATGAAGATTTGCCTTAGGAACATAAAAAGCCCAACAAAAGAGAGGTGGATCATTATTCAATTTCCCACACAGCTTTAACTAACAGATGGATCACTGCTCCTACCGGTTTTCCAAACGTGAGACTAACCCACAGTCAAGAAACATAAATGGTGTTGGCGAGGATATGGAGGAATAGGTACACTTGTACATTGCTGGTAGGGATGTAAAATGGTGCAATCACTGTGAAAAAGAGTTTGGCAATTCCTCAAAAAGTTACACATAGAATTACTACATGACCCAGCATCTACACTCCTAGGTATATATTTTAAAAAAATGAAAACATACGTCCATACAGAAACTTGTAGTACACAAAATGTATATAGCAACATTATTTATGACAGCCAAAAGGTGAAAAACATCCAAATGCTCACCAATTATGAATGGATAAACAAACTGTGGCATATCCAAACAATGAAATATCATTCAGCCATAAAAAGGACTTAAGTACTCACACATGCTACAACTTGAAGGAACCTTGAAAACATTATGCTAAGTGAAAGAAACCAGAAATAAAAGGTGACCTATTGCATGATTCCTTTCATATGAAATATCCAGAACAGGCAAATCCAGAGAAACAGAAAGCAGATCAGTGGTTGCCAGGGGATGGGGGTATGGGAAATGGGATGAAAAAGTTTTGAAACCAGAGAGAGGTGGTAGTTACAAACCATTGTGAATACATTAAATACCACTGAATCATACACTTTAAAATAGTTAATTACGTTATGTAAATTTTACCTCGATTAAAAAAAAGAGAAAGAAAGATAAATGCAAAGCATACCTTGACACTAATAAAATTCATTCCACTCTCTCGTGCAATTACTCCAGCTAGTAAGGTCTTTCCTGTTCCAGGAGGACCATACAACAGTACCCCTGTTCTCTGTCGTATGGGCAAGTTTGCAAATAATTCTGGGTACTGAAAAATACAAAAATATGATAAAAATGATAAAATGATAAAAATGATAAAATGATAAAAATACGATAAAAAGCTCAACAAATGACTAAGCAGGAGCCAAAGAGCAAGGTATAGAAAAAAGTATTCAGATACTTTCCCGTTAATAAAGCTGTTAATAAACTGCCACCTTTATTAACAGTACAACAATAGAAAATAAAATTCCTACTCAAAACAATAAATGAATTCAAAGAAACTACCACAGATTTTTCCCAATTGGACCATGGAACACATTCTACACAAAATGCATATAACTGCATCAAGAATATCTTTCCGGGGCTGGCCCACGGCGCAGTGGTTAAGTTCACATGTTCCACTCAACAGCCCGGGGCTCGCTGGTTCAGATCCCGGGCGCTGACTTACACACCGCTTGTTAAGCCATGCTGTAGTAGGCGTCCCACATATAAAGTAGAGGAAGATGGGCACGGATGTTAGCTCAGGGCCAGTCTTCCTCAGCAAAAAGAGGAGGACTGGCACCAGATGTTAGCTCAGGGCTAATCTTCCTCAAAATAAAATTAAATTAAAAAAAAGAATATCTTTCCATTTTTTCCTGTTTATTTTTTTAACCATTATAAAAGTACTACATTAAAAAATAAAAACCAATCTTTTAACAAGTATACCACCTTCTACTTGTATGGTTGACAGAGCAAGTTATGACAGCTATGCATATTCAAATATATTCAATCAAAGAAAGAAAAGAAATAATAGAGAAGCATATGTAGTGATAACAGACAGTAAAATCTCCCAAGTGTCTCCATGCTGAACAAGCAATTCAGTTTCTAAATCACCAACTTCTCAGAGAGCAAGAAAACGTTCTGAACAGGTGAGCCAAACATCAGGCTAGTGTCAGCAATATGCTGGTCTCCTCAGTTAGGTATGTTTATTTAGTTCCACCTGTTGACAAAATTCTAACCCCATCTCTGCCTCCATTCTAATCTGAAAATGGCCCCAAAGTCAGCAGTTATGCAGGTGGCCTCCAAGTATCTGGATGCTAATACGTGGTGCCCAGACCCAGCATTTATGGTCATGATCCTGCTGCCACATACTTCCGTACCCATGTTCTCTCAAACAGGCTTTAACCCACAGTCCTGGACTGCACTCAGGGTATCGCAGGCCCCACTGGCCACCGTTCCCAGGACTTGCCATTTAGTTACCTGTCACTGAGTCCTTACCCATTTCCTTACCTCTTTGCATGGGTCCCTGATATCATGCAATGATCCTTATCTCTCAGGTTTCTGATTCAAACAAGCTACGTCCTAGACTCTACCTTCTGATCTGAAAAACAATCTACATCTGCCCCCTTTATCCTGCCATCTGCCTGATCAATGCTGTCTTCTAACTCTGCCTTTCCAGGACTGACACCCAGAGTCTAGAAATCTGGCTTAATCTATCAGTTCTGTGGACCTAGATGACTCTTCCACCTCCCATCTTATTCCTGTCTATTTCTGTTCAAATTCCAGCTGACAGTTCATTTGCTATAGTAAAATCTGAATGATTCAAGCAAAACAAAAGAATTGTGAAATTCACATCAAATTGTATTTACTATAAATATCACCCCAGTTTTCTTTGTAAGTTTCTTATGGGCAAGGAGTATATTACATACTTTAAAAATCTATTACAGTACCAAAAATAGTGCTGGACATTTATTTGGTAACTCAGAAAATACTTGTTGAATCAAACTGAGATTGGGCAAGCCAACAAATAAAGCCAAAGCCAATGATTCAGTGGTTCTTCTGGGAGTAAGCACTTTTTTTTTTAAGTACCTTAGCTGGTAACTGGATAGTATCCACGAGTATCTGTCGAACTTCATGTAATCCACCGATCTTATCCCAGCCCAGGTCCCTAGGTTTATGCAGGTTGACATTTCGCAGAGATGCAGGAACAAATCCTTGGAGAGCCTTTTGGAAGTCCAATGTTGTTAAAACTAATTCTGTTTAAAAATAAACAAAAGTTCTTTTGGTAGTCATATTTATATATGAAGTTTCAAAATACAACATCAACTTAGCTGGAAATGCCAATTTTCTACTCAAATTACCTATTTGAATACTAAAATGGGGTATATTTAATTCTTGCCTTACTGCAATTACATTCCTCCACAATGGAAGGAAGATTCGAAATTTTGGTTTTAATAGTAAGACATACCTTCCCTGGTGGATATACTCTGATGGGAGAGACGAGAATGAATGGCTCGGTCCACAAGCACTGTAAAATCTCTAGCCACAAACCCTTCAGTTTCTTTAGCTATATGTTGCAGGTCAAGAGCAGTGAATTTGTTTATATCACTGTCCAGTTTATTTTTTATTACATTATACAGAATTTCATATCTTTGCTCCTAAAGAAAAAACACAAAATTCAAATTTCTAATTTTACTCAACTGTAAATTTTAGTACATATATTTTGAGAAAAATCAGGTTGACAGAATCTACAGTGACAGAAAGCAGATTGGTGGTTGTCTGCGGATAGAATGGGGCAGGGACAGATTGCCAAGGGGAACTAGGAAACTTCTGGGAGTGATGGAAATGTTTGCTACCTTAATTGTGGTGATGGTTTCATGGTGTGTACATATGCTAAAACTGATCAAACTATACATTTTAAATACTAAGTTTGTGGTCTTCAATTATATCTCAATAAAGTCATAAAAAAAATCACGTTGATAAATGATTGCTATTTCTTTCTTGGCTAAGAAGCCTTCTTAGTAATATCTGGTTCCTTTTAGAGTGTTTTTATTGTTGTTCCTATAAAACTTACTTCTGAAAACATATTCAATGACCAATACCACTACTATTCTGTTATGCTTAGTAACAGGTGTAATACTTTTGTTCTTCGATAACAGTTAATTAGCACAGGATCTGAATATTTAGGGTAGATGCTAGGTAAGAATCTTAAATAAAAAGTTAAAATGTGCTGGCCAGTCCCACAAGAAACTCTTTTGAGCTCACTGCTACTAAAACCATCATGAAGATGAGTCCCCAAAGGGGTGATATTGTGACTTATAATAAGAATTATATATTTGGTCTTTGTCCCCATTTCTGGCAGAGAGCTCCTAAAACCTTAGAATTTCCTAAGTGATAAGAGTGATAAAGGTGTCTTGATAGTCCTAACAAAGCCCTTTCAACCACATCTGAGTTTATATTAATGAGGTGACTTTTGGAAAGCACCTAAGGATGGGGGCTGGCTGCCAGGGGCACCAGGAACTTTTAGTCCCATTCCCTGATTTCCAGGGAGGAAAGAGGGACTAGAGGTTGTATCAACTGCCAATTGCCAATGATTTAATCAATCATGCCTATGTAATGAAGTCTCCATTAAAACCCAAAAGGAGGGAATTCAGAGAGCTTGATGAACCACGTGCCACCGTGCCGGTCCCCAAACTCCGCAAGGACAGCAGCTCCTTTGTTTGGGACCTCACCCTATAAATCTCCCTTCATCTAGCTGATTTGTATCCTTTAATATCCCTTGTAACGAACTGGTAATCTAGTGAGTAAACTACTTTCCTGAGTTCTGTGAGCCACCTAGCAAATTAACTGAACTCAAGGAGGGGGTCACAGGAACCTCTGATTTACAGCCAATGAGTCAGAAGCACAGGTGACAACCTGGACTCGTGATTGGCATCTAGAGTGGAGGGCAGTCTTGTAGGACTGAACTCTTAACCTGTGGGATCTGATGCTATCTCTGGGTAGAGTGTGTCAGAATTGAGCTGACTTGTAACACATCCAGCTGGTGTCTGAAAACTGCTTGGTGGTGGGGAAAACCCACACTTTGGAAATAGGTGCCAGAATTGTAGTAGACACAGAATATTAGTGTAGGTAAAAAAAAGTTCAGTTAACCAAATTTTTAAAAGATGTCTATTTACATTTCTCACTGCTCTTTCTCATTAAAAAGAAATGCTTTTAAAAGGTAACCGTGTGAGGTGACAGATGTGTTAATTAACTTGATTGTGGTAAATATTCCACAATGTATACATATATCAAATTATCACGTTGTACACTTTAAATATATACAATTTTATTTGTCAATTATAGCTCAATAAAGCTGAAAAAAATTATAATTTCCATGACGTCTTTACAGATTTCATCTATGGGAAATGAGGAAGTTCAGAATTTTTAGGGTTTTTGTTTCTTTTTAAATGAAATAGAAAAAGGAGACTTTAATGGGAGAAAAAAAAATAAGAAATGCTGTTTTCAAAAAAGCCATTTCCAAGACTGGCCCAGTGGTGTAGTGGTTAAGTTCACATGCTCTGCATCCGCAGCCTGGGGTTCACAGGTTCGGATCCCGGACACAGACCTCGCACTGCTCGTCAAATCACACTGTGGTGGCATCCCACACGAAAAATAGAGGAAGACTGGCACAGATGTTAGCTCACTGACAATCTTCCTCAAGCATTAAGAGGAGGATTGGCAACACATGTTAGCTCAGGGCCAATCTTCCTCACAAAAAAAATTTTTTTAAAAAAAGCCATTTCCTTGGAAAGTATACAGTAACATTTCAGTTGGTTATAAATGAAAATTGAGCATCTAAACAAAACATGTACCAAATGTCAACTTTTAAATATTCTTAAGATCACTAACATGAGCATAAGTGTAAAGCCATAAATCATTAATAAAATTGAAAAATAATTTATATAAAAAGAAACATATTTCAACAATCATCACAAGTAGTATGTTACCTGATCAGGAGGTTGAATATGTTGGATGCACTGAAATATGTGAATGCCTTGAGCAGAAACAAGTAAAGGATGCAGAGAATGGTGAGACTGGCTTGTGGCAATCAGTGCAACCAAACTTCCCATGGAAATAAACTCTTTCATCATATCATTCAAAGCTAGAATTAAGCAATATAGTGTAAAAGCTTAGTAAATATAAACATGAAATTTTTTAATTATACACTCATTAAAAATAATGATAACCTAAAGTCAAGGTTTAAGGTGGAGTATGAATGGTATGGCTCCTTCATACCTTTTAAAATTAAATCTTCCATTCACTCACTGGTTTATCTACTGAGGACCTAATATTGGTTAGGCTCTAATCAATCAAATGGAGGCAGCGAAGGAACTGTAAACTCGGTCTGTATAAACAGAACAATGCCTAGCGAGGTTCCTTACTTCTGGATCTTATAAAGTAAATGAAAAGGAGTCTTTGAAATAAATATTATGGAAGGATGATAAATTTCCATATTGTGTTATATTAATTATGCAAAATACAGCTCATATTCCAATGACTCCCTGAACAATCTCTTTCCACCCCAGGTCTTGCAAGGTTTGGTTGGTTCAAGGTTGGAAGTGAAACAGGCAATACTCAAATATATCTCTGTCCTGACCTAGAAATTTGCAGCAATCTTTTAACCACTAGACTAACAAGTCTTGCAGATGCTACAGGATTCAAAATGTGAGATTAACATTAGTTCATAATAACCCAAGCCACTGTGGTTGCATTTTCTATCTATTTCAGCTCTCAAGAATCTTGAGGTAGGGGCCGGCCCAGTTGCACAGCGGTTAAGTTCGCACGTTCTGCTTCTCGGCGGCCCGGAGTTCACCGGTTTGGATCCCAGGTGCGGACATGGTACCACTTGGCAAAAGCCACGCTGTGGTGGGTGTCCCATGTATAGAGTACAGGAGGATGGGCATGGATGTTGGCTCAGGGCCAGTCTTCCTTAGCAAAGAGAGGAGGATTGGCAGTAGTTAGCTCAGGGCTAATCTTCCTCAAAAAAAAAAAGAATCTTGAGGTAACTGAGTGCTGCCAAAACCTCCAGCCCACCCACCTCATCCTCTCCTTGAACTCTGAGCTCCAGGCAATGGAACAGGCCCTAAGATGCCAGGATTTCTGGTACCTCTGTGCATTTGCCTGTGAACCACACTTCCTTTGCTTCTTCATTAGCATGAAGCTGCTTCATGCTAATTCCTACTCCTCCATCAAAACTCATCTCAGTTACCAAATCCTCCTAAAATCCTTCCCAGATAACTTCTTACCCCCAACACCACCCCCAATTTAGGGTATGTGCTCCTATTGTACCCTATATATATTTTTAGCAGAGCATATCCTATTACCTTCTAGTTGTGTCACCATGATCAAATTAATTCATCTCTGAATTTTCATTTACTTGTCCGTAAAATCAAGAGATTATATGCATGTGGAATACAAAGCAATCCGTAGCCCAGAGAGAGCACTCAAGATACAGCAGCTATCATTATTACTATCAGTATTCTGCACTAAAACTGCCTGTGTGCTTTTCCTTCCCTCCAGAATTTGAGACTACAGACTGTGAACAAGCATTCAACAAATATTGGTCAAATGAACAAAAGCAAGAGTAAATCTGTCCAATTAAACAATTTCTCACAAGTATAGGAGAATGAAAAGGCCCCAAAAGACTAACCATGACGTTGCAGAATTTTCACACTGCTCTTAGTCTCCCGACTTTGCTAATATAGGACAACTGTAGAACGGCAGCAGAGGCCCCCAAAGCACCACAGAACACAGCACATGTTCATTCTCTGAAGGGAGCAGATTTACCATTAAGACTAAAAATGCTGTCTGACAAAAGAAAAAGGCCTGACGTCAATGAGGAGAAGCGTTACCATGTGCGAGCCGCTGGCTCTGCACGGTGTCAGGACTGTGCTCGTGTTCCGGGAGAGCAGGCAAGCCCACAAGGAGATCGAGGTCATCCAGCAGAACCACCGAAGGCTGCCTCCATGCCGCCTCTGAGAAAGCTGTCTCTAGGGTTTTTCGTATGTTTTCAAGTCTTTTTCCTTCATACAGAAGATAAGAAATGGTTTCAATGTTATTTCAGGGCCAGGAAAGTTCAGGCTGCCCTTCTGAAAGCATCAGAAAAGCTCAACATTGATTTAACAAAGAAAATTTGATCCATATTTTGTTAATACACCAATCATGAAATTTTGTTAATCATTAACATGGTTTAATTAATACAGCCTCAAAGCCCTCAATTTTATAAAACTGAAAAAAGGAATATGATATGCTACTATAATTTCTGTATTTAGATATTTATTTATACGTAGCTTCATTCCATAATTTCAGATGGCCTACAACATAATAATAAAACAAAAGCAGGATGTGTGAAAATGTAAAAGAGAGTAGGGGATCGAGATTCAGATAAAATTGAACACAAATGTAGCTGCTTAGAGATCCTAGAATTGTTATATTTGAATCATAAATTTGGCATCGATCTTCCTGGTGAATTACAAAGTTTTAACTTCCAAAGACCAGAAAACATACCAATTCATAAGCCAATGTAAAGAGTTCCTGTTACTTAGCTCTAAAACAAAATTTTCACATGTGGCTTCAAGCAGGACGCTGGGAGATGGACAATGTCTCTAAAACCACCCTTACATCCTATGAAGTAATGGGCTCTCAGAAGCTCTTTCTCAGTTTCTTATCGTATACTAGATATAAAAAAAATGAAAACAATGACTAGTTGGGACTATATGGTAGTGGTAGCCAAGGGAAAAGAAAATTAACTACTTAAGGGGGCCAGCCAAGTTTGGCATGCTCTGCTTCAGCAGCCCAGGTTTGGTTCCCAGGCACAGACCTACACCACTCGTCAGCAGCTATGCTGTGGTGGCGACCCACGTACACAACAGAGGGAGACTGGCCCCGATGTTAGCTCAGAGTGAATCTTCTTCAGCAAAAGAAAAAAAAGAGAAGAAAATTACCCGAAGAAAAATCTTTTCTTTTTAAATTGAATAGATAATAATGTAAATGTTAAAGACTTTTAAAAGTACAAAGTACATATGTAAATTGTAATTCTCCTCTTTGCTGTCCACAGCCACCCACTTTCCCTCCCCTGAGGCAACCACTCTACCAATTTCCCATAGCGATTCAGAGATAATTTATACCTATTAGAGTATATTCTAAATATTAACTTTCTCAGAGTGGTGTAAGTTGGGATTTCCAGAAATACACTTTACAAACAGAAAAGTTAAATAAAGATTAAATTTTTGTATTTACTAGGTTAACAGCATTAAATAACATTATTTCTCTTTCTACCAAAAAAGGGATTTATGTAGAGTGTGCCATATTCATACCTCGTAAAGCTTTACAGTCAACTCTCTCCACATGGGCATCCAATATGTCAAATGCTTCTTTACAGATTGCCTTGGCTAAAGTTGATTTTCCACTCCCCTAGAAAATAATTGCTTCATAAGAACACTCAATATATCCAATCACAGAAATAGCTTCTGTCACTGTAGTAACCAATAAGATTCAGGCTCATCAATCAAGGATATACTACAGAATGTTATTATCAATTATATCTCAATAAAGCTGGGGAAAAAAAACAAGACCCACATCCCTGGAACTCTGGGATCACATTGTGGTGGGTGACATTTAGCATAAAGTAAACTAAAAGGAAAGAGTGAAAACCTGGGTTGAGGAAGTTGTAAGAGAGCACTTCAGAATAAGTGGGAAAGAACTATTTCCTAAATACTCAAGTCTAGCAATGAAAAATACATAATATTTATGAAGAAACCAGAAGGCTCCAGCTTCCTAGCCTTAATGGCAGGATTCAAGAATTATATAAACTTCGGCAAGGGTTAACAGACGATAATACAATCTCAGGAATATAAACACCATAAAAAGAGGCATTTCCCCACTCCAGCTCCAATCTCAATTTTTCTAATATTAACAATAATAAGATAATACTTAAAATAATAATACTTTGCTTTGAGAAAGTAAAAAAAAAAAAAGAAAGTATATACCAGTTTAGTTGCTGTGTGAGATATGCAGGTGTTACCAAAATATGGTTTTTCCTTTAAGCTGCTAAGAGCTAGCTGTTTCCCATGTTTATTATGATGCATAGATAGAAAATGAACATCTAATTTGTTTTTTACAACTTTTTAGTTAAAACAATCATTACTAATTAAATCTTTTACCTTTAAAAACTAATGTTTCATTAGTTGTTACTGGAGGGGAATAATGTGAACATTAAATAATTTTTCTAGATAAATGAAATTTATTCTCATTTAATTTCAACTATTTTTAATGGAAAAAATTTTTTACCCACTTCCCTATTACCTTAACTGTAATTCTAGTTGACAGTTTCTTGGTTATTTACAGTATTACTGTGATCACCAGCCAGTGTACTGTGCAGGCCTCAGAGACTATTAAGGTGGGTAGAACTGTTTACTTTTATACTAAGTGACTTGAGACTACAAAGGGATTTGATCCAACGTGCACTTTCTTTTTTCAAGTAAATCCTTTATTGTTTTCCCGATTATAACACAATATGCAAAAAAACAAAATAATTATAAAGACTTAGACACTCGTGAAAGGTAAAAAATCTGTAATCATCCCACCTCAGAGAAGTAACCACTGTCAATAGTTTTCACATATCATCCTTCTAGACACTACGCATCCATTTTATGTGAATTTATAAAGATGGGATTACAGTATTCATGCGGGTTTATAATAAATCATTGTCCTCTTTATCAACATAGAGCTGTATCAGCTCCCTAGTGCACCACATTGGGGATGTCTTCAACCATAACATGTTTAACAAGCCCCTTCCTAGTGTATATTTACGCTGCTTCCAATTTCTAATTATTAGAAGTAAAGCTAAAATAAATACACATATACATATAAGTTTACTCATTTGTCAGCTTATACTTCTAGGATAAATTTCTAGAAGTGGAATTACTATATCAAAAATTATGCATATTTAATATTAAGAAAAGGTATGCATATTTAAAATTCTGCTAAACTTTGCTATAGTGCCCCATAGAAAGGCTGGACATTGGTATATTTTTATAGTTTGTTTAATATAAGTTTCCACAATCAATCTACTGTTATTTCTTACCATTCTTGTTTAGTCTAGCTTAACAGCCCTGCACCAGTTCTAATATTTGTTTTTCGTTAATGTGGACTGGAAAACCAGCCAAGCTTGTTGTGCAAAGTCTGAAATTTAGAGGTATTCAACAAATACTACCATCATTATAGTTTACAAAATTGCATCTATATTTAAAATCAATGGGCTCCAAAGAAAAAGAAATTAGGGAGCCAGCCTGGTGGCCCAGCGGTTAGGTGTGCATGTTGGGCTTTGGTGGCCTGGGGTTCGCCAGTTCGGATCCTGGGTGTGGACATGGCACTGCTTGGCAAGCCATGCCGTGGTAGGTGTTCCACATGTAAAGCAGAGGAAGATGGGTACAGATGTTAGCTCAGGGCCAGTCTTCCTCAGCAAAAAGAGGAGGATTGGCAGTAGTTAGCTCAGGGCTAATCTTCCCCCCCGCCACCAAAAAAAAGAAAGAAACAGAAATTAGAGGTGCTGGGGTATAGGCCCTGCTTGTCATAATCATTTTGCCTAGTCAGAGGGCCTTTTCTCTTCACTCAAAGTAGTTCACATTTGTATAGCACTTTTTTTTGTTTGTTTTTGAGGAAGATGAGCCCTGAGCTAACATCTGCCGCCAATCTTCCTTTTTGCTGAGGAAGACTGGCCCTGAGCTAACATCTATGCTCAACTTCCTCTATTTTATATGTGGGACACCTGCCACAGCATGGCTTGACAAGTGGTGCATGGGTCCGCACCTGGAATCCGAACTGGCGAACCCCAGGCCACTGAAGTGGGACGTGCAAACTTAACCACTGTGCCACAGGGCTGGCCCCTGTATAGCATTTTTTAATTTACAATGCTCTTTCACATATATTATTTCCTTAAGTGAGGTTAATCCTAAGAAGGCAGAAACTTAAACTGCCTAAGATCCCAGCCAGTAAGTACATGACCAAGGTGGGACTCAAATCCAGGTCTTCTGCTTTCTCTACCTATTAACCATACTACCTTTATATAAGACTGTGGAAGGCTGGTTTCTGAGTCAGCAGGATAGTGGTTTCTCAAAATAAATATTCTACCATGATGATGCATTTTGAAATTTCAGACAGGTAATCTAGAAACCACAGAGAGAAGTTGCTATATTTTACCAGCCTTGTATAGCAGGGATAAATCCCACTTAATCAAGGTGTATAGTTATTTTTATAGATTGGTTGATTTGATTTACTAATATTTTTTGATGACTTTTGCATCTATATTCATGGGAGATAGTGGTCTGTAGTTGTCTTTTCTTATACTGTCTGTCTGGTTTTGGTGTTAGGGTAATGCTGGCCTCACAGAAGGAGTCAGAAGTATTGCCTCTGCTTCTATTTCCCTTTGTAAGAGACTGTACAGAATTGGTATAATTTCTTCCTTAAGTGTTGGACAGAATTCACCTCTGAACCCTTCTGGGCCTAGTGCTTTCTGTTTTGGAAGGTTATTAATTATTGATCCAATTTCTTTAATAAATAGAGGCCTTTCACATTGTCTATTACTTCTTGTGTAAATTTTGGCAGCTTGTGTCTTTTAAAGAATTAGTCCATTCATCTAGGTTATCAAATTTGTGGGCACAGACTATTGCTCGTTACTATTATCATTACTACTTTATTATCCTGTTAATGTCCATGGGAGCTATAGTGATGTCCCCTCTTTCATCTCTGATACTAGCAATTTGTGTCCTCTTTTTTTCTTAGCCTGGCTAGAGGCTTATCAATTTTATTGATCTTTTCAAAGAACTAGCTTTTGGTTTCATTGATTTTTTACTACTGATTTCCCGTTTTCAGGAAATTCTTATTATTTCTTTTATTCTGCTTACACTGGATTTAATTTGCTCCGCTTTTTCTAGTTTCCTAAGGTGGAAACTTAGATTACTGGAGCAGTTCCTATACTTTAAATAAGAACCAGAAGAAAGCAACTGAGCTATTAATGGGGAAACAAGTTATTATACTGAAGTTAAAAGTGAAGGGAAATGAAAAAGCCTTAAAATTTTGATTTGAAAAAAAAGCACAAAGACTACACTGTACCCCTGGAAACAACACATGTGTTGGCAGAGAGTAAAACTGTAAGCTCTTTAAAAGGGCAGGTGATCTTTAGCAAGATTGACAAAGATTAAAAAGAGAAAAGACATAAATCACCAATATCAGGAAACAGGACATCACAGTAGATTCTGAAGCCATTAAAAGATAATAAAAGAATAGTACAAACAACTTTATTTTCATAAAATCAACAACTTAGAAGAAATGGACCAATTCCTCAAAAACTACAAACTACCAAATGTCTGCCAAGATAAAATAGACAACTAAGGAAACTGAATTTATAATTAAAAAGTTAACAATAAAGAAATCTCCAGGCACAGATGGTTTCACTAGAGATTTTACCAAACATTTAAAGAAGAATGAACACCAATTTTATACAATCTCTTCCAGAAAACAGAACAGGAGAGAACAATTCTCAACTCATTTCATGAGGCAAGTATTACCCTGACAGCAAAACCAGACAAAGACAGTACGAAAACGGAACACTATAGGCTAATATCACTCATGAACTTAGATGCAAAAATCCTCAACAGAATATTAGCAAACAAAACGCAGTTCTGTTGAACACATTCTATAAAAAGAATAATACGGAGTGACATAAGCATCACGGAAGAATGAGCTCTTCTCTTAGACTCTCCCTCGTAAGATACAACAAAAAAAGGACATTCATAAACCAACAGAGGACATTCACACAACAAAAAAGACATCTGAGAGACCCATGCATCTGAAGGTGGAGGCGCTGAACCCCCTGGGACGAAGTGGAAGGAGTTAGGGGGATCTCCTCTCCCTCCCCTAATGATAGCAACCCAGGGCACAGCTCTGAGAAAAGAGGAGGCAGGAGCAGCTCTCCAGGGGAACACTTTCACTCTCCAAATTCCTTCACAGACTGAGGGAAAGCCCCACACAGAGGTAGCTAAGCTATTGCAGGAGTGTCTTCACCAAACCAGTACTCCAAGAGAGCAGATAGCGAGGGCAGAGCGAGAATGCCCCTGGGATCACACACATAAAAGAAAGCACCCCTCCCCAAGCACAGCGTGCAGAGAGCCTGCACATAGGTTAGAAAAGCAGCAGCTCTGAGTGAGCTAGCTGGCAATCGCTGATGGGCCCTGTGAACACAGAATCCAAAGGACAGGCACAGATGACAGGGATCAAGGCGGGCTCAGACTACACAGCTCCTGACCCCACTCCCAGGTGGAAGGTGGCAGGTGGAAGCTGTGACCAGATACTATCACTATGCAAAGGCAAAACATCACTTCATATCACTATGAAGGCAAAAAACCATGCCATCAAATAGTAGGAAGAAATATATTAACACTCCAGACCAGAAGGAAAATGACAAGCACCCAGAGACCAATCCTGAAGGCACAGAAATTTAAATTACAGAGAATTCAAAATAGCTATCATAAAAAAACTCAATGAGTTACAAGAAAATACAGATAAAGTTCAATGAAAACAGGAACAAAATTAATGAACAGAGGGGATTCTTCACAAGAGATTGAAACTATAAAGAAAAACCAATCAGAAATGTTGGAGATGAAAACACAATGCTTGAGATAAAGAAAAATCTGGAGTCCCTGAATAACAGAGCTGATATTACGGAGGACAGAATTAGCAGACTGCAGGACAGAAATATAGGAATGCTTTAGATGGAGAGAGAAGTAAGACTAAAAAGAAATGAAGAAATTCTTCGAGAAATATCCAACTCAAATAGGAAATGCAACATAAGGATTATAGGTATTCCAGAGGGAGAAGAGAGGGAGACTAGAGCAGAAAGCTTGTTCAAAGAAATAATAGCTGAGAACTTCCCAAACCTGGGAAAGTTACTGAAAATACAAGTCAAAGAAGAGAACTCCTAATTATATCAATGTAAAAAGACCTTCCCCAAGGCATAGAGTAGTAAAACTGGCAAAAGTCAATGACAAAGCAAAAATACTAAGGGCAGCAAGGCAGAAAAAAATAACTTACAAAGGAGCCCCTATCAGGCTTTCAGTGGATTTATCAGCAGAAATCTTACAGGCTAGGGGAGAGTGGAATGATATATTTACAATTCTGAAAGACAAAAACTTTCAGCCAATACTACTCTACCTAGCGAAAGTATCCTTCAGATATGATGGAGAAATAAAAATTTTCCCAGATAAACAAAAGCTGAGGGAGTTCATCACCACAAGACCCATAACTACAAGAATTGATCAAGAAGGCCCTCATACCTGAAAAAAAGAGAAAGGGTTTACAAAGCATTGAGCAAGGAGATAAATAGGCAGAAAAAATCAGAAAATTGCAGTTCTCTATCAGAACCAGTTAGCAAACACTTAATTATAACACTAGAGATAAAGGGAATGAAAATATCAAAAGTAAACATAATCTCATCATTTTAACCACAAACTCACAACACAAGATGGAACAAGTTGTGACAACAACAACTTAGAAGGGGAAGAGGGAAGGCATGGAATCAGCTTAATCTAAGGAAACAGGTTATCATTAAATGGACTATCTTGTCTATAAGATCTTTTATGAAAACCTTTGGTAAACACTAAACAAATAATTAGAACACAGAGACAAATGATAAATAAAGAGAAAATGGTGAAAACCATCATAGAGAACTAACAAACTGAATTGGTAGTCTGAAATACATAGGACGAGAAACAAGGGAAGTACAGAACAACTGGAAAATGAGTGATAAAATGGCAGCATTAAGCCCTCATATAGCAATAATCACCCTAAATGTAAATGGATTGAATTCTCCAATCAAAAGACACAGAGTAGCTGGATGGATTAAAAAACAAGACCCAACAATATGCTGCCTCCAGAAAACACACCTCAGCCCCAAACACAAAAACAGGCTCAGAGTGAAGGGATGGAAGATGACACTTCAAGCTAATAGCAAACAAAAGAAACCTGGCATTGCCATACTTGTATCAGACAAAGTAGACTTCAAGATGAAACGGGCAATGAGAGACAAAGAGGGGCAGTATACAATGATAAAAGGGACACCAAGAAAACATAACACTTATAAATATATATGCACCCAACACAGGAGCACCAAAGTACATAAAGGAACTATTAACAAACCTAAAAGGAGATATTAACAACAACACAATAATAGTAGGGGACCATAACACCCCGCTTATGTCAATGGATAGATCATCCAGACAGAAAGTCAGTAAGGAAATAGTGGATTTAAACAAAAATGTAGACCAGATGGATTTAATAGATATATATGGAACACTCCATCCAAAATAGCAGAACACACATTCTTCTCAAGTGCACGTGGAACATTCTCAAGGATAGACCATGTGTTGGGAAACAAGGCAAGCCTCTATAAATTTAAGAAGACTGAAATCATATCAAGCTCTTTTCTGACAATAATGTTATGAAACTAGAAATCAATTACAAGAAAAAAAGCTGGGAAAGTGACAAATATGTGGAGACTAAACAAGATGCTACTGAACAACCAATGGATCCTTGAAGAAATTAAAGGAGAAATCAGAAAATATCTGGAGACAAATGAATGAAAATACACCATACCAACTCATATGGACTGCAGCAAAAGCGATCCTAAGAGGGAAATTCATGGCAATACAGGCCCACCTTAACAAACAAGAAAAATCTCAAATAAGCAATCTTAAACTACACCTAGCAGAGTTAGAAAAAGAACAAAGCCCAAAGTCAGCAGAAGGAGGGAAATCATAAAAATTAGAGAGAAATAAATGGAATGGAAACAAAAAATACAGCAGAAAGGATCAATGAAACAAAAAGATGGTTCTTTGAGAAGAGAAAGAATATTGACAAAACCTTAGCCAGACTCACTAAGAAAAAAGAGAGAAGGTGCAAATAAATAGAATTAGAAACGAAGAGGAGAAATTCAATGGACACCACAGAAATACAAAGGATTATGTAAAACTATATGCCAATACAAATGACTAAGAAAAACTATATGCCAACAAATTGGACAATCTAAAGAAATGGATAGATTCTTAGACTCATACAACCTCCCAAAACTGAATCAAACAGAAAGAGAGAATCTGAACAGACCAATCACAAGAGATTGAAACAGTAATCAAAAACCTCCCAAAAAATAAAAGTCAAGGAACAGATGGCTTCTCTAGAGAATTCTACCAAACATTCAAAGATTTAATGCCTATCCTTCTCAAACTATTCCAAAAAGTTGAAGAAGATGGAATACTTCCTCACACATTTTACGAGACCAACATTGCCCTTATCCCAAAGCCAGACAAGGACAACACAAAAAAGGAAAAATCACAGGCCAATACTGCTGATGAACATAGATGAAAAATCCTCAACAAAATATTGGCAACCCAAATACAGCAATACATTAAAAAGATACACCATGATCTAGTGGGATTTATACCAGCAACGCAGGGATGGTTCAACATCTGTAAATCAATGAATGTGATACAGCACATTAACAAAATGAGGAATAAAAACCACATGACCATCTCAATAGATGCAGAGAAAGCATTTGACAAGATCCAACATCCATTTATGATAAAAAAAAAAAACTCTCAATAAAATGGGAATAGAATGAAAGTACCTCAACATAATAAAGGTCATATATGACAAACCCACAGCCAACATCATACTCAACAGGGAAAAACTGAGTCATTCTTCTGAGAACAGGAACAAGACAAGAGTGCTCACTCTTGCCACTCTTAATCAACATCATACTAGAGGTTATGGCCAGAGAAATTAGGCAAGAAAAAGAAATGAAAGGAATCCAAATATGCAGTGAAGAAGTGAAACTCTTACTGTTTGCAGACTACTTGATTTTATATATAGAAAATTAAAGAATTCATCAGAACACCATGAGAAATAATCAAGAACCACAGCAAAATTGCAGAGTACAAAATCAACTTACAAAAATCAGTTGCGTTTCTATACTCTAATAACAAACTAAAGAAAGAGAACTCAAGAAGACAATCAATTTACAATCGCAACAAAAAGAATAAAATATCAAGGAACAAATTTAACTAAGGAGGTGAAAGATCTATACAATGAAAACTATAATACATTATTGAAAGAAATTGATGACAACATGAAGAAATGGTAAGATATTCCATGCACATGGATTAGAAAACTAAATATAGTTAAAATGTCCATACCACCTACAGTAATCTATAGATTCAACGCAATCCCAATCAGAATCCCAATGACATTCTTCACAGAAATAGAACAAAGAATCCTAAAATTCACCAGGGACAACAAAAGACCCCGAACAACTAAAGCAATCCTGAGAAAAAAGAACAAAGCTGGAGGCACCATAATCCCTGACTTCAAAATATACTAAAAATAACCAAAACAGCATGATACTGGTACAAAAACAGACACAGAGATCAACAGAACAGAACTGAAAGCCCCAAAATTAAACCACACATCTACAAACAGCTAATCTTTGACAAAGGAGCTAAGAACATACAATGGAGAAAAGAAAGTCTCTTCAACAAATGGTGCTGGGAAAACTGGACAGCCACATGCAAAGAAGAAAAAAAAAAACCTTTTGCCATGCACAACAATTAACTCAAGTGGATCAAAGACTTAAAGGTAATTCCTGAAACCACAGAACTCCTGGAAGAAAACAGAGGTAGTACACTTTTGACATCAGTCTTAGAAGGATCTTTTTGAATACCATGTCTACTCGGGCAAGGGAAACAAAAGAAAAAGTTAACAAATGGGACTTCATCAGACTAAAGAGCTTCTGCAAGGCAAAGGAAACGGGATCAAAATGAAAAGACAACCCACCAACTGGGAGAAAATGTTTGCAAATCATATATCTGACAAGGGGTTAATCTCCAAAATACATAAAGAACTAATATAACTCAACAACAAAAACACAAACAACCCAATCAAAAAATGGGCAGAGGATATGAACAGACATTTTTCCAAAGAAGATATACAGATGGTTAACAAGCACATGAAAAGATGTTCAACATCACTAATCATCAGGGAGATGCAAATCAAAACTACACTGAGATATCACCTTATACCTGTTACAATGGTTATAATCACCAAGACAAAAAACAACAAACGTTGGAAAGGATGCAGAGGAAAGGGAACCCTCATACAGTGCTGGTGGGAATGCAAACTGGTGCAGCCACACGGAAAACAGTATGGAAATTCCTCAAAAAACTAAAACTAGAAATACCATATGACCCAGCCATCCCACTACTGGGTATTTACCCAAAGAACTTGAAATCAACAACTCAAAGAGACTTATGTTCACTGCAGCATTTTTCACAATAGCCAAGAAGTGGAAGCAATGCAAGTGCCCATTGACTGATGCTTGGATAAAGAAGACGTGGTATATATATATACAACGGAATACTACTCAGCCATAAAAGACAAAATCATCCCATTCGCAACGACATGGATGGATCTTGAGGGTGTCACGTTAAGGAAAATAAGCCAGACAGAGAAAGATAAACACTATATGATTTCACTCATGTGGAAGATAAGCAAATACCTGGACAATGAAGACAGATTAGTGGTTACCAGAGGGGAATCATGTTGGGGGGTGGGCATAGGGGTAAAGGGGCACATATATATGGTGACTAACAAATAATAACGTACAAGTGAAATGACACAATGTTATAAACTATTATGACCTCAATAAAATTTTTTAAAAAAAGAACAGAACACAACCATGTGGGATCTATTACAGATATGCAAAGGCTGGTTCAACATTTGAAAATCAATCAACCCTATCAATACTGTAAAAAACAAAAATCACAGAATCATATCAATTGTTAGAGAAAAAGGGCAGGGAAAGCATCACCTTATGCATCTTATTCATCACCACTTTCTCAATATGTAATAGCAGGCACTTCCAAATGTTAGTGAATGGATGAATGAAGGCTTTCCACATCAGGTATTAACAACCCTCTATAACAGATGATCAGAACCCAGAGAGAGAGGGATTAAAAGTTATTAGTTAGTGAAAATGAGCACATTTTAACCATATACCTTTCCTCCTGTGAGTAAAAGGGCTCCATTTCGAAGTCCTGCTACAAGGGACATCAACTGCCGAGACAAAGGGCGTCCCAGGAGGCTATGTGTGATGTGCTCCAAGGAGGACACGCCTAAGGAATTCACCCCTCTGCAAAATACACAAATTGTTGCACGATAAAACACTGAAGCAGGATAAAATCTAGCTACAAAAAATTCTGAAACTTTCCTTCCCAGGCTAGTTAATGATTTTTAAAAGAGTAAAATCTTAGAAATTCTCCCTAACTTTAAATTATTGAATTAATGCCAAATCTGAGTCACAGCTTTTAAAACTAGTTTTATTACTTTCAAACATATGCAGTAACTGAAACTTGTGTCCTAATAGGATTCCTTAAGGAGTTTGTCTTAACACACACAAACACCTCCCTTAAAGTGATTTTAGTTTGGTAATCAACATGATCATTACTGGGTGCTTTTGAAGTCTTAGAATAATTGAAGACTTCTTTCGTCTTAAACATCACCTCTGAAACCCACATTTCAAACTGTAGATTATGCAAACGTGAACTTCAACCTACTTCCTGACTCTGACTACCACTTCATCTCTGATAAGTATCGTTAATTCCTAAAATCAGAGTCGGAACTAAAGAGATTTTACTTCATACATGAATATTATGCTATATTAAAACATTGTTACTTTATGGTTTAATCCTTTTACTAAAATATTTACAGATTATACTATTATAGGCAATCAAATCACTACATCTATTAAAAGCATCTGTGAAGAATTCTAAGAGGTAATGTTTATATAAGATTCTCATATTGTAGAAGAGATAAAGAAATTAAGAGGAGTTTCTTTTCAGATTTGTCTTAAAAGTTGAGGTAAACACAAATAATCCCAATTATTACATTAATAAGATAGTGAAGGAATAACTTAATTTGAAATATTTTTAAACATTCATCTAATGTTTTCCGATTTAATTTTTTTTTTTTTTGAGGAAGATTAGCCCTGAGCTAACATCTGCTGCCAATCCTCCTCTTTTTGCTGAGGAAGCCTGGCCCTGAGCTAACATCTGTGCCCATCTTCCTCTACTTTATATGTGGGACGCCTACCACAGCATGGCTTGCCAAGCGGTGCCATGTCCGCACCTGGGATCCGAACCGGCGAGCCCCGGGCTGAAGAGTGGAACATGCGCACTTAACCACTGTGCCACTGGGCCGGACCCGTAATTTTTAAAATAAGTTTATTAACTCTAGGAATTATTGTTTTATTCAAGCTCAGATGATCCAGGTCATATCTAGTTACTTTCTTCTCACAAATCAAATCTCAAAGTAAAATTTCTAATAAGCTTCAGACTTTCTTATCTAAGAAGACAAGACAAATTACTAAGCTAGGTGTGAAAACAGAAGCAATCCTTGAAAAAATATCTACTAATGCATTAGTAAGATTATTCAATGACATGAATATCTACTTTAATATTTACACAAAAAAACCCTGCCAGAGATAACGTCAAACACGGCTCTAAACATGCTAGTTTGGCCATAACTTCTTACCCCAAGCAGTTCAGCTTTAAAAAAGGAAGAATAAAGTCAATTTCCTCACTGTTTTCTTCTTTTACCATAGGATCCAGAAGGACCTATAGTAGCAAGGAAAAATCAGTTTTACATTTCAAAGTTACATCTTTTGCCTGTTTTTCTTGGGTCGCAGGAAACTGAATTGCTGATTCTGTCATACCAGAAAGAAAAGATACATTATGCATACAAGATCATTACTTAAAATAGCCTTGATAATAATAATTTACTTATCCAAGGAACATAAATATTTATGGTTAACAAGCTGTAAAGAACATCGTCTCCTTAAGACATTTTACAGATATATCTTTATTTGCAATTTTAATTTGTGTCACATTTATTCTTCTCACAAGTCTTATATTTGTATCTTCTCTGAATGGTATTCCTTCAAGTATATTTCAAAAGTAGAGAAACAATGTCTAGTTCCAAACCACTGAAATTTTAAATGACTAGAGCATCTTCAATTCTTTAAGGACAAGAGTGCATATCATAATTAAAACATAATATTCTAAAAGACCATTTTAAAATACTTCCGGAAGAAAAGTGATTTGAAAAGTAATTTTGTGAAGAGTTGAAAATTTAAGAATTGCCAAAATAATACGGGTTGTGCAGCAAAACTGCAAGTAAAAATATGAATTTAAAAAATCAAAGCCCTAGAGCTGTTTTTCTTTGTTTCAATACTAGAGGAATTTTAAATGATGACCCATTTGCCAGTTAACACAATCAATTCTATTCTTGAAACTTCATTCTGCTGAGGTATTCATTTTAAATTTAGGATAAATCAATAATTTGTTTGGATAAGTTAAAGAGACTATAGAATAAAATATTTTAAATCAAGTTATTCCTTACTCTTATCATTTGAGTTTCTAGTACACTTTAAGATGTAAGGTCTTACAGGTAAATTCACACTTTGTTATCAATGAAAATACTATTTCATTAAATATTCAATACTATGTAATTACTTGTATCGTGGTCTTCTGCAGCAGATTAGCACTCAACAGAAAAATATTGTTTTCTTTTTCTTTTTCCCAGGAATGAACTATATTCAGAGAAAACTCCTTCAACCCTATTGAAAAGAAAGTAATAAATGTAGAGTTAGTACTAAAACTGAGATGAGATAATTTATGATTTTAAATTTCAAATTTATTTAAATTTAAATAAAGACATTCTTTGATATGCAAAATCTACTGTTTATCATTATGATGTTTCCTGTTCACATGTGTCACAAGTTGGAAAAAAATTAAACATTTTATGACTTCTTCAGTAGGAAAAAATATCAAAATAGCCAAATTTACCCACCATCTTTAATTCTCAGCTTAACATACTCTTCTCCTGATATTACCAAAGGAAGCGCGGTAGTAGCAGATTGCTGTAGCCACGAACAGAATGCAGTTCTTATGTCTTCTTCACTCACATCTTCAGGCTGCCAGAGAAAAGGAAAGAACAGTGGTGAGTTATCCTCATACCTGAACTTAACCTTAACATCCTTATTTTAACGCTTTATCCTGCTAATAAAATGTAAATCTTATTACAAAACCAGGAAGGAAGTTCATATTCTATAGGCACAGATTTGGGATTTGACATTACAGTACAATGAGTACTATGTAGCCGGAAGAAACATTTACACAAGTGGCAAAGTTTTAAATGGTTTTTCCTTTTCTCCATGCCCAGTAATACACATACCACAATTTTGCTCATTCGATAATCATTTCAACCCCATTCTCCTGCCTCTCTCTACTAGAGAAGTGGAAAAGGAAACTGCCTGCTTCCCAGCTTGGAGCTGTGTGTGTGTGTGTGCATGCGTGCGTGTATGCATGCACGTGCCTGCACGTGTGAACTCTGGCCAATGGAGTATAATCAGCAATCCGTGGGAAGGACCTCTCTTCCTAATTAAAAGGTAAAGAAATCTTGCAAGGAGAAGGTTTCTGTTACGTGCCTTTCCTTCTGCTGCCAGGAATGTAGATGTGATGGCTATTAGTACAGCGGATATCTCGCAGCTAAAAGGAGGAAAGTCATAGGCTAAGGATGGCAGAAGAGAATGACCAGAGGAGACAAGAGCCTTGATGACACAATTTAACCACCTATGAGCTTCTCCAAACTTCTCTCTACATGAGAAAAATAAACTCTTTCCATGTTCCAATCACTTTATTTTCTTTTTGTTCTGCCAAGCTGGCCAAAGTGCTGATTTAGTCAATACATAGAGCGTTAATAAATTGTTCAAAAAGTATGAAGGAATTCTGAGAAAAACATCTCTAATTTTTAAATTTTTTAAGTTAAAATTAATCTTTTTAAGCCTATTTGAAATTATAAACGGGAATAACAAAAATCATATAGAAAGATGACTACTATCTGCCTAGGAAAACAAATCTCTATTCCACCATTTATGGGTGGTCCATTTCTGTTCTCTCTCTTCATCCCGAAGTCAAGTTTAGATCTGCTGATTAGCTCTGTTCAGAACTTGATCACTACCAAAAGCAGGCTAAATTAAGAAAAGGCATCACTTTTCCATTCTTAAAAATCAAAGAAATAGTCAGTTACTTCTTTGGTATTATTAGGCAATGGGATTAAAAACCTAAAGGAAGTCATAAAATGAAAATGAAAACTATTTAAAATCAAGACTTTCAGAATCAGAAAGCAACTCACAGTTCCTTTAGAACAAAACATCCTTCTGTCCTAAGTGATATAATCGGCCCAGAGAGAACTGCCAAGGTCATAAAGCTTCCACTAAAATATGCAACTCAGGACAGAAAGGAATTCTGCAGTAATATCCCATTACTGAGACCAAAACAAAATCTAATGACCAGTGGCTAATTATTTTTGTACATGAGACTTAACTTTTGAAAAAATACCAAGATCAATAACCAAAAAGCTAAAACAGAACTATAAATCACTGTGTACTATTCAGCCAATGTGTTAACTGCTCAGCTACATACTGTTACGGAAATGACAATTATTCTATTTGTTTTCTTCTTCTCCAGTCAGATAATATAATCTGTCTTGTCTGGGTTTTCATCAACTGGAAAGTTGTTAAAATGGTTCTTCCATGACATAATGACCATCATGATCCTGAGGATCCAAAAGTATCATCTGAATTATCACAGAAGGATTAAGTCATGTTTGGAAGTTTTTAAACATATAATACAATAATTTCCTGTGTTATAATTCTCTGAGAAGTGGTGACCTAAACTGGTACAGATGATAATCCTCCATTAAAAAGATTTTAAAATTGAGTTCAATAACTCATTTCCTGACCATACTAGTTTCTAAAGAATTAAGAGTAGAAAAGTAAAACAGTCTAGCACTCTTTTAGGCTGTAATATTAACACTGAAACAACATAGGAGAAATTTTTTAAAATTACATAGATGTAGCAAAAATATCAATCTTTTAAAAGCCAAATTATCCATATTTTCTTGGTATAATATACATAATATGTCTATCACTATTAAAGACTTCTTGGTTTCTCAAAAAGTTAAACACAGAATTACTGTATGATCCAGCAATTCCACTCCTAAGTACATACCCAAAAGAACTGGCAGCAGGGACTGAAAACAGATGCTTGTACACCTACATCAATCGCAGCATCATTCACAAGAGCCAAAAAGATGGAAATAACCCAAGTGTCCATGAACAGATGAATGGATAGACAAAATGTGGTAATGTACATACAATGGAATATTCTTTAGCCATAAATAGGAACGAAGCACTGAAATATGCTACCACATAAATCAACCTTAAAAACATGTTAAATGAAATAAGCCAGATACAAAGGACAAATATTGTCTGATTCCACTTATATGAAATACCTAAAATAAGCAAGTTCACAGAGACAATATAGTTTAGAGGTTACCAGGAACTGGGGGAGGAGAGAACGGTAAATTATTGCTAATGGGCACAGAGTTTCTGTTTGGAGTGATGGAAAAGTTTTGGAAACAGTGATGATAGTTGCATACCATTACGAATGTAAATAATGCCACTGAATTGTACACTTAAAAATGGTTTAGGGACCAGCCCCATGGCCGAGTGGTTAACATCGCGTGCTCCGGTTCAGCAGCCCAGAGTTTCACCAGTTTGGATCCTGGGTGTGGACGTGGCACCACTCATCAAGCCATGCTGAGGTGGCATCCCACATGCCACAACTAGAAGGACCCAGAACTAAAAATACACAACTATGTACCGGGGGACTTTGGGGAGAAAAAGGAAAAATAAAATCTTAAAAAAAAAAATGGTTTAAAAAGGATTTTATGTTATATATATTTTACCACAATAAAATAGAAAAAAAATACTTTTTTCCCCTTCTAGCAAAAAGGAATACAAATATTCTTATTACTTAGCTAAAGCAACTAGAAATTTCACAACACATGAAAAACAACTGTGACATAACATAAATTTGAACTCACTAAATTTTCTCTAGGTCGTAAATTTAGAGATCTTGGAATTTTAGGAGTAATTTCCACTGGAGTTATTCTGACTACCGCATGCATTTCTATATTTAGTCTCTTTCTCAGGTCATATGGGATCTGAAATTTAAAAATAAACAAAAATATAAGTATGTTCCAAGCTTCACTAAAAATATTCCATACTATAAACTTCTATGAATTCAAGTGAAATTACAGAAACTATCACGATTCATAGGTGCAGGCATTGTTATCACAAGCATTTCAATTTTTCCCCTACATTTCTTTCTTTTTACATCCTCTTCATAATGTGATCAATCAATTTTGATCTCTCCAGTCCAGCTTGAGTATCTTGTGGCAACAACTGCCAGTACTGCCACTCTCCACTGCCCGTGGCGCCCAGCCTTTAAGGCAGAGCGGGAAGTGCAGACTCCTCACTGCTCTCTTCCGTGGTCCCCCGGCCTCCACCATCAGCACTTCCTCACCCCATCCTCACCATACAATTTCAAGGACATAAAAGGGTATTCTTGTCTAACGGGAGAACCATTAATAGAAACAGATAAATCCTAACAAGTTCAGCATTAGACATTTCAATTTTGAAGAAGTAGTGGGAACTCCTAAACTAAGAGTTTGGAGGTAACAGAAAATGAGCCAATCGTCAGAATTTTAGAAAATGATGTAAGCCAGTGAGATTAAAACTTTATAAGTTGCCTGCATATAGGTCATAAGTAAAACTGTGGAAGTAAAAGAAATCTACAAAGCAGGCCCCTTCCCTTCCTGTTCTTCTTGCCTAACAATTTTTTCCCTTTATCACCACAAAGTCTCATTTCACGATGGTTCAAAACTAAGTTCAAATAAAAGCAGCTGGTGACTCACTTCACATAAAATTTAGCATTAATATTTGAGGTCAGGATGAGAAGGTGGAACACTAGTTGCTCTATCTCCTCTTCCATTTCCACACACAAGTTAAAGAGCTGATACCAGCAGGTTAAGCAGCTTCTGGGCACTCCCCAACCCAGGCGCCAGCACAGGCAGCAGGAAGGTCATCTCACGCCGTGGGTCTCTCACTACACCAGGCCTTTCCCCTAGTATATAAAAGTCCTTCCTTTGCTTTCAAGGACTTGAACAAATTCTCAGATACTAAAGACTTGTGGCTCTATAGGGCACTCCATGCTAAGCATGAACTCGAGTCAGCCTGCCTGGTTTTGAATCCTAGTTCTACTCACTAGCTATGTAACCTCAGTCAAGTAATTTTGACCTCTCTGGGCCAGTACCTATCTAGGCTTACACCTGTCCAAGTTTACCTAGCCAGAAAATACACAATCTTTACCCAAACAAGCACTTTACCCTGCAATCAGAAATGTGTCCCCACAGGAACTTAAGACATTATTTCTTATTATACTGGTTTTTAAATTATATATAAAATATTTTCTAATTCATAATTTGAGGAAGTCCAAACAACATGAAATTATTACCTCCCTAATAATGAAATTTATACTAACCCAGACTTTCCCCAGATGGAGAGCTTCTACATTTTTGGTGTATTTTATGGTATTCTTCAATTCCTCAAGTCCATTCCAGACTACCTGTAGCACACAGGCCTTACCAGCTTCTTGACTATGGTCTGAGCTAATTTGTTTTTGATTTAGTGGTTCTGACACCTGCTTCTCTTTCTCAGGTGACAGGACATTCTGCCTTGTTTTACTTTGCTGTTGTTTTGGAGAAAGTAGCTTAACCAGCTTTCCATAGGTCACAGTAAAGTTGGGCTCCAGATCAAAATATTCCTGGTCCCACGGAAACACATGAATGGCATAGTGTTTGTGAAACATAGAAGTTGCCGACGCGTGACATATACTAGGAGGCTGTGATTTGCATACTCTGAAAACATTGTCTAGAGGAACAACTTTGGACTGCATATTTTTGAATGCATTGATTTCAGTTAAACCCCAGGATGTCTCTTGTTTCTTCTCAGACCCAAAAGAAAAAATGCTTCCTATCATAGTCCACAAGCTTGGTGTTGATGATGGGTCAATTGTAACCTCTGAACGTGTTTCATTAGATTCAGTGACTCCTATAGTATTTGACGGAAGTTGCCTGGTTTGAAGTTCTTTTGTCAATCCCTTTTGGTCTCTTCCATAATTATGAAATTTTCCACGTGCGTCATCTGCTTTTGAAAATGTGTTCTCTTTGGCTTGGCGAGTCTTTGGCTGAACAAGGAGTTGGGTGTCAGTTTCCAGCCTTCCATAAGTAGCAGTTGGTATTAGTGCAACTGTGTGAGAAATAAAGCTCATTAGCGCACATTCACTTCTGCTATGGATGCAACGCTATGATGTAGAGGATGATGGCAAACACTGTAACAGCACCTACCAATCTGGAGAAATACGTAAGTTTGTTGATCAACCCAAACAGGAAAAACGGCTTTTGGAAAAACTATTCGAATTTGATCTAGAAGATGCTGTTCAAGGGAAGCAGCATGCAGCTCCTAGAACCAACAAACAAAAAGATCAATTCCCTTCACATTTCATCTGTTCCATGTCTCGTAAGAAAACCTCAATTCATTCCTATAACTCAAATCAACTCAGAAAATATAATGAAGCTCGAAAATCTAAAGACACTAATATTTTGAAGTAGTTTGACATTAAAATGGTATAGTTCTCATTTTGTTTTCTTTACCAGTATCTCCCAATCATCTGCTGAGACAGGTTCCACCTCAACTTGCTGACAAGACACCACATGGGAGCATGGCTTGAGAAACACCTGGAAAAAATTTAAATGTAAAACTACTTTCAAAAGACTTTTTCGTATCGCTAGAAAATAGGTTCTCTCTTTAGGCAAGTAATTAAGAGTGAGTGTGGGTGTTTGTGTTTGTGTGTGTGTGTTTTGTGTCATTCTTCATTTAACAAATATTAAGTACTTATTCTTTGTTAGGCCTTGATATAGTCAACATTTTAGGAAAAATTGCTTCACAACTAATCATAGAATAAAGGAAAATATATCCAAACACAACACGTGGGGGTTTTTTGGTGGTTGTTTTTTTCTTTTGGTGAGGAAGATTGGCGCTGAGCTAACATCTGTGCCAATCTTCTTCTGTTTTGCATGTGGGATGCCACCATGGCAAGACTTGATGAGTGTGTGTAGGTCCACACCTGGGACCCAAACCTGTAAACCCCACACCACTGAACCAGAGCGTGAGAACTTAACCACTATGCCACTGGCCAACCTTCACAACACATTTTTTAAAAAATTAAATAAATATAACCATTAACAAAAGAAATGTAATTTAAAAAATGCAAGAAGAAACAACGTCATCAAGTCATGGCTTGATCTAGTATTTACATACTCTATTATTTCCAGAAGCTTTGCAACTGTTCATTTTATAACTAACTTCAAGCCACGCTGCTTCGAAAAAAGTAAAAAACACAGTGAAATAAAGATCAGAGCCAATTATTTAGAAGTATAATCATGCACAGCTAACAGTAAAGTAAAACAAGTGTCTCCTCTTCCACTCTACAGGTATATACAAAATGCTGGTGTGTCTCAAGAAGCTGGAATCAACCATCTTGCTTTCTTTCCCTTTCTACAGGCATTTCTGTGGATTAGAGGTACAATCCAAAGCCACCAAGTATTAAATGCTTCAAGTAACCAGCCCGTCCTTCTCTGCTTTTGTGGAGCAGAATTTCACCAAGTGCCTCACCAGGTTCCTCAGTGAATTTCCCTTCAATACCTCCCACAGACCCATTTTGAAAGGCGTGATCCTGAGGAACCACAAAGCAGCTCCCGTCCATCAAGAAGCTAGAGTCGTGGGTGATTCAGTCCACTTTCTGTTCCGTTCCTATCGAAGATTCTTTGGAGACACTCCCTTAGTGGTATTGTTACAATACAGAAGATCTGCAGAAAATCAGGTAAAAGTTCAGTTTGAAGCAAATGGGAATTAACAGCAAGTAGGACTGTTCAGAGAGCTGATGAAGACACGAAGATCAGGAACAGGAAGCTGACGTTTCCCACAGGTAAGTGCCACATACTCAAAGAGAGCAGAATTGTAACTTGCCATGCAGTCCTGGGCAAAATATTCCATCTCCCTAGGTTTGTAGAGCAAGGCACCAAAGTTAGTGATTTCTAAGGTCACTCTGTGGCTAAAGTTTTAAGATTCTAGCAAAAATTTAGGGTAAGCAAAGGACTAGTGCTAGACCTATGAATTTCTCACCAGAGCCATATTCTCATTATCAAAAACATGTTGGGGGCCAGCCCCATGGCGGAGGATTAAGTTCAGCATGCTCTGCTTCAGTGGCCCAGGTTCGTGGGTTCAGATCGTGGGCGTGGACCTACACCACTTGTCAGACATGCTGTGGCAGTGAACCACATATAAAATAGAGGAAGACTGGCACAGACGTTAACTCAGGGCTAATCTTCCTCAAGAAAAAAAAAAAAGCATGAACAAAATCAGTCTGTGTTCAAAACAAGTTAAAAAGATGTGATAACTCTTGTGTACTGTTGTGGGCACTGGTAATAGAAAGCAATTTAGCCCTATTTATCAAATTTTTAAATGCATAGCCCTCTAGATTTGGTAATTCAATTTTTTTCATTCCATGTGTGTATATACACATATATATATACACACACACACACACACACACACATGTTCAATTGTTTGTGATATGTTTGCAACGTGTGGAAAGGTATCTCTGATACAGTTTGTGGGGAAAAAATTGCCAAAAATATGTATCATCTCATTCTTCAAATATAAATGTCTATTGAGATCCCAACATATAGTACACGCTCATTCTGAGGGTGAGGTTAGAGAAAGGGAAAAATATTTTCTACTTTCAACTGTAAAATATTTGTAATGAATATGTATTGCTTCCGTAGTTCAAAATATTTAAAAAGGAATAAATTGGTGAGTATAATAGAATGAAAAAATAGATATGAGACCTCAAGCTTTGGAGTTTGCAATCTAAGTACATTAAATTCATAGGCAAGACAAAAATGGAAAAATAATAACCCTCTGTTGTAGGATAGATTTATTTAAATCAAGTATGACCCTGGCAGGTTAGAAAATCTGTTGCAAACAAATGAAGTTCAACAATACTAAGTAAAATTTAACAATTCATAAAGCAAAAATAATTGCACAAAAACAAAATCAGGGAACCTGAAAAGGTGTGTAAAATAGATAGCGGAATACAAAATCAACTAGGGAGCATGGCGGACTACAAGATAATGACTTAACAGTGGAGTATGTAGTCGACTTGACTATCCTGGACTGATTATAGTAGCACACAAGTTAGGCATCATCTCACGCCCTCAAAAAAATACATCTGAACTTTTTATTTCCATTGCCATATTATGTGACATTAGAAAACAGTTGTTATCCTCGCATTTTGTGCTTACCTGTTCTCCATTTGAGAGTCCAAGTTTCTGACCAACTTGTCTGTTGATTTCAGCCACATTTTCACCTTGATCACTGAAATGCCTGCCTTCCACCCAGCTCAAGAATGCAGGCTGGTGACCCCAGGCTACTTCTATAGCTTGATTCTATTTATTCAAGAAATAAGAAAGGGGAGGGGGGAAGAGTTTTAAAAGTTTTTACACACTTTTCTGGATTCACATAAAAGATAAACTCTTACTGCAATCAACACATACAAAGAGAGTTCTATAGATAGCTGATAGCTGTCTGTTATTCACTTTTGTCATAGCATTTAAAAATCATTTCCAACACCCAATGCTGGTCATGCTATGGATAAAACCAACACCCTTATATTCTCATGGCGGCATTATAAACTGCTTCAACCACTCCAAAATTCAAAATAGCAAAGAGGTAGCCAATGAACTTACACAGCCCCTAAACCATATGTATATATTTGAGTATTTATTCCGAATTAATGATTCAAAGAAGAAGAAAAAAATTACACCAGAACATATCTCTGCAGTATTCTTTATTACAGTGAAAACTCAGGACTCTCTTAAATGTCTATCAATAGGGAAATCATTAAACAAGCTAGAAATTTACTATTTTAGTTTGGGCCAATAAGTAGAAACAAATATCATGATCATTAAAAATGTCACAGTATTGGGGCTGGCCCCATGGCCGAGTGGTTAAGTTCGCGCGCTCCGCTGCAGGCGGCCCAGTGTTTCGTTGGTTCGAATCCTGGGCGCGGACATGGCACTGCTCGTCAGACCATGCTGAGGCAGCGTCCCACATGCCACAATTAGAAGAACCCACAACGAAGAATACACAACTATGCACCGGGGGGCTTTGGGGAGAAAAAGGAAAAAATAAAATCTTTAAAAAAAAAAAATGTCACAGTATTTGTTAGGAGAGTAATAAATGCACATGGTAAAAGCACAGAAAGTACAAAACCATAAAACGTGAAGGCAGGTCCCTGTTCCCAGAGGCAGTTACTGCTAATAGCTTCTGACGTACACTTCTAGAAAGTCTGTATCATACAGCTTCTTAAATAATAATTTTAAAAGTTCTTAAATAATTTTAAAATTTTAAAATAATTTTAAAAGTATGGAAACATATTTATAACTAAAAAAAGCAAAATATAGTTTATTTACATTATACAAAATATGTAAGTTTGTGGCTAAGGACTAAAAAACAATGTTTTCTTTGATTAAAGAATTACAAACTCATTATAGAAAGCTTGGAAAATATAAAAACTTTGGGGAAAAAAAGGAATTACTGATATTCCCTCCACAAAAAGAAAACCACGTGAATAATTTTGTCTATTCCCAGCTAATCCTTTTTTCTATCTGCAAGTTAGTTTTTTACATAGTGGTGTATTATAGTCATGATTTAGTATCCTTTTCCCCCACTTAACATTGTATCATAAGCATTTTCATACATATATCATTTTTTAAACAAAATGTAAGGATTTCATTAATAGCCATCAACATTTACCATCTCAGGAAGTTTTAGTATTACTAAATTCATTTATTTATATCAAAATAAGTTAAATTTAAATGATTAAATATTAAATTCATTCATTTACATCAAAACTGGTTAAAGGCTGCTTATTTTGTTTCTTTAAACAGGACAAATTTCAAAGGATGGTGGAGCCACTTCTGAGGCAATATAATGTACTTTAATCATGTTATTAAAATGTTATTAAAACTTTGTATACAAGAAAGTCATCATGTATCACTTAGTTGTGTAATTTTTCTCACAGTTCTTCACAAGAGAGTCCAACTGGTCTGGCTGACAAGAATCTTTCCGCAGACAACAGTGTGAGACAGTAGAAAGAGCCCTAGGTTTGGAGTCAAAAGTCCTAAGTTACCATGTCAGCTGTAAAGCGTGAGCTGAGGTTACAAGAGTGAAGGTGACCAACCCCTCAGGTGCCTTCCAAGAGGTTTCATCAGTCAGTGATGTACAAGCCAGATCAATTCCCCTATTTCATATGAAGAAACTTTTAAAACCAGAGAAGTTAAATAAGGAAATACGAAATACATTAAGACATATCAAAAAGGAGAATTCTACCCACTCACTGGAAAAATAAAAAATCAACTTTATTAAACAGGAAGAATACTTCAATTATTCATTTGGTCAAAATGTAGTAAGCAGCTCCATAAACTCATAACATATGTTCAGATGGATTTAGTAAACTTTGCAAACTAACGTTCTGAGTTCATTCTTATGTCAAAAACTTCTCACTAGAACCACAAAGCTCCTGGGCACTCAGACAGAGAGGAGAAACCAACAGACTGGAGAGAAAGGAGTCTCTGTTCCAGGAGACTAACCGACAAATGACTGACTACCTGCTTTTGCCCAAAGCTGTGTGTAGGCCTTGCTTGCTCAGCAATAACCTACGTGCCCTATTACAACTATGTGTCCTCCTGATCCTCTTCTGGGCAGGAAACCAACCATCTGGGATGGACTGGCCAATCCGGATCTTAACTTACCTCACTCAAAGAACATCATGTCTTGAAGGAACACAAAGCCCTTCCACGTGAGCTGCTGTTCCTGTGAACGCTGGTTATATCAAGGAAAGTCCCTGTTGGCAAGCCTGTAGCCTCTGTCCCCTACCTTTATAAGCAACCCCTCCTCTGCCCACGTAGCAGGTGCACAACTCTGACCAGCCAGCCATCCCTGGACACTCCCTATATGCAAGGGTCAATAAACCTGTACATCTCGTACGCCATCTCCAGGTCTTGTCTTTTGTCGCTCCACTACCTATCTTGCACTGCTTGCACAACTAGGTGTGCGGCCGGACACTGTGGTACCTGGCCAGATCCTAGGCCTGGGTTATCTCTTGCTAACACAAAGGAAGTGACAAATCTATACCTGCCCATTTACGGATGGCGATTTATGTTCATTTGTTTGCATTCAGTGTAGATACGAATCCTTTCCCCCATTTCAGCAATCAGAGCAAGCCCTGAGCCCAAAGTACAAACAAAGTAACCGAGTTAAAGCAGGGGTTCTCAACTGAGGGGGATTTTGATGCCCAGGAGACATGAGCAATGTCTGGAGATATTTTGGGTTGTCATTACTGTGGGGAGGGGTGCTACTTGCATCTAGTGGATAGAGGCCAAGGATGCTGCTAATCATCTTACAATACCCAGGACAGGCCCCCACAACAAAAAATTATCCAGCCTAAAATGTCAATACCACCAAGGTGAAGAAACCCTGAGTTAAAGCATCTACTGGGTACCCACCCAGTCCTGAAACAAAGACTTGGATAAACAAAAGAAGACAATACTTGAAAAACAGAACCACAGAACAGAGTATAACAAGTGAGATGTGTCACATAGAGCACTGAAGTTTTGAAAAGGAGACAAATGTGGGCAAGAGAGAATTTTAAAGTTACGTGGAGGGGATACGGTTACACAGATTTTAAAGGCATGGAGGGGCCACCCCAGTGGCGCAGCGGTTAAGTTCGCACGTTCAGCTTCTCGGCGGCCTGGGGGTCGCCGGTTTGGACCCCAGGTGTGAACACAGCACTGCGTGGCAAAAGCCATGCTGTGGTAGGCGTCCCATGTATAAAGCAGAGGAAGGTGGGCATGGATGTTAGCTCAGGGCCAGTTTTCCTCATCAAAAAGAGGAGGATTGGCAGTAGTTAGCTCAGGGCTAATCTTCCTCAAAAAAAAAAAAAAAAAGACATGAAATGAGAAAATTTTTTAGAGAAGAATAGTGTGAGTATGAGTACAGAAGTGGGAGAGAGCTGGGTGAGAAGTAAGAAGGCTAGTCTGAATGAGTTCTAGACAAGAGGGCAAATTAACTGCACACAAACAGTATTGGCCTGGGAATGCCAGTTTCCTTATGTGTACAGAAATGACCTAGATACCTAAGGTCCCTTTCATCACCAACATTCTATGATTCCAGAACAGTGAGTCTCAACTCTTCTGTGCATCCAAGTAGCCTTAAGATACTTTAAAAATTACAGATGCCTGAAGCCCACTCCCGAAGATGCTGATTCAGTAGGTCTGCCGAAGGGCCAGAACATGTGTATTTTTAAAAGCTTCAAGGTAAATCTGACACAGGCCAGAAAACCAGTGTTCTCACCCTCTTCCCATTACGGCAACAGGTGTATTACATACTCAATACTTCAGCCCAAATAACTCAACCCATTAACTCCCAACTCGTGACTTTATGCTTTGATAATTAGCTATCCCCTCTAACCCAATAATTTTGGGAACTATCCTAAATAACCAAAAATGAAAACAATGTTTATAAACAAAGATGTGCTATTTTTAACAATTTATTAAAATGTAATTACAGTATCACTTTTAATGTCTAAAAATTGAATATAAATGTTTACTCACAGTGAACAAATAAATTATGGCAAATTTATGATAGAATATTAATTAATGACTAAAAATGATGATTACCTTTAACTGCATATGTGTATGTGCAGGACTTCATTTCTGCTCAAAGTAATTAAAGATTAGAAACAAAACTGGAAGATTTGACCCAAACTGTTACTATTAATTATCTCTAGGTTTGGGGATTATGAGTAACTTTTATTTTCTTGTTATAATTTTCCATGCTTTCTAAATTTCCTATAAGATGTACATGTTACTTTTATAATTGGGGATAAAAGTTGGCCTATTCTGCTGATACAGGCTGGACAGAAACAACAATTTGTTCAAGGCTGAAGAGATTTAAGTTTCAAAAAGACATCCATGAATTAATTCTTATGAATACTTATTGAAGGCTCAAAATTTAAAAGAAAGATCAAGACCACTAAATTGTTAAATAGTGATGAATGTAACACAGCATCCAAATCTTAAGATCAAGTTATTAGAGTGACTGTTAAGGAAGTATTCCTATAAACTCATTAGGTTGGAGTCTATTCCTATAAATTCGTTAGGTGGGGATTTAAAGGCAAATTGAAAACCTCCATCAAAGCTGACAGAGCAAAGGGCAGGGTCTACCTGAGCCTTGGTGACACGAACTCGTCTCCAGCCATGAAGAATGCTTGTCAAGGCCAAAAGACTGTTTATCTTGCGGTAAATGAAATAAGGAAGGATCCGCTGAACTTGGTATGCTTTGAAAGATGAGGGGGAAATCATGTAGAAAAACAGTTACGGTGAAGTAGCTCAACATGGAAAAGCGAGATACTTGAAATTACTGCAAACTCTTAAATATTTCCTGCATGGATTAGCCAGTGGTGGATACCATGCATCCAAGATTTTCGAGGATTTCAAATACTCTATCCTTTCGTCCCCATAAGCGCACTCAAACTCGTAGGCCAGGTGCCTCTACTTTCAATTATGAAAATCGGATGGTGCTACTCCACCGGTGGTTAGAGCTGTGAACCACCACAACCACAACGTCCACAAGGGCGACTGACAGTGGAGGTTCAGGTAATCCTAATTACATACGTCCAAACATACATAATCCCATTGCACATTCCTGGCACACCTCGCAGATGTGAGCGTCGGAGACACGGGAAAGAACCTTCATTTTTTAACCTGTCTCGCTCGTGGGACACCGTGCTCAGTCCCAGTTAACCTACAGGGGCTCTGCAAACCTATCTGCCCCTCCTCTCTCTGGAGGCCCGGGTCACAGCCTTACAAGCACCTGGAAATAGCTGGCAGGAAAAACATTCAAAACAAAAACAAAAACGACTTCTCAAGAGCTTTTCCAACCTGGAGTGAGGATCTCTGAATGCAGAGGTAGACTATTACGATGTTTGAAAGCCCAGTATCACCGAGTGAAAAGGCTTGGAATGAGGCAAGTTAACTTAAAGGTGCAGGGCCGCCCGAGACGTGGCGGGGGTTGCAGACACTGCCCAGGCCGGCCCTGCCCTCAGTCGGCTTCGGAACAGCTCGGCGGCGCCGGGAAGGCAGCCCGAGCTCGCCGCCGGGAGAGGCCTGAGCGGCCTACCAGACCTCCGCCCCGTCCGACCCCAGAAGCCGACGAGGTGTCCCGAGCAGACGCTGGGAGCCTCGTCCGGGGCCGGCGTGTTACCTGCAGCAGGTGCAGCTGGGCCACGAGGCGCCGCGGCAAGTGGAGGAAGCAGTCGCGAGCATTGGTGAAGGCCACAGTCACAGCCACGCCACCTCCCCCCGCACCCGCCAGGCGATCGCTACACCACATCATCCACGAGCGCCGAAGCCCGGCCGCCCGCCAGGCCGAGGGCGTCGGGCCCGGGAAGCTCGGTCGCCCCGCCCCTCTCCCCGCGGCGCCGCTCGCGGCGCGCCGGTAGGGGGCGGGGCAAGCAAGCCTCCCGCCGCTCTCCGGGTCTCTCCGCCGCGCCGCTGGGGGGCGGCACCTCTTGCAGCGAATCCTCGCTCGGAGGAAACGATGGCCGACGCTGTCGATTTCTAGCCAATCCCGGCACGCCTTGCCCGAGCCCTCTCTGTTATAGGATGCGCGGGAGTGCAGCGAGGCGGATGTTGTCGTGTTTGCAAGGGCCAAAGCTGGCAAGATGGCGTCGAATGGCAGGGAGCTTGGGGGCGTATTCGACCACCACGTCCAGAGGGCTGTATGCGACACGCGGGCCAAGTATCGGGAGGGGCGACGGCCTCGAGCTGTCAAGGTAAAAGGACTCTGGTTTCTTTCGCTGTCCTCGGTTGCTTTATATGAGCTCTAGCTCCACAAGTCTAGCTTATGTAAATAAAAGCTTGAAAGGGTGCGGTCATATCCATCACTTAGGTACCTAAGATTCTCACGACCGCTTTTTGGTCAACTGCTAGAACGTCAACTTTCCGAGAACAGGCCTTTATGTTAGTCGTTTGATCTTCCGTGTTTACAGTAGTGCTTGGTACATGGTAAGCACCCAGTGAATATGTTAGTTTTTTCCGGGAAACATGTCAATTGAAGATTGTGTATGCTTTAGTTAGAGGCTCTCACACGTGGGGTGAATTATTCTTTATGCAGAGAGAGGGGCAAAATTTTTAATTTTCTGTTTTCTGCAGATCGATTGAACAGAACAGTTCTTTTCAAAGCTTTAAAAAAAAATACCAGATTTGTCCTAGGCTTATTTATGAAATACATTTAATGTGTCTGCATTTCTTTTAGGTATATACAATCAATTTGGAATCTCGATACTTACTAATACAAGGAGTTCCTGCAGTGGGAGCAATGAAGGAATTAGTTGCGCGATTTGCTCTGTATGGTGCGATTGAACAGTATAATGCTCTAGATGAATACCCAGCAGAAGACTTTACAGAAGTTTACCTTATTAAATTTATGAATTTACAAAGTGCAAGGTAATATACAAGTTAAGCAGTGTCTCATTTCCTCCAATTTTGGCCCCCGATTTTCCTTATTCATACCTGAATTACCCAATAATCTAATATGGCACTGTTTTATCATCTTCCTCGATTCTTCTTGAAGGTTAGCCTTGCCAAAACACTGTTTTCATCGTGCCATTCCCACGCTTAACAATTTTCTGTCGTGTGTAGATTAAAAACTGAATGTGGAATAATTTTCCCAGTTCTGCTAACATCATGACCTGGGACAAGTTATTTAACTCTGTTAAGCCCGTTTTCCTATTCTGTAAAATCCATATGGTAAAAGGACCTACTTGTCGAGGTTGTGTGGGGATGAAATGAAATAATCCCTCTAAAAGGCTTAGCATAGTGCCTCTGGTTTAGAATGCAGTAAACATTAGCTATTGAGGTTCTTATTGTTATGTGCCTATGTGAATGACCCCATCTCTTCCAGCCTTCTATGTAACATAAACTCTGTTCCAATAAGGCTGAAGTATGAAATCCCTTATCTATTTTTAGGTTGACCCCTATTCTTGTCACTAATTTGCTCCAAGACCATCCTTCCCTGGCTATTACAATTAATATTTTCTTTTCTGTGCTACAAATAGCACTTGTGATCTGCCACAAAAACTTGATTTTATGGGATCATGTCTTGTTCTCAGGTTACTCTTATGTGTAATCTCACTTCCCTAACCAGTTTGCCAGCTCCTCATGGTTAAGGAATAATATTTTCTAGAGCTTTTGTATCTCCCA
The DNA here is from genome assembly GCF_021613505.1 of Equus quagga. NCBI lineage: Eukaryota > Metazoa > Chordata > Mammalia > Perissodactyla > Equidae > Equus > Equus quagga. Next base: position 61,149,035 of record NC_060274.1, read on the forward strand.
CAGCACCTAGTAGCATGCTGTGGAGTTCGACATGTGAATTTGAATCTGAGCTGCACAAACCAATGTGAGCATGGCCAAGTTATAAATCCCCCAGGTCTTCAGTTTCATTATAGGGTTGTTGTGAAGCATGAATTCAGTTGAAGCACTTAGGACACTGCCTGGTGCATGGTAAAATCTCAATAAGTATTTCTTATCATTATTCCTGGGCACGTAAGTGCTTAAATATTTATTATAGTAATGCCTGGCCAGTCATAGATGTTTAATAAGTATTTGTTGAATGAATACCATTCTCGCATTTTCTAATTAGTTGTTATATATTCAGTATTTCCTCAATTATTAAAAGTTTTACAATTACAATATTTTTATTAATTTTTTACATATGAATCCCATTATAGGAACACATTGTGCTCAAAAGGCTAAAATGGGTATAAGCTAACTCTCAAGGGCTACTAACACAGAGAAAATCTCTATTTTGTGACCACAGATTGTGTACCTCAGGCTAACTGCTGGATCTTAAGTTGGTTAAAGGGAGTCTGGATATGTGTGGATGACTTAGCTCAAAACCTATTAACTATTGGGAGAGGGGAGGAGAGGATTAAGAATATGCAGTGGATCATAGGGTCAATGCCATACACAAACAGAGCATCTTAATTCCCAAACCATAGGATGTATATACACATAGCAAAAGCTAGACTTTGCTCTTTAGGTCAATGCATTGTATACTAGTTAAGCTTTCATCCTAAGTAAATCTAGATTAATAAACCATGCTATCATGTATTTCTGTTTAGAACAGCCAAGAGAAAAATGGATGAACAGAGTTTCTTTGGTGGATTGCTTCATGTGTGTTATGCTCCAGAATTTGAGACTGTTGAAGAAACGAGAAAAAAATTACAAGAAAGAAAGGCTTATATAGCAAGAACTACTAAAAATAAAGGTATGAAAAGCCTGTTTCTAAACACCTCCTATGTGCCAGGCCCTCTGCGAGGTATAGCCTCATGGAGCTCTCAGTCTAGTAGGAAGAGAGGCAAGTAAATGATCACAATATTCAATAAGCGTAAACTCCAGGCTTCTGTGCAGCACTCCACGTAATCTGGGCTGGAAAAGGAGAGATGGCAGTTCATGGAAGACTTTCTACAGGATGAGAGGGTGACTGACTTTTGAAGGATAAAAAGATATGACCCAGAAGGGAAGAGGAGGACATGGAAAGGTTGGCCAGGTAGCGTGTTTAAAGGCCCAAGGAATAAATGAGCATCATACATTTTAAGGAACTGTGAGTGGTACAGGATAACCACAACACAGGGGCTTCACTGAGAGAGAAGATTAGAAAGGTGGACAGGAAGTGAATCATGAAGGGCCTTGTGTCCCATACTGAGGAGTGAAGGCTTTGACCTCAAGGCAGTGAGAGACAATTATGATTTGTAGACCAGTTACCAACTGCTCATCTAAAACTGCTGAAAGTGGAAAAATTCCACTTTTGACCAGCAGGTGGCCAAATGCCCCATATGCCCAACTGAGTTTCCCTAGACACAAATTCTAGTTGCCTGAAATAGAGTCATGGGATCTGGTACATAGATCATAGGACTAGAACAGTCCGAATTGGACTAAGGAAATGTGTGTGGTCTGAAATCTGAATAGTACTAGAGGCTCAAATTACCAGATTTCCACCCTTTTAGTTGAAAGACAAAGTTGGTGTTCATACAGCTGTTGAATATGATGAGTTTATGGCTGACTGGGGAAGGGGCATGTGGCAGAGGTGAAGAGAGGAATACAGTAGGAAGAAGCTTGGAAAATCTACCTGAAAATTTGGCAAGAGAGCTGTTGAGAGTCCCTGGTCATTTGTAGACACTGAACTTTAACCTGTGGGATATGTAAATAGCTAGCTCCAGGAAAACGTGTATGTGTGCATGGCAAAGGAAATTACAAAATACGGCCCAGCATAGTGCCTCCTTTAAAAACTAATAAACACAAACTAAGCAGCATGATACATTCATATAGTAGAATACTCTGGAACTATTAAAAAAAGGAGCTATGTAATGAGGGAAAAACCCTCTAAGACCTACAGTTAAGTGGAAAACGCAAAGGTGCAGAGAAACGGGTATTACAGAGAAAAAGAGGAGTAGGGGGAGGAGGAAAAGTAGGACATATTGGACAGATAAGTAAGAAAGTAAGGAGAGTGGATGACTTCTGGGGGGTGGAAACCAGGCATATGGGGAGCAAGGAGTGAAGCTTGACACTAATACCTGTTATCCTTTTTAGCTTTTAAAGACATGAATGTATTGCCTGCTCAGGAAGTAAATTTTTTAGGGTAGTATTTGTTAACATTTTAAAGTAATGTTTGTTTTTAAAATTTCTGAATGATGAAAACAATAAATGAACCACTTATGTTTCCCTTTTCCTCACCCTTTAAATTGTAATATAAAGATCATTACATGACACGGAAGAAACTGGTTACAGAGCATAAAGACACAAGAAATTTTAGACAGGATTTCCATTCGGAGACATCTGGATTTTGTGCAGCCGCTGTGAACACTTCTACTGGGAATTCAGATCCTTGTTTTCCTTATTCTTGTGAATTGCCTCTATGTTATTTCTCCTCAAAATGTACATGTTCATCAGGAGAACATGTGGACAGAGCATCAAACTCCTCTCAGGATGGTAGAAACCATGATGAAACAGGGGAGCATTGTAACCACAAGGACTCTTTGCAGAAAATGCAGATCAAAACTTTAAAAAATTCAGTGGCCTGCCCGGGTGCACAGAAGGCTATTACTCCTTCAGAGGCAGTTGACAGATTTATGCCTAGGACAACACAACTGCAGGAGCGGAAAAGAAGAAGACAAGATGATCGTAAACTTGGAACTTTTTTTGAAACAAGCACGAGCAGTAATGAGGTTGTGATTGGGCCTCTGTTGCCAGACATACCTAAAGTGGATATGCACGATGACTCCTTGAATACAACGGCAGATTTAATTCGGAAGAAACTTAAAGAGGTACGATCACTTAAAACCTGTTTTAAGAGACTATTTGATTATATAACTGACAACTAAATGGAGAATTTTTTGTAGCAACTATGTATAGTATTGTCATTGACTTTTTTTCATTTTTAATTTTTTGATGTGTTTTCCTACAATTCTCTGTTTAATTAACTGAATTTGACTAACAAATTTATTTGCTTTGATACCATTAATCCTTGCTTTAAAGGATGACAGAACATAGTTCATATCACTCTAGATATAAAAGCAGTGGTTTCAGTCAGTCAGATCAATCTGTGAGACTGGAGCCCAAGCCTTCCCTTTTTTTAAAACTTCCCAGATCTAATATGAGCCAAAATAGAGAACTTTTCCATTGAAGGAAAATTATTACAATTTATTTCTCTTCAGTCAAAGTTACTACAAATTACATCATATTCAAAAAGCTTATTTTGCCTCTTTGATAAAGATAACCATAGAAACAGGTAAGATTTCTAAAGATTAGGCCTTAAGGTCTGCATTTCAAATGTAAACTTCTGGGGCTGCCCGGTGGCACAGTGGTTAAGTGCGCACATTCCACTTCAGCGGCCCAGCATTTGCTGGTTCAGATCCCGGTGCGGACATGGCACTGCTTGGCAAGCCATGCTGTGGTAGGCGTCCCACGTATAAAGTGGAGGAAGATGGGCACGGATGTTAGTTCACGGCCAGTCTTCCTCAGCAAAAAGAAGAGGATTGGCAGCAGATGTTAGCTCAGGGCTACTCTTCCTCAAAAAACAAACAAACAAACAAATGTAAACTTCTTGGGGTCAGTCCTGTGGCCGAGTGGTCAAGTTCACACACTCTGCTTCTGCAGCCCAGGGTTTCGCTGGTTTGGATCCTGGGCGAGAACATGGCACCTCTCATCAAGCCGTGCTGAGGTGGCATCCCACATGCCACAACTAGAATATACAACTGTGTACTGGGGGGCTTTGAGGAGAAGAAGAGGAAGGGGAAAAAAAGATTGGCAACAGATGTTAGCTCAGGTGCCAATCTTTAAAAAAAAAAAAAAAGAAAAATCAAAAAAATTCAAATATAAATTTCTTAACTAGACTAGAACTAGATTGTGCCACTTAGGTAGTAATTTGTTTTAAGTTATTTACATAATTAGTTTCCATTGTCTAAGCACAAATCAAAGGAAGTTAACATTTGATTAAACTTTTGAAAGATACCTCTTTGTGGGGCAAGCGTTTTAGAAATCATAAACAGAGGGAAAAAAACCATTCTCTTGTACTTCAACTCTGAGGTTCAGAAAGTGCTTTTCACACAGTATACATATATTTTACAGTGTGATTAAGGGACTAAGGTAGCTTAATTTATTTTATGTACATTTTTTTTTTACCTGAAAATTATCTGATTAAGGAATGAGGATTGTTTTCTAATAATAAAAATCCATGGACGCAATATGCGTAAGCCTCCTTTTAAATTCTTTAGTTTGTGCGGGCATTGTGTGTTCCTTCAGATACGGCTGAACCGAGGAATAGATACGGATACATAGCGGTCTCTCCGGAGCTGACTGCATTTTTTTTTCCTTCTTCTCCCCAAAGCCCCCCAGTACATAGTTGTATATTTTAGTTGTAGGACCTTCTAGTTGTGGCATGTGGGATGCTGCCTCAACGTGGCCTGACGAGCAGTGCCGTGTCTGCGCCCAGGATCCGAACCTGCGAAACCCTGGGCCACGGAAGTGGAACGCTCAAACTTAACCACTCGGCCATGGGGCCGGCCCCAGCTGACTGTATTTTTAGGAAAAAGTGTTAGGTCCAAATCGTAGATACAGAAATAGTAGAACAACAAAAAGAAGAAATAATACAATTTACTACAGTTTCTAATAATTTTCCATTTTAAGAGAAGACTGTCTTAACTTTGCTTTAACTTATTGTCCAACTCTTTTTTTTTTCTTTTAAAGATTTTATTTTTTTCCCTTTTTCTCCCCAAAGACCCCTGGTACATAGTTGTATATTTTTTTAGTTGTGGGTCCTTCTAGTTGTGGCATGTGGGACGCCACCTCAGCGTGGCTTGATGAGCAGTGCCATGCCGGCACCCAGGATCCGAACTGGCAAAACTCTGGGCTGTTGAAACGGAGCGCGCGAACTTAACCACTCAGCCACGGGGCCGGCCCCGTGTCCACTCTTTTTATGATGATGTGTTTGGTTTCATTTTTCCCTAAAAAATTGAGGATTATGTCATTTTCTGCTTATTTCTCCAAATTTTATGCATAACCAGGATGTCTGTCTGTATCCATAAAATAAGTGACTGCAGATTTATAAAGGAATGTTAAAGTAGAGCATATGTTTACTTTTCTCCCCTCAAATTTGTTTTCTTGTTAAATGACTTTAAAAGTTCTACTCCCATCAATGTTTGGACAGAAAACTTTGTTCTGTGCCCAGATCATAGGCTGTACCTTGAACTTGGGCTAACTCTGCCTCAAGTGTGATGGCAAGGATTGAACTACTAGATGTATATCCTGTCTCTTCTAATAGTTTATTTACTCGGTAAATATAAAAATTAAGTTTTGATTGGTTCTCTTTTTTTAAACTAGGTAATTTCATCTGTGCCAAAGCCTCCAGAGGACAAGCTGGAAGATATGCATACAAGTCATTCAGTAAAACAAAGAAGAAGAATATAGATTGCCAGCAGCAAATTATTTTCTAAGGGACTATTTATTTTTCATTTTTAACCTGTCATTTTAGTTCTTGAAGAGATTTTACTGGTATTTTTTTAATGCACTCCTCTTTGTAATTTCATTCAAGCCACTTGTCTAAAACAGTTTCATCTTTTGAAATTAGCTTTTCATACACAAAATACATGCCAGCCAAATATGTCCCTTAAAAAAAATAAAACTTTGGTTACATCTTATTAGCTAGAACTGGCCTCATGGCTGTTCCTAACTGAGGAGTCTGGAATGGTGAATGTTTTATGTTTCCAACTTCTATGGCTGAGAAAGCAAGAGAAAAGAGAGTTATGATGGCTAATTCACAGTATTTTCCACAGGATCCAAGGTTGATAGCTAACTTAAAAAAAAATAAAGTTAGTTTATCATTACTTATTATAGATGTTATTTTGATCCATACTTAATATTACAGAAACTGTTTTCATAAATTTACCTCTCACATTGCAAGACTACATGTAAATTAATTGAAGCAAATATAGAAACTTTACAATACAAAGATAGGCAACCAGAATCTGTTTCTGATTTTAATACAAATATTGAGTGATTCACATTCAAAACCTAGAAGTCAGGATATGTCTGAATGCCAGGGCTTCAAAATCAAGACAATTCTGTAAAGTAAAAAAGTTAATAAACTATTAGAACAAAGCTGAAAGTAGAAGCTTACATGCTCTAATTAATTTCTAAGAAGAATTTATTTGATCTGTGGCAAAAGCAGATCAATATTTGTAAATGCTAGACTTATACCACTACTTGTAGCACACTCACATTTTTTTTTTTCTGTCAGTGGACCATATATTTGCAAAGCCAAGTTTATCTAGGTTGTTTCCTTTTTTTTTTTTTACTGATAAAAATAACTTGAGAAGGCCCATACCAAATGGTGTCAGTTTTTCTTTTCTTCCTATGCTTGAGGCCCTCTTGTCTAATGGATTGAATTGGAATGTATCAGTTAATAAGGTTCATCTTCAGTTGTGACCTACTGATTCAGCTTGCTAGCACGGCACTAAGGAGTGAATGGTGTTAAAAGAAGCTGCACGCAGAGGGTTTGGCCCTGTTCCTAGTAAGGGAATTCGATACATTTTTTGCTGAACTCTCAGGTAAAAGACACCTGAGCATAGAATTGGAAAGAGCAAGTTATCTAGATCGGGCTTCTCAGACTTCAAAGAGCTATGAATCTTCACCTCAGGATCTTATTAAAATGCAAATTCTGGGGGCTGGCCCAGAGGTGCAGTGGTTAAGTTCCCACATTCCGCTTCAGTGGCCTAGGATTCACCAGTTTCGATCCCAGGTGCGGACATGGCACTGCTTGGTAAGCCATGCTGTGGCAGGCATCCCACATATAAAGTAGAGGAAGATGGGCACGGATGTTAGCTCAGGGCCAGTCTTCCTCAGCAAAAAGAGGAGAATTGGTAGCAGATGTTAGCTCAGGGCTCATCTTCCTCAAAAAAAAAAAAAATTCTGATAGTGGCAGCCAGTGGCTGGCAGGTGACAGGAATGGGGAGTTGTTTAATGGGCAGAGAGTTTCAGTTTTGCAAGATGAAGAGTTTCGGAGATTGGCTGCACAGTAATGTGAATGTACTTAACACTACTGTACTGTACACTTAAAATTGGTAAAGATGGTAAATTTTGTTAGGTGTATTTTACCACAATTTAAAAAAAATTCTCTGACAGCCCTAAAGGGAGGAGCTGCTAAGTGGGTTCTGTGTTCCTGAATGGAATCCTGACCTGTTCTGTGACTGTCGAGGCCAGTACTCTTCCCCATCCAACACACACAATATTTGACCATAGTGAGAGAAAGAAAGAAACTTTTGTTTTTGAAACCGAAAAAAAGGATTCTGATTCAGTTGGTTTGGGTCTGGAATTCTGCATTTCTCACAAGTTCCTAGGTGATACCATCGTGGCTGGTGCACAGACTATACTTAGAGTAGGAAGGCTCTCGATAACTGGGCTGCAGATGAACTGTCCAGGAGCATGTTGGTGCTCCAGTCCGTTATTCTATACTGTTTCACCCACTAGTCCCCTAAAACAAGGAGGTTGCCTTTCACACGTTGCTTTTTAACACACGTTGGTAGATAATTACAATGTGGCAATAAACTGCAGTTGGACAAGTTAGACGAGCTGAGATGGCTAAGGGTAGCTTCACATTATGCAAGTTCATTCACAAAATCACCGTCTAAATTACTGCAGAGAATAAAATTTTCTTCGTATATCATGTTCACAAAGCACAGTTGATTAAGAATTAAGAAAGGAAATGAGTCAAATCAATTATTAAGCTGGCTTTTCCAGCTCAGAAAACTTTTGTCAAATTCATACATGAAAAACTTTCATAAGCATAAGTAAAATTCTATAAAGTAATATATGTGTCCAAAAGGTTAAAAATTTATTCTCATTGTTTGAAAACATTTGTATTGAAAGAGATCGTTTTCTCCCAGCAGTTTATGGTGGGGCGTTGTTGAATCCACTCTTTATTCACTGTTCTATCCCTTAAGCAAGCCGATATACCCTGGTTTTCTTCGGGAAAACATTGTTAACATACAGGAAATTGGGAATTATGTATAGCTAAAGAGGTTATAAACTCAACAAAAGTCTGTGGAATATAATTACTTAAATAGTCACCACTGTCTTGAGTCCCAAAATGCTAGGATGGGGCCAGGGCCTTCATGGTCGCCTGAACTCGAGCAGTGGGCTGAAGCCCCACAGAGGTGAGTGTCTAGCAAGTAGTATTTTCTGATCCTTTAAGATTTTGCTTCAACCAGTTTGGGCTGTTGGCACTGTACCTTTGCTTCTGGTAAACATGGTCCAAACACCTCCAACAAAAGTCTCTCTTCTTTCACTGCTTTTTCAAAGTCTGCAAAAGATATCTTGCCATCATTGTCATAATCCTAGGGAGGAAGATGATTTCTTGGTAAACGATAGGGTAGTTTTTAGTTTTGCATGGAAAATAACTGTCTAGAATAAAAGGTTTTACCAAGTAAAACTGTGAGTACATACTTCTGTAAGCACTACTTACATAAATCAAAAGGTACTTATTTATGGAGGCCACTTATTTTATTCCTATTAATCTAATAGGCGTACCTGGTATTATGGACTGAATATTTGTGTCCCCACTCCCGATTCATATGTTAAACTCTAACCGCAATGTGATGGTATTTGGAGGTGGGGGACTTTGGGAGGTAATTAGGTTTAGATGAGGTCATGAAGGTGAGGCCCCTATCATGCAATTAGTGCCATTCTAAGTAGAGAAAGACCAGAACTTTGTCTCTCTGCCATGTGAGAACACATTGAGGAGGCGGCTGTCTGAAAGCCAGGAAAAGAGCCCCTCCTCAGGGAAGTGAATCTGCTGTCACCTTGACCTTGGACTTTCCCGTCTCCAGAATTGTGAGTAATAAATTTCTGTGGTTTAAGCCACCCAGTCTATGGTATTTTGTTATAGCAGCCCAAGCAGACTAAGACGCCTGAGTTACCTTGGCTAGAGAAAATGCAGCCCTGTACCTACAGGACTTAGACTGTAATTGGGGAGATAAGACAAAAAATCAGAGGAGGCCCATTATCACATTGCCACATTTGTGACAAAATAAGGGCAAAGATTTTCAAGCATGATTTTCAGTAATAGAACTTGTTCCTCAAAAGATCTCGTATTTGGGAGCCCAACATGGAAAAAGGATAAAAGTGAAGTCGTTCAGTTAAGGAGCAAGGTACTGGGAGTTAGGACAGTAACACTTCAAGATGGACCAGGGTCACGAGAAGCTTGCAGGCCACTGCTGGGCCTTGAAGGATGGTTGGGATCCAGATAGGTGGAAAGGTGTGAGGAGGAAATGCAGAAGAATGGCCTAACCTGAATTCTGACAGTAAGCAGGAGCGCAAGTCAGGAAGAAGACCTGCCAGGGGTGGAGCATTCATGACAGGGACCATGGAAGGTTAAGTAAATCATGGGGGAAGCATGTGTGCAGATTATGAATGCCTTTAACTATTTAATTGAATTTGGATTGGATTGGATGAGTCCTTGTGTCTTCACTGCTGAGCATAATTAAATAGGGCTGCTGAGGGTCTATTTTGAGAAAGGTTTGAATAATTCTCAGAAAAATGTTCACTCCATAACATCTCCTTTCAAAAAAAGAAGGGGGTGGGGTTGGTACTGTCTCTCAAGAAGTCTACCCTCAGCCCTAGCAGCGGCTAGTGAGAGTATTTCTAATGGAAGAAGATATTCTGGAGTCTGTGTTAGCTGAGTCTGAGACTCGGCAGCCCCATCATCTGCTTCTTTCCTGAACTAAAGAGTAATAGGGGTGAACTGCCCCCAGGCTGCCTTAGAGTCACAAAGCTTCACTGGTAGCCAGTTCAGTGTCATAGTAAGAAAAGGAGAGTTCACCATGTCCATAATAAAGATACATTATTGGTTTTATTGAAAGATGAATTCTGCACCCCATTTTCTAGTGTGACCTTAGGTAAACCCATCTGCACTTCAGTTTTCTGATTTGCAAAATGGAATAACTTTTACTTCAGAGGGTTGTTTTGAGGATAAAATGAGTTTGTGTATTAAAGTTCTGCGAAGGGCAGGGCATATAGAAAGCACTCTTTAAGGGCCAACTATCATTATTATGTTATTTTGTCATAATGAGTGTTTAGATGGATTGGAGGGTTAAGTTCATGAAGACGAACTACAGTAGCATCAAATTTTACGTGAATCTGCTCCTCCCCTAATTAATGAGATTTTACTTATAGTAAAATATTTTAAAATAAAATTAAATTCATTTTGTATAGTGATCATTTCATCACTCAGCCATTCTGTAAATATTTATTGAGCACCCACAATCAGCCAGGCACAGTACTAGGCAGTGGATAGAGCAGAGAAACTCCTGCTCTCATAAAGTTTACATTCATTACAGAGGGAAAGAAATCATTTCTTCCTCATTAGCTTTAATCCATATCCACTTGATTGGATATAATGAATTATAGTTTTTCATTCTTACCATTTTCTTCAGTGTTATGTCTACCAACTCTTTTATTCCTTCATCAGTCTCTTCTTCAGATGACGGTTGGTGTAGACTGTTCTTCAACATGTCAAATATTTCCTCTCGAGAAATGTAACCATCACCATTCAGATAATAGACTTCAAAACAGACTTTTCAAAGCATAAGAAGTTTAAAGACTTGGTTAAGTTAAAATGCCATCAGTCTTCTCCTTAGTTATTTCAATATATAACAAAAAAAGATAAAAACACAGGGCTGGCCCAGTGGCACAGCGGTGAAGTTCACACGTTCCGCTTCTCGGCGGCCAGGGGTTCACCAGTTCGGATCCTGGGTGCGGACGTGGCAAAAGCCATGCTGTGGTAGGCGTCCCACATATAAAAAAAAGAGGAAGATGGGCATGGATGTTTGCTCAGGGCCAGTCTCCCTCAGCGAAAAGAGAAGGATTGGCAGTAGTTAGCTCAGGGCTAATCTTCCTCAAAAATAAATGAATAAATAAATAAAAACAAATTATACAAGCTACAATTATTGGTCTATATGGTAGAGACAATTTAAAATAAAGCACCCTTTATTATATTTCTTTCCACAAGATTAAGTACCCCTTTGGATGTGAAAAGACAGACTTATAGTTTCTGGATTTTGAAACTGAGGGTTTAAAAATGTTATGAAGCTGCAATAAAGGAGATACATATTTTTTAAACCTTTCATCATACAATTCATATATACACATACATATATATGTGTTTGATTATATCAGTATTATGATTCTCTTCTTACATAGAGTACAAAAACTAAGTACACACTTGACTATGTCACTGACAAAGAGCATTTTTCAATATATTTGGGTAGTGAGTCTGTCATCTCCTTGGGGCCTGCCCATCTGCACTATCCAAAATGCTCTCTCTCTTCCTGGAGAGGGACTTCCATCTCACTGTGTAAGCATTACGACAGTTCACTCATTCATCCCACAAATGACCTTCCTCGGGTCCTGGGAATACAGCAGTGAAAGAGCTCTGGTGGAGCTCTTTGTAATCTAGTTAAACGTTTTAGCAAAAGCACTAGAACCAGGTATAAACCTCCGGAGTATCAGATTAGCTGTATTTTTATTGAGTTTCTCCAGTCTATAGCACACATATGAGTTTGCATCACAACCCTACTAAAAGTAGTATTTTCCCCAAATTAACACATCTTGATATGTCTATGAAACATTTTTAGGAACTGGGATTAGAAGAGGAAAATCTTTTGATAGTGTGATAGTGTGATGCTGTTCAGTAACATGCAGCTGCGTTCAGTGTCATGACCATTTTCACCAAGTATTAGGATTACCATAAGAATTTACATCCATAAAACTGAGCTTTTTAACTTCTCAGTGAGACTTCTGTATAAGAAAGCTGCAACAAACTTAGAGGGCAATGTATTTAAATGTTATCCTGTGAAAAATTAGACCGGAGAAAAATTAAGGGAAAAACCACATAGTGTATGTCAATGATACCTCAATTTAAAAAAATCAAAGAGAAAAAAACACAAAGAAACAAAGTCACAAATGTCAGAGAAAGTTGGTGATTTTTTAAAATGTTGCTATGGTTTTAAAAACATGTATTTAACTTAGGGATATTCTTTTGAATATCCCAAATCCAAATTCAAGTGGAAGGACAAAAAGGAATTAAAATATGCTTACTTACTCAGAACTCTGCAGTCTTTTCTTAAGCAATTTGACACTTTAAGCAATTTGATCCCTTGAAAACTGCTATTTAAAATTGTTCCTATTCTCTTTCTAGGGTTCCTCACCCCAAATCCTGGCACCAGAGGTGCAAAACATAGAAAATATATATCACACCAATGGTACAGGTGGAGTGAGAGGCCAGAGCTATTTCTAGGCAAAATTGTGACTTGGAAGATTTTTGTCTTTGGAATTCCTAACGTTCCTTTTCTATAGAAAGCTCCCTCTTCAATCCTCCTCCCTTTGGGCCTTCAGTGTCCTCAACCTTCTTCCCTCCTCTACACTAACTCTAACACTACAGTATTGCTGTCTGGTGGTCAATGTGTGTTTTACCTTATTTTGTGTCAATTCCTCACATTTTTTTTGATGAAAAGACAAGGAATGGCCCCAGTGTGACCTAAACGCTCCCCCATATCAAGGCCCATTTCCTGCTGAGCCCAGAGGCAGCCTCAGAAACCTCAGCCTTGCCAGCTGAATAGAGTTGGCACCAGCCCTGATGCTTGGCTGCTGTTCTTAGTCTGGGCCTTAAGCCGAAGACCCACCCTGGTGATATTTGGACATTACAGAAGCAGTGAAGGAGGTATTTGGGGACCGTGGGGCTGGGGACTCGCCTATGAAATAGGCCACCCATTTCTTTTCTTTTTTAAGCTGTCACGAACTATTCTTGCAAGGTTGCTGTAGAGAACACTGATTTTATATTTTTAAAAAATATTTAAGCATTCACTAAATACAAAATTGACAATATATATTACTAAGTCAGTAATCACATATAGAAATCTTACACTTCAGCCTTTCTTCAAAAGTCCCTCGAAGAAAAACCGATAATCCTTTAACCCATTCTTTTACATTTATGCAGTTATCATTGTCTTTGTCAAATGCAAAAAATACTGAAAAAAAGAGAAGGTGTAAGTGTATTTTACAGCTATTTTATAATTCAAAAGTATGTATGTAGGAATAGATTTTTTAAAAACCTTTCCTCCCAAATTGAGAGGAAAATAAGGTTTTGGCACGATCTTCCTTGAAAGAGTCAAAATTACTAGAAATACATTTCCCCCAGATTTTCATAGACAGAAAAGAGTCATTCTCCTCTATGATCAATGATGAGCTTCACTTGTGATGTTTGTACAGTTGCTATGAGCCAAGAAGACCAACAGTGGAGCTAATCAATGTGACAATTTTTATTCTAAAAAGAGTGGCAAAATTTTGTTCTAATGAGTTTGTAGGGGCCAGCCCGGTTTGCCGCAGTGGTTAAATCCGCACGTTCTGCTTCGGCGGCCTGAGGTTCATTGTTTCAGATCCCAGGTGTGGACCTACACACCACTTATCAAGCCATGCTGTGGCAGGCATCCCACATATAAAATAGAGGAAGATGGGCATGGATGTTAGCTCAGGGCTAATCTTCCTCAGCAAAAAGAGGAGGATTGGCGGCAGATGTTAGCTCAGGGCTAATCTTCCTCAAAAAAAAAAAAGTTTATACAATATGTAAAGAGAAATTACTAAAGTAACACATTGTTTTAAAAATTACCAATGAAATCTTAGTACTATCCTATAGAAAATAAGATATTATTGACTCAGGGGTGATGGATATGTTAATTATTTTGATTATGGCTAAGGTTTCAAGGGTGTATACATATGTCAAAACTTATCAAATTGAACACTAAAAAATCTGTTAGTGAAATTCACTGGATCACATTAAATAATTTCCTATTTTTAAATATATGATCTTTGATTTTTTTCAGTACAATGAGTAATTATCATTTTTTGTACTGATACATTCTTCATTTTTTATAAGGAAAAAGATCTAATAATTTAATAATTTACATGTCTACAGCATATGAATCCAAAGACACCATGATTAAAAGCCATATGCTTATCCTTTACAAAAACAATACTGCTAACTTATTTAGTTCATTACTAGTTCTCTCTCAAAGTGGTACAACTATGAGATAGGAAATTCTGAGTGAGTTTATATGAAAAACCATCCTCACAATCAAATCAACTACTATTTTATATTGATAGCACTACCAGAATTATGTCTTTCTAGTTTGGTATTAAAAAATTCAAAGTCTTTGATGAAAATTGAACATAGATGTACGTATTTGTCATATATTAACATATTTCCCATCTCAGCTTGGCCCATTTCAGCTTCTTATGACTTCTTACCCCTATTCATTAGTACATCATCAGTCATTCCAAATATGCTGTACAGGATCCCTCGAAACGCATTACGATCTAGTCCAACGTTATCAAGTCTGACATCAGCTCTTCCCACCAACTTGTGAAAAAGTCTTATGAGACACTCTACTTCACTTTTTTTGACTGTAAAATGAAAATACAAATAAATACAACTTAGATTTAATCATTGAGTTCTCCAAACCAATTAAAAATATTTTACTAAGCAGCTATTTTGTTCCTATGATGCTAGATGCTCTAGTGATTAAAAAAAAGTATGATATGTACTTGTTACTTAAGAACTTACACAATTAAGATGGGCCTTACTCAGAAGTCTCATTAGACAATATATAAATGATAAATTATGTACTCACCACTATAGACATGTGAAGAAAGAGAAATCAGTATGGGAAAGAGGAGCTGGGCCATTTTCATGGCAGCAGAGTGAACTGGGCCTTGAAAGATGCACAGTATTTATATAGGAAGGAATGTGTTGGGGGTGGTAAAGAAGTGGAGAATTCCAGGAGGAGGGAATAACATGAGTAAAGGAAAGAGGTAGAAGTGGAAATGAGCACAGCAAGTTGGGAAGAAGTGAAAAACAAGATTGAAGAGAATGCACTGGTGGTAGAGGACTTGAATGCCTGGTTAGAGGATTAACATTTGTTTTACTAGAACAGTGTTTCTCATGGTGTCATCTATAGACCATCTGTATGAGAACCAAGGCCCTCTCCATTGCTTGTTAAATATGCAGATTACTGGGCCTTGCCCCAGACCTACGAAGTCAGAATTACTAACAGCAGGTCCAGAAATTAGCTTCTAAATAAGAGCTCGGTTGACTCTTCTATGCTGTAAGGGTTGAGAAGTGGTTTAGGAAAATTCATCTGGCAAAGTAGAATTGAAGTAGAAAACTGGAAGCATAGAAGCCGGCTTGGAGTGATAGGACTTTGGCTAGTGAGGTGGAAATGAGATCAGAAAGTGGGAAGGGAGCCTGAGATGCTGCAGAAAAGCAGTAGGACTTTATGACTGATTTTCAAACTGAAACTTTTTAATATTCATATACCTCGATCTCATTCCAGACTTGGTAAATTAATGGTAGTTTTAAGAAGTGCACAGATAATTCCAATGCACCTTGAGGAGTGAGAACTAAGGGATTAGACTTAGTGGGTTGGAGATACTAGACAAACATCTGGGTTTCATTTCTGTTTCTTATCCTATTAAATATCTGAGAGACTTAGACAAGTCATAGAGCTTCTTTATGCCTCAGAGTCCTCACTTATAAAAATTGGGTATTGTCCTAGATGATCTCTGAGATTTTTTCAATGTCTAAAAGTCTAATGCTATGAATCAGAGACTTTTTGAGAGAACTAGAAGAGTCAGGATGGAAAGCTAGTTACTATTTTTCATTTTCTCTTGCTTTTCTTCATTCACTTTTTTTTTTTTTAAAGTTTGGCACCTGAGCTAACATCTGTTGCCAATCTCTTTTTTTTCTTCTTCTTCTCCCTAAAGCCCCCCAGTACAGGGGCCAGCCTGGTGGCGCAGCAGTTAAGTGCACACATTCCGCTTCAGCAGCCCCTGGGTTCGCTGATTTGGATCCAAGGTGCGGACATGGTGCCGCTTGACATGCCATGCTGTGGTAGGCATCCCACATATAAAGTGGAGGAAGATAGGCATGGATGTTAGCTCAGGGCCAGTCTTCCTCAGCAAAAAGAGGAGGATTGGCAGCAGTTAGCTCCGGGCTAATCTTCCTCAAAAAAATAAAGTAAAATAAAAATAAAGCCCCTCAGTACATAGTTGTATATTCTAGTTGTAGGCCCTTCTGGCTGTGCTATGTGGGAAGCCACCACAGCATGGCTTGCTGAGCAGCGCCAGGTCTGCAACCAGGATCCAAACTGGTGAAACCCTGGGACATCAAAGTGGAGCCTGCAAACTTAACCACTTGGCCGTGGGGCCGGCCTTTTTTTCGTGTGAGGAAGGTAAGGAGAAAGAAATAATTATAGATGCTGTCTTTGAGGTGATTTCAGGCTCCCAAATGAAATCAATAACAACACATAGCAAATATGCAGGTTACAACATTAGTGTTTCTACTGTGGTCAGAAGAATGATTTGATTTTTAGGGTAATGATTGATAAATCTAAAGAATAAGCAATTACATAGGTATGTAATAATACTATTTTATAAACTGAATTAGATCCTCAGGCTTCACAGTGTAATTATAAGCCATGAAATACAATGTAAAGGTCATTTTTATCTATCCAATAAGCATTTATTAAGGGCCTCTCATGAACCAGGCAATAACTACACCATGGTTCCTGCCCTCAAATTTGTTACACTTTTTTCAAGAGATAAAGAAGTGCAATAAAGTACTACAAGCACTATGATTGATAGTGTTTGGCAGTGACCCAAAGGGAGGAATAATGAGTTGGGGGAGGCGCTAAGAGATTAAGAAGGGTGTCAGGGAGAAAGTCCTTAAGGCCTACAAAAGGTGTAAGCATTTGCCAGAGGAAGCAGCTTGAAGGTATAGAAGCATGCTCTGAGAGCTGTAGACAGCTTGGTGTGCCCAGGTGGCAGAAACTGTTTGACTTTCCATTGGGGAACTTAATGGAAGTTTTGGCTGATAAGTTAACAGGATCAGATTTGCATTTAGGGACAATCACTTTGGCAGTAGATTTTTTTTCTTTTTAAGATTTTTTTTTTCCTTCCCAAAGCCCCTCAGCACTCAGTTGCACATTCTTGGTTGTGGGTCCTTCTAGTTGTGGCATGTGGGACGCTGCCTCAGCATGGCCCAATGAGCGGTGCCATGTCTGCGCCCAGGATCTGAACCAGCGAAACCCTGGACCTCAGCAGCCTAGTGTGCGCACTTAACCACTCGGCCACGGGGCCCGCCCCATGGCAGTAGCTTCTTGAAACTACCTTCTGAATGGTGAATCCAGATGCGATAGGTTGTATTTTCCCAAAGATAACTTAACAATTTATCCCATCCCATATGCTCCTTACAACATGACTTTGATACTCCTCCCTTAGAGAAATGAGGTCTAAGTCTCCTTCTTCTGAAGCTAGGGAGATTTCTGTAACCGTTTCAACCCAAGAGAGTACAGTGGAAATGAAGCGATGCTACTTTTCAAGACTAGGTCACAGAAGGGGATGCAGCTGCTTTGAAGAAAACATCTGCAGTCTTTTTTTGGGATATGAAGAAAAAGGAAGCTCAGGTGTGGACGTGTACGGAATGCATAGTATATTAATGCTTGCCTGATAAGTAGTCCAGCTCAACTCTGATGGAGAATTATCATCTGAGTGGAAATGTTAGTACCAACATAGTGTGAAAACGAATCCCTGAACAAAATGAGGTTTTAAGAGTCAGGAGCTGCTCCAAGGCAAATATTGACAAGTCATCCAAAGAAGCAATCGAGGATTTTTGACACAATCTTCAGCAGGTAATAATTTAACTTTTTCTGAGCTTTATCCATGTAACTCAGATTTCATTGTATCTAAAAACCTTACACATGTGGTTAAGGAACCATTGTAAATGATATTTGAGAAATCGTGGGTAATGAGAATGGTGTTGAGATGCTAGAGAATGGCCTATGTTATTAATTAAACTTTTTAGTTTGGAATAATTTTAGATTTACCTAAGAGATGCAATGCTAGTACAGAGTTCTCATAAACTCTTCACTTTCTCTCTAATGTTAGCATCTTACACAACTATGGTACATTTGTTGAAACTAATACACTAACATTGGCACATTATTAACTAAACCACAGATTTTACCAGTTTTTCCATTAATGTCTTTTTTTTTTTCGTTCCAGGATCCAATCCAGGAAACATTTTGTTTCCTTCAATCTGCGATAGTTCTGTTTCCTTGCTTTTCATGACCTTGTTTTTATTTTGCAGAATGTTCTTCAATTTAGGTTTGTCTAACATTTTTCTCTTGATTAGACTGTGACTATGTTTTGGGGAAGAATACCACAGAGATACGGTGCTGTTCTCTTCACATATCAGGGGATATATATTAACATGATGTCTCACTGCTGATGATAACCCCAATCCCTTGGTTAAGCTAGTATACAAGTTTCTCCACTGTTGTTAACTATTTTTCCTTTCCACCATCTATCCAGCCTCTCAAGCAAAAGAGAATTAAGTTTGTTGGGAAGGGGTATCTCCACCATTATTTGGAATTCTTCTGTAAGGATTTGTCTCCCTTCCACTTATGTATTCATTTATATCAATATGGAGTCAAATATATTTATTTTATACCAATACTGTTATTTTCTTGCTCAGATTGTTCCAGCTCTGGCCACTGGGAGTTTTCAAGTTGGCTCCTGTATTTTTCACATATCCCCATCATTTGTTTTTTCAACACTTCCCTGCTTTCTTACTTGCCAGACTCACATTGCATTACCCTTGTACAAAATAATAGAAAAAATACAGTAAGGCACTGCTTAATGATGTCTCAATGACAGACTGCACATACAATGGTGGCCCCATAAGATTAGCACCGTATAGCCCAGGTGTGTAGTAGGCTACATCATCTAGATTTGTCTAAGTATACTCTATGATCACGGCAACAAAATTGCCTAATGATGTATTTCTCAGAATATATCCCCATTGTTAAGCGACACATGGCTATATTGGTCTCTGCCTCTGCTTCCTGGCAGAGTGCCTAATACCCTTGCACTTTCCTAAGTGATACAAGCACTTGGAGCATCTTCTGTCCTACTTGGTCTTTGACTCGGTTTCCCAACACTGAGCTCCCAAAATCCCTTAGAAATGTCTTTTGTTCTAACGAGCTCACTGTTGGCGGCTCCCGCATGGTCACCAGAAAGAAAAAGCATCGAACAGCTTGGAACTTTCAGCCCCCCAGCCCCCTATACTCCGGAGAGTGACTGGAAATTGAGTTAATGATCTATCATGCATATGTGATGAAGCCTCCATAAAAACCCCCAAAGTATGGGGTTTGGGGAGCTTTTAGGCTGGTGAACACAAAAAAGTGCTGGGAGAGAGCAGAGAAGCTCCGCGTCTCTTCCCACATAGCTTGCCCTAGGCATCTCTTTGCTCTCTCTGATTATATCCTTTTATACCAAATCAGTAATCCAGTAACTTAACTGTTTTCCTGAGTTCTGTGAGCTGCTCTAGCAAATGAACTGAACCCAAGGAAGGGGTTGTGGGAACCTCTCTCTGATTTATAACCAGTCAGGCAGACGCACAGGTGACAACCTGGACTCGTGATTGGCATCTGGAGTGGAGGGCAGTCTTGTGGGACTGAACTCTTAACCTGTGGGATCTGATGCCAGACCAAAGTAGTGTCAGAATTGAGTTAAATTGTAGGACACCCAGCTAGTGTCACAGAGAACTGCTTGTTGGGAAAACCTCCACACTGCTGGTGACCAGAAGTGTGTGTGGTAGTACTATCAGAGTAAAAGACACAAACAAGAGTAGAGTAGGTTTTTCCTTTACGTTCTGTTCTGTTCAGCTATTCAAGGACTTCTGGTTCTTTCTGTTGGAGACTGGTATTTAGAAACCAAGATCTAGGCACTGGGGTGTTACTCATTCTAAGCCCCCTTAGCAGACATAGCTGGGAAAATACTAACCTATGTATGCATACATATGAGCCCAGGTTATGTCTCATAAATAAAGTGAAAGCCAAATACTGGACTAGTGGACCTGTAGGTGGTCCTCGGCTAAGTCCCAGAAGAGATTATCAATTGTATTAAAACTTCATTAACACTCAGAGAAGAGGAGCTCATGAATATACAAGGACAAATTAAACTAGATTTAACTTATTTTCTCCTAGTAGGATTGGATCAGAGAAATCCAGTTCAGAAGGTAATTGGATTTTAGCAATGCATCTGACAAAACTCTTATCATTCTTATGTTAATATCTACTCAGTATCCAGTAGTGCCTAACACAATGGCAGGCTCTCAATAAACGTTTGCCAATTAATGATAATCAACCACTTATAAATTGGAGAGGTTAAGAAATATGCTGGATGAGTCAGGATCCAAAGTAATCTCTTAATGCCAAAATGATCAGTTAACCAAGAAATTATTAGGAATAGTTTTTAAATTCTTCACTTAGCATAAAAAAAGTTTGTTAATCTTATGTAAGTGGAAAAATTATGGCTAAATGACAATGCTTGTGAAATAGACTGGGTCAATTCCCAACTCACTCTCAATAAACCTAGGATTGACATTAGGCTGACAGAACTGAAGTTCCACTTGGAAAAGACAATTTTGGTCAGGAATCTTCAAACTTCAGTGTGTCTAAGAATACATGGAGTGAACAATCTGGATGTTTGTCTCCACTTTCAGCGATTTTTTTCTCCCTAAGGTGGGACCCAGGAATCTGTATTTTCAATACAAACTTTTACATGATTCTGAAGATACGGCTACTATACTATGAATAAGAGGTACAGAGCCAGGATCAACTACAGAATTTGTGGGCCCAATGCAAAATGAAAATGTAGGTCCCTTCTCCAAAAAATTAATTTTCAGTCAGTATTAGCAGAGCAGTAAACTAACTATGGCTATGAGAATGCAGAGGTTGCACATCTGTGAAGCTCTTTATCACATCCTGAGGTAATTCTCTGCCTCCTCCACTAGATTAAAGATTTGGAAAAGGAAAAGATTTGTGTGACTCTAGAGCAGCACTAATACAACTTTCTGAGATGATGGAAATGTTCTATATTTGTGATGTCCAATTTCGTTAGCCACAACCCACATGTGGTTACTGAGACCTGAAAAGTGGCTAGAGTGACCAAAACTGAATTTTAAGTTTTACTTAATTTTAATTTACATTTAAACAACCACACGCAGCTAGTGGTTATCACATTGGACAACGCAGCTCTGGAGAGCAGTAAAAACACCAACAGGTAGAAGTTATACTAGCTCTAGAATGTAAAACATTCTAGATCTGTCCGGAAAAAAGGAAAAACAGCTGCTTGGTAAGGTAATGAATTTTCTTTGTGAGGTCATGAGGTAACCAGCTGAGGATCTGCGAGGAGAGTTATGCAGTGGTAGCGGTTTGAACTGAAACAGGCCATGTGTCACATGAGGGTCTAGCAAATTATAAAGGCTCCCTCCCAAGCAGCTCTAAAGCAAAGCCCAGGGAAAACTACTACAACTTTGTTACATGGGACAATTAGAACTTTGCATATGAGGAGAAATAATAAAAAGATAGTCTCTTCTTGAGAAGAAAAGGCCTGGGCAGCACTAGCTGTTAGTCCTCCCCACTCGCACCCATTAACAATCAAATTCCAGTCAAGAGAGGACCAGCGTCTATCCTGCTATCACCTGGAAAGACCCAAGAACCGAGATGAATCCAAAAAATTTTCATTGTGCACTTACTATGGGACAGCACTATACAGAATGACCATGAGGGTCTATAATGCTGATCAGTAGGATTAATTTGAGAAATCAAGATGATGAGAGTGCAGGCTCTGGCATCAGACTACCTGGGTTCTAGCTCTGCTTCTACCAGAAAAGTCTACTAACAGTGTTAACTTTAGACAAATAACTTCATCGAAAGCTTGGTTTCCTTATCTGAAAATATGGAAAATATCCCCTACCTCATAGGGTTTGTTCCGAGAATTAAAGATGATGACCATAAACCATGTAGCACAGTGTCTCACCAATGAGACACTAAGCTCAATAAACATCAACTGTTACTAATCTGAGTGTAAAACAGTAACCTGATTACACTGGTGAATAGCTATATTTAAGCATTCAGGGCCTGAACTTTCGACCATAACTTAAGAATTAGTAAGTGTGAATAGCTTTGGGAAAAGAAAAGCATGCAACTCATTCCTTTTTTCAAAAATTACTTTGGGGCCGGCCCAGGGGCGCAGCGGTTAAGTTCACACATTCCGCTTCCCAGGGTTCGCCGGTTCAGATCCTGGGTGCGGACACGATACTGCTTGGCAAAAGCCATGCTGTGGTAGGCGTCCCACGTATAAAGTAGAGGAAGATGGGCATGGATGTTAGCTCAGGGCCAGTCTTCCTCAGCAAAAAGAGGAGGATTGGCAGTAGTTAGCTCAGGGCTAATCTTCCTCAAAAAAAAAAAAATTCTTTTAAGTATCTTCTTGGTAGAAGACTATATGGGATATGGGTCTTTTCAAGTATTACACATTCATACCTACGGAGTATTTCAGAGAACTGCTTTCAAATAAATTATGGCATTATACATATGAGTAACAGACATTGATAAAAATAATCTCACTATGATAGGAATAGAAGTTAGACTTTTAAAGTATGTAAAATTTCCTTTTGAATGTTCTAAAACTAAGGCTGTGTTAAGAAAGTAGCATCACCATCCCTGACTTCAAAACACACTACAAAGCTATAATAATCAAAACAGCATGGTACTGGTA
The DNA here is from genome assembly GCF_021613505.1 of Equus quagga. Classification (NCBI taxonomy): domain Eukaryota; kingdom Metazoa; phylum Chordata; class Mammalia; order Perissodactyla; family Equidae; genus Equus; species Equus quagga. The sequence continues at coordinate 61,171,928 of NC_060274.1, forward strand.
CAAAAACAGACACACAGATCAATGGAACAGAACTGAAAGCCCGGAAATAAAACCACACATCTACAGACAGGTAATCTTTGACAAAGGAGCTAAGAACATATATATAATGGAGAAAGGAAAGTTTCTTCAATAAATGGTGTTGAGAAAACTGGACAGCCACATGCGAAGGAAGGAAAGTAGATCATTCTCTCTCACCATACACAAAGATCAACTCAAAATGGATCAAAGACTTGAAGGTAAGATGTGAAACCTTAAAACTCCTAGAAGAAAACAGAGGTAGTACACTTTTGACATCAGTCTTAGAAGGATCTTTTTGAATACCATGTCTACTCGAGCAAGGGAAATAAAAGAAAAAGTTAACAAATGGGGCTTCATCAGACTAAAGAGCTTCTGCAAGGCAAAGGAAATACGATCAAAACGAAAAGACAACCCACCAACTGGGAGAAAATATTGGCAAATCATATATCTGACAAGGGGTTAATCTCCAAAATATATGAAGAACTCATACAACTCAACAACAAAACAAATAACTTGATCAAAAAATGGGCAGAGGATATGAACAGACATTTTTCCAAAGAAGATATACAGATGGCCAGAAGGCACATGAAAAGATTTCAACATCACTAATCATCAGGGAGATGCAAATCAAAACTACACTGAGATATCACCTTACACCTGTTACAATGGCTATAATTACCAAGACAAAACCCAACAAATGTTGGAGAGGATGTGGAGAAAAGGGAACCCTCATACACTGCTGGTGGGAATGCCAAATGGTGTAGTCATTATGGAAAACAGTATGGAGATTTCTCAAAAAATTAAAAATAGAAATACCCTATGACCCAGCTATCCCACTACTGGGTATTTACCCAAAGAATTTCATATCAATGATTCAAAAAGATTTATGCACCCGTACGTTCACTGCAGCATTATTCTTAATAGTCAAGACGGGGAAGCAACCCAAGTGCCCATCGACTGATCAACCGATAAAGATGTGATGTACATGTATACAAAATAATACTACTCAGCCATAAAAAAGCACAAAATCGTCCCATTTGCAACAACATGGACATAACTTGAGGGTATTATATTAAGTGAAAAAGTGAGACACAGAAAGACAAATACTGTATGATTTCACTCATACATGGAAGATAAATACACAGACAAAGAGAACAGATTAGTGGTTACCAGAGGGGAAGGGAGTTGGGAGGTGGGTGAAAGGAGTAAAGGGGCATGTATATATGGTGACTGACAAATAATAATGTACACCTGAAATTCACATTATAAACTATTATAATATATACAAATATAAATGTTTAGATACATAATATACATATAAGTATATAAAAATATAAATGTTATATTATATATATATATATATTATGACCTCATTAAAACAAAATAAAAAAGAAAGCAGCAAACGACAGCAAATATTTATTACACTCAACAGTGGCTACACCTGCCAGATGGATTTTAAGGGTCGTATGACAGCAGGATTGGAAAATAGGCCCGAGAAGTGCTTGAGGAGCTTAGATCATTTAAAACCCACCTGAACGAAGAGGAAACTGAATTAAGTCTATAGTGAGATTCTCAAACAGGGTGTGCCTAGCCTAATCTAAACAGGGTGTGCCTAGCCTACCGAGCACACACAAGGAAAAATGTAAGCGCCCAATAATGAAGCCATAAAAGTTACTTCCTCAAACTTGAAAACCAGATTCTCAGAATTATCCATCAGGCTTGCTTGTGGTTATACCTGAGAAACAGGACTACTTTTTACGGTCTGTCAGGGTAAGAAATCCCTACTTTTTACGGTCTGTCAGGGTAAGAAATCCCACAAACTCCGTTAAGTCAGATTACCTTTACTAAACACTTGTCACGTGCAAAGCGCCACGTTATCTTTTCAACATCTAAAATATCTTATGTGTCTCTGTCAACCCCCTGAAGCAGAGCAATCATCCACTGCTATGGGTTTTGCGCCAGAGAACTCAGAGAACTCGTCAAAGCAAACCTTCATGCTTTGAAATCTCTTACTAAATTTTAGACTATAACAACATCAGTTCTTGGTTGGCAGCTAATCCTTTAGCACTTAGGATGTCATGTGTATTCTCAAGCTACTCTTCCCACATATACAAACAGATTTTAGGACACCTGATGACTAAAACAGTTTTAGCGAAAGCGCAGGGATAATCGTTCACTTACTATTTTTTAAAATGGCCAAAATATTAGATAGAAAATAGAGGAACTCTATTTTTGGGATTACAAAGCATCTGTTAAGTCTAACTAGCACGTATACTGATGTTTCTATTTGAGTGAATGAAGATGTTCAGGCAGTGTTGGTTGTCTGGTCAGTACTTACAGCTCTTGACAGTATTACTGATGGATTCCACCAGTTTCTTCAGAGCCTTTGGGTCCATGTTGAGTGTGGCTTCAACAATTGCAGACTTCTCAGAGAGCCCAGATCCAAGCCTGGGCGTCCTGGGTTGCCACTGATTCTACCATTTACTATGCCACAATCAACAAAGAACATGACCATGGCAATATTCCAGTGACCAAACAAAGAAGGTTCTCAGGTACAGTCACATGCTGCATAACAATGTTTCAGTCAAGAACAGACCACATATACAATGGTGGTCATATAAGATCAGTACATACAGCCTAGGTATGCAGGAGGCTCTATCATCTACGTTTGTGTAAGTGCTCTCTACGATGTTTGCACAACACATATCCCTGTCATTAAACAACTCATGACTGTAACTGGCAAAATATGCAACCGACAACAGTTCTTACCACTCAACAGAAATGCAGTGATTTCATCACTCCTATGATCTGAAATACTATAGCAATTCCAACATTTATCTTTTCTTTGCCACTAAACACCACTTAAAGTGGTACTTGATATTACTGCCATTCATATTTCCTCAGCACAAATTCTACAGTTGAAAATGTCTCCCTCCTATTTTTTTATAGTTTTTTTTTTTTTAAGATTTTAATTTTTTTCCTTTCTCTCCCCAAAGCCCCCTGGTACATAGTTGTATATTCTTTGTTGTGGGTCCTTCTAGTTGTGGCATGTGGGACGCTGCCTCAGCGTGGTTTGATGAGCAGTGCCATGTCTGTGCCCAGGATTCGAACCAATGAAACACTGGGCCGCCTGCAATGGAGCGTGCGAACTTAACCACTCGGCCACGGGGCCAGCCCCTAGAATGTCTCCCTCCTATCTGAATACATAATTAACATAAAGACTTTATTCTTTAAGTTGAAATAAAATAATTTCTCAGGCTATAAACAGCTCCTTCAGAGGTTATAATCTCCTTTGAAAGCTCTAACTAAGCACATTCTCATGATAACCAGAAGCTTCAATCTGGGAACTTCTAGAGAAACATAAAACCTCACTTTTATCCCTCCAACTTATATCCGACTGACTGGTAGGAAAACATGGTATGATTATGCCAAAGCTGGCCAAAATGGCAACCATTCTAACTTCTGTCTACTGTCAAATCCTGTTACAGAGAACAGCTTCTACTCTATGTCTGCCTGCCTTCACTGTGGTAAGGCAAAAAAAGGACACTGATTTTTAGAATTTAGGACACTACATTTTTACTAAATTTTTAATAAAATATAAAAACAAATTTCAAAATAAGGCATAACAACTGGAGAAAAAAAATAACTTTCCCAAAACTTTTCTTAAGGAAAAGTGTGAAACCGGTCACTTAAGTGTGAAGAATAACTGTTCTCAGTTTCTCTGAGGCTAGTCTACTGTTCTCTATACAGTGAAAGAAAACTAGGCAAAAGCTTTTAGCACATTTTGACTGAAGGAATATGGACTTATACTCTGGATGAAATAAATCCAGGATGCTGTTATGGCATTTAAAACACCTAAATATACTAAGGGAAACCAAATGAATCCAAAGCAATTAGAAAGAGGTAGTACTGGTGAAAATTCAATTTTTCTATCCAGACATTCATCAATTTTGTTGCACTTACCTTGGCATCATTATCCAAATAACATGCCTCATATTTATAAAATTGGTGTAAAATTATTCAAGAAAAAGGGTAGTTTGGTGCAAGGGGGAAGTAAGAGATGTTATTAACTTGCACCTAACATCGCCCAGTCAAATCTTCTTCCCTTACCTTATTAGAAGATTGTTAAGGCTACCATCAAAGAAATAATGAAAAAGGTATTGCCCAGTCAAGAGTCTAGAAAGAATACAATTTTTTTGCCAAATCACTTTCTTCCCCAGTCTAATAAAATGAACAGTTGCTTCTAGTGGGACATAATCATCATACACTGAACCAGTGTGCAAAGGTCCGCTTTTATGTTCATAGCAAAACTGATCAACAAATAACCTGATAAGCTTACCTTTTAGCATTTTCACAAACAACAAATTCTGAGAAACTTCCTTTTGGATACAGAATGTCCCTCAAACTTGCTGTGTACTCAAGAGCATACAGATATCTTTTATTAGAAAATAGTATGAAGCTTTAAGAATAAAATTTAAGGAAACTTACCAAGAACTGTTATTTTTACAGCTAAAAACTTGGGTACGTGTCTTATCCACCTACCATTTAACACCTAGTAGTGTTTCTGAATCTTTATAACCTTACTTGTGACTCAAAGGGAGCTGATAAGAACACAGCTATTTTTAAGTAAAATAGCTATTTATTCAGCCTCTTGTCATGCCAAAATGTTTTGTGCATATACCACTATAATTAGCACACCCCCTGTAACAGGCAAAATTGTACATCAAATTATATTTCATGTTACCTGATTATATAAAAATGTAAGTGAAAATGACTTATCAATTTCTTTTAGCATTACTAGTAAACAATTCAGCAGGAGATATGAGGCACAAAATCTTAGTAAAATAGGACACAGGAAGAACAATAACGTAATTCTCACTTAAATTTAACTTTGTCATAATTTGTTATGAATATACAAAGACAAACTTTTAAAACATTGTATTTACTAAGATTCTGGCAATAGCTTTATGTAACAAGACACAGCATACCAGGCCTGCCACTCAACTTGTTTATGCTAAGTCTCAGCTTCAATATGAAGCTGTTAAAAAAAAACACAAAAAAACCCCCCTGATTTTTACATGCTAAATATCTTGGCAAGTATGCCATTAAACACAGTAAGGAATTGAAGATAGAAAGAATAAGGAGTTAATAAAAGCTAAACATTACAGCCTAAACAAAAGTCATACAAAAAATAAAATAACTATTACTGGTTACATAAAATTTTCCTGACTGGTTAAAACTTAACAGTATAAAACATGCATTTTAGAATCTTTAGCTATCAAGTTCAAAAAGTACCAGTGTCTATTTCAAATGATTCCTCTCCAAAGCCAAAAGTGTAGTCAAAATTAATTCAAATGTTATAACACATTCTAATGCTAAAAAACATTCAGTATTATTGAAGTGGAGGTAAATCCCAGAGCTTTCACGCTTTCTTGTTTTGCAGAAGACTGTTTCTCTGTTTCATTCAAAGCAGCATATGACAGAGTCCAAGGATGTCACTAAGTTCAGTAAAGGGCAAGACTGCTGTACCCAGCTCTGACCTCCCCATGAAGCATGGCTACTGTGTCCACAAGAATAGGATGTGTGAAGATAAAAGGCACACTATTCTGCTAGCTAAAGAGATAGCAAACCACCCCCCACCCTAAAAGCTCCTTCCCCAGGTAAATAAAAGTATACAAGGGGAAAAAATTAAAATACACTTATCTACAGAGTAAGGATTTTGAATTATCAATGTAATCATTACTTCAAAAATGTTAACTAGAATTATCTGGTCATTTCTGATTACATCTTAATGATGTATCCAGATTCAATTTCTGTTGATTTATCATTAGATACTTCTAGTCAAAAATATTAACTTTATTCCCAAATATCTTAACCACTAGTATGACTGCAGTGCATTATCTCCCAGAGTTATTAAGCACTGGAAGAGGAAAAAAAGATGTTCAAGAAGCAGGCAACAATCATGGCCCTTTCACACAGTGGCATCTTAGTGGCTACTGAATAGTCCAAGAATAATTCTAAAAACAAGAAAATTCATGCATTTCAGTAAATATGTCATAATTTTCACAGTTGAAATTTCCTCAGCATTGCACTTTATAAAGGAATCCTGATTTTTCTTAATGTTACGGTGAGTCAGGACTTGAACTAGCAGCCTTCTTTTTCTTCTTCTTACTGTGTTTCTTATGCTTCTTTTTCTTTTTTGTTTTTTCCTGTAAAGACATCCACATTAGACATTTCTACATGGAAATACACAAATTAAAACCAACTTTACCATGGTACTTTTAAACTTCTACATAGTTATTTCTAACAATCCACACAACCAAGTAAGCTACTCAAAACATTTCTCAAAAAGTCTCAATAATCAATATCATATGATGACTAAGAGAGTGCCTGTCAATTTTCAAAATTGAAAAACTCTAAGTTATTAGCACATTAATGTAGCTTCTAACAAAATTTCCTATGGAAAATAAATTCAATTGAATCATGGTGCCAACTGCTAAATTTCACGTTACATAATTTCTAAAGTCAAAGTCATTGTAGTTACTGCAAAAGAATCCTCACACCAGAGGAAAAAACAGTTGTTTTTGTAAAATGACAGTTTCTAGAGGACAGATATATCTGCTATTTTTAAGTAAACAGGAACACAGATATTATGTACTGCTTGGACTGGTAGCACTACTTTAATTATGAAATTAACAACTACTAATGTATAAAATATTGATGTATAAAGCAGATGCTTGATTTTTAGAGGAAAATGCCACTGAAGCCTAGTAAAAGTAGTCAAATTGTGCTGGATAAAGGCAGTTGGAATTTTGCTGAACTCTGACTCTCATGACTGTTTCTGATGTAGAAGAGAAGGCAGAACTTTTAGAAACAGATACTTGGAAAGGTGGTATCAAATGACAGACTATTAGCTGACATTGGGACAAAAATAAAGACCAAGGAAAGAGAAGACATATAAGAGTAGCAAAAACAAAGTTTTCTATGCATTTCCTTATCTATTAGAACCTTTCACAATCTCCTCAGAGAGGGTTTCCCTCCCCAAAGTCACTCTCTCACATATCATCCTCTTACCTATCTTGTATTCATTGTAACAGCTCTATCAAGACCTAGAACAGTGCCTGCATAGATGCTTAATACATCCTAGCTGAACGCGTGAAACACTGAAGCAGGCAAATACAAATTACAATTATCCAAAATTAATCTTATGTCTTAAATTAATCAATCAATCTTAACCAAAGACCAAAGCAGTCTTTACCCAAATTATGTTCTCATTCAGAAAAAGTCTCTTAAATGTCACCTCGGTCTTGAAGCATATAAAATGTTAATTCTGAATCACACATTACCAGGTGAACCTTATCAGAGAAGGATCCTCATTTTAAGAGCTAGGAAAATTCTAGGAAGGGGTATTTACCCTCAAGCCTACATATGATACCGTTCTCATTTGTCTTTTACCTCTTCCTGAGAAAATGCCTTCAGAGGCATAGTCCACACTTATACTGAGTGTGCCTAGGTTACTCTGCTGATGTGGTCTGTGTTACTCTTTGATAATCTGCTATCCATTTCCTCTAGGTTTGTCTGCTTCTCATTTGGATACCACTTCTTTGCTCCTTGTTCTCTTCTTCCTTCTCTCTCCTTTCTTACTTCTCAATCTGCATAATAGCACAGCTGGCTTTGCCACGATCACAAGAATCACCTTTATTAATGAATCATTTATGTTGCCAATCCCTGCTTACTAATCACTGCAGCTTGTGCTTAGAGGTTTTTTCCATTATTACCAGATTTGGTTGATCTGGAAGTAACTCTCAAAGATGGAGGGAATCGCCATACTTGAATCTCATATTTCATATTATAGCTTAAGAAAGTCAACCAGAAGTTTGAGCTTACATTTCTAACAGTAAAATACTGAAATGGAAACAGGAGATATTTGCTACTAGGGTATTGATTCTTCCTTTTTCCTGAGCCTATTTAACTTTCTCCAACCCATTCAGTGAAGCTGCTGAAGACTATCCCTTTTCCAGTAAATACTTACTTGGTCCCAGTAAATGCAATCATGTTTTAGCATGACTCATTTTACATTACACAAAAACAGCTACACTGTTGTCTATAAAAACAAGTGATACTTGCTGTTGTTTTCTCTCGTTCTTCACTGCTTTTCTTCTTTTTCGCTCGTACCTAAAAAGTTTAAATTTTTGTGGAGAAGACAAATATGTCACTTGTACTCAAGGCATTTTTTCTCATTCCCTAATATACCTGGCATCTTTAAAATTTATAGGTAAAGAACATTTTAACCATCAAATGACATTTTAAATACTTTATTACACCTCAAATACGTGTTTTATCACAAAGAAGATTCAATGAAAAACATTTAAAGGAAAGGAAATTAAGATTTTAAATCTCTAGAGAGCTTCTCGTATAGTCCTTTTCAGCACCTAAAATTAGCTGTGAGGTACAATGGATAAAAAACATGAGCTCTGAAACAAAACAGACCAAGCTCTGAATCCTACCTCTACTATGCATTACCCTCGTTTCATCATCTGTAAAATGGATAATAACCACACTCAAGGGGAAGTGTCTGGAATAAAGTAGGTATTTCTCTTACTCTCTGGTGTTCAATAAATAGTAGCTATACACAGTGTACTCAGTATAAACCAACCAATTAAAATCCTTTTAAGTAACAATTATCACCCCATTAATATCTTATTTCAATCTTTTAAAGTGTGGTACACAATGAGTATCGATTAAATTGAAAGTTGATAAAGCTCATGTGTATTTAATGTTAAGTCAAAATGTAACATTTCGTATTAAAACAAGCACTCTAGAGAGTACTTAGGAAATTATTGCTTATTGTTGTTATTCTTGTCCTAACAATGACTGTGGGTGGTAGTAGTTTTGTTGCATCCACATTTAACCAGGCCAAGACAGGGGATGCTGTCATGCAATGTCCAGGACAGCCCTGACGTGACTTTTGAACAGCTTGCTAGACATTCATGTAATTAACCCATTTATAATATAGAAGCTAAATTTATTGTAATATGAACACAAAGTATTCTGTATAGGCTTTTAAGATAGAATGAATGTCCCAGAACTGCAAATGTCATATAAATAGGGGGAAGACTGTATTTTATTTCATTCAGAGCCTTACTGAGAATTGTTCACCATTTTGGAAATGTCATTGATGACAACGCTATTGTATGGTTTTTGAAGGGCATGTGTAATGCATCTGTTGTGTCTTAAGAGTTTTTGTCTTCTGGTGTTGGGATGCTCAAGCATTTATGTATTGAAATATAATTTAATAAAATTATACATTGTCTTGTATTTCTTATTTCTTTAGAGGATATTAATATAAAAATGTGTAGGACATATATATACACAACACATATATATAAGTAGGTAATATTAGCTACAAATTTCGTTTCACGGGGCATTACAAAATGTTGCTACAAAATGGGGTCTACAGGCTCTATTTTACAAATGAGGAAACCAAGTCCAAGAGAGAAATACTTTACAGATAACTTACAGACCTAAAATTAACTAAGAATGGACTCTAACTCCAACACAGTACAAAATCTCAGAGACGGACAGTAGAGCTGAAAGGACTGTATAGATTACCTAGCCCTACTCCCTCATTGTCTAGACAGGAAAACGGAGATCATGCCCACATTTATGCTCCACCTCATCACCTTTCCACTTCCCTAAATAGCAGTAGTTCCAAACAAAACAAGGGAATGCTGGGTTTCAATACACCCTACACTATACAGCATCTTTCATGTAATCAAAACGGTAGTATAATAAAAAGAAAATATTAGAAGAGTAAAAATATCTCAGATTGGAAAAGTATGTGACAATATGGTTAATTATAAAAATAACAGCCATATAACTATCTTCTGGAAAAATGCAAAACTTAATCTGAAATAGAACAACTTCCATTTCTTTTTCATAGTAAATCCTATTAGAAAAGTGAGTAAATCAAACATTTACAAAGTACTTCTTTTTACTAATTCATATTTATTAAATCAAATAACTAAACATTTTAAAGTGGAGAAAACGGATTTGATCATATACTTACCTCCTCAATATAATCAGATTCTGATAAGGACTCAGATGATAAAGGTTTATCTTCAGGATACATCTTTCTTTTTTTGCTGAGTCCTTTAATGTCCTATGAAAAATACACCTATCTTGACTCAAAAAGACATAATACTATGCCACACAAATTTTGTTTCTAAGTTCTATTTAACAATTCTTCCAATTATTACAAAAATTATCCATTTTCATTTTAGAAATGTCTAAAACTGGTAACATTTACCAGGATTCAGTCTTTAATTCCAATAAAGTAATGCTTTTATTAAAAAATCTGAAAGGAAATAATTACATATCCATTTAGATGTAATATCCTCCTTACTGTCTTTAATTACACATGACAGAATTTTAAAGAGTCACAAGAAACCATATAGTTGGTATAAGATTTGGGTCCCTTGTATTCTAATTCTTTTGTTTCTACCCAGTGTCGACTCAGACAGGCCTAGTGCTGCAGAAAAGAAAATCAGTGGGTAGTTATTTGTGAGAATCTAAAAGGATCTCTACACAGTAATTCCTTTAGTGCATTAAAAGTGTTAAATTCACACACAAAAAACTTCATCTCCAAGTATTTTTAATGATGAGAAAGGGCAAAACTCTGGAGAAACAGAGGGGAGTGAGACTGGAGGAGTACTTAGGGACTTAAATATATATTTTAAGAAATAAAACATCTCAACAAGATCTGAAGCAAGAATGGCAAAATGTTATTTATTAAGCTTCAGAGTGGATATGCTGGTTGTCATTTTATTATTTTCCATATACTTTTTCTGTATGTCTGAAGTAGTTCATAAATACAAAAACAACAAAACCACATAATGGAAAAATGCTCACCACCTTATCTTACAGAGAAAAAATGATACAAAATTTTATATGGCAAATCCAATTTTAAAGATATAAACAAAAAAAATCATGTAGAAAATAAACTAACAGTGATGTTCTATGTCTTAGGTTATAGGTGGTTTAATTTTGTTTCTGCAAAATAGCTTTACTATTTTGGTAGAAATGATAAATGCTCACTGTAAGAAAATTCACTCAGATCTCATTACCAGGAATTAAACATCAAGATTTTTCGACACATCTCTCTAAGTGTATATTTAGAATTTTACCTAAATACTAGCTGTTTGGAACCTGCTCTTCTCACCCAATAGTATCTTTCCAGGCCAACTACAGTGTCATTATGGCTGCCTTTGACATTCATTGAAAGTATATGCCACAATTTTCTTAACTCATCTCCTTCTGGAGGGCAGGCATATGGGCTCTTTGCTATTAAAAACAAAGTTGAAATAGAGCAAAAGGTATGTGAGTGCAAAATCTTTATCTAGTAATAACGACTAAATCAAAGACCAAAGTACCCTTCACTCAAATGATTTTCTCACTCTCCCACCACCTCACAGTCATTTTTTTTTTTTTTTTAAAGATTTTATTTTTTCCTTTTTCTCCCCAAAGCCCCCCGGTACATAGTTGTCTACTCTTCGTTGTGGGTCCTTCTAGCTGTGGCATGCGGGATGCTGCCTCAGCATGGCTTGATGAGCAGTGCCATGTCTGCACCCAGGATTCGAACCAACGAAACACTGGGCCGCCTGCAGCGGAGTGCGCGAACTTAACCACTCGGCCACGTGGCCAGCCCCGTCACAGTCATTTTTTTTATTTCACTCATTATAAATCACACTTTACCAAGAAACCTCTTTAATTAGGCTCTTTCATCAATCATATCAATCTCTGATTATCAGAATACAGTTTGTATTTTCTTTTAGAATTGCCTAAATATGTATTTTACCAACTTCTTTGTGTATGTGAGGTATTCCTTTTTAATTTTTGAAAATCACTAAGTTTTTGAATTATGTACTTGCAGTAGTTTTTATTAAGTCTGTCCATTATATTTCAACTTTGTTCATGGTTTATTTTTTGTGATCTCTTTTCTGCCATTCAGAATTAGAATTATGTGGTTAAAAGTTTCTGAGTTTTGAGGCATATAAGTGTCTATCACTCTGTACCATATATTATTTTGAAATACTTCAAAATCACAATGCAGTTGTCTTAGTATTTCATGTTAGCATATTACCAGTTTTTAGTTTCATGCAGACATTTTCTTTTAAAACACGAAAATAACCACTTATTCTATAATTGTTTGAAAATCAGGAATTAATGTTGAATTACATCACACCTTTTTGGCAACTATTAAAATCATCATACGGTTTCTTTCATTTGTCCAGTTAACATGACAAATCATATTAATAAATTTCTTATCTGTGAATTCTTGAAATTGACCCAAATTGGTCATGATGGTTTCTTTTTTCAGTGTCTTAAAGGATTTTTATTTACAAATTGATATAAAAACCACTTCTAGGTATATACCCAAGAGGAATTTCAACATACGTCCATACAGAAACTTGTACATGAACGTTTACAGCAGCTTTACTCCCATTAGCAAAAAGGTAGAAACAATTCAAATGTCCATCAACAGATGAATGGATAAACGAATTGTGGTATATACATACAACGGAGTATTATTCATCCATAAAAAGGAATGAAGTACTGCTACATGCTACAACTTGGAGGAACCTCAAAAAATTACACTAAGTGAAAGAAACCAGACACAAAAGGGGACAAACTGTATGACTGCTTTTATATGATATATTCAAAATATGCAAATCCACAGAGACAGAAAGATTAGAGGTTACCAGAGGATGGGGGTAAGGGAGAATGAGAACAGATTACTTAATGGGTATAGGTTGTTTTTAAGTGGGTGATGCACAAGTTTTGAAACTAGAGAGAGGTGGTCATTGCACAAGATTATACGTAGACTAAGTACCACCAAATTGTAATTTTAAGATGGTTAATAGCACACTATGTGAATCTCAATTTTTTTTTTTTAAAGATCAGCACCTGAGCTAACATCTGTTGCCAATATTTTCCCCTCCTTGTTCTCCCCAAAGCCCCCCAGCACACAGGTGTATATTCTAGTTGTAGGTCCTTCTAGGTGTGCTGTGTGAGACGCCACCTCAGTATAGCCTGATGAGTGGTGCCATATCCACGCCCAGGATCCGAACTGGCAGAACCCTGGCCCACCGAAACAGAGCGCGTGAACTTAACCACTCGGCCACAGGGCCGTTGCCTCAATTTTTAAAAAATGATATAAAAAGACAGAATAAAATATAGTGACACTGGTATGTAGTTTTCTTTCATTGGTAATTGCTTTCTTTAGGCTTTTATTTTTAATAATCAGAAGATTTTTAAATGCAAATCAGAAACATAAGTAGGGATAATTTAGCATTAATTATAGTTGTTATAAATGAAGATAAAACATCTACTTACAGTACTAAAAAAGATTTTCCAAAACTTATCTATGGTCACTCATTTGAAACAGAAGTCCATGTTCTTTAATTAAAAGGGCCTCCTTTAAAATGACTTGAGAAAACAAAAGAAATGCTTAATCTCCATTATTTTGAATTTTTAATCTGAGATAATCCATTAATCTACACAAATCCAAACTCTGCAGGAATACTCTTCTGATTGTTTACCTTCAACAATGAATCCAATAAGTAATTTCCTTAAATTAACAGGAAATGCCGTAACAGTAAAAGAAAGAAGTCTCAAGTTAAAAAGGGGAATACATTGTTAATTTCTTGAAGTAAATGAAGATGACAGACTATCCTAAGGCAATGTAAAATGATATTACCTTTTCTTTCTCAGTCGCATCCTTTGACTTCTTTTTCTTTTTTAAACTATCCTAAACAAACAAACATATATGTTAATCTTAAATGTAAAAGATAGAGCATTCTAAGGACAAAAACACCAAAATGGTGATTTGCTCTACGCCTGAAGAAAGTTTACTTCAATATCGGAATTTTATTCTGAAAACATAGGAGAAATGCATGTTGTGTATATAAGAGCTTGTAAGGAAATGAGGCTTCTTCATTTATCTGGCTGTCTATCAAACCCATGTACACCTAAAATGACAGATATTGTCTGTAATAACCACATGGTTTATTTTAAAATAAGACTTTATGCCATTGCCTATTTTTGCCTGTGGTGGTCACATGCACTGGAGTTCTAATTCACACTGTGCTCAGATATCTACCAATCTGCTTTCCTGAAGGAAAGGAGGCAAGAATTTCTGTTTTTTAATCCCTCAGTTCTAGCTATTAACCTCCCTGGGCCTTCTTTATCCATAAATTGAAATAACAACTACTTCATAAGGTTATTGACAGGATCGAGTTAACATGTCAAGTGCTTAGAACTGTGACTAATCCATAGCAAGCATTCAATAAATGTTAGCTATTCCCATCATTAAACAGGCTCTTCTGCTTTAAAAGACAAAGAGAAGAACCAACATTTCCTGAATACTTTCTAGACAACAGGCATTTTGTCAGAAGAAATCTCACTAGGGCAAGTAGATATCCGCCACAAAACCAGAGAAGTTGCTTTGTTCTCCTAGGACCCTAAGACAGAGTTTGTCAAATTGTGGTCCATGGACACTCCTGTATCAGAATCACAGAGGACACCTGTTAAAAACGTAGACTTTTGAGTCTACTCAGACTTATTAAAGCAGACTCTGGAGATGAGGCCCACGAATCTACATTTGTATTGCAACCTGCACGTATTTCTTACGACCACTAATGTTTGAGAGCCAAGTGTGTCTGCTAATTAGGAGAGTACAGAACAGATTTAGGTACACTAGAAAGGACACTGGACCAGACAGTGGAAGATACAGATTGAACTTCCAATTCTAAAACTAGCTATATGAATTTAAGCAAGATGTTTTTTCTCTCAACTATGACTTCTTTACAAAAACGGAAAAAATAATGTCTGCCATGCTTATCATAAAGCTGTCATGGAAATGCCGAGACATGGAGACATATATGTGAAAGTACTCAGAGAACAATTAAAAGCAATATGTAAGATATTAAGTGGTACAGAACCCCAAAGTATAAAAAATAGCATCTCATTTCTAAACTGAGAGCAATTAAAGATAGGAAAGAACTAAAAGAAAAACCTAATTACATGTCTTTCCTATCCAAAATATTGCTAATTTAAATATTACCTTACTGTCTGATTCAGTTTCTGATATGGAGCTTTCAGAAGATTTGTGTGAACGGTTCTTCTTTTTCTTTTTCCTTTTTCCTTGTTTCTTATCCTATATGAAACATTGTATTTTTAGAAACATTTGCTTTGTTTCAAAAATTTAATGATGCATCTTATTAATATCAGAACTTTATCAATGAACAAAACTTAATGAAAGAACTAGCTTGTAAATATGTTTTGCTTAATAACTAATGTAAAACATAAATTATATCACTTTCCTGCTTTATAAAGAAAAGTCAAGTTGGTACTGGTACAAAAACAGACACACAGATCAATGGAACAGAACTGAAAGCCCTGAAATAAAACCACAGATCTATGGACAGCTAATCTTCGACAAACAAGCCAAGAACATACGATGGAGAAAGGAAAGTCTCTCCAATAAATGGTGCTGGGAAAACTGGACAGCCACATGCAAAAGAATGAAAGAAGACCATTATCTTTCACCATACACAAAAATTAACTCAAAATGAATTAAAGACCTGAAGGAAGACGTGACACCATAAACCTCCTAGAAGAAAATTATAGGCAGTATGCCCTTTGACATCGGTAGTAGAAGGATCTTTTCAAATACCATGTCTACTCAGGGAGGGAAACAAAAGAAAAAATAAACAAGTGGGACTTCATCAGACTAAAGAGCTTCTGCAAGGCAAAGGAAACCAGGATCAAACCGAAAAGAACGCACCAACTGGGAGAAAATGTTTGCAAATCATCTATCTGACAAGGGGTTAATCTCCAAAATACATGAAGAACTCATACAACTCAACAACAACAAAAGAAACAACCCAATCAAAAAATGGGCAGAGGATATGAACAGACATTTTTCCAAAGAAGATATACAGATGGCCAAGAAGCACATGAAAAGATGTTCAGTATCGCTAATCACCAGGGAGATGCAAATTAAAACTACACTAAGATATTACCCTATACCTGTTAGAGTGGCTATAATTACCAAGACAAAAAACAACAAATATTGGATAGGATGTGGAAAAAAGGGAACTCGCATACACCGCTGGTGGGAATGCAAACTGGCATAGTCATTATGGAAAACAGTATAGACATTTCTCAAAAAATTAAAAATAGAAATACTATACGATCTAGCTATCCCACTACTGGGTATTTATCCAAAGAACTTGAAATCAACAATTCAAAGAGACTTATGCACCCCTGTGTTCACTGCAACATTATTCTTAATAGTCAAGACGTGGAAGCAACCCAACTGCCCATCCACTGATGACCACATAAAGATGATGTGGTATATATATACAAGAAAATACTACTCAGCCATAAAAAAAAGACAAAATTGTCCCATTTGCAACATGGATGGACCTTGAGGGTATATGTTAAGCGAAATCAGCCAGACAAACACCAACACCATACAATTTAACTCATATGTGGAAGATAAACAAATACATGGATAAAGAGAATAGATTAGTGGCTGCCAGAGGGGAAGGGGATAAGCGGGTGGGCAAAAGGGGTAAAGGAGCACGTATATATGGTGACTGACAAATAATAACGTACAACTGAAATTTCACAATGCTATAAACTATTATGACCACTAAAAAAAAAAAAGTCAAGTGAATTGAGTCAAATGTAATCCCTAGCATCTAAGTCAATTTTTAGATTTTTCAAGTCCATTTCTTCTACTGATATTTTTAAATGAACACGACAAATTTAGGAGTCTAAAAAATACACATACTAATACTTAAATATCTATTTATTCATGTCAGGACTCTCAATCATGGGTCATTTATCAAAACCAAGAAGTAAATATTTTTAACAGGTATTTCCTAACATTTCCTTTGTCATTAAAGAAATTACAGATATTTCATGAGTTATTACAGGCAAACCTTACCTCATCTTCAGAATCCGAAGAACTGCTGGAAGAATCAGAGCTTGATGAAGAAGAAGATGAATACTTGACCAAGCACAAAACAATTAAAGCTTGTGAGATGCAGGAATTTTTTTCTTTTACTAAGTCTCCCAAACACTTAACAAAATCAATCTACTGTCTGAGAAACAGATGTCATATTCATAAGACTTAAATACTGAAACGTCAAATGTCACATTTCCTCACCACAAAAACAAAAAAATTCAACAAAGTAACACCACCTGTGGCAATAAGAGTCAATTTTCCCTCTTTAACAGCAATAGAGTACGTAGTAGGTTCTAAGCAGATTGGCACCTTTCTTTTGTATCACTAATGAACAAAACCACCATAACTACCACAGCCCTCCAGGTTCCTTGACTCACGTAGAGCTAGCATACAGGTTATATAAATTATTCTTACTTTTTTTGGTAGGATCTTAACTGTAACATTCAGAAAAATGGAAAACTTTTGCTCACCCTACCAGATTTCTTCTTTTCTTTTTTCTTCCTCTAAAAGCAAACATATAAAAGTACAAACCTAAGTAAGGTGATGTGAGTTTTCAAATGTATCTATTAATAGTAGTATGCAGCATCATTATGAAAACTCAACTATGAGATTAAGAATAGCAATAAACTAAAAATGGTATTACCTGTCTTTTTTTGGATGAACTCTCACTTCCACTTAATAATTTCTCCCTGTGTTTTTCTAGTTCTTTCTTCCAGTTCTGCAAAAAGGTTATAAACACCATCAGAGGCTATCTATCCCATTCTACAGTAGCTAGTATTTAGAGAGCCACTACTTCCTTCCATCCATCCTTCCTGCCTCTCACCCATCTCAGCCTCTAATTACAGTCAAAAGATACTCCAGGCGCCAGAATCCTTTACCCTAGCACCAAAGGAGACTCTACTATCTCTTTTCAAAGAGGATACTAAGTGGTGAGAGTTCTCCGCTGTCCATTAAGAGAAGTTATATTACTGAGGCTGAGGACTTTTTTCTTTTTAACAAAGATGGTTATATTCTCTTTCCAAACAATAAAAGATGAATTAATCTAGACTGTGGCTAAAATACTATACACATGTTTGCAATGAAAACAAGAAAACATCACCATGGAAATCCCAGGGTAAGATAGGGGCATGGGGCAGGGGAAGAGAAGGGGAGAACCTAACATTCAGTAAACTTTAAGATGGTTTAAATTACTATAAGATGGTTTCCCTTTTTTTTTAAAGAAATCGTACATTTATATACAAACTTGTATTCAATATGACAAAAACACTTCTAAAATATAGAGCCCCTTAACCTAAAGAGCTATGCCTAAACCTTTGGTTTATTAAAAAATGACTTCATTTTTCTTGTTATAAGAAAAAAGATTAGTCTATTTTTTCAAAAGATACTATTTACGAACCTCATTCATTTTTTCTTCAAATTCAGCCAATGCTTTGGAGCCTTTCTTCTTCTTTTCTAGTTGTTCTTTCACTTCTTCCCTTAAAAAAGCAGAATGTACAAATAAGTTTTCGAGCAATTCAAATTAGAGACGGATGCTTACAAACAAGACAACAAAATTCCACAAATAAATTTTTCTTAATATCCTAATAAACCTCCATTCCAGTGTTGAAACATTTCAAATTACTTTGTTCACATCCTTGTAAATCAATCATAATAAAGTCTGTCAGATAACACTAACCACTCCTCTTCGAAACAGGGATTATTAAAGCTAATACACCAAACATACAACAGGCACTGTTTTAAATACATTTTTCTTTAATCCTCACAATACTGTGAAAAAATAGAGTATTATTATCCCCATTTTCCAGATATAGAAGCTGAAGCTTAAGGAAGGTGAGAAATCTGCCCAAGTGCACAGAGCTAGTAGTCTCAGGATTAGGGTGACCTAAGGTCTATTTGGCTGAACTATTATATTCTACTACTAAATCACCCATTTTATAATGTACCTCACGTGTCGTGCAGAAAACAGTTAATACAGCATACCTGACTACTTATTCTTACAAGTATTCACTTTGGCTAGCATCTGGGAACCTGAATTTTGTGAAGGTCCTTACCACTCCCTGATAAGAGTGGCTCACTATGCCTAACTATACTAAGACTAGAGTTTAGGCTGAACACTTGTACTCCTTTTGGGAGTCTGGAATTTTGACACCTGGTAGGCAGAGGCTGACTAGTCCCCAGTAAAAACCCTGGGTACACTGAAAGCCTCTAATGAACTCCCCTGGTTGGCAACATCTCACATGTGTTACCAAAAATTAAATATGTCCTGTGTGACTCCACAAGAAAGGAAGCCTTTGAAGCTTGCACCCAGTCTCCCCCGGACTTCGATCCATATGCCTTTTCCCTTAGCTGATTATGGCTGGTATCCTTTCATGGTAATAAATCTTACCCACAAGTACAACTATCCGTGAGTCCTTCTAGTGAATTACCCAACCTCAACTCCTGAAGGCTGTCTTGGGGACTCTGACACACATGTAAGATACTTGCTTGTGCAATTCCCCTTTAAAGCTCATTCTTTCCCCCATTTTTAAAGACAAATATACTTTGTTTAGGATATTTTATTTTATGGTATGTTGCAACAGTTAACAACAGCGCTCATGAACACTGTTAAGAGTTGGACATGGCTTACTAATTTAACTCCAAGATTCCCTAACATGTAAGCACAACTTTCAACTATAGTTGTCCAGCTTTCAGGGGCACTTAGAAGGATTCTAAAGCTAACAACCCTGAAGGTTGTCATGTTACCTCAGGAGCAGAGTATTTAATAAGGAAGACAGACAGACTAAAAAATAATAAAGCCAGTGCTATGCTTTATTTACAAAAGATCAGAGCCATTTAACAACAGCAAAATACCCCCAAATCAACAATTTAAAACAAAAATTTTCACAGTGGTAAATTCTAACTCATTGAAAAGCCAGCAGATAAAACCAGAAATAGGGGCCGGCCCCGTGGCCGAGTGGTTAAGTTCTCGCACTCCGCTTTGGCAGCCCAGGGTTTCACCAGTTCAGATCCTGGGCACACACATGGCACGGCTCATCAGGCCATGCTGAGGCAGCGTCCCACATAGCACAAACAGAGGCACTCACAACTAGAATACACAACTATGTACTGGGGGGCTTCGGGGAGAGGAAGAAGAAAAAAAGAAGAGATGCCAATCTTTAAAAAGAAAAACAAAACAAACAAAAAAACTAGAAAATAAAGCCTAACATTACCCTTCCTAACACACAGTTACACCTCAATGGCGGGTGAGACTATTCAAACCTACCTTTTTAAATAGCTTAGGACACTGCAAGGTTAAGGTCTATTTTAGGGGACAGAGAAGAGGTTGGTATGAAAACGTTATTTGGCATTGCTTTAGCTTTATTGGGTGATGGGTTCTCAAATGCTTGTTTTACACGCATGTATTTATTTCATATATTCAAAAGAAAGCACATATCAAATATTACTTCAAAAATTAGGTATCTGGCAATTGCTTGGCAATCAACAAACACTGTAACAGCAACCTTTAAAAAGTTTATGAAAACCAGGGCTGGCCTGGTGGTGCAACAGTTAAGTTTGCACGTTACACTTCGGTGGCCCAGGGTTCACTGGTTCAGATCCTGGGTAAGGACATGGCACCACTTGTCAAGCCATGGTGGTGGGAGGTGCCCCACATATAAAGTAGAGGACGATAGGCACGGATGTTAGCTCAGGGCCAGTCTTCCTCAGCAAAAAGAATAATTTATGAAAACCTTATCAATAGGTAAATTGTTTCACAAATACCAGGTAGGCCTTGGTCGATTCAGATAATCTTGGATCGTTGGTCCTGAAGACTGGATTGGACCCCTTGATCTGGCCATTGCTATTGGGTTCATATAGGCCTTGAGGAAAGAACAGAAATTAACTCCATTAAAATAACCAATAAAAATGCAAAAGCTCACTTATTTATTAAGCAATATTTATTATAAATGCAAACTATGTCCAAAGTATGAACAATGTGACAACCGACTTTTCATTACAAAAAACAAATTTAACGCTCTAATAACCCTCAAAAGTTTGGGAGATGAGTAATAATGCTATTTCACAGAAACTATGTTTTTACCAGACATTTGATGAAAATAATAACGATACCTCTTTCTTACTGTGAGATGGCTTTATAGTGCTTTCTCCTAAAGCCCAATGAAGGTGATAAATATTATGCTCACTGACAAGTAAAGAAACTCAGTTCCAAAGAAGTGAAAGAAGATTTAACTCTAAATCCACTGCTTATTCTACTATATCTTCCACCTCAGGAAATAGTATGCCATACTGATGGCAATTTTATTCACAAGTTGTTAACATTAAAAATTAAATTATGCACAGGCAACAAAAGAAAAAATAGATAAGCTGGACTTCTTCAAAATTAAAAATATTTGTGCATCAAAAGACACTATCAAAAGAGTGAAAAGATAATGCACAGAAAGGGAGAAAAGATTTGCAAATCATATATCTGATAAGGGATTAGTATCCAGAATGCACAAAGAAATCCTCCAACTCATAACAAAAAACCCAAACAACTCAATTAAAACGCGCACAAAGAACTTGAACTGACATTTCTCCAAAGAAGATATACGAATTCCAATAAGCACATGGAAAGATGTTCAACATCACTAGCCATTAGGCAAATGCAAATCAAAACCACAATGAGATGCCACCTCGCACCCACTAGGGAGGCTATTATCAAAAACGAAGAAAAGAACAAATTTTGTCAAAGATGTGAAGAAAATGGAACCCTTATGCATTGCTAGTGGGAATATAAAATGGTGCAGCTGTTGTGGAAAAGTCTGGTGGCTCCTCAGAAAGTTAAACACAGAGTCACCATATGATCCACCACCTCTAAGCGGAATTGAAAAAGAACTGAAAGCAGGGACTCAAACAGATACTTGTACACCACATTCACAGCAGCATTACTCACAACAGCCAAAAGACAGAAACAAGACAAATGTCCACCTACAGGAGAATGGATAAACAAAATGCGGTATATGCATCAACGGAATATTATTCAGCCTTAGAAAGGAACGAAATTCTGATACACGCCATAACATGGATGAAGCTTGGAAACATGCTAACTGAAATAAGCCAGACATAAAAGGACAAACACTGTATGATTTCACCCATATAAGGTGCTTGGAATAAGCAAATTTATAGACAGAAGGTAAATAGAGGTTACCAGTGCTGAGGGGAAGAGGTGAGTGGAAGTTACTGTTTAATGGGTCCAGAGCTTCTTGTCCAGGATGATGAAAAAGTTCTGGAAATGAGTAGTGGTGACAGTGACACAACATTGAATGTACTTCATGCCACTGAACTATACACTTAAAAATGGTTAAAATGGTGAAATTTATGTGATGTACATTTTAGCACAATAAAAAAATCTACAAAAAATTAAATTATGCTCTGCATCCTGCACTTAGTAGAGCAGAAAGACACATTTTTAGACATGTTTTTCAAAAACATATTGAGACAAAATAAAGCAGACTTGTTGATGACAGTGTTGAACAAAGAGATGTTTTATTAAAATCATTTTGCTGACAGAAAATCTAGTTTTTAATTCATAGTCAACCTCTTGATCCTCACATTTAATTTTCCAAATTTAATTTAACAAACATTTATAAAAACTCTTATAAAAGTAGTTTTAAGTAAAAAGAATTTTGGTTGAAAACGACTGGTCATGTGTCGCTTAACAATGGGGACATGTTCCAAGAAACGCATTGTTAGGTGATTTCGTTGTTGTGCAAGCATCATAGAGCACACTCACACAAACCTGGATGGTACGGCCTACGCTATATGGTACTAAACTTATGGGACCACTGTCATATATGTGGTCCATTGTTGACTGAAATGTCGTTACACAGCACATGACTGTATTGCCAAGGTTGATTTTAAGGCCATAAACCTAATACTTAACATTCCAAAAGAAGTGAAATGAAACAATGTTATTTGTTATGTTTTACTTAACAAAATCCGTAAAAATGACAAACATTTCCCATCTTCACAATAAATAATAGTCATATATTTCCAGCTCTCTCTGGCAGAGTACACAACGTAAAGTCACTATAAACAACACATACAGAGAACTATTTCCATTCAATTGGTCACTGCCTAATTACTTGAGATGAAAAAGGTAAACCTTTAACACAATTTTCTTACAGGCAGGAATGAATGCTAGAGCTCCTAAGGCTGGAGATGTTTAGAGGATAAGGGCTAGACGTTACACCCTCATATATTTCATTCAACTGACTTTGCTAAGAATTTCAATCAGTTCATGTAGAAATATGACAACGAGAGAGGCTGCAACAGAGGAATTATGGCTCAGCTAATGACACTGACAATCCTAATAACCAGAAGCAAGTACAACGTGCAAGTTAAGTTCATCATTTTTAAAAGAGAAGCGTAACATCTATCACCTCATTTCTTTTGTATCATGTCATAATTTTAGCAATACCTAGTGATAAAACATTTTAAGTTTAAAATTGCAAAAACTGTTTACTTCCAAAGAATGCAAATATATTCAGGATCTTCAAAACTAAATTACTAAAATAGGGAAAACTGAACACACTCAACTAGTCATCAAATTGAGATTCATTAAATATATTAAAAGTATACTCCCAAAATGAAATACTGTGTAGTCATTAAAAAGAGTGAGGTAGATGTACTGTTACTGATACGGACAGATGTCCAAGATTTCTCAAGTGAAAAGGAAAAGAAAGGTACCCAAAAATAAGATACTATTTTAATAAATAGCTATAATTACTAAAAATCTAGATCTATGTGCACTAAAATGTAAAGGGAGATGCCTACTTTCATCATTTCATACAGTGGAGAAAAACATTTTTAAATAACTCATTACCTTTATAAAAGAAAAAAACCCCAAAAAACTACACACAAACTTTATCATACTATTAATGATAAACAAAATAAGAAAAATTCAACCACAATGCTGCTGCTCCGATTCAAGAGCTGAACTGTCTTCAAGTAAAAATTTACAAATAGTACAATGGTAATTTTTTATTCTAATTTTAAAAAAATCACAACACAACATTTAACACGTTTTAGTCTTCAAATTTTGTAGCTTATATCTTAAAAGCATATTAACATTTTTGTGTCAATGTCTACTGTGAAACTGCTTTTCCAAAGTACACACCAGTCTATCTTACTGTTTATCTTTCAGAGAAAAATAAAATAGTGAAGTATATTCCCATGCTAAGACTATTAGTTATACACAATCTATGGTACAATTACAGGAACTATCATTGAGTATGCAACAGGCTTAACTTTCAAGCTTTTGACCATAAACACTGTCCTCAGCCTGCTAAGTACACTCCAAATATCTCCATTATTTATCTCAATTATAACAGCAATGTGCTAGGTTCCCTGCAAAACACTTGGTAGTTTGTGCTCATAATCATTAAGCAACAATGCTTCTTTTTACTAAGGAAAACAGCAAGGTTTTTAAAACAAAAAAAGTACCTTACAAAGGTAAAGCTTTTTCACTTATGCATCAGTGTGAAAAATAATGCTCCTAACATTAAGGGGGTGGGTGGTTAGGTATCAGTAAAAATAAAGAAATTGGGAGCCAGCCCAGTATCGCAGCGGTTAAGTGCACACACGTTCTGCTTGGGCGGCCCGGGGTTTCACTGGTCCAGATCCTGGGTGCAGACACAGCACCACTTGGCAAGTCATGCTGTGGTAGGCGTCCCACATGTAAAGTAGAGGAAGATGGGCACAGACAGTAGCTCAGGGCCAGTCTTCCTCAGCAAAAAGAGGACTAGCAGCAGACATTAGCTCAGGGCTAATCTTCCTCAAAAATAAATAAATAAATAAAAATAAAGAAATTGTGCAGTTTCTTGAAACATCTCACTATGACTTAACTGCTTTAAGTACTGTGACCCTATAAAGTCAAATGCATTCATATGTAACTAGAATTATCTGTGGCTCCAAACCGCTGCATGAGTTTGGGTAACCAAACAATTTGTTTTTGAAACTCAGAATGGCAAACTGAGCTGGAGGGAATACATAAGTGGGCAGGTTGAAAAGAGCAATGCAGTACAACTGCTAAGGACTAAATGTGCAGAACTTCAACTGTTACTTTGATTACCTACTTTTATCTAGAAAGTACATCTGTTTAGAGGGCACAAAGTAACAGAAAAGAACGTGAAGGTAACTTCTGTTAAACAACGGGCACAAAGGATGACCATCATAAACTCAAGAGCCCTTTACAAATCTTGAGTATTAAAATGTTCAGTTAAAAAAAAAAAAACTGTTCAAGAATGCACCATATCAGAGTGAACTCTAAAGTAAACCATGGACTTGGGGTGAAAATGACGTGTTAGTCTAGGTTTACTGGTTGTAACAAATGTACCACTCTGGTGCAGGTGTTGAAGACGGGGGAGGTTGAGCCCAACTATGCGGAGGAAGTAGAGGGGAACTCTCTGTACTTTCTGCTCAACTTTACTGCGAATCTAAAACTGCTCTAAAAAATAAAGTCCATTTAAAAAAAAAACTTTCAAACTGAAATTTCATGGCTTTTTAAGAAAGCAATCCTGTCATCTTTAAAACTATGATTTTATCGTCAATGCAAGAAGAAAATGCCAGTATTTTCAGAGGCAAACATTCAAAAAATCAAGAGTAATGATGCACTGAACTAAGTATCAGATGACCCAAATTATAGTCCCAGTTAAACAGATCCTTCACTTCCTCCATGCAACGAGGAGACCGAATTAAACAACCTGTCTTCTACCTCTTAATTTTATGTTTCCATTCTCACATCCTTCGAAGCACAAACAAAATGTTACCAGAACATTGTGCCAAGACAGCATACCAAATAACACGTAGAGCCCAAAGTTATTATCAAAATGCTCTGGTAAATAAAGCTCATTTGAAAAGTTTTTCTAATGCTCTAAAGAGATGTATAAACCAACACTTTTTCCCAGTAAAACAAAACATCTTAGGCCTCTGTATGAAACTGCATCCAAGCTCTGGCAATTTCAAGATTCAAGGCCCAAGGGCATTAAGAGCCCAAACACTCAACACTTCAAACCTAAGGATGCTCCAGCAGAAACCATCTCAACTCCATGAGAATCAGGATATCACAACAAGGTCTGACCTCTGTCCAGCCAGGAAAGCAGGAGAAAAGAACATTCCTCAACCTCGTAATCAAGATTCACTACTGTGGTTCCTGGATATCTTTGATTATCAAGACTATATAAAATTAAAACAAATGTTTATCTTAGATGGGAAATGTCATCATTTCATAAAAGTAAAGCTCTTGTAGCACTTCCCACACACCCAAAAAACCGCAAAGGAAATAATCGTTGAATTAAAAAGCTGGTTCATTAAGTTTTGTACATTAGCTTTACCTCCATTTATTTTTTTCATGTTACTGCAGAGTGGTTAAAACTCTGTCAAAGACAACCCCAAGAACTGTAAGTTTGCAACCTAAACTTATTGCTAATCCCTTATGTTTACTGCCCATCCAAACTGATTCAAACTTGGGCTTTCCAAACCAACCTAGAAGCCATCTAGAACGCCTCCTTCCCATCTCCACCTACCCAAAGTACTTTCTTTCCTGAATGTCCTCAGAACCTGGAATTTCTGTCAGATATCATTTCTTATTCTACTACTTATTTATGTATCTCTTTTACTACAGTAATAACTTTCATGCCAAACATTCCCTGGCCATCTTGCCTTTTGTGGTCTCAATTATTCTGCAGGGTTGTGGATAACCAGTGAGCTCATTTTACAGATGAGGACACTGAGGCTGAGAGAAGAAAAGCAACTTGTCCTAGGTCCCCCAACTCCTGGGGGACCAAAACTGACATTCTAGTCTGCGCCTGACTCCAAAGTCAACTATTTTCACGCCATTCATTCCTTCACAGGGCCAGCCTACGAGGTGCCAGGCGGCGCTGGGCACAAAAAGCCAAACGCTTCCATCCTGGTTCTCAACAGGAGCTCTCCTGCCGCTAGGACTGGGGGGCGCTGCCGGCTCCCGGGTGCAGGGACCGCGTCCGAGGCCTCCGCGCCTCCATACCCCCCGTCCCCCGCACAAGAGGGGCGCGGAGACGGGGTGGGCGACTCAGAGGAGGTGAGTCCTGGCGCCTCCATAGGCCTCAGACTTCGCACTAACGTACTGGAGGAGACAGGTCTCCCTGAGCCCTTGCAGCTCTTTAAAAAAAAAAAACACTGCTGGCCCGAGAGCGGGAGGGAAGGGAGCCAGGGAGCACTGCCAGAGGGTGCGGCGGGGTTGGAGGTGGTAGAGGAAAGATGCGGACCAGAAAGAAGAAGAAAGAGGGAGGAGACGGTGGGGGACTCCAAGGCGCCAACAGCGTGCACGGCGCACGCGCGTCGGGGCCCGGCGGCGGTCGGGGGAGCTGGGTCTCCCGGCTCGAGGTCCGAGCGCCGCCGCTGACCCTTAGGCCAGGCCGGGAAGAGCGAGGGGTCACGCTCTCCAGCTGCCGGGCCCCGCATCGCCCCGTTGTTTCCCCCCAGGTACTCACCACCCGATTGTCCCGCTTCCCCATAGTGGTGGACTGAGAGCACAGTCAGACGCCGAGAGAGACGAGGCCAGCTAGGCGACCGACACGGGCCCGCCGCAGGTCCTTCTGTCGACTCCCCACCCCGCCCAGAGAGCGGCGCCGTGCGGACCGGGTGGCCGCGCCCAGACACAGCGCCACCTACCGCCGCGGAGGAGAGGCCGGCGCCGGCGATCACTCACAGTTCCCAGGGGTCGCCTGGGGGATTCCTGTTCTTTGTCACCCACCTAGCAACAGGGGGGCACTTCTCAGTGCAACAGCCTCACGAGGCATCTCACCTCCGTTTGGCCTTGGGTTGTTTTTCTCCCTTCCATTCCTGATACGCGGAAATACTCATTCTAGGGGATACAAAGATTATTCCAACGCTTATTGTGTGCTTAACATAGTGCTAGTGCTAGTTGTGGGACTAAAGTGAGGACCAGGACAGACGTGGTCCCTCACAGAGTCCATCAAGTAGGGGTGAGGGGGAGGAGACAGTGCTGTCATGGATGTTGCTAACGAAATCGCCCTTTAAGTTCAATTCAATTCGATTCATTCATCACCCATGCATTCATTTCACACTAATTTTTGAAAATCTACTTTGTACAATTCACTAACCGAGTCATTGGAAGCTGGATCTGGGACAGGACACAAAGATGATTAAGATACAATCCCTACCTTCAAGGGGCCTGTTTATAACCTAGTAGGGGAGACAAACATAGACAGGGCTAACTTTACTGCATGGCGTGTCATAATACTGTCAGTACAGTATTAAAACTTCAAGGGAGGTGATCGAGGCTCCAGAGAAAGAGTCATTATATTTATTAAGTATTTATAGACCTGGATAAAGCTTGGCCCATCTTAGTACAGTCATTAGTAAGTCATTGAAAATTAATTTGGATCTTCTCTGGACTCTTGGAAAATGGCAAAATGGGCTTACACTCATTACATGCAAGGAAATTCCTTAAAGTCATCCTTCCCAATCTGTCTCCCTCCCTCCCTTTCTCACACTATGTTGCACAACAGATGCTTCCAACTCCCATTTTCTCTCTCAAAACTTCCCCAAACTCTCTCAAATGCAGCCATTGGTGGTTCTACTCCCCACTAAACGTCCATTTTCCCGAGTAACTCACTTTGCCTTTCACTGTAAATTGGGCCTCCAGTCCTTCATGTCTCTTCCTCCTCCATTACCCCTGACTTAAGCTGGGGACTCTGACCAAAGACAGGCTTCTCTGTATGCACAAGAGGAAGAAGAGAATGTGTGAATATTACAGGTTTTTTTTCATGGCTCAATTACAGTGTTTTTAATATTCCAGGCTCTTTATAGATATTATTTCTGACACTTCAACATAGTATGATAACACCTGAGGGAGAGTAGAGTTTTTTCCTCCTTAGCTCTTTCTTACCTTTCTCTTCCTTTGACTGATTATACAGGATACAGAGAGTTTTAAAAAAATATAATAATGCCATAAGTCAACAGAAGGGTTTGTGTTTCCTACAGATGTCTCCCCCTCTGACAGTGTACACAGCCCCTCCCAGGTGGAGCATGGATCTGAGAGGAGAACAGAGAAACAGGAAAATGACAGAGAAGCACGTAGAGATAATGAAGAATGCCAAAGCTATTGAGAGCTCTTCTGAGTGGACTACGTAAAGACGGGATCAGTCTTGGCTTTCTCAGGTTATAGCTCACAGTGACTCAATGAGAAGAATAAGGAAATGCTTTCCACATCCTCTATACATGTGTGATCTTCTAATAAACACATTTACCTTCTAGCTATGACCTACATGCCCTCCCACATGTTCTAGGCATAACCAAGTGATTACATTCCATTTTTCAGACGAGAAAAACTGAGGCTAAAAGAAGCTGAGTAATTTGCCCCAGTTTCCATACCTAGAAAGTGGAGAAGCTCAGGATTCAAATGCGGGTGTGACAAACTTGAAAGCATTTGCTTTCCTTACAGCACCACACTGCTGTGGGACGGGTGAAGGAGGATTGATAAGTGGCATTACAGATGGACTATGAAGGTGAACAGACTTCCCATAAAGGAGCTGAGATGGAAGGACATTTCAAACAGAGGGAACAGCCTGAGTAAAAAGAAAGGCAATGCGGTCAGGTGCGGCAGCATAGACCACGTGTAGTAGAAGGGAAACCAGGCTGGAAAGGTGTATCGGAGCTGGAGGCAAAGGGCCTTGAATATCAAGGGAAGAAATTTTACTTTATTCTGCAGGCAAACCTTTTTGAACAAGGGAGTAACACGAGCATTGATGAAAGGCAAAGCTTTAAATAGTGAAGGCCTAATAATAATAGTAATTCACTGGGGAGGGATTGTCAACTCAAACAGCATTCAAAGATTTTAACTCGAATAGTATCTTTAACATTAAGTACACTTGGACGAACTTGGGTCTGTATTCAAATTTAATAATATAGTTGAATTTCATATACTTTTCATTGTTGTTGTGTGGAGACTTAAGAATTTCAACAAGGGAGAGAGACACAGAAACCCAATTCACAAACCCAAGTGTCTGTTCTTTGGGTGGGCATATTCCTAGACTGGAGATGGAGGCATAGAGCTTTCATTTTTGAAGACAATAGCCAGTGTGATCATCCAACTATATTAACCAATATATTAACCAACTATATTATTATATATATATAACGTTCCATCCAAAAACAGCAGAATACACATTCTTCTCAAGTGCACATGGAACATGCTCAAGGATAGAGCATATGTTGGGAAACACGGCAAGCCTCAACAAATTTAAGAAGACTGAAATCATATCAAGCATTCTTTCTCACTGTAACACCATGAAACTAGAAATCAGCTACAAGAAAAAAGCTGGGAAAGTGACAAATATGTGGAGACTAAACAGCATGCTACTGAAAAACCAATGGATCCTTGAAGAAATCAAAGGAGAAATTAAAAAATATCTGGAGACAAGTGAAATCACCATAGACAAGAGAAAATACACCATACTAACTCATATGGGATGCAGCAAAAGTGTTCCTAAGGGGAAAATCATAGCAATACAGGCCCACCTTAACAAACAAGAAAAATCTCAAATAAGCAATCTTAAACTACACCTAACAGAATTAGAAAAGGAACAAACAAAGCCCAAAGTCAGCAGAAGGAGAGAAATAATAAAAACGAGAGCAGAAATAAATGAAACCAAAACCAAAAAAATGGCAGGAAGGATCAATGAAACTAAGTGCTAGTTCTTTGAGAATATAAACAAAATCGACAAACCCTCAGCCAGACTCAGTAAGAAAAAGAGAGAAGTCTCAAATACATAAAATTATAAATTAAAGAGGAGAAATTACAACAGATACCACAGAAATACAAAGGATTATAAGAAAATACTATGAAAAACTTTATGCCAATAAATTGGACAATCTAGAAGAAATGGACAAATTCTTAGGCATATACAACATCCCAGAACTGAATCAAGAAGAAAAAGAGAAGCTGAATAGACCAATCATAAGTAAAGAGGTTGAAACAGTAATCAAAAACCTCCCCAGAAATAAAAGCCTAGGACCAGTTGGCTTCTCTGGAGAATTCTACCAAACATTCAAAGAAGATTTAATACCTATCCTTCTCAAACTATTCCAAAAAACTTAAGAAGATGGAACATTTCTTAACACATTTTACAAGGCCAACATCACCCTGATCCGAAAGCCAGACAAGGACAATACCAAGAGGGAAAATTACAGGCCAATATCACTGAGGAACATAGATGAAAAATCCTCAACAAAATATTGGCAAACTGAATACATCAATATATTAAAAGGATCATTCACCATGATCAAGTGGGATTTATACCAGGAACACTGGCGTGGTTCAACATCCACAAGTCAATCAATGTAATACACCATATTAACAAAATGAGGAATAAAACCCACATGATCATCTCAATAGACACAGAGAAAGAATTTGACAAGATCTAAATCCATTTATGATAAAAACTCTCAATAAAATGGGTACAGAAGGAATGTACCTCAACATAATAAAGGCCATATATGACAAACCTACAGCCAACATCATACTCAATGGGGAAAAACTGAAAGCCATTGCTGTGAGAACAGGAACAAGACAAGGGCACCCACTCTTGCCACTCTTATTCAATGCAGTACTGGAGGTTTTGGCCAGAGAAATTAGGCAAGAAAAAGGAATAAAAGGAATCCAAATAGGCAATGAAGTGAAACTCCCACTGTTTGCAGATCACATGATTTTACATATAGAAAACCCTAAAGAATCCATTGGAAGTCTGTTAAAAATAATCAACAACTACAGCAAAGTTTCAGGGTACAAAATCAAATTACAGAAATCAGTTGCATTTCTACACCCTAATAATGAACATAAAAGAAAGACAACTCAAGAATACAATCCCATTTACAATTGGGACAAAAGAATAAAATATCTAGCAATAAATTTAACCAAGGAGGTGAAAGATCTACACAATGAAAACTGTATGACATTATTGAAAGAAATTGATGATGACATGAAGAAATGGAAGGATATTCCATGCACACGGATTGGAAGAATAAACATAGTTAAAATATCTATACTACCTAAAGCAATCTACAGATTCAATGCAATGCCAATCAGAATGCCAATGACGTTCTTCACGGAAATAGAACAAAGAATCCTAAAATTCATACGGGGCAACAAAAAAGCAATCCTGAGAAAAAAGAACAAAGCTGGAGGCATGACAATCCCTGTCTTCAAAATATGCTACAAAGCTATCGTAATCAGAACAGCATGGTACTGGTACAAAAACAGACACACAGATCAATGGAACAGAACTGAAAGCCCTGAAATAAAACCACACATCTACAGACAGGTAATCTTTGACAAAGGAGCTAAGAACATACAATGGAGAAAGGAAAGTTTCTTCAATAAATGGTGTTGAGAAAACTGGACAGCCACATGCGAAGGAAGGAAAGTAGATCGTTATCTCTCACCATACACAAAGATTAACTCAAAATGGATCAAAGACTTGAAGGTAAGATGTGAAACCTTAAAACTCCTAGAAGAAAATAGAGGCAGTACACTTTTGACATCAGTCTTAGAAGGATGTTTTCAAATACCATGTCTACTCGGGCAAGGGAAACAAAAGAAAAAATAAACAAGTGGGACCATCAGACTAAAGAGCTGCAAGGCAAAGGAAACCAGGATCAAAACGAAAAGACAACCCACCAACTGGGAGAAAATATTGGCAAATCATATATCTGACAAGGGGTTAATCTCCAAAATATTTAAAGAACTCATACAACTCAGCAACAATAAAAAAAAACAACCCAATCAAAAAATGGGCAGAGGATATGAACAGACGTTTTTCCAAAGAAGATATACAGATGGCCAATAAGCACGTGCAAAGATGTTCAGCATTGCTAATCATCAGCGAAATGCAAATCGAAACTACAATTTGATATCACCTTACACCTGTTAGAATGGTTATAATTACCAAGACAAAAACCAACAAATGTTGGAGAAGATGTGGGGAAAAGGGAACCTTCATACACTGCTGGTGGGAATGCAAATTGGTGCAGTCACTATGGAAGAAAGCATGGAGAGTTCTCAAAAAATTAAAAATAGAAATACCATATGACCCAGCTATCCCACTACTGCATATTTATCCAAAGAACTTGAAATCAACTATTTAGAGACTTATGCACCCCTATGTACATTGCAACATTATTCTTAATAGTCAAGACGTGGAAGCAGCCCAAGTGCCCATCGACTGATGAACAGATAAAGGTGTGGTGTAATATATACACACACACACACACACACAATGGAATATTACTCAGCCATAAAAAAGGACAAAATCATCCCATTTGCAACAACATGGATGGAACTCGAGGGTATTATGTTAAGCGAAATAAGCCAGACAAAGACAAACACTGTACAATTTCACTCATATGTGGAAGATAAAGGAACACATGGATAAAGAGAACAGATTAATGGTTACCAGAGGGGAAGGGGGTTTAGGGATAGGCATAAGGGGTAAAAGGGCACATATATATGGTGACTGACAAATAATAATATACACCTGAAATTTCACAGTGTTATAAACTATTATGACCTCCGTGAAATAAAATGAAATAAAATAAAAAAAGAATTTGAGGGTCTGGCGCCATGGCCCAGTGGTTAAATTCATTCACTCCGCTCGGTGGCCCGGGGTTTCACCAGTTTGGATCCCAGGCGTGGATGCGGCACTGCTCATCAGGTCATGCTGAGGCAGCGTCCCACATCCCACAACCAGAGACACTCACAACTAGAATATACAACTATGTATTGGGGAGCCTTGGGGAGAAGGAAAAAAAAAGAATTTGAGTTATGAAAACCAAGTAAGCACTCACTTTAACAAACCCCTGGTTCAATAGTGTTAATGGACAACGGCAGTGGAAGTTACCAAGTTAAATGAGCCAGAAAGGAAAATTCCCGATGTTCATGAGAGCTTCAGCTGAATCAGTGCATTTTTGTTTCACTATAATTCTCCTCTTGTTCCATCCCTACTGAGGTGACTCACAAGCTACAAAAGTTCTTGGCCAATTACGTCAGGTTGGCTTTTGTTAGCCCTGAAAGAGAACACCTTTAATTTAACAAAAGTCAGCTTTATCGCAGTATAATCTACGTATACTAAAATTCACCAGTTTAAAATGTACAGTTTGATAAGTTTTGACAAATATATAGTCATGTGACAGTCACTACAATCAGGACAGAGAACATTTTCGTTTCTCCGAAAAGTTTCCTTGTGCCTTTTTGGAGTTAATCCCCTTCCCTGTCTCCCAGCCCCTGGAAATCACTCATCTGTTTTCTGTCACTATGGTTTTGCTTTTTCTAGAATTTCATATAAATGGAATCAAATAAGTGGTAGCCTTTTGTGTCTGACTTCTTTCACTTACAATGCTTTTGAGATCACCCATGTTGTATGTATCAACAGTTGTTCCTTTTTATTTCTAAGTAGTATTCCATTGTATTTATAAATCGCTATTTGCTTATCTATTGACCTTTTAATGGACGTTTGGATTGTTTCCAGTTTTTGCCTATTATGAATAAAGCTGCTATGAACATTCAGACATAGGTGTTTGTGTGCACATCTGTTTTCATTTCTTTTGAGTAAATACCTAGAATGTATTTACAATACACTGTAAATATGTTGAATTGAATTGTAAGTGTATGTTTAACTTTAACTCCTCAACTCTTTCCAGAGTGGCTGCATCATTTTGCATTAGTGAGATCAACGGCAAAAGTTTCAGTTCCATATCCTCATCTACACTTGGTGTTGTCAAATCTTAAATTTGTAGCCATTTTAGTATGTGTTTAGTGATAGCGTATTGTTATTTTGATTTACATGTCCCTAATCACCAATACAATTGTTCACATTTCAGTGTTTTATCCTCTTTGGTGAAGTGTCCTTTTAACTCTTTTGCCCATTTAAAAAAGTGGATTATTTTTCTGAATACCAATCCTTTGTCAAAATATTTTTCTCTCAATCTGTGGTTTACCCTCTCATTTTCTTAAGAATGTCTTTCAAAGAGCTAAAGTTTCAAACTTTGATGAAGTGCCATTTATAAACTTTCCATTTGTGTCCTATCAAAGAAATTTTTGCCTAACCCAAAGTCACAAAGATTTCTTTTTATGTCTTCTGCAAGTTTTATAATTTTAGCTCTTATGTTTAGGTCTGTGATGCATTTTGAATGACCTTTTTTTCATGGTGTGAGGTAAAGGTTAAAGTTCATCTTTTTCCCGTATGGATATCCAATTTCTCCAGCACCATTTGTTGAAAAGATTGTCCTTTCACCATCAAATTACTGTATTATTTTGCTAGGGCTACCACAACAAAGTGCCACGGACGGGTGGATTTAGCAGCAGAAATTCATTTTCTCACAGTTCTGGAGGCTAGAAGCCCTAAATCAAGGTGTCAGCAGAGCCATGATCCCTGTGAAGACTTTATAGAAGAATCTCTCCTTGCTTCTTTTAGCTGCTGGTGGCCCCAGGCATTCTTTGACTTGGGGTTGAATGAATGAGTGAATGAGTTTCTACTGACCATATGACTTAAATCTAATTGTTGACACATGCAGATAGACGCAGGCACAGTACTGCTCTTGAAAGCATTGTTTTATACAGGGAAAACTGGGGGTATGGTGGGGAGAAATCTCTATCAATAGAGGATTGGCTAAGTAAATTATAGTACATTTACACAAAGTCACCCTATACAGTCATAAGAGATGGTGATGTAGATTTGTATTTATTGAAATGACAAGTTATCCAGGATATCATGTAAAGCAACAAATGACCAAATCCCAAAGCACAACTGATTGAATGGGACCCATCTTCATGGTGTAAAATTGTATTCACATATTTTACATGTATCTATGTAAAGCTAGGTATCTAGAAATTATCAAAATATTAGCAGTGATTTCATCTAGGTGGTGAGATTTCAAGTAATTTTTTC
The DNA here is from genome assembly GCF_021613505.1 of Equus quagga. Taxonomy (NCBI): domain Eukaryota; kingdom Metazoa; phylum Chordata; class Mammalia; order Perissodactyla; family Equidae; genus Equus; species Equus quagga. The sequence goes on from NC_060274.1 coordinate 61,207,967, forward strand.
TTGGTAGTTTTTGTATTCTTTAGGTATTTTATGGTAAGAACGTAATAATTTTATTTTGGCAGTTACATATAAGTTGTCCCGTCAGGGGAAACTCATTCATTCATTCATTCAATACTAATTGAACTTCTACTGTGTTCCAGGCACCTCTAGACCCCATAGCGTGCAATCATATTTCTTTCTTATGTGTTATATGTAGCCTTATTCCAGAACTATTTGAAGCTGACCACATCATCTACTTCTCACTTGGAGATAAAAATGACTTGATGAAACAAGATACAGTTTGCATGGCATGACCCAGAATGCCTGGCACTTGGGGGTTTTGCTGAATGTTAATTGGCTCCCTTCTCCTCTTGAGAGTGCCATTTTTGCTACACCTACAGTTAACTAACACTGTATCACAATGAAATGCAACAAGTAGGAGTGAGGATTTATTATTACTAACCATCACTATTGAACCAATGCCTCTTGACGCTTCTGCTGCTGTATCAGATGCTCTTTGAAAGTTGAGGCCAGTAGCAGATGTTCAGTGAATATGAGTAAACTTGACTTTCCTTTGCAGCTTTCTGAATACACAGTCAAAATAGATGTTTTCCAGTGAGGAATCCTGGAGACCACAGGAGGTACAGCATTTAGAACAACGGGCCCCATTCCAAGTGCTAATGTCTCCTCTCAGCTGTAACAGTGCTTCTCAAAATTTTCCCCAGGGGAGTGAATTGTACCGAGAGGAGCTGGTGGTATAGTGTTACACAGTTATTAAAATCATAAAATGTAGGGGCTGGCCCCGTGGCCGAGTGGTTAAGTTCGCGCGCTCCGCTGCAGGCGGCCCAGTGTTTTGTTGGTCCGAATCCTGGGCGCGGACGTGGCACTGCTCATCAAACCACGCTGAGGCAGCGTCCCACGTGCCACAACTAGAAGGACCCACAACGCTGAGGCAGCGTCCCACATGCCACAACTAGAAGGACCCACAATGAAGAATATACAACTACATACCAGGGGGGTTTGGGGAGAAAAAGGAAAAAAAATAAAATCTTTAAAAAAAAATTAAAAAAAATAAATAAAAAATAAATAAAATCATAAAATGTCCTTTAAGTCATCTATATTTGAATTTTGCATCCTATTCCACAATGTCTTTTTTATACAGTTTTAAAATAGCGTCTTTCTTTAACAAAAAATGTTTTTCTCTTCTAAGTAAAAGTGACACTCGAGGAAGGCAGATCTCGTTTATTGGGAGCTTTGTATTCTCCCTTGTATACCCCAGGTTTCTGGGAACCCCAATTTGAAAAATGCAGGCCCTACTATTTTTGCTCTTATCCACGCTTAAATGAGGACACTATTCTTCCACTTTGCTTTTCAATAGCTTGAAACTACAATACAGAGCAGGGGCCGCAAGCTGCAGTGCTGATAGCCAGGCGGCCACCGTATTAGGATTTCTGCTGCACAAGGAATAGAAATTTACTTGAGCTACATAAGTGGAGAAACAAACCAACAAACCAACAAACCTGGAGGCAGACTTCCTCATAGGGATATGGGGAGTTTCAGAGACCAGAGAACAGGAGATAAAAGGCTGTCTGGATTCAGTCTCTGCACATTTCCTTCTCTCTCCACAGATCGGCTCCCCACGATTCTCTGTGCACATGAGGAGAAACATGGCTGCCTTCAGCCCTGAACTTACAGATGTGTAAGAGATTGACACACAGTCAGTCTCTTGGTCCCACATCCCATGGCATACTCTGGTTGCTTCATCTGCTATGTCCAGGAAAACGGTGTTTGCAGAACAAATATGACATCCCAGGGCCCATCCCTGCCAAGAGGAGTTCCTTCCTAGAGAACAAGGAAGTGTAAATTAGGCTGACACTCCAAAGGGCAAAACTAGTGGCAACGGCCTATCTGGCTCTTAATGGAATGCGGCTCTAAGTGCACAGCAGAGAGAACCAGAGATAACTGAAGGATCTTTTAGTACACCACTTTGAAGAAAATGGTGCAGTCAAACCCGTTTGTAGATGCCTACAGTTTGTGGAAACATGAATGGCTATGACCGACCTGTTAACAAACTACAAACTTTCAATATCTCAACAAAGTCCAAATTCCTGACTCTTTGTATTATCCCTCCTGAATATTTCGTCTAGATTTTTAAAATTTAGATGCAATTTAGTCCTGTTAAAAAAAATTCAGGCAAGTCCTAATGAGAGCTCCCAGGGAAATCTGGAGGAGTAATTTAAAAATACCTAATATTTTACACAAAGAGAATATATGTATCAGACAGCAACTATGGTCCCACTTTTGGTTTGTCATGTAGTATACCAGGCGCTGCTTCATCTATCATTCCACATCTAGTATATAAGTGGTCGAACAAAAAATGGGCAAACATTACCAGAAGTTATCTCCCTCTTTAAAATCCTTTGGTGGTAGGGCTGGCCCCATGGCCGAGTGGTTGAGTTCGTGCCCTCGGCTTCGGCAGCCCAGGGTTTCGCCGGTTTGGATCCTGGGCACGGATGTGGCACTGCTCATCAGGCCATGCTGAGGCAGCATCCCACATGCCACAACTAGAAGGACCCACAGCTAGAATATACAACTATGTACTGGGGGGATTAGGGGAGAAAAAGCAGAAAAAAAATCCTTCAGTGGTTCCAAACTCCTTTATATGGCACATTAAACCCTTCTTGACATTACCTCCTGTCTCCACATATCCACCCCCGCCCCCCGACTAACTGTTTTCAAACAGTAAGTCATAGCCTATTAGTGGGGTTGTAAAATCACTTTAGTGGATTGTCACCAGTATTTTCAAAGTGTGGAGGATAATAAAATAGTATTGCTCCTTGTAGGACTGGCAAACGTTGACTCTTGTTTTTGAGTCCACTCAAACATCATTTCTGTTGTGAAAACTTTGCTCATCTCTAGGTTATCAGCAAGTGGGCACACAAACCTCTTTCATGGTCTCAGTCTATAAGCTTCGGAAAGGAATGCCTGTGCCTTACTTATTTTTAGGTCTTCAGTGTTTAGCATAGCAACCAATAAGAGCTTACTAAATATTTGTTACTGAAGCTCTAAGCTCGATGAGCTGTTTACTTTTCTTAAACATTTGAAGCCCTGAAAAAGTCTCTTAAAACCAAAGATTAAAACATATTCTGCTAAAACTTGCTATTATACCTTACTGTACTCACTGCAATTATGTTCATTTTACATTAAAGTAAAAAAAAAAAATAGCAATTCATCTCCAAGAAAGCAGTTTAAAATTGCTGTTTTTATTATTTTTATTTGCTACCAATATTTTTATTGTAAGAAATACAAAAGGTATGACAAATATACAAACCATTTTCTCTTTTTGCTTCAATTTAGCTTGTGCATAAGTGAAAACAATGAACTGGACGTGACATTTCAACACCAATTCTTAAAAAACAATGAATTCCATTATCTGACAATAAATACCTAAATTTGCATTCTAGCACCCAGTAAGACATCCAGTTTCCAAAGGATTATTGAGCTGTAACCCTCTGAATTTTCTGACATGTTCTCTTTGCCATTGCAACAGAGTCACCATTGGCAGTTCTCTCTCCAAAGAAGTCTCAGCAAGGCACACGCCAGAATGGCTACCTCGGGCCCCAGAGACCCTGGGTCACAAAGCCCCCCTTACTTGAGCTACTTTTTAAAACAGATTGCTAGTGATGGGGTATTTAATGTAAGTTTCGGTAGTCATTATATTACATGCTTTACACGACACAAACACCTACTTTTCTATTTTCTGCGTCAGGTGGGAAGAGCCTACATAAACTGACCTGTATTTTCATCCACCTAAAGGGAAGGAAGCAAGATCGTTCAGCTCAGGGCACTATGAAAAGGGTAACTTTACAGGTAAGCCTTCTTTCTTTTCTTTTCTTTTTTTTTTTTCTTTCTCAGGAGGGCTTTGTGTATGGAATGGAGAGATGGTCGTTAGAGTGAGACGGTCCTTCCCATTCTGCTGTCTACACCCGAGGCCATTTTTCTTTGAGGGCTAAATGATCGGGATATGTAGGAAGGTCCCTGCTTTCAGAGAGGCGCACTGCGCCCACACTTGGGGAGAGCACAGGGTTTATGTACCCTGTGAGGAAGGACACCCAGGTGAACCTGACAGGCCAGTGTGGTAACTCTCCATCTTGTGTACAGAGAAAAGAGCAGAAGCAGTATCTAACACCAAGCCATCTGCCAACATTCTTGTAAGACTGTTCCAGGCAGTGAATTTCCACATTGTTTCTTTGACCTGCTGAACCCAAAGCACCAAAACAGAGCATTCTGTAGCAATATGAGCAAACGGAATGAAAGTAATTTTGCACCTTTAAGGAACATGCACCCTTATAAATCTGTACCCTGATATTAAAATAGCAGAATGAGTTTCAAGTATGAAGAAATACAGTAAAAGTATAGCCTGTAGATGAATAGAAAACAGCAGCCTGGAACATGGTTTATATTCTTCATTAGTTTTTCTCTTTGTACACAGCCAAAACTGAATGCTCTGTAGAATGACTTGGTTTAAAAATCAAGATACAGATGAAGATGCTAGAGGGCATTTGTGATTGAATGTTGTGAGTGTATTCTGTGCCAAGCACCAGGAATCTTCTCTTGATGACTGTGGCCAGCCAAAAGTCAAGTAGGGGTAGTGGCTAAGCCTGAGTAGGCACACCTGTGATGCCCAAAGCATCTCTCCTCATGTCCCTGACGCCCAAGGAGCGGCAGAGGAGGATGGAGAGTGCCATGTGGACAGGTCAGAGTGAGGGTAGGGAGCACTTCAGAGGGAGGGAGGAAGGGATGCAGGGGACAGGTGAGTACTGGTTATCCTGGGCTGGTTCACATAGCCTGGATTAGTGGCTGACATGCACATGTACAATCTCTATACCTCCAGAACTGTGATTTCAAACACAGAAACCCACAAGTCAAATATTCAAATTAAGATTTTTTTCCTACTTTTAAAACATTTTCTAAGTTAAAAAAAAAAAAAAGCTCACTGGGTGTGACAGCCTTGCTGAAGCCTAGAAGAAAGTTTTAACTAGGCCCTATGGGAACGCAGAAACAGAAATACATTTTACAGTGAAAACGTGCTTTTACACATCTCAAAAATGACAATCCTATAAAATCCTCTAGTTCTAATCTGCACTTTACGGGAACTGATATTGTGCTTTTCTTAACACATACTGCTCTTCTATACCAAACACTTGCTGTTTAACCCTCAGATCAAAACCTAAAATACCAGAAATGCAACAAGCTTTTGAGGTGTTGGGGACTGTTAGTTGTTAAAATCCCATTGTTGACTATTGTACACGCAATCCTTGTTTTTATTACCAGACTGTATTGCTTCTGTACAAAACCAAGTTGCTTGAAGCACAGAAACTTGGACTTCTCCATCTAACACGTTCTGGAAGCCTCAAGGCACAAGCTGACAGTTCTGCTTCTACAGGAAACTCTCACACTGCTCTCCTGTCAACAGGACCACCTATTGCTGCCACTGCACACAACACCTCCAAGGGCACTAAAGCACTCAGGAGAACCACTTCTCAAGGCCAGACCAGAGGCTCCGCCCAGGCACCTGTCTCTGCCTGGCCTCTACTCTAGTGGCCATCTGGTAGAGTTCCTAAATTAAGGCAGTATCTGATGCTTTTTTATCTGTAGTTTTTATTTTTGCTGTATTTTAACACTATACTACATGCATATTTGACAAAAGAACAACTACAAAATACTTTGCTTTAATTCCTTTACATAATGATAAAACACCTAAACACAAAAACACTACATCTATAGACTTAAATTCTACTAATCACGTTAAACTGCATGCAGCTTATTTGGGGGCTTAGTCTAATTTTAATTTTCTTAGCTCCATCAAGATCATGATAATGAATGTTAAATTCAAGTCCTAATGCGGTTTGCCTTCAGTTGCACTTTCACAGGACTAGTGTGCTTCAGAAATAAATAATATACATGAATAATAATAGAAATAATTTATGCAAATGTAGAACAATTGAAATAGACATTCCCCACCTTGTTAAGTGCTCATCCTAGGGGTAGTTGATGCTATTGATTTCATGTACTAACTAATACATTTATTACTGGTCATAGGAAAATAAATGAACACAAAGTAAGTGAGGAAATATGATATTCACGTGTACATTGTTGCAAACACAGGACCAAAATGAGAAGATATATAACACACTTGGGGGCTTCAAGAAATGTATTACGGCTGGGATCTATTTTCATTATTCAGAGACTTCAAAGTTGCTGGTGATCACAGAAATATTGCTAGCTAGTACATATTATTGCATTTCATAAAACTTAAGATTAGAAACTTTCAAGTAAGGGCAAAGGGTATCTTCAGGACTGTAACCTAAGCACATCAATGGAATTTGGATAGAAACCACAGAGAGTTAGAAATTAAGTGTGTGGTCTATGCTTGCTGATTAGTGCTACAGTCATAGTTCTTGGTAGCAACACATACTGTTATGTGCCCTCTTTAAAAAAACCTACATTTGACAATCCAGACTACTAAAATAGAGAAGGGGTTGATTATCTGCTTGAAGAAACAACTCACACAAAAGCTTCCTCTAAATAGGAAAATTCCGTACTACGTGAGATAATTTGCTTACATACCTTTAATTACTTGACAAAGAAAAACGAGAAGGAAGAAATTAGAAACTAAAGAATTAGGAGCTTTTGCCACTGAGGATGAAGCAGAAAATAAAATTTCCAAACAAAAATTTCCAGGCATATTTTTTGCCATCATATATGTAGAATGATAGAAAATAAAAAAATAAAAACATCTTCCCTGTAATTATACATCTTCTCTTAAGAAAAAAAAAAAAGCTGAGCTTAGAGCTTGAGAGATGCCTGGTAGACAGCTTCATACAGAGCAGCATCTCTTTATACCCGAATTTTCGGAGAATTGTGTTGTACTTATTTATGCACAGAAAACATCTGTTTGCTTCTAAGGACATTTTACTTCCTAAGATTGCAGAACAGATGTCTCTGAGACAGCAGCAGGGCACATAGACCTCGGACAGTACCCCCCCGGGTCTGTACATCATTTCAGGCACTAACAGGCGATCGGCGAACGGGTCTCAGCCAGCTCCGCCCACGGCCACTCTACTGCCAAAGGGGCGGGGTGACGGTGCAGCGCCCCTGGAAGGTTTTCAGGCGGAGTGAACTGAACGTGGACAAACAGAGTTCAGATTGGCCCACTGATATCAAACTCGAGGTTTGAAAATCGGCCTTCCACTCAGGGGCTTAATCTGGTATCTACTTCAGTGGGATTTTAAGCAGAGGGATGAAGCCGACGATTTCACAAAGAGCTTTTGATAGCTCCTAGTGTGTGCGGTATTTTGATTCAGTATGAATTACTGAGACTTGCCTGCCGGCTACTCTGGAGGAAAGTTAAGCAGGCACTATCGAGTTTCTGCCACTCGGAAGGAATAAACTGCCTTCTGTTATGCTGTGCTAAGGAAACTGAAAAATACGACAGTTTCCCTCCTTCTAAATTTCAGTGACACTATTGAGGAAAGGGACTCTTAAAATTAACTAAAATCATCTGGAGAATAATGGGTTTCTGAGCAGACCGGTGAATTAAAACATGACTGTATGCATATATATATATAGTATAAAGTTATGAAAGAACTTCAAAAATGGAGAAATTAAAGACGTAGATACATTCAAGTTATACCACGTACTTAGAAAAAATTTTAAAGAATTAGTATTTCTTGTGAATTTACACTTGTGATTATACAAATGTAAAAATATCCAGGTCTTTTAGTATTTTAGGGCCATGTTTCAGCATTGCAATTCTTTAGAAAAAAGTTTTAGTTTTGTCTACCTAATTACTGATGCATTACTCATTTTGTTCATCTAATTTTTTAAATAAGGATTTAAAAATTTAATCAATGTCTAAAGGCCGCCATGGTAAGGAATGGGAAAGCAGCAGACAAGGGGTCATGGGTATCTTGGCTGGGGCCACTGGAGTTTTATACTCCTAAACTATCCTGTTCACAGATGAGTGTTGCCATTTTAGTAACAAGCCTGTCCGTCTTTGTAACTTCCACACCTAGAAAAGTGAGGTAATTAGGTACCCCCAAAACACGTTCCTTTAATAAATGGGTGACTAGGCTTTCTTTACGCACTTAAATGATCAAAATGGGTGTATGATCCATCCTCAAGAACAATTTACTTGCAATCATTCAGAACCTACCTAACAACTAAAATATCTAAATTACAGAACATTATGAGACTATTAATCATCCTGAAAAACAAGTACTAGGCAAGAGTTAAATATATGCAGAAAAATAAAGTTAGAAGGGAGTTTTTAAGTACCTTTGTAGCTTTGCTCAGATTCCAACCTCCCACCCCGCATCCCTGCTGCCAAAAGTGCCACCTTGTGGAATATACTGGAGTAAAACAAGAAAGCCCATCTCTCAGGACAGTGAGAATTCTAAAACACACTTTTGCAAGAAAAATCACCTCCCTTTCCTACCATATTAACTTCAAATTGCTGTAACAGTATTTAAATAGAGGCTTGAAAGAAACCTGTATGTATTTTCAGGTGGCTCTTGTTTTCTTCTTGAAGGCCAGAGCACCAGTAACAAGGAAACATAAATATGTGGATAGCAGTCCATTCATTTATCTAAACCAACTCTCTGGGAATACTAAGAAATAGAAAACATTTTGGGGGCTGGCCCCGTGACCAAGTGGTTAAGTTCATGCGCTCTGCTTCGGGGGCCCAGGGTTTCACTGGTTTGGATCCTGGGCGAGGACATGGCACCGCTCATCAAGCCTGTGGCGGGGTCCCACATGCCACAACCAGAGGCACTTACAACTAGAATATACAACTATGTACTGGGGGGCTTTGGGGAGAGGAAGAAGGAGAAGAAGAAGAAAAAAGATTGGCAACAGTTGTTAGCTCAGGTGCCAATCTTTAAAAAAAAAATTTTTTTTGAAAAGCTGATTGATACTTCATTAAAAAAACCTCAAAACAACTAATTGCGAAAAAATATTTAAAAATCAGACCCCTCCTCTTTCTATATTTCTGTTGTTTACAAAGGTCAGAAGATAGAAAAGGCCAAAGGAATATTTTTGGCTATTTTCTGAAAAATAAGAAGTTAGAAATGCTTGAGATATAGGTATGAAACAAAACTAGGTTGAAAATTGCATTGGTAAGAAATGAAGATACTATTTTCTTATGTTTTTGAGGAAAACACCATTACCAATTACCTGAGGACTTACATTGCTAGACAGGCATTTGGCAGCCTCGAGAAGTTTTCTCACTGTGGAGAAGGAACGCTAACTATCTTCCTCGGCACATATCTGAATGTACTGAATGCAGGTGATAAATGGTTTGAGTTTCACAATTTTCAAAAATCCTGGTGGCATAGGAAACACATCTTTAGAAAATTTATTTTTTCACAATGGACATTCTTGGGCTTGCGTGACAAGTGTAGTCTGACGGGGCTGCTGCTTCGCATGAAACAAGGAAGGGATTCAGATGGTTTCGTTTGCTCAGCTCAGCCTTTGAAATGGTAACTGTTTGTAACGGCTTTTCCATAAAATTTGGTTTTGAACATCTCAAGTTCATAGTTGCCAGATGACTTTAATATAAATCCTTACAATATACTTGTTAATAAAATATATATCCTTCAAAATATATATAACTTGAAATTATCCTTCTTTGAACACCTTTTCTCCAGAATTTCTTCTATCCATTGTCCACTGTTTTATGATTTTTAAAGATTTAGAAATCTTTTTATTTTTACAAAATAAAGGCATTGTTTTCATGTCATAATGTAAAACACGCATTCCTTTGAATTCTATCAATATCTAAGAATTTATAATATTTCAATATTTTCTTCCCAAGGTAAATATTCTATAGTTTCTGTACTAACACAATTAAGGCATTATAGTCCTTATTAAGTTTTAACATTATTCTTTCCTAGGCCCAACTATGCAACAAAAACCTGCTTTTGGAAAATGTGAGACACTCTCATGTGCTTATCATAAAAACAGTCAAGTTGTCACTTAGAGAAAAGCAGCAATTCTTTGGAGAGAAGAATTTTAATGTTTATGATATAGTAAGCTTACATGATTTAACTTCCGTGACGGAATGAGAATTGCCATTACTGACTTTTATAGGCACCACTTTTAATAGAAGCAGCTATAGTTCGTTAAAAACCCAATTTAAATACATAATTGAAGGTTCAAAACGTTTGGTACTACTTAATTTTTTTCTCGGCAAGAAGGATAGTACCACATTCTGGAGTCAAACTATAAATTTCTCTGTTAAAAGGTACATGTTTTCTTCAAGATATTAACATCTTGTGCATTCCAAAATTTTCATTTTTTACTTAAGACTAAAAGGCTGAGATTCTATTCTAAGGTGAATATTTTGAATGATTTTTAGTAAGTCATCTGGGGCTAAATGCAAAGTATGCCTTTCATAGTGTGTGTTTCCTGAGAGAAAATCATGAGAATACTGGGGCTGAAATGGCCCAGAGCTTTCTTCCAAAAGAGGTTCTTTGCTCCTTGAGTAGTTCCCATCCACTTCAAAGGAGAGACAAAATGGGAGGCACTAGGTTCTTACAAGCTCCTGGGAATTGTGTTATAAGGTTAGGTCCTTATTACCCTTTGCCACATGATAGCTTATGATGTCTAAATAGACAGATTTCTCTTTTACTGTTTTTAAATGTAGGTTGTTACAACTCCACCCTGCACAATAGTTCCCACAGTGCTGGGCTGCCAGAACGGAATATTGTATAGAAACTATCAGGCACATTCTTCTACCAGACCTAGGAAGAAATTCAAGTGTAATTTCAAATCTGTCACCCTATTTTCACTGCTATAATCTGCTTTGGTATAAGCCTGGGGCAGTGTGACCTTTTCAGCTAACCACTGCCTAGCTTTTGGCAAAGTTTGAGACCATAGGTCACAGAAGAATAAGCTGTATTCAGTAAGTTTGTATTCTGCTCTATTCGTATTCTGTTCTATTCATATTCTGTTCGTATTCAAAGTGTCCTGATGGCAAGGGTGCCTGTGTGGGATCTGGATTTCAGAAGTGGTGAGCCTGGATGTAAAAGACATAAAACAGAGAGTAATCACTCAAATGCAAGAACCACATCGATGGAAGAGCTGGGGACAGTTTAGAGATGCCAAGATGCCCTCTCATTCTCCCTCTCAGACAATAATTGGCCAAGTATCTAATGCCAAAATGTTTGTGCCTTAAGTTTTCTTTATAAACACTACTGAGAAATGAACAAAAAGCATATGCTAGAAATAACAGTTGAGCTCTCTACTTGTTTAAAATTCTAAAGAATGCTGAAAAAATTCCAGTTTAGAACAGCTGCATTTTTCTTGAGCGAACTTATGAAAAACTTTTGCAAAAGCACAAACGCAAGTTATGTTCACTCTAACCATGGATACTAACCAAAAGATGATGAGTCAAGTGCAGTGAATTTTAAAATTCAATTTCTAGGCCCCAGGAAAAATGTCTTAGCATTTTGATCCCATGAAAAGCAGGCAGAACTCACTTCTCCAGGGGAGACTCAAAGTACACATTGCTCTGAATACTCTGGATTCGTTATATCTCAAGCATTTGTGGGGATGACAAAACATAATCAATGTTGTCCCAATGAAGAAAGTATAAAACACTCTTATGGCCCATCTTCTCATTCATATCTTGCTTTAGAAAAATTTTCCTGCTCTTTAAGTTACTGAATTAGAACAATATTAAGCAATATATGTACTAAACAAGAATGGTTCCCAACCCAAAAAGCTCTCAAGGAGAAAAATTTCCCAATTTTTCTCTTGCTCAAGATAGTCATTTACAATATTAAGCTGTGAAGAATTCAGTAAGGCTTGATAAAATGCATAAACATTATCTGGAACATTTTCTACTTAGTGAAGCAATGTCCATTCTTTGAAAACCCTAACTCTAAACATGGTCTAACTGTTGCATGCACTCAAAACATGAGTCAGAAAGCAAAGGTGGCTAAACTTCCCAAAAGATGCTTAATCTCTGTGTCTTCTGGTTCCTAGAGCTGAGTGAGCACTAACCACATATAAAGCAGAGATGGCATGGACTATAAAGTACTTAGAGAACATGGCAAAAGAAAAAGTAAAGCTGTTCACAAGGCCCAGGTCAGGCTGGCTCTGCAGAGAGCAAGAGTGTACACAAGGTACTAGGAACAAGCCTGGCCTGGGGGATGGAGAAAAGATCACTTACAGAGTCAATAAGTATTTCTAAAAAATAGTTAAGGATGTTCCCTCAGATACTACACTGACAATATATTCTATTAAAATGTAAAACACTAAGTAACAGTTTAAAGCAATCTATGTGCTGGTGTTAGAGAAGAGCCAGTCTTCTACGCATTGCCTAGGTAAAAACAGTGAATGCCAGGTAAGGAGATCACATTAGAGCGAGAACATATGGTACTCTGTTAGGATTGTGGAATTGGAACCATAAACCATAATCTGAATCTAACTGTTTATGAAAGGTTCATTGAAAGAAAGCAAGCAAGAGGTGCGTGGGAACAGTGTAAGCAATCTGTTATGAGTTATGTAATGGTAGTAATGTCTAGTAGAGGCGGGGGGATAGATAAAGTGGATACTTTGCAAACAAGGCAGTGCACGGTAGAAAAAGTACAGTGTAATAGGTGGGAAACTTAAATGGCATTCCTGTCTCTAGTCACAGAGAACTACTCTCCAAACCAAAACAGGAAACAGTTTCTGACAGATTCCTAAAATCAAAAACAAAACACAATAACAACAAAAAACAAAAAGGAAATAAGTTTCAAACCAGGAAATAAAGGCTTTCTCTATTTTTTTTTTTGACAATTTTGCCTATTTGAGGTATACTCCCTAAATCTACAGCACTTAAGAAAAGCTTAGGGTATTTTTCAAAAAAAACCAATAAAGCATATTATACAGGTTAACATTGACTTATAATGAGTAAATTCAGCTTTTTGAAGAGTAACTAGAAAGTGTGCTTTAAAAACAAATTTGTCTCAAAAGATACTAGAATTTTTTTTTCCTTTTTGCTGTGTGTATAAAACTTCATCTAGATAGTGAAACTTTTAGTACTAGTAAATTTACTGCTTTTGGCCAGAAAAGAAATGCTGAGGACATAGGCTCAACTTTCTAATTTGAGAAGCCCATTTTGGTGAATCACCTTCAGTCAATAGACACCTGCTGTTTATCTGTTACTTTGAGTCTTTAAAATTCAATTATTCTTGTTGTTTACAGAAAGTAACACTTTAAGAGATCAAGAATCACACACACACACACACACACTCACACTCACTCGAAAGTACCAAATCAGGCTCTGGCAGCTGCAGAGAGGTTACATCACAACTCAGCTGTGCCTGGATTGCTCACACACTGGCAGCATTCAAGGTTAGAAAAACGAAATGGCAGCACAATTGGTCAGCAGCTTCTCTTCTTCTGGAATTTTTCCAGGTTCTTGAAACAAACGAACAGACAAACGAACAAACAAATGAACATAAAGCTGCAATCACTCTTGCATTGATTTCAAAACAGTAAACTAGACGGTTTCCTTGGAAAGCAGAGCCCATCCAGAAGACGGCAACTAGAAGGTGTCCAGGCAGTGATCCTCAGCAGCTCTGTGGGGCTTACTCAGGGGGACCCATCAGCCACCAAGGGTGTCTCCGGATGATCAGCTCAAGGGAGTGGCTGGGACGTCAGGCTGTATTCATCTCCGAGCTGTTCTGGCTGGGCGGCAGATGGGAATCCAGGTTCTCCTTGCACCTCTCCAGGTCGTGGAAGTATGGGTGAGACAGGGCACTGTAGGCAGATATTCTTTTGGCTGGATTAAATGTCAAGCACTTCTGTCATAAAGAAAAAATAATTGATTCTAATAAAACACGTCCATTTAAATAAAGTGCTTACACAGTTATACATCTGTTCACCGCCACGTACTAAGTGTGTCTATAATGAGAATGACTATCTATTTTAAGGGACACTAAATAAAATGTAAACAGTACTCATCTTATTATGTCTTAATGTACAAACTGCCCCTCAGGAAACGACATCTTTTGGGTTGCTGGTGGACTGTTATCTACCCAGAATTTCTCTCCAAGCCACCCAGGTTCTTTAAAAGATATTATTATTATTATTGCAGCATGCATATAACTTTGTTTAAGTAGTGATTTTTCTAATGCCAGCAAACTTAGTGCTATAGTCAGAGTCTTCACCCTAACTTTTTACTCTGTCCCAAGTTTTGTCAATGAGCAGGGATTGGAAGGGGGTTGCCTTGTTCAGGTGTAAAGGGTAATTACTGAACAAGGGTGCTCGGTGGAGGGGGCAAGTAAGGGCTAAAACCTAGACCCTAATTATCCCAATCCACCAGCAAGCCATGCTCCCTGCCCCAGAGCTGCACCACCCAGAGGAAGGTGCCTTCCTTCTAATCCACATCAAGGTGCCATATGGGCTAGCAGCAGCCCTACAAGGAATCAATTAGATTCAATTAAAGTCACTAAACTCTATTCCAGGCTGTCACCTCAAGTTCAGGTAGAAGGTGAAAGGACAGAAAGGTGAAACTCTGAAGCAGTAATCCCCAACCCAAATGGCTGACACATAATTAGAGTTTTCCTCATCTCAGGTCCATTTCCACTCCAATCCCAGGTAATCTTGTTCTTAAATCCTCCTCCTCTCCTTCCACTAACACCTCTGGAGTGCCTAGCAGGTGGCAAGAACTAATTAACGATGAATAAGACCCACCCGTTGCCTCCAGGAGCTCGTAAATAGCAGAGAAGGGTATCTGAAATGTCTATGCATTTCAGTCCTCTATGTAATCTAAAGATTTCACATTATCGTGGTTATGCAGACCTCTTCCATTTAATCTCGGTTTCTGCCATTAAGGAGCTCACACCTAGTCAGGTCCTGATTGGATTAGGGACCACTCTAAAGCTCTGTTGAATGCTACTGACCTAGAAAAACACGTACAAACAGAAAATTCTACATATAACTTCGGGTGAACTTTTGGGTCTCCTGAAATCTTATCGATCCTGAGGCTCCCCACCAGTCCATGGATGACAGCCTCCCGACAGTGTCTTCTGAAAATCAAACAGCCAAAGGGCAAGCAGGGGAAGGAACTTGTTCTTAGAATGATCTGTCTGTAACAATAATAAACATCTTGAGAAAAGCTTTACAAGGGCTGAATTCCCAAAGGACAGGAAGACAGGAGCAAAACTCTTGAGCCTGAGTTCTCTCTTCTCAGAGTCCAAGAAGGAGAAAATTAGGTAGTGGCACTAGAAAAGGAAGCAGCCAGTTTAATCCCTAGGACACAGGAAAGAAGAAAAAAAAGTTGTGGTAACACGCTCAAGACACAAAGACATGTCGCTAGAGGATTTTGGGAGGAAGCTCTGTCCCTACAACTCCACTGATGAGTTAGCACCGGGAAGAGGATGCAGAGCAGAAATCCTTAGCCTGATATGGAGGTGTGTGAGAATATCAAGCTGGAAGTCTTAACACATTTTGTCCTTTAGAAGTGTTGTTAGAAAAGGTGCCTAAGTTCCATTACTGCTTTGCTTCAATAGAGCAGTTGGCTGGTTTGAGAATTAACTAGAAAACCTTGTGTAATAATGTTGTTTCCACAAGAAAATTAATTTACTTGCCAAATAATTGACTTATAAAATGAGCTTCTGGAATGGCAACTTAATCAAGAGTTGACCACTGCAGTGGATTAGATCATTTTCCAGCACATATTCCCTTTCTTTCCTTCCTTCTCTCCATGGAAGGAGTATTCTCTCTTCTATTAAAGTTGGCCTTGACAATGTAACTTGTTTTGGCCAATGGAATATGAACAGAAATGGCAGGGTGCCTCTTCCAAGCCTAGTACTTCAGGGGCACTGTATGTTTCTGCTTGCCCTTCTGGGAGCAGCCACCCTTCTACCATAAGAAAAACATGCCCCAGGGAGCCAAAGCCCTTCTGACCTGGGCACCAGAACGAGGCACAGGGAGACGACCTGTACTTAACCCCATTGGCTGAAGCAGGGTTGCTCCAGATGACTCATGGAGTTGTGTCCACCAATCTGCAGACCCATGAGCAGGAAATAAATGCTTACTGTTGTGTGCTAATGAGATTTTTTTTTGTTGTCTGTTATGTAGCAAAAGCAGAGTAATAACAATGCCTTCCTCCCAAATGTACCCCAGGCTCTGAAAGCAGTTAGATAGTAAGAACTCTAATACCGTACTTTTTTCAGCAAGAGCATCATATTTGGAATAAGTACCCAGGCTCCTAAGGTAAGCATGATGAAGGGGACACAACTTGTAAAGACATGTGGGTTTTGGTTGCGAAAAAATAATTCTTTCCCTGAATTGTCTTGTTATAGTACACTACTCATCTTTGAATGTAAGAGCATTTATAAATGTCAATGTATGTATATCCACATATATGACTGAGGCATTATACAAAGTCACCATTTTTTCAGATAAAAATGAAAGATAACTCTTGAAGTTCTAAACTTTTAAGTGTTAACTGTTTTTTAAATAAAATGACTTTCTAAAACATCCTTCACTTTTCTTCCCTAGTGAATAATTTTCAATAGAAGCAACAGTTACTGCTGGGGTCTCAGTTGCCTATCTTTTTTTTTTTCCATCTTCTCCACAAAGCCCCCCAGTACATAGTTGTATATTCTAGTTGTAGGTCCTTCTGGTTGTGCTGTGTGGGATGCCACCTTAGCATGGCCTGATGAGCGGTGCCATGTCCGTGCCCAGGATCCAAACCGGCAAAACACTGGGCTGCTGAAGCAGAGCGTGCGAACTTAACCACTCGGCCGTGGGGCCGGCTCCTCAGCTGCCTATCTTGTCCTGAATGGCCCGCCTTCTTCTGCGCTACAGTTCTAGCTCGTGTCCTTCTAGGATGAAACAGTGAGAGCTTTCAGAGGGTTCTGAGCTTTAAGGTCGTGGGCTGCCCTTTCCCTGAATGCCTGTGGGTACTATGCTGTGTGCTGAAGTTGCCCCTCGTCATGATGTTACTGGCTCTGCTTCTTATTCCTCTCGTTGGCTTTTTCTAATCTCTTCTGCCACTCGTTGTCCACCCCCTTCCTTCTCTGATAGGTTTCTTTGTTCCTTTTTCTTCTTTGTCTCTTGCTACTTCTCCAGTCTAGCACTAGTGTGTGGTCTGACTTTGAGAGTCACCACTGCTAGTGGGGGACCCTGAATGAGCATCTGGCAATGTCATCTTTACAATTTAAGTTCTTCGTGGTGATTCTTACTGATGTTGGAGCTAGGAGATACTTTGGGTTGTTTTTGGATGTTCTGGTAGCTGAAGGAGTGGGATATTTCACTACTAAAGTTGTTTATTATTGTGGCTGTCTGTCCAGAATTCTCTTCTAAAAGGAACATTTCATTCAAAGTGCCTGTTGAAAAGGAAAGCCTATGGTGGCCATATTTTATAACATGTGACCCCCACCTGTTCCGAGCTCAGTTGACTGGACCAGGAGTGTGATCTGGCTCTAGGGAGCAAGCCATACCACGGCTGGGCAAAGAGGTGAGGGATGTCAGCCAGATTCCTCCTTTTAGGAATCTGATACAGGCAGTACTGACAGCACAAATGTTAGCAGTGGGAGTTAGAGCTGAAAGGATCCATGCGATAACTGAAGTTCTGATAGTTAAGGGATGAGCTAGCGTTAAATGGAGCAGACAGTATGACCAAAAAAGAAGCAATGAGGTGGAGAAAAGGCATTCATGGCAGAGAAAAGCAGAGTTGCTAAGAGTAGGTGATGCACAGGACAGAGATACAGAACCTATATTCAGGATGCCTTTCCATTTCCAGGCCTCATGAAACATTCAATCAAACCCCCTTTTCTTAAGGCAATACAAGTAAATGTTGTTTGAAACCAAGGAAAAATTTTCCTAAATAGCAGGTGAGCCAGCAAGTGTGTATACATAGTGAACCCTTGTCTAGGTGAATATTCTCCCTTCTGATTAATTTATTTCAAAGGATGTGAGCCCAGGTCCTTAGTGAGCATCTTAGAAATGAACATTGGGGAGGGAATATAGCTGTCCCTATCCATAACTTGGCAGTGGAGGGAATCTTGGCTTAAGCATCAGAAAATGAGCCACATCAGGTGAAGACAATCAGGGCTTTCAGAGGGAAAATCCATGGCTCCGCAAACATGCCAATCAATGGCTGTGTTCACAAAGAGCTGAGGCATAACATTTCTACTAAGAACTATGGACTCATGTCTATATTTAAAATTCAGAATACAATGGCAGAATGGGAATGTTGGCTCCTCCGGGGCTAGGAGCACTTTCTTGGCTAGATATCAAACGTTTTTAATTCAATTGGTAAAGGGTATACTCATCACTCATTGGATTCCAGACACCAACAGTAGCCCAACAGGTACACTCCTCTACCTACTGTTCTGGTTTCTAAGTATAAGGAATTATGTATTATGAATATTGGCCAGTATTATGAGTTTGAGCCTCAAACAGGGCACAGAAGTCCTATTTTCAGTGATGTATTTTATACGTGCATGGCACATTTGATACTTATTAAATAAATCAGTAACTATTTATTTAATAGTTATTTAATTAAACTCCTTTGGAAAAACATCTTCCCAAAGATGTGCCTATTTAAGAAAAGGCACATTAAAATGACAAGCTGTTTAAAGTAGCATGAAACTGTAGAAAAGGAAAACATAATATCTGCTTCTAGAGAGCTTCTGTCTACATGAATCCAGAGGATGTTAAGGCTGCATTCAAATGAACATTCAAAGATGGTAGATTGAAAGAGTGTGAATCAGCTTCTTTCTCTTTCTATAGAAAATGAAGACACTGCAGAATCCAAAGCCGCCAGCTGTTACGGGTGTGGAAGTGAAAGCTGCAGAGAGACTGTGACCCCTGCCCTGTGTGGTTGTGGCCCGTGATGCTGAACTGATGCTGTGCCCACCACCCAGTGTGGATGGGGCAAGTCTCTCATCAGCCTAGTGCAGACCAACTTTGTATCTCATGCACTTACCAGAAGTAGGTCTTTGCCTTGTTCATCAATATCTGTTACAAACTTCTCAATCGGTTGAGGAGATTTTGAGTGAAACGCCTGCCGGGGAAGGGCAACATCTCTAGGCCAGTCTTCTTCTCCTGGGAGTCCAATTACGCTACAAAAGAACCACATGTGAATGTAAGCATTGCTGCTATGCTGAAGTTATTATCTCACCAAATTCTAGATGAAGGTGAAGCCTAAGGGGCAGGCACGGGGGACACAGAGCCCCAGCAGCCCCTCACTCGCATGACTGGCAGGACTCTGGTTTCTCTCTGTCCTACTGCAATACCGTGACGATGGGGCAGAGGGTAATCTCACAGGAGAACCGTAAAGTTCACCAGGAAGAGATGAGAGATTACTCTGGCAGCAGATACTAAATGTAAGAGAGAATGCAGAAATGGAAAATATTATATTACCAATAAGCTCTGACACACTGACAGAGCAGGACCCATATATTCAAAGGAGTACCACATGGGCATATAATATTTCCCTTTACATCCAAGAGTGCTTTTTGTTTCTGATCAAACACTGCCATATTGACAAGCTTTTATGATGCTCATCTAACATGATTTGTTAATGCATAAATTCAGTTGCATTTTTGGTTAAAGAATAATTCCCCACACAGTAATTACATACATTAAAATCAGACCAAAAAAATGAGGCTAAAAGGTATGTTAGTCCTGTGTTATGCAAACACTATTTTATAATTTAATATAAAATTTTTAATTAAATTATATTATTAATATAAAAATTAAATGTGTATAAATGTACTAATATAGAATTTAATTTATATATTTTATATTACATAACTATTTTATGGTATTCTAATGAGCACACGATAAATAAAAGTATAGTTTATGTTTCCCCTGAAAATCATTCTGGGATCAGGAATGTGGAGAAAGCATCAAGTGATATAAAAACAGCACAGGCTTTGGAAATAGGCAGACCTGGGTTCAAACTCTGCATCTGTGATAATTTATACAAATATGTAGCAGAGTGCCCGACACACAATATTTATCAATATCAATACACCACCCATTATAATTACCCTAAGAGGAAAATAATGTTACTAATCTAAAATGCATAGGCAATGGATAGCTGCCATACTAAAAATATGAACTGCTCCAGTTCTACTGATACGTCATTTAGGGTTCTTTAGAATATTAATAGGTCAGTGGCCTTATACAACTTATACATTATGTAGATATCATTTATAGTTTACATATAGGTGGTAAGTAGATTTGAACAAGGGAAATCAGGGATGCAGGAACTTAAATTTCACACAGACTCTGATGAATTGTGAACTAAAAATTTACAGTTTAGCGGACAGAATATATGACTATTGAAATACTGACCAAACTATTTTATCTACAGTTAGAAATGGCACTGCTGGTCGGCATCAGGATCTTCTTGGCCTACGTTCACTGAGACGAAGGCCCAAGAGGGGGTTCTCCTGAATGGATTTCCAGGTTTCAGGAAGACGTGGCGGTAAATGTCACAGGATCTCTGCAGGGCTTTGCTCTCCTTCCCTTACCTCAACAGAGCCCAGGTCACAGACCTCACCTGGGACGAGCAGACACCAGTGTCATAACTGCACCTGTCACTGGGTGTCTGGGGAAAGACACTGTAATCCTGCCTCTGCCGGGCACACTGGGAGAGCCATATTACTGAGGCAGATAAAGACAGACTCATGGACATATTTACTGGAACAAATGAATAGAAATGACAACTTGAGCAATGTACAAATTTAATAGCAAGATTTAGAATAAGAGTAAAAAGAAGAAAACGAAAATACCGCTATTAATTAATAAAGGAAATAAATGTGCATGTAGTTGGATAGAATGGAACAGGTGGAGGAAGAAAAGAAGAATACTTATTAAAGAACTTAAAAAATTTTCTTTCTACACAACAGAATACTATTCAGCCATAAAAAAGAATGCAATCTTACCATTTTCAACAACATGTCTGGACCTTGAGGGCACTATGCTAAGTGAAATAAGTCAGACAGAGAAAGACAAATACTGTATGACCTCACTTTTATATGTTGAATCTAAACTAAAAAAACTCCCAAAACCCAAACTCATAGATACAGGGAACAGACTGGTGGTTTCCAGAGGTGGGGGGTGGGTGTGAAATGGGTAAAGGGGGTTCAAAAGGTACACACTTCCAGTTATAAAATAAATAAGTCATGGGGGATGTAATATACAGCATGATGACTAAAGTTAATAACACTATTATTGCATATTTGAAAGTTGCTAAGAGAGTAAATCTTAACAGTTCTCATCACAAGAAAAAATTTGTAACTATGTACGGTGATGCATGTTAACTAGACTTATTGTGGTGATCATTTTATAATATATACCAATATGGAATCATTATGTTGTACACTTGAAACTAATATAATGTTCCATGTCAATTAAACCACAATAAAAATTTCTTTCATTCATTTTTAGTTTTTAGCCATTTTTATACCAATATTTTTGCAGATTATCATGTCATCTAGAAATTGATTATAACAACTCTTAATAATAATTTAAAATCTTCTTATTTCACAGTTTTAAATATGCCTACATTAAGTTAAATCTTTCAGTATGGGCAGCTGAATCCCAAAAGCCCACAGAGAAATAGAGTGTCCCTGTATCTATATGTATGTGTGGTATATAATTATTTACACACACACATATATAACTTTATATAAATAATTTTTAAAAGTGTTTTTAAATCTATCCCCTCCTCTGATCTCCATAATGACCTCATGAGACATGTGAGACAGGGAGGTCAGGTATTATTACTTCCATTTTATAGATGGGGAAACTGAGGATAAGAATGTAATGAACTGCCAAACTCACACACAGTGAGTTCAGCCACAGAGCCCGGAGTGAACCCAGTTCTCCTTATTCCAAATCCAATATTTTGTTTCCATTTAACTATGACTCTGCTCTTAAAAATGCTCTAAAAATGTCACGGGCTAAAAGCATTCAGTTTCACTTTCAAAGTACTTGCTGTTCTTTGAAAGTATAAATCTTACTAAACACAGAAACATTTTTCCCCTTAAGAGAATGTGACTATGGTTTTTCTTTAAAAAAATAATCCAGTTTAATATCCAGTATGAACTTTTATGGCCCATATACAAATGTGAAGTTCTGATAGGTCCATTAAAAAGTGCTTGCATCAAATTTCAGTATTTGGACAGCTGAATATAAGCCTTAAAAGTTGACATTTGTGCTGGAAAGACTGACAGAGCACCAAACCTATTAAATGGCAGTGATGGCGGGGACAGAAATCATTTTTCAAGTATTTTAGAAGTGACACTAGGGTGCAGCATTGTCCCTTTTCTCCACACTAAAGTAATGAGTGCATTTAGAGGAAACAGTACAGAATCTCAATGAAACAACACCAGAAACCAAGAAGTAAAATCCAAAGGCACAAAACATTTAGAACTTTATGGCTTCTTTTCTGCTGGCAACCTAGGATCTCAGGCCTTTGCCAAAACTGGAACTGGCTTTCCTTTGGAAGCAAGTCAAACATGCTCGTCAAAGATTCCTTCTGGACCATCTCACTGGCTTCATATACTAAGGGGCACTAACAACGTTAACAAGATTGCAGACGCCAGTGCTGGAGGTGGACAGAATGCCCAGGTGGTGTCAGTAAGGGAAAGCAGCTGAAGGACTTCAATGTCTGGCAAGCCGGTTTCAGTCAAGATCATTTTTCCTTTTAACAGAGGGTCACTGACTTTTACAGTTCCCTCTTCAAGATCACATGCACACAAAATATATTCAGCAGCGATGGGGAAGAAGAGCTGGGAGTTCATCAGTGAATGATCAAAGGGCTTGACATCCAGGAGCAGAGAGTAGCAGCAAGTTTTGTCCTGAATTCGTCCACTTTACAGACTGGTCAATAGTAGCAGCAGGAGCAGCAGTCGTGGCAGCTGCCCTGGACCCGGGACACCTCCAGACAATAAAACTAGCAAATGTTTTTCAGGCCTTAAAGTGACTGGGTTCTGACTCCGCAGTGGCACTGGCACTAACAGCAGTCTGTTGGAGCTGTTTCCAGTCACCAAGAGCAAACTTAGCATCCAGTTTTATTCCAACTGTTTTAAGAAGTCATGCTTGAGTAGATAGTGTTAAAATACAATTCTTTTCATTAGTGGTACTTTTCACCAGTTTTACAGACTGTAAATATCACAAAAATCACTGGGATTCCTATAAAATGTTACAGACCAATGATGAGGGCTATTTTTGGTTCCAGAACTCCCACTTTTTTCTTACTCCATCCCAATTCTGATGGGGCTTAGCAAACGCAGAAATCCCACAAGGATGCCATACTGCATGCTTTGTGAGAAGAAAGCCCCTTCATAACATTCTAGAAATATGCAAGCACACATACTCTCACATGCACAAACATGTAGACATGAATGGAACTCTGCAAATCATCCAGGAGCAATGTAACAGATAACTGGAACCAAAGAATTTGAGCACCAGAAAGGATCTTAAAGAGAATTTAAGTCCAAAGTTTCCCTTCTCAGGTGAAGAAATTAAGGAACAAAAAGGTGAACTGAATGAATTATAATAATAGCTAACATTTTAAAAGCATTTACTATGTACCAGGCTCTGTGTAAGCCCTTTCCACAGTATTTTAAATGACTTTCTCAAGATTGCATGGTTATTTAGCCACAGACATAGGATTAGAATCTAGGATTCACATTTCCTATTTCAGGGCTCCAAAGAATAAAAATGGATTGTGTAGCACACCATCCTTTGCCCAGGAAAACAAAGCAAAATAATGCAAAACCAATCTGGATGACTAAAGGACACTCGATGGGGACAGGAAGCCCAGTGGGCAAGGACTAGGCCACCAAGTGTCCTACCTCTGATAGTGGATGCATCTGAAATGACCCCAAGCAGACAACACATCTGAACTAAAGAACTGGAGTTCAGCCAAGTGAAGAAAGAGGAACATCGAAGAGATCCACACGAGCAACATACAAGCTTCCAGAGCAGAGAGGTTAGGCCACGTGTCATGATGGGCTCTGCATAAAACAGCACGTCTACCATGTCCCCACTCACCACACAAATAGTAACACTGCCTGCAGCAGCAGCTTGCAGTAGGAAAGATAAGAGATAAACATATTATATGAACATCAGAGGAAAGTCACTGTCAATGTTTCAATGCTACAGACACTGACGTAAAATTAGAATACTACTTACTCCAAGATTTTTCCTAGTTGATCGACATCTGAACTTCCACGAAAAAGAGGCCTAAAAGAATAAAGACATAGATTAAACAAGGAATTTTCTCAGGTTACATTTCAATCATTTTTATCATTATCACTGTTTAATGATATTGCAAAATATTCTTTATGGGTGGAGAAGAAGTAAAGAATTGAGACATCTTTCCTCTGGTAAATACAGGTTTTTCTTGTATTTCACTTATGGTAAGGATCTGATGAATATCTGGTGTTTTCCCCGCCATGTTTTATAATCATGGGTATCCACTAGCAGTCATTGCAACAATATTGCCACCATCATATACAGGCCCTGGCTTCAAAGTTCAACTTAACTTGGTGATAGGGTGGAACACATCACTGTTGTAGTCTCAAACCAGGGGTATATGGTATTCTTTGAAACTGTTCTTGGTCAGACCCTTCTCAGAGCGCCCCTTCTTCACCACTCTGCTATCGCAGTGCTTCCTCATGAGTCTCTGTCCTTCCACTTGTCTCAAATGCTGCAGTGAGCTGCCTCTGGGGCTATTTTTCTCTCAATATTATGGTAGCTAATCATTACAAGTTCAAAATCCTAACTCTGGGCTTCAGAGGCAGTTGTGAACACACAGCCCTCACTGTCTACACTGAGCATTTAACTGGCAATTAAATGAGCTCAGTTGGTGACATTTTTGGTGTTTTCTCAAGTAGATCAATATTCCCTGAGAACAGGGACTTCTCTAGGTTTGCCCCTAACCTTTGGCCTTGTGCTTTACCTGAACAGGTACTCAGTTAATATTTTATTTGATTTTATATACACCTATCGTACACACATAAACGTTTCCTAACTCCTTGCTCAATGAATGACATAAACAGGTATTTTTCAACAATAATGTGTTTTAAAAAATATTTGTAGCGCACTATCAGAGATTATACTTTAAAAATATTATATGTCAATTTATAAAACCTTAAACTGAACCTCTTTAAATATTTTCTAGGCACAATAAATGAACATACTATATAGGTCATATATGGAGAATCCTGCAAAGTCATAGCAGGATCCATAGCCATTTCAGTGGCAGGAAGACACCTTAAAGGGGGTGGCCCGGTGGGGCAGCAGTTAAGTTCACACATTCCGCTTCTCGGTGTACCGGGGTTCGCCGGTTCGGATCCCGGGTGCAGACATGGCACCGCTTGGCAAAAGCCATGCGGTGGTAGGCGTCCCACGTATAAAGCAGAGGAAGCTGGGCATGGATGTTAGCTCAGGGCCAGTCTTCCTCAGCAAAAAGAGGAGGATTGGCAGTAGTTAGCTCAGGGCTAATCTTCCTCAAAAAAAAAAAAAATTATTAAAAAAAAAAAAAAAGAAGACATCTTAAAATTCCTCGACCATAGCTTCTATTCAGGTTATTATTCTTGAAAATGGTTTTATTTTCAAATGCAGTAGAAAACAATTTATTTGTGGCATTTTCATGGGTTACACTGTGTCCTTCAAAATTCATGTTGAAGCCCAACTCCCAGTGACCCAGAATGTGACTGTGTTTGCAGGTAGGGCCTTTAAAGAGGTGATTAAGTTAAAATGAGGCTGTAAGGAGGGGCCTTAAACCAATCTGACTAGCATCCTTATAAAAAGAGGAAATCTGGACACACAGAGACAGCAGGGGCATGTGTGTACACAGAAAAATGATCATGTGAGAACACAGGAGGAAGGCAAGCCAAGGAGAGAGGCCTGAGAAGAAACCAAACCTGCCAACACCTTGATCATGGATTTCCAGCCTCCAGAACTGTGAGAAAATAAATTTCTAATGTTTAAGCCCCCCAGTCTTTGGTATTTTATTATGGCAGCCCCAGCAAATTAACATAGGCAACTTGCAGTTCAGTAACGAAGCCAAATTCATAAAGAATTGTGGAGTTGGGCTCTAAAAGACATCCAGATAGGTCTTAAAAGAGCGAGGTGAGACGTGAAAGTTTTGGAAAGGCCAAACAATGGAATCGTAACAGCTGCTATATAGAGCACTAATGTATCTGACATAGTGCCACGTCTCCTCAAACATTCTCATTTAATTCTCACAAAGACTCCAGGAGCAGGCTGTATTATTATCATCCCTATTTTCTGATGAAGAGACTGAGGATTGGAAATGTTTTATGACTCACCCAAGGACACATGACAAATTGCAGACTTAAAATTCAAACCAGGCCTGCATGCCCCAAATCCTGTATGTTTCATTATTATGTTGTAAGACTTTTATTTTGGTTACTAATATTCTCTGCAATCATAGACAGTTACTGTAGCTGAGCCTCTGGCGTGAAATAGCACAGGGACAGCGTGAAGAGCTCTTCATGGAGAACATGGTGTCTCACAAGTGGGTGCCTGTGGGATTCTGTAATGGGAGTTCTTTGCAAGCGTCTATCATTAAATTCCTGCTCTACTTTAACAAGGAACAAAGCAAGTCACCAGATTGACTGAGGCTGCCTATTCTCTCTGTAAACTTACTGATGGCCCCTCTAGATTTTTAAATTCTTCCCCCAGTCCAATCTTTTACAGTTTTTTGGTTGGTTGTTTGTTTTGAGGAAGATTAGCCCTGAGCTAACATCTGCTGCCAACCCTCCTCTTTTTTGCTGAGGAAGACTGGCCCTGAGCTAACATCCATGCCCATCTTCCTCTACTTTATATGTGGGACCCCTACCACCGCATGGCTTGACAAGCAGTGCGTAGGTCCCGCACTGCTTAGAATATTGGCAATATTCTAACTTTCCACAATGCATTTAAGCAAATGCTATTATTTTATCTTACATTTGCTACATGTTTTAGCAGAGGACTCTCAAGTCATGTAGTCTACCATACAGCCAGAGCCTGAAGTCTTATCTCTATTGGCTGCATTTGGCCCACAAAATGAAATGTGCTTGCCTTCCTAGAGTTAGAACTGGCCCATCAGTTTGGCCTCCTTTAATGAGTGCAGCAAGCAGAAGGTCTAAATCATAGCCACTCTTCTGTGGACACGCAGCAAAACCTGCTGTGGGGAGTACTGGAAACTCAGAGGCAGCAATTTGGTGTACAGCTCAGAAGGACTTTAGGAAGTCACCTTAGGAAGACTTGGCGTGTGACTCTGAGGTCTAATAATTTGGCTTTGCAGCAGATGTGGACGGGCTTGAGTTATACAGAGCCACTGAATCCTGACTGCATGCAATGAACTCCTATAAAATGGATGCAAACACACAGTCACAAGACAATGGAAACGGGTCACATGAAGAGGGGAACAGGCCTAAGTGGAACAGGTTCTCTCCACTGACCAAGAAGTTGGTCATGAATGTGATCAAAGTCTTAGAACCACCTGTTCAGTTTTTGGCTGAAAATTCTGAATACAGTCATGTGTTGCTCGACAATGAGTATACATTCTGAGAAAAGTGTCGTTGGGTGATTTTGTCATTGTGCGAACATCATAGAGTGTACTTACACAAACCTAGATGGTATAGCATACCACACATCTAGTCTCTATGGTACCAATCTTATTGGACCAACGTCATATATGCAGTCTGTTGTTGACTGAACCATTGTTAACGTGGCACATGACTGTAGTTTGTATGAACTAGTTTTATGATAGTGGATGCTATGTACATCAGAAGCATAGAGAGGTACAATAGATTTAGAGGAAAGATGAAACCTTTCATCATGATGAATTCTTGGGTGTGCTATGGTGGAGTACAAAAATATAAGAATAGGATCACCCCAAGGACCTTATATAATACAATCTGTGTTTAAATACGGCTCTATGGCAGAAAGTCTTGGCTGTATCTCTGACCCGTATGCACCACATGCTGAAGAAACACAGGACTATGTTTTCATTGAGCTTATTTTGAATACTTCTTCCTTCCTCAGATTAGCTGGGTTAAATCCTTCAATGCATATAACTTGTGGCATATTTTAGGCGGACAAATATGAACATAATCTCTGATTATATTCTTTGGGTTAGTGGTGAGAAAGAGGTTAATTCTACTGACTTGAATAATTTTATAATTGTAGGAATGATGCAGCTAAAACACACACATACCTGAGTTAGACTTGGCTGGTTCTTTATTACCATGACATAGAGCTGAGTTGGAAGGAAGTAGAGGGTTGAAGGAGCAAAATAAGTGAGAAGAAAAGACACCAAAAGACTGAAACACAAAGTGAGATAGAGACAACCCATGGAGGCCCAAAATAACTGAACTGCTTCTTCCCATTGCCTAAAAAACCCACTTCTCCTGGAAATCCTGAGGGTATACTTATAGAGGCTCTGTATGAAGACTGAAGATGGAAGAGGAAGGTTCTATTATAAATCATGAGACAGGGGCTCATAAGAGATAAAAAGTCATACATTTCTTTTGAGTCACTGCATGAGAGGATCCACTACACTATCCCATCTTGTCTGTTTTTAGACATAAGCCTCCCAGGTGGCATGCTTACTAATTCTTTTAAACTAAGTACTTAAAAATAAAATCAACAATAGAGATAGTCTATCGAAGGTAGTAAAATGAAACCTGTTTTTAAAAATATTTCCTCCTTACACACACATTTTTTGGAGGTTAAATAATACAATGAAAGGATTATACCTACCAAGAACATCCCAAGAATAAAGATTGTGCAATTGCTTTACTAGATGCTAGTAGTTAGTTAGTAGCTAGACATTAAAAAAAATCCTTTTATTATATAAGACATTACTTAAGGTGAGTAACTTTCATTTATTTTACTATATCAAAAACTATGATTACTTACTTTAGATGACTTTCTAGTAGTTTAGCCAGGTGCTTGGGTAATGGTGCACTAACTTGATTTGCTAAAGACCTTTGTTGAATCTAAATTTCATGAATCCCATTTCCAATTTTATACCTAAATTTCTTTTCTCTTCACTTCACTTATGATCCTTTTTCTTCAGAAGATTTGCTCCACACTCACTTCTTGGGACCATTACATTCTATTGCATAAATCCTCCTTCTGTCTTTCATGGCCCTGAGCCTCTTTCTTTTCTGAATTCCCACAGAAACTACAGAGGAGCCTACTGGAAGGACTATGCCATGCTACCCTTTGAAACCAATTTACTTGATAAGATAAATAATTTTTCGGGGAGAATATCTGAAACTGAACATCGCTATGTTTTTATGAAAGAGAATTTTAGGTTATTTCCAAGTATTTTCTTCAAATATCTTCCTTCATCATTAGACTTGATAACAGTTAATGCTGATAAGATAAATTCTTTATGAAGGAAATACATTTTTATTTATACATGTAAGCATTTTTTTTCTAACTAAAAGGAGATTATTGCAAAATATAATAGCAAATTCATTCATTTCAAACCATAGCAAAGTCAATTCTCTTCTATCACCTTAGGCCCAGTCATGCCAAAACAAGTACGGTTCTTGGGGGTTTTTTAGCAAGGATTTTCCCCCAAAGCTTTTTTGAATTTGTGATAGTTTATGCCTTAATGCTTTCCCTCCCTTTAACATGTTGATTTTTCAGGATATTTGTTGACTGGGGAAAGGGCATAGATTTTGGTGATGGACTGCCCTGAGTGCGAACCCCTACTTAGCCATTTCTCCCTGAATGACCTTAGGAAAGTCACTGACCCTCTTTGAACCTTATTTGCTTCATCTGTAAAATGTTGTTAAGTGGCAACTAAACACACACACAGACTTTCTCACACTCATACATGGTAGATAACTCTTGTGCTTTTTGCCTCTACTGTACACATAACTCTCTTGCTTCTGGCCTCTACTGTACACAAATGGTAACATAAAGTATTTCACGTGGTGAATAAGAAAGGAAGGGTACATGTGTCACCATGTGGTGGGTGCCCAAGTCATATTCAAGCCTAACAGTCCTTCCTCTAGGGTCACTATATATTCTTTACACCTGTTACAACTCTTACACCTTTATCATCAAGAAAAAAAGAATGAATGTCAAATTTTCCAATAAGTATTAATTAATTTTAAATTGGCAATATCACGTCCTCTTCTGTATGTAGTTCTAGCAAACAGCTCACTTACCACGTCTTTTATCAGTGAAGTGAATTTTCTTGGGTCAAATTACAAAGGGGACCAAATTTCAAAGTACATGACTTTTTAAGCAAACAACCCAAAGAACATATAAATATCATTCATAATCTCAATGAACAGTGGAAAACAACATTTAGAAGTAGGGTATGTTTTCTAGCAGATGAGAAGTGTATGCTGATATGTCTGTTATAGAAAGGAAATGATTCATGCATAATGGAAGATGAAGGATTTCACTTAGTTACCATACTTTCACTATACTAGACGACGAGGAAGTCATGGATCACCCTACAGAACACCTCTGTGACCTGCATCTGACCTGTAGCTATGCTTCAGCTGCTCTCTTTCTTGATTAGTAGAGGAATTTCCCATGTTCATAAAATGAGCTTTCAAAAAATATTACCCAAGATAATGTCTACTATTTTACACTTGCTCCCATGTTCATTTCTAGAGCTGTTATCTGTGGTTAAAAATGTTAATTTATCACCTTACAAATAACCACCTTGCCACCTATTCTAATAACCAGATTAGGCAGAAAAATCAATGAACTGATTTACTTCCTAAACACTAATTGAGTGATCACCCACTAAGCAACAGGACTTCATTAGGTACTAGGAGATAACCCCTCCCCCCAAATACATATAAATTAAATATTATACAACATATAGTCTTAACATATACTATACATATATTTAAATTATAGTACACATTTTAATACAAATATGGTAAATATAAATTTATAAATATTTACAAATAAATATACATATATATACTACATACTACCATAATGATCACTGCCCCCATGGGAGACAAGCTACACAAATGCATGATCATGAAATAAAGAGGTTTATCTCATTTTACAGAGACAGATGCCCAGGGCAATTATTTAATCTTTACTAGAATGTTGGGAGGTGGTCTGATTAACCTCCTCTTACAGATGAGAAGTAAAGTAACTTAGCCAAGGAAACACAGCTGAGTAAGTGGCTAAGTGGAGACTGACTCCCATGAGCAGTAAACAGAAGCTGTGTTTTAGAAAGAATAACATGGCAGAGGTTTACTGAGTCAATCAGAGGGAATGAAGGTGGAGCCAGGGAGGCCAATGGGGAGGTCAGTGCACAAGTGAGATGACAAGGACCTAAACTAGGTGAACAAGAAAATAGGAAAGACATTTAAGGGAAGATGATCGGAAGTTGGTGAAAGACTGAACATGACTTGGAAGAAGCAGCATGATTTCAAGTTTGTATTAGTAAAGCCAGGCTGAACATGAAAGGTTGGGCGGGGTGGTGGGGGGTGGGGAGGAGGAGATTGGAAGATAATTAACTTAGTTTTAAACATGTTCCTTTACAATAACAAATAATATATAAAACAATGCTTTGAAATTTGAGAATGCAAGACATTCAAAAAAGGGTAGTTAAGCATACCTAGGTATATACCCAAGAGTATTGAAAACATATGTCCACACAAAAACTAGTACATGAATGTGCATAGCAGCATTATTCATAATAGCCCAAAACGGAAACAGCCCAAATGTCCACCAACCAGGGATAAACAGAATACCCCTTCATATTGTGTGGTATATCCACACAATGGACCATCATTCAGTCATAAAAAGGAATGAAGCACTGCTACAACATGGATGACCCTTGAAAACACTAGCTTAAGTAAAAGAAGCCAGTTGCAAAAGACCACACATTTACCACATGATTCCATTTATATAGAAAAGGCAAATCTGCAGAGTCAGAAAGTAGATTAGTGGTTGCCTAGGTCTGGGGATCTTGGGGGGAAATGAGCAGTGCCTGCTAATAGGTATGGGGTTTCTTTTTGGGTTGATGAAAATGTTCTAAAATTGATTGTGGCGATGGCTGCATAAGTCTGGATATACTAAACTAAAAACCATTGAATTGCACAGTTTATATCGGTGAATTGTATGGTACATGAATTATATGTCAATAAAAACACTGTTTTTAAAAAAGTAATTAAGAAAGTCTATTTCCAAGCAAACATTACAGATTCAGAAGAACAGTAAAATACTGCTAATAATCTGCTTTAGGCCTAAACACACAAGAAGCTTAAGTACGTAGTATTAAAGTACAGTGACAAACATTTATTTTACCATATATTCAATCAAATACCCATTTGGAGACATGTGCTCTGGAAATTCTGAATAAGCTACTGATATGATCTGACTTTCCCCAAACACCTGATTTATCAGATTAGGATTAAATAACAAAAAAATGTCTATGTACAAAAAAGGGCATTCTTAGAAAACTACTCTTATGCTTTCCTCTGGATGGCGAGATTATGGGTGATTTGTTTGTTTTCTGCATCTTTCTATTATTCTGCACTCAGCATACTATGAGCACGAATTATTTTTAAAATCAGAAGAAAAAACCCAACACTGCTACTTGCTATATATACTGCACGTACGTGATCTTGCCTCACCTCTTCATTCCTGACTCCTATGCTAACCCACTTCTATTACTCGTTTATTTGTTGGTCTCTACAACCAAACTACAAGCTCTCTGAGGACAAGGCCAACCCTTACTTGCTGCTGTATCCAGGGCACATAATTTACTGCCCACTCTGTCCATAATTGGCACTCATTTAATACATAGGAATGGTTACTGTTTCTCCCACTGAGAAGGCTTTCTCTTCCGTCTTTCCATCAACTTCAGCCTCTCTCATCTCAAAATTCACTTCCTTGGTTCACCTCTGGGTAATTCAAGTGCGAACATGTGTGTTTGCACAGATATGTATATTTGAATAGATGTATACACAGTTAGAGCCAAAACCAGATTGGATTTATATTGTTGTATCTATTCATGCTTTAACCAGTCTGTGACACTAGACAATATCTGCCTGCAAATAATTGGTATGTTAAAAACCAAGGATGGCTGAAAATTAGTCCCCTAAATCTAAAATCATGCCGAAACCATCAGAGAAGCAGTAAGAGGCATGCAGGACAGGAACTTTGCCTTCAGGTGCTTACTTCATCCAGGTATGCAGCACAGGGATGGGCTCCTTGGAAGACAAAGAAAGAGAAGTGTTGAGAAAAAGTGTAGCAGAGGCAAAACAGAGTGAGGGATTAAAGAGGGTGTGGAGGGGCAGGAGGCACTTGTAGGACACCAGTTCAGGAAGGGCTGGTGGGAAAGAGCATGAGAGAAAAAAAATGAAAAGCTAAAGTAATACAAGGGAAGGACTGCAGCAAAAAGAAGAACCTGAGTTGAAGTTCTGTCACGGAGAGAGAGACCAATAGAAAAAACCTCTACCAGGGAAGGGAGGCGCCACTCACAGGAAAGACCAGATGAACACGAGTTAGTGTGTGCCGCCATATCTGTCCACAGCAGGGGACTCTGAGTCTGGTAATTTCCTCAAAAATAAATAGCTGAATTAATTTTTCCTTGTTACCAGCTGTAAATAATTTACTTCTCCACAGAGGGTTCATATTTACTGAACTTATGAGTAACTTTGTTGAGAGAGAGAGAGAGAGGACAGGGGAAAACTCCACCACTTTTCAATTCAAAACGGGGAATTAAAATTAAACCAGAGCTCACCAAACCACTTGAGATTCCTGAAACATTACAAAACTTACAAATTAATGCATTTACTGCTTAGTCAACTTTATATATGACTAAAGAAGCCAAGTGGTCATTAAGATTAAAAAAATCATTTTTAATCACTTGAACAAATATTGAGAATCTACTGTTTGCCAGAAATAATTACTTCTCTTAAATATTTAACTTAAAAAACTGCCTTTCTGTTCTTCCAGTGCTACTTTTCCTTAGTCCACTTGGGCTGCTGTAACAAAATACCGTAAGCTGGGTAGCTTGAACGACAGAAATTTATTTCCCACAGTTCTGGAGGCTGGGGAGTCCTAGATGAAAGCGCCAACACGATCAGGGTCTGGTGAGGACTCTCTTCCTGGCTTGCAGATGGTCACCTACTTACTGTGTATTCACACGGTGGAGAGAGAGCAAGCTCTCTGGTGTCTCTTCTTATACTAGCACTAATCCCACCACAGGGACCCCACCCTCATCACCTCAGCTAACACTAATTACTTCCTAAAGGCCCCATCTCCAAATACTATCAAATTGAGGGTTAGGGCTTCAACATCTGAATTCTGGGAGGACACAAACATTCAGTCCATGATGCTTCCTTCCTCTTGTTACTAAATACAATACCTTTAAAACTAGAAAGCTGGGCTGGCACGATCTTATCCAATAGGAACAACAAACAGAATTTGTCTCATTCTGTGTCTGGATCCAACCATTCATTTTGCATACTTTCTGATAATTTTCTTGACAAATTACATGTTTATTACTCTCCCAATGCCTCCTTTGATTAGTGGACATTTAGTCCTGTCCAAAATATCCATGGAGACATTTGGTCTATGCCAAAAGGTTCTTGATTTTTGGTGCTGTCTAAATCCGTCTGGCACGGACCAAATATGCTCATGGACATTTTCGATAGGACCAAATGTCAAGAACCTTTTGGCATGAATCAAATGTCTTATGGACATTTTGGACAGGACCAAATGTCCTGCAAAGTCTCCCTTATCTCTTGCTCTTCAATCATACCTCTCAAGGGAGTTCTTAAGGCAGGAAAGAAATGATCACGTATTGAACACTTTCTAAAAGCTTGATTTCTAACTACATTATTGCATTTTCATTCTCACTGTAACTCTAAAGTCTGAGGACTAGTGAGTACTAAATAATTCTGCATCTGAAAGAAAGTTTGAGAATCAGGAAAAGAAATCTGAGTCAAACCTAAAAAATGATAACTTGCAAGGGTGAAGCATTTATATTACTAATTACTAGGAAACTGGAGGCAAGTCCAGGGTCTGGGACCTCCATGGGAAACACCCCTCTCATCAGGGGCAATAAGCTTTTTTAATAGTTAGACATCTCAGGCTCAGCACCCCGGGGAATGCTGTCTTCTGTCTCTTCATATAACCATAGAGCTTCGTATAATCACAGAAGAGTCTCCTTCTCCCTTACGGAAATTCTAGCTGTAATACTCACTGTATATTAAGCCAGGCTTGGTGTTGAAAAACTTTAATGACAACATGCTAGAAGACCAGATGGGGCAAGGGTGATAGTGATGTTTGGAGATGTAGACTAGATTACCACAGATTACCAGGGACACCTGGAAAAATCAGTACCATAGATTAATTAGTCAGGCTTTTTGTTTTTTGAGGAAGATTAGCCCTGAGCTAACTGCTACCAATCTTCCTCTTTTCACTGAGGAAGACTGACCCTGAGCTAACACCTGCACCCATCTTCCTCCACTTTTTCTTTATATGTGGGACGCCTACCACAGAATGGTGTGCCAAGCAGTGCCATGTCTGCACCCGGGATCCGAACCGGCAAACCCCGGTGCACCGAGAAGCGGAATGTGCGAACTTAACCGCTGTGCCACCGGGCGGCCCCATCAGGCTTTAATTATTAACTGGGCTCAGGGCTTATCAATTACCTTCACTTAACCAGACTGGAACCTTACCATACCCCATAATAAAATCACTCTGTCTCACAATTCCTAGCCTTTCTTTACATGTGCCTTCCTAGGACACCAAAAAAAAGCTGTAACAGGGAGCTGGGTCCATGAGTGAGAACCTAAGCGCCCATGTTCCTCAACAGCTGGCCATTTGGATACAGTGCCCAGGAACAGGGCGACCAAACAGCCCGGTCCCCTGTATCCTGGGAAACCCCTCTGTCCAAGGCTAAGTGGACTTGTAGAAAAGGAAATTTTAAAAAAGTAATATTTAAAAAAATTATCTGTTATTTCAGACACCTGTTTTAAAAAAAATCAGATGAGCATCTCTCAAAACAATGAGAACGAAGGTGGTCCAGACAGACATGTTTCACACTCTTTTTTTCCTTAGAACACACTGCTATTATGTAATAAGGGCTAGACCACTGCTAGTTCCCTCCTCATATTATAATTCAGTTTATTATTATTCTCTTTTAGCAAACAACCTTGTAAAACTGTATACATCTTGCCTCAGGAAAGAGCACTGCCTCCGGCTTAGTCCACAAGTAACAGTCTGAGGGAAGTACATGATCTAAAGAGGCGGCCACCTATGGAGACTGGGGTGGAGCTGCCTTATATCTAGGATGACAAAGAGAATTCATCTTGTCCAATCTGATTGATGGGGAGGAAAAGGCTGTGTGCTGGGTTGAGAATGATTCTTAAGTGCTATCTAGGTGTAGCAGGAGAGAGTGTTGAGATTAATCAGCAACATGTACCATGGAAAATAAACTAGTTACATGAATCAAGGTGACCCAAGCGAGTCAAGTTTTCTCTTTCTGCTAGGCTGACATCAAAACAATATGCAAAGAATAAAAGTTACAAAATGTAAAAGTATGCCCATCTAATAATGACATACTCCAATAGCAAATATTACTTACATTATGATAACAAAAATGTGGCTTTCAAAGCCACTTCTTACTTTTAATCTCTGAATCCACTGGTCTTGTCTTTGACACAACATTTTGCCAAAGGGAGTCTTATGGGCTCTAATGTGGGCATGTCTCTGAGTATAGAATTATGATCACTCCTATGCTCATATGCACATCTTTCTCTTGCAAACACTCTAAAAGTGATATCAGCCAGCTGTCAGTAAGATGACATATTCCAAGGCTAAAAGTTTTAACGTTGATTTTGGGGGAAAACAATCATGAGAAATTTTCTGAAACAGAAGTGTCTGTTGGGTGAAGTGGCTTATTTAAAAAAAAAGCAGCTTTGCTCAAAAGGGAACCAAAAGTACCACTCACAGAGTATTACAAATGATCCAAAAATATCCTCAAATTGGATTTAATCATTGGTTAAAAATATTCCAAACAGTGGAAGACTGATTTTCTCATTTTTTCCTTAAAAAAAAAATCTGCTTAGCATACAAATATGGGCGCTGGCCCTTTTATGTCTACATATGTCTCTGGTATTGAGAGATTAGGGTGGTGATCAATCAACAAAAGTTAGCATTTATTTTCTCAGGATAAAATTTTACTGACCCAAGAGCCACCTTAATTTTTTTAAAAGGCTTATTTATTGCATATATATATGTATACTTTTTTTTTTTGAGGAAGATTAGCCCTGAGCTAACATCTGCTGCCAATCCTCCTCTTTTTGCTGAGGAAGACAGGCCCTGAGCTAACGTCCGTGTCCATCTTCCTCTACTTTTTTATATGTGAGATGCCTGCCACAGCATGGCCTACCAATCGGTACGTAGGTCTGCACCTGGGATCTGAACAGCCACCGAAGCAGAAAGTGCAAACTTAACTGCTGCCCGACCGGCCCAGCCCGTATTGTATTTACATTTTTAATGATGGGTGAGTACTTTAAAAAATAACAAATTATTTTGCAGATTATAAACTATATATGCATTGCAGAAAATTCAGAAAATAGAGAAAAGTACATAGCAGAAAATCACACAGCATCACTTCAATTCTTCTCTTTTTATACACGAATGGATAAGATGGTATCTCTAAAGATCTCTTCTCTTTCAAACAAAGATGGCATCATACCCCACAGCAGGATCTGAATCCTGCCTGTATAGCCCTTGGTTTGAACCAGTACAAAGAGAAGCGAAAGTGGTTAGCACTCGTAAGAAAGCTATGACTGAATACAACTGAAGCCTCCAAGAAGAAAGAATCAAGGACACATTTAAAAAAAAAAAAAATTTGCAAACACATTTCCTCCTACCCTTTTAGAGTTTATATCTTATGACAAGGAGAAGTAGCAACCTTTTTCTTTTTTCTCTTATGAATGGTAAAGACAACTGGTATCCTGTATGAATATAATATTCCTTATCCAGCACATTTTGGATGAAATCCAATAATGTGTGATAACTCAACAATTTAGCACAGGAAGCAAAGCCCACAACATTCCTTAGAAATTTCACAGACAATCTAGACAGAACAGACCCATTTGAATGGGATTTTTTTCAGTGCTATTTGAAGAATGCAGTTTTTCATGGTGAACACACTGGGTTTGTGACGGATGCAAATTCAGATATGAAAAAAACACAATTAAATGATTCAGACTCTTGTGTTGTGCTTTCACAGACCTTATTTCTGCATGGGTCAAACAAAGGAAATTTGGTGTTTGACAACTGTGGATGACTCATCAGAGGAAGTTCTTACCATATGGATGTGCTTGTTGAAATAAAGCTGGTTAACAAAGCCAGTCTTTTTCCTCCCTGTGGGCCAGGGAGGATTTTGTTTTAGGAAATGGAAGTGTCAATGTGGACAAACTGTCCTGAAGTATTTATACCATAATACGTAGTTTCCTTAAACCACCTCTGAACAAAGAATATGCGAATGGAAAATAAGATCTGAATATCTTTCACTCTCTTGTGTCATCTGAACTGTATTTCTGTGTATAAAACCCATTTAGCACTGTGACATGTACATAATGTGATAGGAAAGTGGTACAGCCACACTGGGTGTGCTAGTGGTTTCCTAATTAATTTTAAGAGCTCTTTTTTAATTAAGGATATTATGCCTTTGTCATGTTCATTGCAAATATTTTCTCCAAGATCACTATATGTTTTTTAACTTTGTCTGCAGAATTTTTATTTTTTGATGAATAAAAGTTTTCAATTTTTATATAGTCAAACGTATCAGTATTTTTCTTTATGACTTTTTCACGCTTTGAAAGTCTATCTCATGAACCACTCCAGGTTCATCATATTTTCTAAAGTTTCTCTATCCTTTTACGGTTTCATTTTTAATATTTGACTCTTTAAGCCATCTGTTATTTGCTCCCTGGTAAGAAATAGAGAGAATCTAATCAGATTACCATTTTTTTCCCCCAACAAGTTGACCAATTACCCTATCTCATTTGTTGAACAAGTCATTCTGTCCTCTAGGACTTGTGATTTATGATAAATTACATTACTTCCTAAATTGGGGTCTTTTTCCAGGCTCTCTATTTTGTTTCCTTAATGTCTGCATTTCTTCTGTTGGAACCAAACTGTTTTTATTATTGTAGCTGCATAATGCATTTTAGTGCTTGGTGATGGGAGTTTCCCTTCATAACTTTTTCTTCTCTTTCTTACAAAAAATTCTTGGCTATTTTCACCAGTTTAACTCTTCCAAATGCATTTTAGGAAGTCCCACTGGGATTCTGACTGAAGTTGCATAAACCTATAAATTAACTGGGAAAGATCTTATAGCCTATCAATACTTAATCTTTTTATTCAGGGAAATCTAATCTCTCTCTAATATTCAAATATTCTCTACATCTATCTAAGTCTTTTATATCTCTCAATCAAGTTTTACAGTTTTCTTGATATAGTTCCCACGCATTTGTTTACATTAATCTACGTTTTTTATTTTTACTGGGAATGAGATGGAGCTGCTACCAATTCCAGTGAAACTCGCTCTTTTGTCTGAGGTCATAATCCTGACTCTTCTCTTGAATCACGGGTTATCTTAGATTTGAAAAGTGGAAGCAGAAGGAAAAGAAGTAGGGGGATGGTTTATACTCATGGTGTGAAGATTGTGAACCTCCTAGAAACACTCTAAAGGTTAAAAGACATGTAACCAAAAGCACCGGGGGTTAGTAAAAAAGAGAAATAACGTGCTAATATATCGCTCAGCGTGATGACTCATTGCATTGGATCATCCTTGGGAAACCACCTAAGCAGAATTTAGCAGTTAAGGCGTTATTTTTGGTGCATGATTTATTGCTACTTCCTCTCGGGAAAAAAACGATTAACCCCTAGCTCCCTAAAACACATGAAAATGGTCATCCTGGCAGACCAGCCTGTCAGGTAACAATGTTATTTCTAAAACAGGGCAAGGTTGTCCCCATAGAGACTTCTTTAGGAAAAGACAGAAGTACTTGGCTACATGTAATGGAAAGGAGTATAAACCAGGAGACAGAAGACCCAGCTCCTCATGCTGGCTCTGTAACTGATTAACTAATCACCGAGTGCAGGCAGGCAGGCCACTTAACCTCTGCTCACCTGCTAAAGAACAGATATCAGAGCTTCTGTTTCACTCTACAGCACAGATGTGCCACAAAAATAATAAACTATGTGGATGAGGCAGTTAGAACTGCTGAGAAGGACAATTAGCTGTTCAGTAAAAGTAATGTCATCAGTCAAGCAGCAAACATAATGAACTCTCATTCATTCCAAAGTTATTCATTTTTGCTTAATACTGTATTACCTCCTCCTCCCCACG
Source organism: Equus quagga (assembly GCF_021613505.1). Lineage (NCBI taxonomy): Eukaryota > Metazoa > Chordata > Mammalia > Perissodactyla > Equidae > Equus > Equus quagga. The sequence continues at coordinate 61,248,378 of NC_060274.1, forward strand.
GTTTCTTTTCTTTTTTTCATTATGTCTAAATATGCAAAGAAAATTCAATGCTGTTATTCTGGCCCTATCTCTTGACCAAATCTCTGAATTTCATTTATCTGTGATATTCTGCTGTGCTATTTACAAAGACCACTGGCTCAGAAAGATGATGTAGTCAGGAAAATGTGTTTCCTTATTTAGTGCCCACGACAGTAAAGCAAATTAGTTAGACCATTCCCTCTCCCACTTCAGTTGAGCTTGAATATGGTCTTTTCCTTATAGTGATGAAGAAAACTGAGGTCCTGAGAGATTTAATGACTTGCTCAAAGTTTGATATTTTGTTCATTCATTTTTTCATTCATTCATTCCTTCAGAGAATATTTACTGAATGTCAGATGCTGTTCTGATTGCTACGAATATAGTAGTAAGTGAAATACACCCCTGTCTTTGAATGCATTAATAGATTGTTGTTAGAATGCATGTTTCTCTAATTAGTAGTGAGTTTGAACATTTTATGCTTAGGTTTACTTACCAGTGGTAATACTTCTGTGAATTTCTACTTCACAATTTCCAACAAAGCCAGATAATTTTGCTTAATGAAATGGGATAAGAACTACAGGAAAGATACATTTTTCTAATCCTTATAAACAACCCTGAAACATAGGCACTACTATCCTCTTTTTACCAATGAGGAACCTGGGGCTGAGGAGAGTTTTGTAACAAACAGACACAGTCAGGTATGTGGTAAGTGTAGGAGCTAGAATCAATATTGTTAATCATGATTTCTTATTGATATTATTTTATCATGAATTTAAATGCTCTACCACAGCACATTTAAAAAATATATGTTACACCACAGCCATCAGACAAGAAAAAGAAATAAAAGCATCCAAACAGGAAAGGAAGAAGTAAAACTGTCACTGTTTGCAGATGATGTGACACTATATATAAAAAACCTGACAGATTCTACCAAAAACTATTAGAATAAATAAATTCAGTAAAATTGCAACATACAAAGTTAATGTACAGAAATCTGTTGTGTTTCTATAACACTAATAATCTAACAGAAAGAGAAATCAAGACAATCCCATTTACAATTGCACCAAAAAGAATACAATACCTGGAAATAAATTTAACCAAAGAGGTGAAAGACCTGTACACTTTGACATCTGTAAGACATTGATGAGAAAAACTGAAGATGACACAAATAAATGGAAAGATAAAATGTGCTCATGGATTGGAAGGATTAATATTGTTAAAATGCCCCAGGCCAGCCTCAGTGGCCTGGTGGTTAAGTTGGGCACGTTCTGCTTTGGCAGCCCAGGTTCAGTTCCTGGGTGTGGACCTATATCACTCGTCTGTCAGTGGCCAGGCTATGGTGGTGGCTCACATACAAAAAAAGAGGAAGACTGGCAGCGGATGTTAGCTCAGGGTGAATCTTCCTGAGGGGGAAAAAAATCCATACTACCCAAAGCAATCTACAGATTCAATGCAATCCCAATCAAAACAACAATGGCATTTTTCACAGAATTAAAACAAATAATCCTAAAATTTGTATGGAACCACAAAAGAGCCTGAATAGCCAAAGCAATATGGAGAAAGAAGAACAAAGCTGGAGGTATCACACTCCCTAATTTCAAAACAATACTACAAAGCTATAGTAATCAAAACAGTATGGTATTGGCACAAAAATGGACACATAGATTAATACTACAGACGAGAGCTCAGAAATAAACCCATGCTTATATGGTCAATTAATTTATGACAAAGGAGGCAACAATAAACAACAGGGAAAAGATAGTCTCTTCAACAAATGGTGCTGGGAAAACTGGAGACTTACATGCAAAAGAATGAAACCTGATCACTTTCTTACACCAGATACAAAAATAAACTCAAAATGGATTAAAGACTTAAATGCAAGACCTGAAACCATAAAACTCCTAGGAGAAAACATAGACAGTAAACTCTTTGACATTGGTCTTAGCAATATTTTTTTGGATCTATTTCCTCAGGCAAGGGGAACAAAAATAAAAATAAACGAACAGGACTATATCAAACTACAAAGTTTTTATACAGCAAAGGAAACCATAAATCAATTGAAAAGGCGACCTACTGAATTGGGAGAAGGTATTTGCAAATGAGATATCCAATAAGGAGTTAATATCTAAAATATATAATATATAAAGAACTCACACAACTAAGTATCAAAAAAACAAACCATCTGATTAACAAATGACAGAGGATCTGAATAGACATTTTTCCAAAGAAGACATACAGATGGCCAACAGACACATGGAAACGTGGGTAGATGATATGAGCAAGCACTTTGACTAAACAACAAAAAAATGAGCAATGATCAATAAATATGAACAAATTTTGCTCTCACTTGAAATAAATACAAATTAATAAAATAATAAAAATATATGTTACAATACAAATATTAAGGTCATTCTTTAGCCCAGTGCAAAGTACTTAATTTATTTATGAAATAAATGAATTTATAAGAATGAGGAGGCTGAGGACATATGATTCTACTGATGATCTGTGTGCATCACGTATTCTCTAGAGAGGTATGACTCTTATGTGCTGTGTATTTGTGATTGTACAACTATAAGGGAAGAATATCACAGGCCAAAGTTTTTATGTCAGTCATACAAACAAAATACTTGGTAAAAAAATAATATGTACAGTAATAATTACATTTTAGTAAAAATATATATTAAAAATACTGGAAATATATATGAACTATGTTTATATAGCATAAAATATATTACAATTATATAAAAATATATATCCAAAAGACTAGAAAAAAGGATATAATGAAAATCTTAAGATATATGTTATCATGATCAGTGATTTTCATCCTCCCTTTTCTGCTTCTCTGTACTTTCCTAAATCACACTTTCCAAATTTGCTAATGTATTACTTTTTGACATGAAAAATACAATAAAAGTTGTTAAAAATAAAAAGTAAAAATCCAGTCATGTGCTGCTGTCTCTAAACTCACCATCTCAGAAAAAGATAAATATGTAGACATTTAAAAAAACCCCCAAATTTTGGGAGGTATTTCTTATATAATTAAGACTATGTGGCCACAGAGGGCTGTCAGGTTACATGAGGTTCCACATACTTCTTAACAAAATTGAAGGTTTAAATGGCAACTGAGCATTTTACTCAAAAACGCCTTCTGGATTCAGAAAATACTCTTGTGATATTTTAGATATTAGGCAAATAATGTCAACTTTCCAATATAAAGGGTAATTACTTACTGACCATTTAGATTTCTTGAGCATCACTGGTAGGCTTGGCTCTGTAACTGCTGAGGAACATATTTTCCTTGGAAATGGAATTTAGATTCTTTCAACCTATAAAAGAACTTCTGACCACTCTTGGCTAGATTAAAACTCTAAAAGGAAGTAGATAAGAAATCATAACCTGAAGACCATTATTTTAAAGAAATTATGTAGGTAAAAGCCAGTGCAACTTAAAAAATATTGAGTAGGTAACTTTTCTTCAACATCAATAGCTATTAATGGTAACAGATACAATTTATTGAGCACAAGGCTTACTTTACTTCATTTTACATATATTATCTTAATTCTAACAAGACTCTTCTAGGTAAATATCATTATCCTCATTTTAAAGGGAGGAACTGGTGCTGGCCCTGTGGCTGAGTGGTTGAGTGTGCACGCTCCGCTCCAGCGGCCCAGGGTTTTGCTGGTTCAGATCCTGGGCTTGGACATAGCGCACCACTCATCGAGCCATGCTGAGGTGGCGTCCCACAAAGCACAACCAGAAGGACCTACAACTTGAATATACAACTATGTACTGGGGGACTTTGAGGAGAAGAAAAGGAAAAAAAAAGAAGACTGGCAAGAGATGTTAGCTCAGGTGCCAATCTTTAAAAAAAAAAAAAAAAGGGGAACTAAGGCTTAGAGAGGTTAAGTCACGATCAAATATCAAATTGTAAAACTCTAACACCTACTAGGTAATAAACAGCAGACAGTACACCAAATGGTACACATACAGAGTGACTACCACATTTTAGGACAGTAGACAAGAAGTGAGGCTCAAAACAAATTTAAAAACTTGACAGTCTATACTGTGTTTGTCTCAGCTAATTAATCAGAGCCCTTTATAGCTTACGAAGCATTATGGGTGAAAGTATTTAATACATTTCAAACAATATATTGGTATAATTTTGTTTTGGGAGGAAGACTGGCCCTGAGCTAACATCTGCTGCCAATCTTCCTCTTTTTACTTGAGGAAGATTGTCGCTGAGCTAACATCTGTGCCAATCTTCCTCTATTTTTTGTATGTGGCACGCTGCCATAGCATGGCTTGATGAGCAGTGTGTAGGTCTGTGCCTGGGATCTGAACCTGCGAACAACAGGCCACCAAAGGTAGCGTGCAAACTTAACCACTATGCCACTGGGCCAGCCCCCTATTGGTATAATTTGATAATACACATTGTATGGTTTGCTCATAAAATACACTTTCCTATTGTGTAGCTTTGGCACGTAACTAGTACACACTTTACTTTGGTTTTGCAGGCTAACAAGTCTAAAAGACATTTTAATTTTCTTTATATGCCAACTGAACAGCTCTTCTTTATTAATTTCCCCAAACATATATTTCATATATCTTTGGTGACATTATTTTATTAGCATCAGTATAATTTTTTACATAAACATTTTTATTTCAAAAGACAAACCTGACACCTGAAAGTAGGAAGGCCTTAATCCCAGGGAAGAGTTTGCAGTCTGAGCATGGAGTGGCTGAATAACACGGACACACCAATCCCACGGCCCATCACAGAACAATGTTTGACTGTCTCATGTTTTACTGATCCACTCATTTGAGGCTGAACTTTCCTGGTACCTTTCCCCACTCATTTAGGAGTTCTGCCAATGCCCAGATAGAAGGACGCTTCAGAGCAAATGTGGGGTTTGCCTCACTGAGTCCTGCTTTGTAAGGCGTGGGCTCTGACAGGCGGTAGGACAGCACACCCAGTGTGGGCCCTCCAAGCTGGGCATGGACCTCAGTCCTGCTCTGCTATCAACTGGTTGTGACCTGCAACAGCCACCCTGACTCTGAGCCTCAGTTTCTTTGGTCTATTCCTTGAATGCCCCAAGGAACATCATACACATATTAATTATAATAAACACGTCTGCAAATTAAATAAATTTCCCTTACCAGTGCCTGAAAATGCCTTGACCCCCCCAGAGGTAACTAGCTGTTGGATACCAATGATATGCAGAAAAAAATTACTAACTTTTGTTTTTTAAGCAGAGCTACTGTTTCATCAAATCTAAGATGCAATCAATGGATTGCAATTTACATCCTGATTCTAGAAATAACCAAATATGAAAAAATGTAATCTTAGAAACACTGAAATATGGTAAAACAGTTGGTAAAAAAGCAATTGTCTTGTTGGGAGGTAGTGAAAGGCTTCAATTTCACATGCTTGGGAGGTACTGTGCTCAGACTCTCCTCAATGTTGCTCTGGAACTTACGTCTTCTGTTCCTTTATAGATCCATTTAATTTTTCAGTTCGCTGAATACAGATTTACTTCAAGTTTTTTTCTTTTGAAAGTATAAAACAAACATCTTGGAACTCTGGTGAACACATATGGAGAGCTGCCAGTCTAAAGTTTTTGAAATAAAAACAGCAAATTGGAGACCATGATTGTTAAGCACTTCTCAGTTACAACATGCATTTCTTGATAACCGATGAATGGTAGCAATATTATTGAACATTTATTCTGGAAAATTCAGCAAAGAGGATTATGGGGGCAAACTCTTTTGACATAATTTGGTGACCAGACCCCCAGCTTCCTTTGTATATTAGTGGTCTGAGGAGCACGTTAGGAAGCTGACAAAAATAGCTTCAGTTAAACTCCAGTCATTCTCTTCCCTCAAGAAAAGCTTTCTTGCTCAGCAGTATTACTGGAGGGCTCGGGTTTGGTACTTAAAGCTTTCCTGTTCTCACTGGAAAAGTGGAGTCAGTGCCTGAGGCACCACCACGCTAGCCTCATGCCTAATGATCACATCAAACTGTGCGGGCTTAAACTGCTTTGTACAATTTCCTTTGTCTCCTCCTCCTTTTCTGTAATTTTTTTTTTGTTTCGTTGTTATGGGTAGTGACAGTTTCTGGTTTCTTTTGTTTATCAACGGTTTCCTTTACCACAGCCTCTACTCCTCCCTTTGGAAGCCTGGCATGATTGGAAGCTGGAAGAAAAACCACAACTGAATAGCCTGGCACTTTAACAGTCATTTCCAACCACAGATTAATACTATTACTGGATTTGACTAACGGCTCTCAATCAGCCCAACTGTCATCACTTGAGAACATGTGAGCCGGTGGAAGCCAAAAAGGAAAGTATAAGCAAATCCATATCATGGTATAGTTTTTACTGATTTCTCATCATTTGAATCCAACGGTACCTCTCTGAATATCCCTTCTTGGTTCTCCTTAATAATCTGCATTATGTATGGATCAGGAGATAACGCAACCTGTGCTCCAAATAGCTGGGGGTTGAAGTTGTCTGGTAAGGGCTGCCACGGGCACCAGCTGGCATGAGGGCAAACTGCTCAGCTGTCTGTGGAGTGCATATGTATCCCGCATCTTGCCCTGTCCACCTCTGGAAACTGCACTGGATGCTGTGTTCAAGCGTGTTAAGTACGTGGCATCAAAGTCCAAATGAAGGAGGTCCTCTTGGAGGTTCTGTGTGGATAGCAGGTTCTGCAGGTGATTGGGTGTTCCAGTGGATACCAAGAGGATGGTATGGTATATGACATAATCCATGACTGATTCACCTAAAATCAGATTCTGTCCTAACTTGAAGCGTTCTGCATTAACAAAAACTCCCTTATGTAAAAGCGAAGGCTTTGGAAAACTGTTAGTGATACCCATTGTTTAGTCCTGACAGAATCTAACCTACACACAGAGAGAAGAGGACTTGAATGACTCTTATTTTTTGACTGACGACAGTTGGGTCCTACTCTGGGTGTTTCATACACATTAATCCCAATCCTCCTCCTTAAAAATGTATCGAAAGGCATGTGTTTGATACACCACTGGTGGGAAAATAAAGTATAAAAATCTTTCTGGAGGGCAATTTGGCTCCACGTATCAAAGACCTTAGGGTTCTGAATACTCTTTACCTAACTATTCCACTTCCAGGAATTAGTCCTAAGGAAAAAGTTGTTGGAATGTGAAAAACTTTAGTTATTAAGAACATGCATCACAACTTGCTTTAAAAAGCTTGGCAAGTTTCATTTACTCGATAAATATTTACTATGTGCCTACTATTGTGCTGAGGAATATTTAAATACAAATAAATAAGATCATGATATAGTTTTACACGAGAAAAGCAGATTACAAAAAAGCATGAGTTCATTTTTATAAGAAAATCAAAATGTTATAATGCATAGAAAAAATAGTTGAAAGATATTTGTTAAGCCATTAATAATGGTCATCTCTTGGTCACTGGTCTATGGTTGATTTTTCTTTCTTCTTCTTTCTCCTTACCTTCTTTTTAAAGTATCTTGTAAAGAGCAATTTTGAGATTATGTAAATCTGATCTGCATCAAATGTTCACTCACTTAAAAGTTTTAGCCTGTAGATGCTTTTCTAACTCTATCTTCCTTCTACATTTATTAGGTGGCATTCTACTATAAGAGAGAGCTTTATTTTTTCTCCTATTTATTTACCTATTCAAATCAGTATGGACTCATGGATTTTTATTTTATTCAATGGATTATAATCCATTACTATGGTTATGCATTTCGAAGCTCAAATTGTTTCAGATTTGTCCAGTGGTCCATTCAAGCTAAATCCTGTACCCTTTTGAAATGTTCCTTTTTTTTCTTTTAGCATTTTCTTACTTTCTGGTACAACAGGATGCTCTAGGCTTATCTTATACTCTTTACTCATATTTTTAAAAATGTTCTATAATAACCATATATTACTTTTGTTAAATGAAAGAACACAATACCTACTATTTTAAAAATAAATCTTACATAAAATGTTAGATTTATTTAAAAAGTCCAGATTGCTAACCTTACATGGTTCAGAAATACTAAAACAAATGGGGTTTCTCTTTGAGTTCCAATTGACATAGAAGAGAGGAGCATCTCGCTTACAAATCAGAATGAAAGGCAATTATGTACAGTGAGACCGTAAATGCATGTCATTGCTGTTTTCTTGATTGAAACTACTGAGCTAGCCACACAACCCCAGATATGAAAGGGAACAGTTAAAGCACATTCTGTTCAATTACTGTGTCATAGCCAAATGTCTCCTTGTTTCTCCCCTTAGAAAAGTGCATAGAAGGATGGTGAGACAAAATCATTTTCATCTGTGATTGAGTTTCTTCCTGCTGACTGTTTGGAGTTTCCCTATGAGCTGGTGTGAGGCACTTCTTCCTGTGGCTCAGAACAAGTCTATGAGGGCCAATAGACACTGGGGACTCTGAATTCTGTAAAGCGCTACGGAAAACAAAACAGGAGCCCTCAATTCCTCTGTCAAGGGATTAGACTCCTCACCCCTGAGTGCCTTGCCTCGTTTCTCTAATCTTATTAGATAGGTTTATTGAAACCCACTGTATGCTCAGCCTCCTACCAGACTCTAGGATCGGTTCTAGGCTTTGTGGTGACTGTGGTAGGGTGGAGGGGAAGAGACATAAGGAGCCCTGTGACAATTAGTCATTACTTCAGTATTGAGTTGTTTAGCCATACAGCCCAGTCAGCTCTGACCTACGTTCATGCTTTGTGCCCTAAGCATGAGGTTCTGCCCAGAATCCCAGTACTCCAGGTCCTGGACTTTTTGAATCTGAATTCTTCCAATGTCTGATGTTACCTCTGACAAGAAGCCACCGCTTCTCCTGTTCTAGAAAAATGACACACCAAGGTACTTTAACAATATGAACAACAATAACAGAGGCTCAGTTTTCCTAAGCATATGCAATGCAAAACACAAAGCTCAGTGCTTTACATGCACTGTTCTATTTAACCTCAGATCACCACTAGGTGGAAAGTCTCTATTAATGTCCTCATTTTATAGCTGAGGAAACAGGCTGAGATATGGATAACAGTGAGTCACCATTAGCTAAAAAGTGACAGAGACAGAACTAGTTGCTCCAAAGCTGGTTCTTGCAAACAGTTCACTGTATTGCATCCTTCTGATATGACTATGGAGCTGTTAGTGGATTTGAGACTCTGACTGAACAAAAATTCCAGTTTTTTTTTTTTTTTTTTAAAGATTTTATTTTTTCCTTTTTCTCCCCAAAGCCCCCCGGTACATAGTTGTGTATTCTTCGTTGTGGGTTCTTCTAGTTGTGGCATGTGGGACGCTGCCTCAGCGTGGCTTGATGAGCAGTGCCACGTCCGCGCCCAGGATTCGAACTAACGAAACACTGGGCCGCCTGTAGCGGAGCGCGCGAACTTAACCACTCGGCCACAGGGCCAGCCCCAAAAATTCCAGTTTTTTAAAAAGAAAAATTAATGAATGGACACCACTCTTGTAAACTTGATGTTGAGATCAAGGAGCATTCTTCAGTTGAATCTAAGAAAAGAAAGAAGTGATCCCAAGGAACCCTGAGTCCACTAAGAGCATAGCACAAGTTTGCCATAGAGCACTTCAGTAGTTCATTCATTCCTTCAGCACATTTTGGGGGTCTGTGATGTGCTTTTAACTCTGCTGAGCGCAGGGAATATAGAAATGATAGGACTGATGTGGTCCCTTGACCTTGAAGAGCTTACAGTTTAGGGAGAAGAAAAACAATCATTAAATAAGAGGTAAGTGCCATGAAGAAAATAAGACACTCTGGTGAAGAAATAACAGAGTGGTCAGGAAAGGCCTCTCTAAGGAGGTGACGTTTAACCTAAAAGGATGACAGAGGAGGCAGGGCTGGTTAGGTCTATTCACTTCACTTTCATCTTCAGTGATAGCTGGAATTTTCAAGTACTTTTCAAGGATGCTTTATGACTTGGGTTCTGTTAAGCAGGTCAACCACTACTTTACAATCCACATGCTTTATCACGAATGCTTTCTCCACCCTATTCAAAACATCACAAATATGATATAAATGAGATTTTACTATTAGTCTTAGACCGTCCTCATTTTTTCTTTTGGTGAGAAAGATTCTCCCTGAGCTAACATCTGTTGCCAATCTTCCTCTATTTTTTGTATGTGGGATGCTTCCACAGCATGGCTTCATGAGCAGTGTGTAGGTCCACCCCTGGGATCCGAACCCACGAACCCTGGACTGCTGAAGCAGAGCCCATAAACTTAACCACTACACCACCAGGCCAGCCCCACTCATTTTTTTTAAAATACAGGAAATCACTTCAGAACCAGTGATAAGAGGAAAGCTCTTAGCATTTTGCAGAGTTCATCCAAGTGTACTATTTGCTTCTTCCCTGTGGAACTGTCATATCAGCTTTAGGAAAGATGATGAAAGAAAAGAAATGGGCCCAAAGGGTCCTAAAGAAACAAGGCCAAACTTGCTATTCACATGGGCCCTTAGAGAGTGGAAGGCAAAAGCAGTGAATTGGGTCCAAATTGTTTTCTATCAGTGCTGTCTTTGCAGTGCTCACATGCGGCACTCAAAACCAAAAGGCTTTTTTTTAACTAGCAATGGTGAGTTCCGACCTACCTTCTTCAGATTTCTGAAAATGGTAATTTTATTATCTTACAAGTAGAGATTCTGGAGAGCCAGCTGAAGGCAATAGTACAGAAGGCCATATGGTCCTTCTTTACTAGAACGTGATTGCACTTTCTCTGGGAGAAGGGAAGTTCCCTAAGGATGTGTGGGGTTGAGACCTGAGGCCATTTATAGCTAAGAAGAGAATATTTTTGATGTTTAGAGAATTCAAATCATGATTATTTTCTTGTGTTCAGACTGTAGTAAAATGGTTGTGGATTCTCTTCATGAAGCAATTTGATGTTCTGAGACCCTCTACTCCCCAGCTTCCAGAAGGCTACTTTTTCTTCATCATCATATTTCCTCTAACTACTGAATAATTAACCCTAATGACTTATCTAGTCTCATAGGACAAAGCCTTGTGCAATCTGTTCCTGATGCATATATTAAGCGCAGAAGGACACATTAAGTAATATATATAGTCTGAGAAGGCCAGAATTTCTTTCCCAAGGCCTGGTCCACCCTGAAGAAGAGGGAGGAAAGCTGTACTCTGATGACTGGAGCAGCCATGTCATTGTTTCACAAACGTCCAGGACCTCAGAGGTTTCTTCTGTCACAGAGAAGAAACACAGAGGAGCACATTCTCCTGCTCTCCTTTGTCTGCCAGTGGAACTCCACACCAACTGACCGAAGCTGTCACCACCTGGGGCTGCCAATGTGGGCCTCCAGATTGTGAGGCCACAGGGTCAGATATGTGGCCTGGCACTGAGCCGCTGCAGTGCTGCGTCTCCAAAGAGGCCAGCAGCCAGGCAAAAGCCCTCTCTGCAACAGCTTGGCCACCTGGCTGCGAGGGAAGACAAATCTCATTTCATGAGGTTTGGCATGAAAGCAAGTTGTCCACCCCCATATCCAAAAGCACTTGAGTGGGAGAAGGAAAAGAGGAGAAAAGTGCAGACCCTAAGTGTGGATGTAAAAGGGAATCTCTTCCGGGATGACCCTTCTGGTTAATTTGGTTTGGATTTTATGGTGTTTTTACCCAGCTCTCATCTATCTTAAGCTGTATTTCCTAGGCTTTCAAGATAATTCTCTTAATGAAGTAATGCAATGCCAAAGAAATGGTATCACAGGGCTTTGCCCTTTCCTGCTTTTTAAAGGCCATCAAAACCATCATTCCCTAACAAACTCATACAGGAAAAAATATGAGGCTTATCTTGTTCTTAAGCTATTGTGTTACCAGCCTTTCAGTGGCACAAGAAAGATAAGTAAATGCTTGCAAAATAAGGTCTGACCCAAGCCTCACCTGATATGCAGTTTCTATCTTGCTGAGTGCACATGATAATAAGATTTCAAACTCATTAGAAACTGTGGTTTTTCATGGTTTTAGAAGTGTGCTTCTACAATACAGAGAGGGCTCCTGATTACTTCACCATGAAGCCACCGTCACAAACAGGATTTCCTAAAGAGGTCTTAGGGCAAGGAAGCTTCATTCTAACTTTGGCTCTGCCATCTGGGCAGCCTGCTGCTCCTCCCCTACTGGAAACAGGCAGATAGAGGGGCCTAGGGAACACTCCTTCCTATTGTTCCTCGTGCCTCTCACTTCCCTTTCATCTCTGGTATTAGCTGGAATTTATGAGTACACTGGATGACCTTCCAAGTCTTTCCTTCAGAGTTTATTTACTTCACAGATACTCCATAGGAGGGCTCCATCTTTTCGCCTCCCTCATCCCAGCTGTATTTGCCCAAAGGTGTGGCTTCATCTCTGTACACTGTTAAACTGAATGGAAAAGGAGTCATAAAGATCGTGTGCAGTTCTTAGAGTCCAACAGTGATTGCGCATTAAGGATTCTATTTCCTAATTTATACCTTTCACTTAAGGCAGGCCTTGCTTTTCCAAGAATACACTTTGATTTCTGTGGCTTGCCTCATGAAGTTCTTGTTAAAGATCCAATTAAGAATCTCCAAAATACAGCTCAGGACTAACTTCATGAAGTCTCTATTATTCCAGTCCAGTTCAGAGTAATCTTGAACTTTTCTAAGCTATTGTAGTATTTAAGTCTGTACTTAAATACCACATAGCTTAGCACTTACGTAGGCAGAGTCTAATACTGCTTGCTAGTTATTACATGCTAACACATCATGCCCATTTTTCTTATTTGCTCATGTAGGTTATAACCTCCTTGAGGTCCTGGCCACAGACCTTGGTATGTATAAGTGAGAAGTGGTCTTTCACTTCTTTGCTATCTCCCACAAAGATTTCAAAGAATATATGAAAAACCATAGGAGTCCCTGGTTTTAATAAGTTTCATTTCCTCATGATGCAAGTGGGTTGAATAGAATTACCCAGGAATAATTCTAGGACCAGTATCTATTTAATACATTTACATCATTTCGACTAGTTAAATGATACTACATCTCTAAATTTAAAATTAAGTGCTTTCTAGGAAGATAAAATAAAAACCAAACTTAACAGAAGAAAATTTCTGAGATTGTGTGACTGGGGAGAAATATGGCAAAACCGTTTTGAGGAAGGCAAGGACCAAATAATGCATTTAGCGTGTTTAATGCCAAAGCTACTAAGAATGACAGGCTCTGAGCTATAGGAAGCAACATGTTCATTCATTCGTTACTTATTTACTCAGTGACCGCTTTATGCCATGCTCTGTTAGACATTAGGTAAACAGTGGTCCATAGCTTCATGAGTGATGGCACAAACAGGTTTTAAAACAGAAAACACTAAAATAAGTATGTAATTGCAAACTGTGGTAAGTGCCATGAAGGAAAAACACAAGATGCTACTGCAGTGAATACCAGAGGGTTCCAATTTTACTCTGGGTTAGAGAAGGCCTCTTTGAGGAAATGATGTCTAAGATGAGATTTGAAGGATGAGATGGAGCAGCCAGGAGGTGAATTGAGAAGTAGCTGGGGAATATTTCAGGCAGAGGACTCGAGGAGTCACTGCGGGCAGTCTCTTGAAGGCACTGATACAACTGCTGTGTCTGCAATGGCAAAGCTAATACACTTATGGATCTCAATAAAAAAGGATATAGGAAATTCATTTACTCATTCAACAAATATTTATTGAATGCTGACTATGTGCTAGATCCAGTTCTATGCCCGTGAGATATCCAAGTAATCAAAGCAAATGTTCTGGCACCTGTGGAGTTTATCTCCTGTGACAAGATAGAAAAGCATTGGGGTTGGCCCTGTGGCGGAGTGGTTAAGTTCGCGCGCTCTGCTGCAGGCAGCCCAGTGTTTCGTTGGTTCGAATCCTGGGCGCAGACATGGCACTGCTCATCAAGCCACGCTGAGGCAGCGCCCCACATGCCACAACTAGAAGGACCCACAACAAAGAATATACAACTGTGTACTGGGGGGCTTCAGGGAGAAAAAGGAAAAACAAAATCTTAAAAAAAAAAAAAAAAGCAGATCCGTGATATTTAAAAAAAAAAAAGCATTAACTTATATTCATCTAAATATTGCAAGTATGGCCACAGACCTTGGTATGTATATGATGAAATTAGAAGAAGGAATAGTGATGTAAGGGATGGAGGGGACAACTGTTACAATTCTGCACGGGTACCTTGTGGTTTTGCACATTTTGTGAGTAGAGGCACTGCTTTTGTCCTGGAATAGATTTCAAGTGAACAGTCTTGGAAGACAGAGACAGTGTCTCCCTCTAGGGCACCAGCAGGTTTGTTTACTCTTCAACATAATAATTCTCCTGCTGGGGCAAGATCAGGTGAATGTTAACTACCCATGATAAGAGTCAGTTTCCCTAAGCTTGGGGTTTGTTTTCTGCAACACAACCCACTTTGTGTATAGGTGTCACTTGGCCCTGTTCTCCTTTCCCTGAGAACTGATGCAAATGTAGATACTCTAGCTACTGCTATTGCTGTGAGTAATAAATTATCCTTTGTCTCTAACCCGGAAGTCTTGTGTCTTCTGCCAGCATCCACGAAACTGTGGCAGGCCACTTTGTTAGCTTGCAAGTAGGGTAAAATCCCAGATCCTTCACAGTTCTTGACACCAGTCAACTGAAAGACTAAAGAATGGGGACTTTTTAGCTTAGAAAGACAAAACCCAAGAGGAGAATAAGGCTGAAGTCTATAAAATCAATCAGAGGAAACCTGGTTGTGTTCACCAAATCAAGGGGTCAATCCATAACATTTGGGAGAGGTAAATTTAGCACAAAAAAGGGAAATTTCTTCACATAGAAGATACTAACCTTATAGAATTTACCATCTCAATAAATGGTGCTGGTCGAAAATACAACATGATCCTTATTATCTCTACCAGAGAAGAACTATTGGGAAAGGTTATTAATCTGACGTAGCCAGGGTCATTTTTAATCTACAAAATAAGAATTAGACTTTTCATTGCTTTATCTAAGTCTAATTTGGATACACATACACAGACACATATATTTGGGATCTGTAACTATAAAACCTCCTTTAGAATAAGCTACAATTCATAAAAATCTTAATTCACAAGTTTGAAATACTCTTGGTAAAATATGCTCATATTTTAGGGCAGTTGTTTCCCAAATTGAATGTGCAGAATGTTTCCAGGGAATTTTAATAAACATACCTTGAAAAAAATGTTCTGTGGTTAAATATATTTGGGGAGCAATGCACTACGTATCCTTGGAATTTCAAAATTTAAGTTAATGGTTAAATAAGGGCTCCTCTGACAAGTCCTGAGTAAGAAAACCTTTGTTGAATCCAGCATCTCTCAAGTTATTTTAGTATTATCCTACCATTCCACAGCATGCCCACTATCTCTTATGAAACACTATTTCAAGAAACAGCAGATGGGGAAATGTTCTTTTAAGGTGTTAAAAAATGAAGATTTATATGGGAAGGAATATACTGCTAAAATGCCAACATTATCTACAAAGCCTCACTAATTTGAAGTGGAAAATAAAAGTGGACAGGAAAGAAAGGATTGCCTGGTTTGGCCAGCTGATACAGGATGGGTAGGTCATCTCTAGTTAGGGGAATCCTTGGGATCAATTGTTTCTTGGGTCAGAGAAGTCAGAAAGCCCCAATTTCAGGAATATTTCTATTTTCAGGAATGTATAACAATCATAATTACCGCTAACATTTATTACTGCCAATGAATATGGTAGGTGCTATTTTGAGCACTTTACATTAAATTCTCACAATGAACTATGAGAGAGGTACTCTTGTTATCCATTTTCATAGAAAAGGAAACTGAGGTACAAGGAGGTTAAGTAACAGGCCCAAGGCTGCACAGCTAGTAAATGAAAGAGCTGGGATGTAAACTCAGGCAGTCTGGCTCCAGAGTGTCAATCCTCAGCTCTACTACCTTTGGAATTATAGCATATATTAGCAAACTTCCATTTACCATGTAATTCATATCACAAAGCAATTCACAGCACCTTTGAGTTGGGTTGAAGCCCTGTGTAAATAAATAGCCTTTAGAACTTAGAGACCGTAAAACACCACCCAGAACTCGTGCTAACACATCTGGAAAAATCTGATAAAGTTTTACAGTTGTACCAGAAGAAAAAAAATACAAATAGGAAAGCATGTACCCATTGTCAAAAATAATCTTCCCTTTGCATTCCCATTTCTGACTATACACAACATTAACCTTAAGTAAACAAACAAGAAACTACAAATAGATTCCTCTACTTTAATCACAGCACTGTGCAAGACCACATGGTTAAAATGGTTTGTCTCTAAAACATTTTTCCTACCAAAAAATGATACACATGTATATACATGTACATGTATTTTTCCCTCTAACACCCAATCCTTTGTATACTCTCAGTCATGTGCTGAGTACTGAGTGCAGGCTCCCACTGGGTCCTTTTTGCCTTTGGAACTGGTGTTCCTCACTGTGTAGACATTCTCAGCCAGAAAGCACTTCAACAGCCATTCTGAATTGTATGTTCTGCAATGTTTACTGTTTATTCCACTGTGTCCTGTTGGGGTTTTGTTGTTGTTGTGTTGTCATTGTTTTATATGTCGGTGTGTTAATTCTCTATTGCTGCTGTAACAAAGTACCACAGATTTAGCGGCTTAAAACAACATCCATGATTCATCTCACGGTTCTGTAGATCAAAAGTCCAGGTATGGCTTGGCTCAGCTGGTTCTCCGTTTAGTCTTACAAAACTGAAATTAAGCGGCTGGCAGGGCTGAGATCCATTCTGTAAGTTCTGGGGATGAACGTGCTTCCCATCTCATTCAGGTTGTTGACCAAATTCAGTTTCATGTGGTTGTTACACTGAAGTCCCCGTTGCCTTGCTGGCTGTCAGCTGGGGTCGTCCTTAGCTCCTAGAGGTCTCTCTCCAGTTCTTAATGTGGCTCCTACATCTCAGAGGCAGCAACAGTGGGCTGAATCCTTCTCAAACTTGGAATCTCTCTGATTCTCCCTTCTGTCTCATCTCTTTTGCCTCTAGCCTGAGAAAGTTCTCTCTTTTAAAGGGCTTATCTGATTAGATAGCCAGATAATCCAGAATAATCTCCCTATTTTAAGATTCATAACCTTAATTACCTCTGCAAAATCTCTTTTGGCATTGTAATGAAACAAATTCACAGGGAACAGAGTGTAGACATATTTAGGGGCCATTATAGGTATAATTTCCGGTGAACATTTCTATGCCAAGATGGCTAACAGTGGTGAATGATAATGCTAACCCTGACTCAAAAACATAGGAAAATAAAAAACAAGCAAAACAAAGGAAGAATTTCGCAGCTTGATGTTAAATCCCAAGTTCCACCTCATTTCCAGAAGGCTTTTGGTCCAGGAAAAGGGTAAAGATCAGCAGTCAGTTAGGGACTGGAGGAAGGTCTCTGATATAAAGGGCATAATGAACTGCCCTAGATCAGCAATTGATCAAATGGTAGCTCAAAGAAACGACTGCTAAGAGCATAGGATGACTTCAGCGGACTTAAAGAGAACATAGGAATTATTGCAAATGTATATTCTAGGAATATATCTCCACAGCCTGAGATAATATTAAACAAAAATTATTTTTCAACATGGAAGGGCAGCAGCAGGATTCTGACAACTCTGGCATGCCAGTTGGTAGCCCTTCAGCTGGATCCTAGGGAGGCCCTAGGGGTCTTGGGAGAGAGGCAGGGGCATCTAGGGAGCTGAGCTACTTTGGGCAGTGTTTTTTTTTTTTTCACCAATGGGTATGTGAATATGTCAACGTTTTAACGATGGGTAAGGGATGCAGGAATATTAGCAACACTAAGACATCCAATAACATGAGGGTTATTAGCACTCACTTCTAGGGAGGAATACTACAGCACACATACTTTCATATTTCAACACTCTTCACAAGTCATATTGATACATTCTTATTTATTAAGCAATTCCAACAATGCTGAACATTTTGATCAATTCTACTTGTATCAATATAGATAATCTTTAAATAGAGAAATTCAGTGTTAAAAAAAGCGGGAAAATGACAGAAATTATAACACCAGAAGGACCAAATCACCTACCTGAAAGTTTAACTCAATTTGCCTTTTGCATCACTTCCTCACTTCTCCTAAGTGTCAATTCTACTCTGTGCCTCCTAAGGGGACTGTATTTTGGCTACTCCATCTTACGTCTTTATAATTGTTTCTTATCCCATCCATCTCCCTTTCCATTTCATCTTTAGTTTTTCACTTTGACCTACTCTTCTATATTTTTTTAAGACCTTTAGAGACCATTTCTTTCTAGTCATAGGTGGGCTAAAATGTAACATAATTTTAGTCATATTTAATTAGACTTTTAAATCTGATGGTACATTCTGACTGAAGCTTTTTCAGGGGAATTTCTGAAGTCCAATTACAGGGCTATTCTCATAATAAGGACTAGTAATTCAAAATGAAATTACCTGCTTTTGAGCTTCATCCAGATGCTGCTGTGAAAAAATATACTAACCCAACCACATTCCTATAGGGATGTACATTAGTATGGCCAGTACAAACAAGTGAGGGCTGCTGAAGCCATACTTCTCCTTAGAACTTGTTCGAAGAGTTGGGTGTTGGGTCTGCAGATAGCCCCTCAGGGAATCCTATCAGGTCTTTCATATTGTGGCCTCCCATTTTTGATGTGCTAATTTTGATATCTCTTTCAGATAGCTCAAAGTCTGCCCAATCGGTATTTAACAAACTGAATCCTTGCATATCTGAACCTTTCTGCTGCCTTCACAAATTTAAGACAACTCTCCTGAGTGCAAAGTTCTTGGGTACAGATTTTCCCCTACAAAGCTATAGATTCTTCTCTATTCTCTTCTGCCTTTTAGTTAAATAAAAGAGATGTCTGAAGCCAGCCTGATTTTCCTTCCTTTTTAGTATAGCTTTCAAATAAATTTATTTGGTCTTGGTAGGCTTTTTTCCGTCTCCATGCAATTCAAACATCTGCTGGGATGTGCTTTGAATCAGTCTTTGGGGTTGCCTCCCCAGTATCCATTTTTCCCTTTCACCTTGTAAGAGAACCTGATGTTCTTCAGACCACCATCTATCTGATCAAAGTCCATTTCTCTGGTCTCATTCCTGGTTCAAGTGTAGGTATATATCATAAGCAATCCTAAGATGAATTTCAGCACTCCTGTTTGGAACCCTGGTACAGAAGAATGTGTTCTCTGTCCGACTGTCCTAATGTGCAGACGTGAAACCTGGAACTGCTATAACCACTTTGCCATGAGGGAAGACAGTCTTTGAAGATGCCGAGACACAGAAAAGGGAATCTTAGAGAAATGGAGCTGCAGCTTCTGGATTGAGCCAACCCTGAACCTCACTTATCTCTGGCATCACCGTCTATGTGAGTCAACAAATTCCTTATTCTTTAGCTGATCCAAATTGAGTTTTCTGTATCTAACTACTGGTGTCTCTTTTTAAATGATTTTCCCTCAAATATTGTGAGACCTTTTAATCTGCATACTCGTCTTGTCTCAGTTTAGTAACATGTTTCTTGGATTATGTTTTTGATTACTGCATTTCAAGACCATTAATTTCTTAAGCCAGATTTCCATTCTCTATCCTTCGTCTTTGTCATTGCCTCACCATTTTAAACCTTTTGTTACTTTCCTTAGCATTCTGTGAGAACGTCTCAATAGTGTCCTTTACATCAGTGATTCCACTTCCTATAGTATTAATTCTACTTTTTCCTCTCTCCTACTAGATTTTATTTGTACCAGTGTACCTGGTTTCCTTATAATTCCACATCTCACTCATCTCCCTTTCCATCTCAGTTTGCTGTTTTTACATTTCAGGCCTTTTGTTTCTGTTTTAGAAAGTATGTCTTCTAGCATTCTTTTGTGCTAGTCTAATTTTTTAGAAATTTTCTTCTGATTTCACTAGTTAATCATTTTCAGAATCTTATGTCTTTTTTTAGGCTTCTGGATAACGTTATTTGCCTTGTTCAGTAGTACTTTTTCAAAAGCCACATGAATTTTATTATTTTAGCTTTTTTTCTCATTCTTCTAAGAGGGGCAATCTACCCAGACAAATGATTTGTAGTCAACAAAATGTAGACATTACTTTGAACTCTTTCTGAAAACATTTAATGCTTTCTTAGTAGCTTATAGGTCAATTTTAATATCTGGCATGTTTTGCCTAATAATGCTTTCACGTCTGTCTCTACCTACTAAATATCCCATTCTTCTCACATCCCCTGACCCCCTTTTGCACATATGTTTTTCTAGTATTTGTAGTCATACCTGAGAAAGAAAGAGCTATAACACTGACGGCAGAGGTGAGTCAACAACACTGTGGAGATCGCAATAGGAACAGTGGTGGGAACAGCCAACCATTTTTTGAATTGGAGTCAACTTTGTGTTTCTGAAACAAGGGAATGAGGGAAGGGGAAAAGGTCTATTTAACCCAGGCGCACATAACAAACCTGAGTCATCAAATGGGTTTTTAAATCTAGTTCTGGCTGAAAGGGAATTCTTCCAAATAATTTTGATAACTATTTCACTTAACTTTTGGTGTTGGATGTTTTTGTCCTTTTAGCAGGAAATTGAGAGAGATGCAGTAGGTATCATTTTAAACTAAAAACTGCTAATATTTTTAATGAATTTTGATTGAGGATACACAGAGGCAATACAACAAGAACCTATTAATATGCAATCTATAAGTGAGGTACCAGTTTAGAGAAAAAAATGAGAAATGTCTAAGTATTCAGTTCATTGCCATTTTTAATCAGGGCTGTATACCACTTAACTGAGTGCCTTTGAAATTAACTTTATTGCATGCTGATACCTAGACTTCAATATGACTCTGACCAGCAAAACAGACATAGCAACTGGCTTCCAAATGACGTTTGAATACTGAAATATCAGTATGTCAAATTATTACCAATTAAACAATTGGGCAACACAGTACAAACACATTTGGCAGGCTCCTGAGGCCTGACTTCCAAAGTTTTGGATTTTCTCCCAGGTTTTGGACTGAGAATGTCCAGCGAACTCTAACTGTGCCAGTGATAAGAGAAGAGCTACTAATATCCAAATTAGCTCGTAGTAAAACCTAATTTCCAGTGGAAACCTACCATTTTGAATTGTCCCTTGCAAGTAAATACAGCCCACAAGTCTGTAGCCATCTCTGTCACACCTTTCTTTCTCACATTAAGACTCTGTAAAATGTTTATAAGAAAACAAGAAGTAGATTCAGAAATACATTTATCAGATTCCTGGTTTCATAAAAGTGCATGTGTGTGCGTGTACACATGCATGCACAGACACACACATATCCCTAAGCAGCTAACATCTCTTAAGCCTATCTCTGAGTAAATTCTAATCTTTATAAATTTAATTTAGCCAGCAAAACTGGAGCAATAAATCAGAAACTCAATACTACCACATAATATCAGAGGAGGTATATATAGAAGGCCATGCTGAATGCTCTGCATTTCTCATTTTTCCATGATTAACCTGGGAGGAAGGAAGCGGAGAGAGTGACAGAGGGAGAGTAAAGAGAGAAAGGGAAAGGGGACAGAAGAGGAAGAGAAAAGTCTGGAAGGAAGTAAGAAGAGAACAGGAGATGAAGGGAGGAAAAGCAAGAAAACTAGGTAATATCTTTTATTTTTATAAGAAAAATGCCCAATGCTTCTCTGTTAAGCCAAGTTACTGGGTCTTATCAGACACTAGCTCCTCCAGCCACCATGAGAAGGCCAGATGGGAGGCAGAAACTCAGCGCAAAGCAATGAGCAGGGGTATCAAACAGACACAGACCATCCCACAGCAGGGGGCCACAGGGAGTTACCAACAGATTGTCACCACAACCTATCATTTTAGGACAAGACCAAGTAGAATATTTTGTCACATCTTACCATTTGTTGTAATTTAGTGCCTTAGTACTTTTCTAAGGCATAGATAAAATCATGGATTTATATTTATCCGCAATACCTTGTACTATTCACTACATTTATTGTTTGTCTAGAAAATTTGCTCTAACGTTATAAAGCAACAAATGTAATGTAACATTATACTTTGGAGGAGTTACCAAGGCCAGACTCAACTCAGATCAGAGGGCCCAGCTGCAGCTAAAATAATTTTGTACTGGCCTGGTATTTTTTATTTTGTAGGGCCGGGAAGCACCTCATGTTCATGAGAGCCAGGAGACAATGACAAGAAGTTTGCCACTGACTAAAAATTAGACTGGTAAGGATTGGTTTTCAATGTACAAAATAGCTACTTTCTCTGCCAGTGATTTATAACAAAAAATGGTGGCTTCTTGCCTCAAATCAAGCATTTCTCATCCAAATCACTGGTTGAAAGATATGGCTAGGAATACCTGAGACGTTATGCCCAAGGGAGAACTGATGTTTGTATTTACAGGAAGGGGCTACCGCAAGGGCTGCCAGAGTTATTCCAATGAGCAGATCCAGAAGGGAAAATCTGAAGTAAAAGTGCATGAGATCTGGCAGCTAAGAAGACTAAGGGAGAGAGGGCCTGGCCTCCGCGTCCTGCCTGGAAGGAAGATGAGAACTCAGCAGACATTATTCATCAAGCCTGGGTCCTCTGGACCTCTGCAGAATGATCTTCATGCTGTCTGTGCACTGGAAAAAACCAGTCTGAAAAACTGCTTGGGACTTTATCTTAAGATAATTTTTTTTAACTGACAAAATGAGGTTGATTCCTTCCCTATCGCTACACAACTGATAAAAAGGAAAGCCGCAGTAAATTTTACAGTTGAAAGAGGTCTCTTATGCTTCAAAACAAGCTTAACAACAGCTTTTATAAAATTACCACATTCACTTAGGTTTCCCTCTTGATATTACTTTTAAATAGGGGTAGAAGAGGTAGCCAATGCCTCCATAAGAGTCCTTGTCTTGTTTTACTCTCAACAACCTTTCTTAATCTTTGAGAATCTCAATCCTACCTCCCACCTTAAGCTAAAAACAGAGTTTACTTGAAGCTTTTTGGAGGGCAATTTGATTTAGCTAGCAGAATTTTAAATAAGCAGGTTATTTGACCCTGTAATTTTGCTTCTGGAATTCACCATACAGAAACACTTGGACAAATGTACCACAAAATAAGTACAAGGATTTTTCTACAACATTGTTTGTAAGAAGACCCAAAACAAACAACCCCTAGATGTCCATCAACAGGAAGTTAGTTAAATTATGAAATAAATGAACTGACAATTACTCAGTAGTTTAAAAATGACTTAGATCTCTATGAACTGACATAATATATTATAATAAAATAAAGCGAATAAGGCAATGTACACAAGAGTATGGTGTACAGTGTAAGTCCATCTCTGTGAGAGAAATTTACAGATGTGCATGTGTGCATATGTATATATGTATTTATAAACACACTTTTGAATGTGCAATAAAGAAGATCTGGAAGTATATTCAGGGGGTTATCTTTGGGAAGTGGATTTTGGATGCGAGTATAGGAAAGTCAATGTTCACTTTTTATACTTCTGTACCATTTGGAATTTTTGCAACCAGACTATTTTACTTTGTGGTTAAATTTTTTTTTTTTTAAAATAAAGCTAACCGGCATCTAGATTGCCTAATTTGTTCCTTCCCTCAGCAATTCTCGTTTCTAAAAGTGGGTTATGGAGTGAGAGATCACAGAGACTGAGAGGCTCCTAGCTGCAAGCATTTTTCTAAGGAGGCCATATCAGGGAAGATCTGCCAGTGCTGATAAACACACTTGCAGGTTGGCACCCAAGCTCCACTAACTCAGGGGAGAAAGGCAAGCAGCTGCATCACCTTCAGATCTCTTGGTTTTACATACAAGGACCTCAACTTCCATAGTCTCCATCCAAACTGGAAAAGATGAGACAACGTAGGAGACAGAAGAATGAGAAATCAATGAGCCTAGGGTAGAAGGGCACTAACTCCTTTTCTCTCCCCTTCCCAATAAATGGCAAGTTGTCTGTTTCTCCTTTAATTTATCTTTTTATTTGATGCTTTAGACTTGCTCTGTCTAGTACAGTCCCTGTGGCTGCTGAGCACTGGAAATGCGGCTAGTCCTAACTGAGTTATGCTATAAACGTTAAATACACACTGGAGTTTGAAGACTTAGTACGAAAAAGAATGTAAAACATCTCATTCATTCATATTTTTAATATTCATTCATGTTCAAATAATATTTTGGATATATTGTGTTAGATAAAATACACTCAAAACTAATTTTAGATGTTTATTTTTACCATTTTTAATGTGGCTCCTAGAAAATTTAAAATTATACTATAACTCACATTATAATTTCTATTGGACAGAGCCGGTTTAGACTTTTATAGGTATTCCACATGGAATATCTAAATATTTCAATGTTTAAAAAAACAGTGGAGAGGGAGGCACGCACATACGCATGCAAGCACATGCACACATATGTGCACACACACACACACATACCAATTGTTACACTGCCACCCTCTATCTTTATGCCTGCCTAACTTTCCAGTGTAGTTCGTTACAGTTGAGTGTACCTGTTATGGGTCATGTAGCTCAGAGTTCAAGCTCTCCCAGTGACCAGGTGTGGGATCCTGGGGCAAGCCACTTGCGAGGATTAAACTGAATAATGTATGTTAAGTGCTCAGGACCATACACAAGGATGTGTAATAAGCTCTGTCAATAAGTGTTAGCTGTGCTAGACATGGTAAGAGTTCCCAGAAGCAAAGGTTCTACCCAGAAGCAAAGAATTAGCAGAGTTGGAGTGAATCTTGGACATTATCCACTCCTATGTTTTAAAATCCTTTTAAAATCTCAGAAGCCCGATATATAAAAAAGATGAAATCAAGCTGCTCTGAGTAAAGCTGAGTGTGGGAGCAAGAAGGGCTGGGAATTCCTGGACTATACAGATGGGGGATCTGAGGTCTTTGTGAAGCTGTTTGAACACCATGGATGGGATCTCCTCCCGGCCTCTCTATTTTACAGATAAAGACACTAAGCTCCAGAGGTTGAGGGCTTGCCTTGAGTCACAGAGCTGTCAGAGGTAGGGCTGGAACACAGACTTAGGTGTCTGGTTCCTAAGGAAGAACATTGCTTTACATCACATCATTCCTGTAGCTACAACGGACAACTTGCGTGCACAGAAAGAATGTGGCTGAGGAAAGTGCTGTGAGACAGGTACAGATCGAATGCTGAGGAGCTGCTGAGGTGTGGGGGACTGTGGCAGGTCCCTTCCTTGAAGAGGCAGCTTCTAGGTTTAGCTTTGGAAGATGAGTGAGGGCAGAAAGGTACCCGGGACAAGAGAAGTGCATGGGTTCTAAGGAGGAAAACCTTGAGGCATATTTGGGGGTCAAAAGGTAGGTCACTTTCACTAACATACAGCTACATCTTGGAGAGTAATATGTGCTAAGGCCAGAATAAAGCTGGGGATTCTTCAGAAGGTTTTGAGGGCCAAGGATCCGATGCCAGTTTTTTTTTTAAAGATTAGCACCTGAGCTAACACCTGTTGCCAATCATTTTTTTTCTTCTTGTTCTTCTCCCCAAAGCACCACTGCCCCCCCCCCCCCCCCCCCCCCGCCCCCGGCACCATACATAATTGTATATTCTAGTTATAGGTCCTTCTGGTTCTGCTATGTGGGACGCCACCTCAGCATGGTTTGATGAGAGGTACTAGGTCCATACTTGGGATCCAAATCTGTGAAACCCTGGGCTGCCGAAGCCAGTGTGTGAACTTAACCACTGGGCCACGGGGCTGGCCCCCTATACCAGTTTTTGAAAAGGAGTGACAATAGGAAGATTAATTCATCCTAAGGCCATGAATGAGCAGGTAACAGGAAAACAGGCTGGCAGATTACTGTTCTAGATCGAGTACTGTTAAAGAAAGCTAAATTGGGGAATCACATATAAATAATAAAATAAATTTTCATTTACAAACAAAAATATAATATATCATGAGGAAGTCA
This sequence comes from Equus quagga, assembly GCF_021613505.1. Taxonomy (NCBI): domain Eukaryota; kingdom Metazoa; phylum Chordata; class Mammalia; order Perissodactyla; family Equidae; genus Equus; species Equus quagga. Next base: position 61,274,350 of record NC_060274.1, read on the forward strand.
CGATATAAAGGAGCAAGATCTGAGAGACCCTGTGAAAACAGAATCCATAGGACCTGGATATATGAGAAAGATGAGGAGAATTCCAGGGTGACTTTAAGGACCCAGCCGGGTAACTGTGGGGATGTGGGCTCCATTAACGGGAAAAGAGAAGGCAAGAAGAAGAAGAGCTGGTTTGAGGGGTCTGGCAAAGGTAAGGTGTCTGTGAGATGGCTGGTGGAGAGTCAGTCCATCAGGGAAGTGAAATGTGCTCTGGAACCTGTCTGATGGTGTCTGCATGTTATCTAGACAGAACTCTTTGGAAACATCTAGGTTTGGGAGAGGGGAGATCAAGAAGAGCTGGTAAAGGAGACAGAGGCAGAGGCACCCAGGAGTGTGCTCCTCACCAACAGCAAGGATACGGAGGGTTTCCCAAAAAAAGTGGTCGCAAGATTCAAATGATGCAGATACCAAGCAAGATGAGAATGGAGAGATGGCCCCTATCAACCTGTAAAGCAGCAGCTTGAGTGCCAGTAGGACTGTGCAGTTACATAAGCCTGGGTTCAGAGCCTCTCCTCATCATTTATTAGCTGTGGTACTCTGTACTAGTGAACCTTTTCAGATCTCAGTTTTCTTACCTAAAATGTCCCTCTATAATGGGGGACAACAGTACTTCTTTTAAGAAGTTTGGCCATGAAGGGAAGGAGAAAGACTGAGGGCATAGAAGGGGGAGTAAGGTCTTTGCCAGGATGGAGAGATAAGAGCTGGCAGATGGGGATATTCTGAAGAGGCAAATCAGAATCGGATGATGGATGGATGGAGACTCTAGAAGCAATGTAGGATCAAGAGCTCAAGTTGAAGGATTTGCCTTATAAGGAGGGAGAATGGGTCCTTCTCAGAAATGGGAAAGAAGGAAGAGACAAGGGTGAAGACAAAGGTTTTTTAATTGAAAGAAGGAGCACAGAGGAGCTCACTTTGGATAGCCTCACTCATTTCAATTAATTGGAGATGAGGCTGAATGTTGGGTTGGGAGTGTGGGAGTAGACTGGGGCTTACAGACTGTGTGGGACGGAAGAGGAGGGAATCATAGCATGGGACCAGTCTGAAACTAAGGGAGGGGAGCCGGAGGAGAGGGAATGTGCTCACCAAAAGCCCAGACGGAAAGTGCTGAACAACCATGTGTACCATAGTTGCCCTTATTTCTGTCTGTAAGCAGAGCTTTCTTTTTAATGGTGGAGCATTTGGATGATGACGACCCCCAAGGTGCAGTGGCCCTGAGAAGTGAGCAGAAGAGCTAAGTTCATCAGAAGGTCACTGACTGCTTAAGTACAGGCTTGGGGACAGGGAGAGTGTAAGCCAAGTGAGGCATCTGAGTTAATCAGGACCCTCAACTGCTGTCTTCTCCTATGTGCAAAGCACTTCCATCAGTAACATTTCTTCTTACTGTTTAGTAGCTCTATGCTTTGAAAAAAAAAAATCACTGGTCCTGAATGTGACAGGTGATGCAATTAAGCCTGGGGAGAGGGAGTGCGAGAGGATAGCAAAAAGAAGTTGAGATGCTTTGGCACAAAAATGCCCCCAAGTAGCAGATGGCCAAGAATATCCCAATTCTCTTCTCAGAGGGACAGAGCATGGAGGGAATAAGACTTGGTTTTAGCTACCCTAAAGAAGGAGACTGTGAGGAAATGTTCAGGGAATGGCAGCAATCCGTTGCCACAGAACAGGGATTCCAAGAGGTAGAGTGGAAAGGATTAACAGAAGTTGAGAGAGCCAGAGAAGGGGGAAGTAGGCGCTCAGAATAGGGACAGGACCATGAGAAGAAGTCATGGACCAGTAATTGTCAGTAAAAGGAAAGCAATGACTTGGGAAGTTGGAGGGAAGGACAGGACAGCAGAATGGTAGGAAGAGTACTAAAAAGATAAAATCTAGTTTGTGGAGAAGACCACAAAACAGGCAGACCCAGGGTACCAGACTGGAGTGGCATTGGGTTGGGAAGCTGGAGGGCTGCAGAGCTGCCTCAATAGGGAAAGGTCAGGCCTGATGGTGGCTTCTCATCATACGTCATAAAAACAAACTCATTTTTCAAATTCATGTTAAAGTAAGACATACGTTAAGAATAAGAGAAATCAATGTGGATTACATTAAAAAGTACTCATTTGTTCTTGCTTGGAACTATGCTGCATGCATTATTCAACCAAGATGAGTTCTTTTCCATGGTACCATCTTGGGTATTGCCTTACTCAAGAAAATGTTTCTCTGGAGTTCTTCTCATGTGGTTGGTAAAGAGAGAGGAAGGGGGGGGGGGGGGGAGAGAGAGAGACAGAGAGAGAGAGAGAGAGAAAGAGAGAAGAAAGGAAGGAAGGGAGGGAGGGAAGGGGGAAGGAGGAAGAAGGAAGGAAAGAAGGAAGGAAGGAAGGAAGGAAGGAAGGAAGAAAGAAAGAAAAAGTCTAGGAAAATATCCGAAAAGAGATACGAAATCTCAAGGTCCAGCTGAGTGTCCTGGTTTCCACACACCTGTGCTGACCTGACCTTAGGTGATGGGTTTCCTCTCACAGGCTAGGGTTTGCCTTCTGGTGCCCTGGTGTTCAGGTCAGCCAGTTAAAGACCTCATTTCCCTGGTGTCACAAAAGAGAGCACTCAAATTTGGGGAAACACCAACACAGTAACCAATGGGAAAATTGGCAAGGCACTCAGTGACATTTTAAAGACATTTGCTCACAGACCACTCAGCCACAAAGGACAGTTTCACTGTCAGTTTCTCAGCTATTGGGTGTTTAGTTCATAGAAATCAATGACGACAAGCCTAGAGAGGCCACCATACATGGGGTAATATAACCATGAAGTCATTTGTTTCCCTCTAACAGTGACTATTTATTATATTCTTCCTAGTGACATTTGGCATTTCTTAGCTAGGAATCAGTACAGCTGGCAACTCAGAGCTTCTAAGAATTATTATCTGTTTACCACAATCTCCATATTCAAAGAATTAGTAGCATGGTTTATTTTTTTGATTTGCGTTCTCTTTTTATGACTTTGCTATAACCTGGAAAACCTCATGACTTTCAAACCACAGACAACCGTTCTGACGAGGATCACAAGACAACCGACAGCTACCTGGAGAGTTAACAATTGTGGATTTGATTTGCTATGAAGTTAAAGATCAATCTATCTCATCGATCTGTCCACTTCTCCATCCCATCCTATCCCAGCCTTCAAGCTGGCTAGTTGTCTACAGACCAAATTCATAGCAATGTTTTTTAGTATTAAAATATAACTCAAGGTGGAATAAAGATGGATTACTCATGGATGAAGAGTTAAAGGAGGAAGATAAAAAATCCAGCTCTTATCCATTCTTAGAATGCTTCTGTGGGTCAGTGTGGGCAATTATTAAACCCAGATAATAGTGGTAGATGGTATTTAAACTCTCTGGCTCTTTGTCAACCATCTTCCCTAAGACTCTTTTTATTGAATTCACATTTCCTAGGTATTCCATTTTAGAACAGAAGGCAGGCACCTCTTAATAACATCACAGAGAAGTGGTTAACCTTTCCAATGTAGGAGAAAACTGGAAATCAAAGCTATTAAATGTGTCATTTGCTTCTTGACCTCTCTAAAATATCATTGATGCTACACTGTAATAACACATAAAACATTCCAGAAAAAAGTATGGTCTAGTAGGTAAAACAACAGTATGGGCAGAAACATGGCAGAGTGGAAAAATCAAAAGTTACAGAGTCAGGCAGACCTGGGTTCAAATTTGGCTCTGCCATTTAAGAGCTGTGTGACCACGGACAGGTTATTTACCCTCCTTGTGGAAGGCTCTAGTTTATCACCTGGAAACTCTGCATAATAATCCTCAGAATATGGGTTTAATGAGATAATGCATGTGAAGGGACCAGCCCTGGTCTGACATGTGACAAGTGTTAACTCCCTTTGCTTCTTTTTTTTCTCCCTAGGTAATGCAGGATGGTGAGCCTTGCTGAAGCATAAATGATTATTCTTCAATGATTTCATATAAACAACTTGGATGTGACCTCTAAGGAAGGTTAATCCTGACTTCTAGCCTTCCACTGAGTAATCTCTTTCCCTCTCTGGAAATAGTCTTCTCATTATACCCATTCTCAGAACCTTATACTTTTTCAAGCACTTACCCAGCTCTGGTTAATTAACTAATTGTGCACGCAATGCCTCTTTTCCCCACTAGGATTTAAGTTACCCCTCTAGAAAAGGGCCTTGCATATAGTAGGCACTCAATAAATTATTTGTAGACTGAATGATACACCTGTTACAGGGTTTCCAACATGCAACATATACCATTGGTGAGGTGTGAGATGATTTCAGGGGTTGAACATGGACTAAGTTTCTCAATAATTTTAATGGTGATATATTTATCATGTGTATTATGCAAATAAATAAGTGGTTCATCAAATCTGTGATTTTATATATTTTCGCCTAGGATGAGGATAAAATAAAAAAGTAAATTGATTTAGCTCAGTAAAAAAATTCAGTAAGTATAGTTGTCATAAAAATATGAAAAAAACCATGACGGGTTAAAAAAAATGACAAAATTTGGGAACTACTGCCACAACAACAAGTAGGAACCCAGAGTGGACATATCCCAGAATTCCCTGATTTAGGGTTAGCCTAAGGAAATGAGGGAGTCTGCTTTCAGAATCCATGGCTTGTGAATTGTCAGCTGGACAGTGCAACAGGTGAGTCAACAATGAATGAAGAGTCAAGCTGGAACTAGGTCAAGCTGGGGGTTGGACCCCAGAACACATCTGGCATAAGAAAGAAGCATGCACATTCAGATATCTGGGTGATATCATAGGAAATACCAAACGTGAACTGAGCAGGAACAAGGGTCAGATCCCATGGCCATATTCAATGTCACAGCCAAATTGGCAGGAACTACCTTGGAGACGGGGCACCCGCCCCAGGAAGGGTGTGTGGTAGGCCCAGATTCCTTCTCCTTCAGCCTTAAAGACACACGGGCCTGGGTTCTGATACTGCTATCTCCTCCAGGCAACTATTTCTCAATTTACTACCTCTGTGCAAGGCTCCAAGAGAGGGTACTTTCTTTTGTGCACATTTTGAAAAGCCAATGGGTCTCTACCCGACATCTCACTTTCCCAGCAAACTGAAGCAAAGTGTTGCTGCTATCATCACAGGAGCCTTTCTTTGAGCCTCCAACATGGTGTTCCCCTTCCCAGATCCAATGCTGGGGTGAAGAGAGGAGTATTCCCATCTTCTTGGATTGGATCACAGAACGAATTTTCCAATAGCAAAAATGTTATAAACAGGAAACAGGTTTTGATGAATTAGTGCAAATAACGTTTCACGTATGTTCCAGGTTATGTAGGATTCTGCAAACTAGACTGGGAACCAGATTAGCAATTATACTACCACTTCAGTGGGAAAATATTTTAAAATAATAAAATGAAAATTTGGGTTGCAATTGTTCCACTGGTGGTGACTACCTATACTTAAAAATACAGCAAATTCCTTACTAGTGAATGCTTAACCATATATCTTAACTTTTATTTTCCTTTTAACATCTTTTAGAAAAATATTGTTTTTACCATCAATTATGCCAGATATTCAAGTCTTGTACTATTGGAAAATAACTGATCACCCCCCCATAACAAAAAAAGACCCAATCTTTACATTTGAGGACAATTTAGACACACATAAATGTAATTCCAATAAACACTTCTCTAATCAACCCTCAGCTGCACCAAGTTATTTAGGGATTAACTAGAATGACTGTCCTAACTCCTACTCTGCAATTATTATTTTTTTTGAGGAAGACTAGTCCTGAGATAACTACTGCCAATCCTCCTCTTTTTGCCGAGGAAGACTGGCCCTGAGCTAACATCCATGCCCATTTTCCTCTACTCTATACATGGGACGCCTACCACAGCATGGCTTTTGCCAAGTGGCGCCAGGTCCACACCCAGGATCCGAACCAGTGAACCCCAGGCTGCTGAGAAGCAGAACGTGCGCACTTAACAGCTGCGCCGCCAGGTCGGCCCCCACCCTGCAATCTTGATAGTAGATTATTCCCAGTTCTGACCATAAGGCTTTAGCCCAATGTTTTCCACACTTGTCTGATGAAAAGAATTACATGAGGCACTTTTACAAACAAGAATGCCAGGCCCTGGCCCAGTAATAAATCAGAATCTCAAGGGAGAGGTCTGGGAGTTACACACTTAAAGAATGCCCATCCCTGGTAATTCTGTCATCCAACCCAGTGGTTCTTACCCTGGAGGGTGAATTAGGATCACCTGGAGAGTGTGTTAAAACACAGGTTCCTGAGCCCCAGCCCAAGAGGTTCTGATCCAGTTGTTCTGGGGTGGGGCCAGAGAATTTGCCTTTCCAACAAGGTCCCCAGTGATATTCAGGCTGCTGGTCCAAGGACCACATTTCCAAAACCACTTATTTAGCCTGTTTGGCAAACACTGCAGCCGAATTCACTACCACTTTTTTTCTTTCCTCCTTGGTAGAAAAACAACACTAGATTAGAACTCACAAGACTTCCTTTGGAGTAATACCCTTGCTTCTTTTCAGTTGCTTGATGTCACACAAATAAGTCTGCCACTGCATCTCAGTTATCTTTTATTGTGAGGAATAAAAAAGTAACATAAGGGAAGAGGTTTTGTCCTGTACTTGGCACACAGTAGGTCTGCATTAAACATCTGTGTACTCTGATTTTCTTGCTGTGATCCCCTCCTGTGAGCTACAGATGAATCTGCTGAGTTCTAGAAATAGGTTCCAAAATTTATTACATGAACCACACTTGATTTGGTTAAAACAAACAAACAAACAAGCAGGCAGACAAACAAGCAGGCAGGCAAGCAATGGCTGACCACTTCTCTTCCTTGTGAGCTATCATGTAGCTACATTTCTAATATAACATGTCTGATGGGAATATACTCAGCTTCCCAACTCACATTTTCCCATGGAAATAAAAATAGAAAACAAAGAGAGATTAGATTATGATTAAGTTCTTTGTCTAATTTTGACCAGGCTGAATTTAGTACCCAGGTATGGATTATTTTCCTGGCAGATCTTTATTATATTGTTCGGCTATTTCTTGTGACCTGAAAATCAAACAAATCAATCACAGACTCTCAGAGTCAGAGGGGCCCTGGAGGTCATCGAGCTCACCCACCTACTCTACGAATGCTGTTGAAAACACCTCCAATGTGTGGTGGTCCAGTCTCTTCTTGACACTCAATGAGAACATACTATTTTCACGAACCCCAATCTCTTCTTCAGATAACTGTCTAATCATTAGATTTTTTCCCTCCTTCTGAGAAAAAATATTTATTTCTGTAATTTCAGTATCTTTGCTCCTAGTTCTGCTCTCCATAGTTCCCAAATATGTCCAATCTCTCCTCCATGTGACAGCAGTTAAAGTAGTCTGAAGTAGTGCTGATGTCTTCCTTGCCTCTTTCTTTTCAGTCTAAATGTTCTGCTTTTTCAACTATTCTCACCATCAACATTTCCATAAACTTAACAGCCCTGGTCTTCCTCCTGTGGACAAAGTCCACCTTGAGGATATTTCCTCACTAAAAAAATACCATAATATGCTTCATGTTCACCATGTCCTATCATTACCAACAAAAACAAAATAAACTTCAGAACAGTGGAGTGTTCCTTTCCAAACAGAGCTTCCAAGAGCTGGAAGCTCCAGTCATCCAAAACCACACTGTGACGGCTGACAAGGCAGTTTCAGGACAGACTTGGAAGTGGCAGCCCGAACTAGGTGGATTTAGATACCACGACTCTACCTGAAACAGAAAGGCTACGCTGCCACTTAAATTACTGAAGACCCACAAAATCTCTTTCCAAGGAAGACAGAGTGAAACAAAAGGTATTTCTTACTTTCTACGAAACATTTCTGCAAATATGCAGCCAACACTCCAGAGATCCACAGGGGTGGCGTAGCTGGACTGAAGCAAGACTTCTGGAGCTCTGTACCACAGCGTGACGACCTGCAACAGCAAACAGATCTGAGTGTTACTGAGGAAGATGGCTGTTTGCTTAAACTCCTCATCCTGGCTGGTTTAATGCAACGACCCAGTTCGGAAAGAACCCCTATAATCATATGGGGACACTGAGATAGAAGGAATAAGTAACTAGGACTCGTCACTGACAGGCCAGGAAATTACATCATCCCCACAACCTGGGTTCCCACCTCAGACTCCGTGTGTCTTACTAGGATGGTAAAATAACTGAGTTTCAGAAAGCAAAGCAAAGACTTAAAAAAATAATTATCTTAAAACTATCACTTTTTTTTTTTTTTTAAGATTTTTTTTTTCTCTCCTTTTTCTCCCCAAAGCCCCCCGGTACACAGTTGTATATTTCGTTGTGGGTCCTTCTAGTTGTGGCATGTGGGACACTGCCTCAGCGTGGTCTGATGAGCAGTGCCATGTCCGCGCCCAGGATTCGAACCAATGAAACACTGGGCCGCCTGCAGCGGAGTGCGCGAACTTAACCACTCGGCCACGGGGCCAGCTCAAAAACTATCACTTTTTTAAAGTGCTTAGAAAAACAATATATGGATAACAGGGATGGCAATGATTCCAGCTCAATTCCCTGGTCAGCATTTTTGGGAAATCAGAAGACAATTCCAGAAGCTGCTGGATGGTGACCCTGAAGTCTACAGAGCACCCAGGACAAGTCAAAACTACTCTTATGGTGAGACTGTGGAGAATCAAAATAAAGCCTTCAATGCTGCTCTCTTCAGAAAACAAATAAAAAATGAAGAACTTAAGAGAGAAAGTGTAGCCCAATTGTTTATACCATGTGTAAAAAAGTCATCCAGAGGAAGAGATTCCAAAATGGGAAGAAGCTCCTTTAACACAGAGCAGTGTCTAGCCATCAACAAACACTATTTCTGCAATGTTGAGAGGCAAGGGAAATGTATCATTAAGGTTTCAGATTTATAAGAGTATATAGGGGTTCAAGTGCTGCTTTTTTCAGGGGTGAGCAGATATTCTATGGATGCCTGAAATGAATATGTATTCTTTATTGTCAGATAAGGAATTTAAGACATAAATCTATTACATACGCATTTTATATTATTCGGATTCCTTTTATTCTTACTTACTGTTTTGTCTGATTGTACTTCTGTTGACATCTACCTAAATTTTCTGAAATTCTGCTTTATGTATTTTGATGCTATAGCACTTGGCATATTAAGACTGCAGCAACAATTCTCCAAAAAATGACTGTCATTTCCTTCTTTCCTTGTATGCACATGCTGCTCCTCCTATCAAGGAATGGAGTTTTTAATTCACCCTCCATTGGATCTGAGTTGGCCTTAGTGACTTGCTTGACCAACAGAATATGGTGGAAGTAACAGCTGGGACTACCAAAGTCTGGTAGCCTGGGCCTTTTTGAATGCTTGCTCTTAAGACACTTGCTCTTGGAACCCAGTTGCCATGCAGTGAGAAGCCCATGAAGATGCTCTGGTCAACAGCCCCAGCTGAGTCCTCAGCTGAAAGCCATGTGAGTGAGCCATCTTAGACATTCAAGCCCACCTGATCCCCCAGATGACTGTGGCCACTGCCACAGAGAGCAGAAGAACTGCCCAGCTGAGTCCAGTCAACTCACAGGATTGTGAGTAATAATAAAATGGTTATTGTTTTAAGTTTTGGGGTCAATTATACAGTAATATCTAACTGCAACAAGAATCTTAACTGGTTCCTCTTCTTCATCTCATTTAACATGCTTTGCTTTGAATTCATACAAGGGGTCAAGTTTTGTTTAAGGGATATCTGGTTGATATCTAATGGGGGGATGGTGGTGATGTAATAGAAATTAAAAAAAAACCCTACAAACCAAAACAATGTCACTTGGTTATCATTTGGCTCCCATATATCTTTCCAGCATCATCTCCCACAGTACTTCCATCTCCCTTATAGCTTAGTCACATATGAGACCACAAAACTGGTTCTCAACCCTGACTGTGCATCAGAATCATCCATGTTTTAGAAAAACATAGGTGTCTGGGCTTTATCTTGCTCTCACTGAAATAGATCTCCATGGGTGGGGCCCCCGGAATTCTTTTTCTTTTTTTTTAAAGTTCTTCAGGTAACCCTAACCCTTGATGAGGTTTGAGCACCACTCAGTTCTACAAACATATCATCCAGCTCCTGCTTCCATGCTTTTGCAGACACTGTTCTAGCCTGGGAAGCTCTTCCTTCTCTTCTCTACATGTGGAAATTCTACTTATCCTACAAAGCCCAGGTTTGACACCATCACCTCCCTGAACCCATCGCTATCTGAAAAATCATACCTTGTAACACAGTTCATACTATGGTTCATTCTAGAGGGCACAGACCCGATTTTATCCATGGTTATGTCAGTAAATGCCCATCATAATACTGCGCATGCAACACTTGGAATTTAATAAATATCAAAATAACGCTTTTAAGGCAATCATTTAATTACCAGTCATTCCCCAAAAAGAAGGTACTTACTATTTTTGCTAAGAAGAGTGTCTGATTCCGGGCTGTAGTTTTTAGTTACGTAATTTACTTCTGCTTTACTAATATTTCTAGCTGGAGGAACACTGCCCTACTTCTCTGATACACTGTAAACAAAGTACAGACGCAAACCGTCCTTAAGTGGTTTATAGACATACAGAGGCATTGTGGGGTCATACATTTATCTTCTCACCTCAGTTCAAAATAAAGTCTAGCATCATATGAGATGAAAAGTTTAATCTGAATACAGCATTATTTTAAGCTGTTCTAAAGAGACTGTGATTTCTGATTGACTACTCATCCTAAAACACTTTAGTAAAACTATCTTCATTTTCAGTACTTTAATCAGTGACTCTCATTATGATCACCAAATAAACGTTTAGTCAACTAAAATAAGAACAATATTGATAAGTTTAGGAAGTTCCCTTCTATTCCTTTTAAAATTTAGCTACTACTCAAAAGGGATAATAAATTTTTATCAAATGTTTTAAAAAAATATTAATAATGACCAGATGATCATTCTCTTTTATTCTATTAATGACAGGTTAATTATATTAATAGCTTTCCTGATTTGTACCATCCTTGCTTTCTTGGGATAAAATATCCCTAATCATGGCTTATTACTCTTTTAACAGACTTTTGGGTTCTATTTGCTAATATATATTTAGGACATTAACTTATATTTATAACTGAGACTGATCTATAGTTTTTTTGTGTTAACTTTTCATGTTTTGATATTAGGAATGTGCAAGCTTTCCATCCTTTTTAATATTCTGGAATATTATAAGCAACACAAGAATAAGCAGTCCCTTGAAGGGCCTCACTTGTAAAACCATCTGGATCTGGATCTGGATCTTTCTTAGCAGTATGTCTTTAACAATCTTGTAAATTTCTTTTGGTAATTAGTCTGTTCAGGTTTCAATCTCTTTTTGAGTCAGTTTTGGTAATGATAATGGATTTCCCCATGAAAATCTTTAATCTAGTTTTAAAAATGTATTGGCTTAAATTTGTACATAGTATTTCTTAAAATTATTTTAATTCTCATCTGTTTCCTTGGTTTTCTAAGAAAGAGAAAATTTTCTCTTTCTTAACGTTGTATATTTTTGTGTTCTCTTTATATCAGTCAGGTTTGTCAGGAGTTTAGCTATATTATTTATTTAAAAAAACTAACATTGAGTTTTATTTCCATTTTGGGAGGATTATTGCTTTATTTTATAATTTGTTACTTCTATTTTATCTTTTAAAATTCTCCTCTCCAAGTTTCTTTGTTTTTATTTATTAATTTTTGAGATGAAACTTGGACAATTTATTTCCAATTTTGATTAATGACAAAACATGTAGTTATATATTTTTAAGTGACCTTTTCTCATTTTTGTTAATCTTTATTTATTCTTTTTGAGGAAGATCAGCCCTGAGCTAACACCTGCTGCCAATCCTCCTCTTTTTGCTGAGGAAGACTGGCCCTGAGCTAACATCTGTGCTCATCTTCTTCTACATTATATGTAGGACACCTGCCACAGCATGGCTTGCCAAGTGATGCCATGTCTGCACCCAGGATCCGAACCTGTGGACCCGGGGCTGCCGAAGCCGAATGTGCGAACTTAACTGCTGCGCCAACAAGCCAGCCCCTAATCTTTAAATAATATGTAATTTACCTGTAATCTCTTCTTTAATCCAAAAGTAAACAAATTTGAAAAGTAAACTATTTAGAAAAGTGTTTTAAACTTCCACATGGTCAGGTTATTTATGGTTATCTTTTGATCATTGAATTTCTGGTTTTATTGTGTCATGGTCAGAGAATATAAGCTGTACAATTTCCACTTGGTAAAATTTATTATTGTTTTCTTTATGACTATGCACATACCTACTTTTTGTTCCATAGAGTATAAGGTGAGTACTTTAAGTGTAAAGTGCTTTACTAACAAGAGTTTGTCTCATACAGATCCTTACTTATATTTTTCTGTACTTTGTCAAATTGCAAAAGAGAATTCAGATTTTGTTTTCCTTTCCCCAAAATCTCCTTCTAAGTGTTTCTTCCTCGTATACACTGGCCTTATATTTTTGGTAAATAAAAATTATGACAACAAAAACATTATTATGATAATAAGAATTTAGATGATGGTAGACATAAAATATAAAATTAATACCCAAATCATAGTAAGTCAGTTACAAAATATAATGAAAAAAGATCCCATTCACAATAATAGTAAGAGAAACTGTATAACAGTGAGGAATAAAAAAAAGCACTATCTATACAAATAAAATGATACACAAAAAACCACCTAAATAAATAGTGAGACAGACCATGACTAAGATGGGAAAAAGGCATATTATAAACATAATAGAAACCCCTTTAGTAACACAAAAATTTAAGACAATCCAGTGATTTTGGGGAGGAATTTAACTTTGACATTAAGGTGCCTCTGGTAGAATAACACTTAGGAAGAACCAAAAATAGTTTGGGAAATAATGAGGGAGATTTTCTCTCTGTTACCGAAATATACTCTGAGATATAGCAAATAAAATGGTGTCTGCTAACGGATTTTTAAAAAATTAAGTCCAAAAAAAGACTGATACATTTATGGGGCTTAACGTTCTTATAGGGGGCTGAATTTCATCTTAATGAGAGAAAAAATTTACTTCAATATGTAGAAGCAAAACAACTGACCAAACATAAGTTTAATCCCTACTTTACACCATGTATAAGAAGAAACTGTATACAGATGGAAGATCTAAGTGAAAGAAGCAGAGCCAGAAAAATGTATCAGAAGAAAACCAGCAGAGGACCTTGGGATGTGCAGGCCTTTTTCAACATGATGGGAAACCCAGAAGCCTGAGATGAAAACATTCACAGATCCAGCTATTTAAAATTAAATCTTCTTCAGCAAACACTATAAATAAAGGCAAAGGACAGATGACAACCTGGGAGAAAACATCTAAAACAAATTACATAAACAGAACCATACAACATAAAAATTGATAAAGCACATGAAAAGATAACTGACAAGAAGAAAAAACTATCAAAGATACTCAATCTCATTAAAGGAAAGAGAAAGAGAGAAAGAAGGGACGGAAGCAAGAAAGCCATCAATATAAAGAGGTATCATTTTTGCACGACTGGCAGAAATGAACTGAATGACACTATTCAGGGTTGGCCATGGTATGAAAAACTGTTTTAAACTGCAAACTGGCACAATCTTTTCATAACAATCTGACAGTTTCTCTAAAATTAATAGTGCCCATGTTCCTGCACCAGAGTTCCACTTGTGGGAATGTATCCTATATAACTCAGACTGGCATACAAAGAGGCATTCACAAGGATGTGTACTTCACAATCATTTCCAATAGGGGAATACTATTCAGGCATCACAAAAGACGAGCTACTTCTCATCTTGCTCATTCCTGCTCACACAGAAAGATGTCCATGACATATTACTAAGTGAATAATAAGTTCTGGAACACTGTGAAATACATTCCAATTTTTATTACTAGATTATGTGTGGGTGTAAATATAACAATTATTTATGCATACAAAAATATCTGCCAGGATTCTATACATAGACATTAAGCTTTAAACAGACAGTTGGCACAAAAACATGGCAGTGTAGGAAGTGGAAAGTGAAAAGGAAAAGCGGGGCCAGATGATAATTTCAGAGATGCAAGATCAATCAGCTGCTGTCAGTAAGCACATTTTATAGCTGAGAAAACTGGATTACAGAGAAGTCGAGTAATTTGGCCAGAGTCACGAAGCTGAGACTCACGGAAAAGCTGGGATTCTCACCAGGGCTGTCTGAGTTGAACCCTGTGGTCTTTCCTCAACAACCAACACAGCACCTTTAAGTTAGTATTCCAAACAGCCACAATCAATAGGCAAACATACAGGTCGTAATTAAATAACCAAGAGGAAAAGATTTTAAATTTACTTTGAAATATTTTAATGTGAACTTTTAAAAGAGTTTTACAAATCTCAAAAATTCAGCTATCCTTTGGGGTTAAAAGATTTTCTTAAAAAAGTGTTTAATAAAAAAGTAAAAAAAAAAATTCTGTTCTGAACCACAACAGTGCTCTGCATGGTATGACATCTATTTGCCAAATTTCCATCTAATAACTTTAACGAAAGCTAAGATTAAAAAATCAGTTTGGTATCCCTAAGATTTTTGCTTGGTCTATGTATAAACCATTGTAACAAAGTGAGAGGAATTATATTCATTAATTAGGTTTATGTTTATAGTCTATTTGAACTATCAGCATTTGTCTAAAGAGACATCTTTTGGTTTAGTCTTTGTGGAATTCAACATGCTTGAATTGCAAAAGAAAGTATGAATTGTACAAGACTTACATTTCTAGTTAATTCTCTAAGAAAAAAACCCTAACAACGCCCAGGGCTACATTTAAAAATAATGAATTACTACTTTTTGCAACAGATATAAATCTAATAGCTGTTCCCTCATTAGTTAATATTATCTCATATTTCAAGAGACCTTCCCCAGTTTTAACCTGCTAATTTGTGTGGCTGTGCCACATTCTCCAACCCAGAGTTCTTCAATCCTCACTTTAAGTCACTGTAATTTAAAATATCTCAATAACAATTTCTATAATTTCATGGGATTTAAAATATATAAGTTCCAAGTTTTTGAGGACAAATTGTAACAAATTTTCCTGCAGTAAAATATAAACTCTGTTAGCTTAGGGATTATCATACTTCTGCCCCTCTAAAAACTTCTGAGGGAAGACTGCCTAACTTAAGACCAGTTTAAGTCACATGCAAGCAGGTTCATTAATTTTTATTTGAAAGCCTTATGAAGAAAGGACAAAACTGAAAAATGTTTCAAGGTTTTAGTGCATGAAGGAAATTCTCAACAATGTAATCAATTAACTTCTACTCAAAAGTTCTCTATGTTTAATAATTCTAAATATCCTTAAAAACAAAATATAACGGTAAATTTAAAAACACATTGAAGGAAACAATAAATATAATGTATAAAGATCAACATTTAGAGATCTATGACAAGGGTGGCTTCTAATGATAACAACACAGTTGTCTACTAAGCAAAGATAACAATAGGAGCTATGGACAGAGTTTGGTGGTTGGAGCCAGCTGGAACCAAAGCAAATATGATGTTTCTTACAATCATTACGTGTATGAATAGCCTCTAGAGGTGCTGAATGGATTTGGCAGCAGGAGGGGGAGCGGAAGACAGGGGGAGTTCAAGGATATTTACACAAGTGGATGCATCTGTTTAAACTGCTTTGATCTCTATTCACAATTTTTTGAACCACTTCAATAACAGTATAAGATAAAGTAGAGCCAAGGCCAACTCTGACTCAAAATACATGTCAGAGTAAACCACTCTTACTTAATATTCAATTTAAGTCTCTTATTCATGTACCCTTTCACCAAGTTCCTGAAAAAACTTTGTAGATGTTATCTGAATTCTCCTCATTATATGGCCACATGCTTAAAGAGCAGAAAAGCATGTTATGAACACTTGCTGGATATCTTCCTTTTGCCTCTCCGGATGGTCTCTGCACTGGTGGGGGCAGATCTACCATATGCTTCCAGCTTCTTACTGGGTTTGGCCAATAGGAAGCCTAGGCAGGAGTGAGAGAGAGAGGGAAGAAGAGGCAGAGTCTTTAACTCCTTGATTTCCTCCCAGCAAGGCTGTCTAGAGCTAGCTGTGCTGCCATCACAAATTCAACGTCCACCCTGGGCAGCCCACCCTGCCTGATTCCAGTAACTGCTCCCCCTCTTCCCTTCAAGCCTGGGAATGATAATAGCCTGGTTGCAACTAAGACTCAAGTTACGGCACCATCCACTGTGCTTCCCCTAAACCCACTTCTTTGTAAGTCTTGTCTCTGTAAACAAACCCTCTTTGAATTATCTTATTTTGAGTGTGCCATCCATTTCCTGTTGGGACCCTGACTAATACATTCACTTTGCAGATGAACAAACTAGCGTGGGTGGCTACTTCTTCTCTAAGCCTCAGTTTTCTTGCCTTTCAACAAGGACATTTAGACTTGATGATCTGTAAGGTGACCTCTGCTAGCATTCTAAGAGTCCCTAAATGATGTGTCAGTGGTAATAAAGCTTTAAAAAAATGTATATGCTGTATAGATCCAAGAACACTATCTCGGAACATCCTTGCCTGTCCTTTGCTTTAGTAATTACTTATGGAATGTACCAGTGTGGTGATATTCTCCATCTGGGGCCCGCTTCAACGACATGTCTCAAAAAAATGCAAACTTAGATAATGATTTCTGAGGAATATGGGTGTAATCTTTGGAATAGCTCAAAATCTTCATATTGTCAAAGTATCCTAGTGGCTAAGCTGTGCTCTAAGCTGTTTATTTGCTTTATGCCAATATAAAACTCTCTAGAAAGTACTTTTTTTCCTCCAGAAGACTATTATAGTTTTGTAAAATGGAAATCAAAATTAGGGGTAATTTCACTGATTCATAAAAGGTCTCAAAATTCTGTTGTTTAAAATTACATTTAAATTAAGAATATTATAAATAATCAGAAGTTTAGTTCTGCCAAGCATAGTCTTGTCATTATAAGGCTAGTTGAATGGAAACTATTAAGAGCTAAATACCAATAGAAGTTAACACAAAATACTTTGTAGCAAATAATAACAGAGTCATGTCAAATGGACTCATTTATAATCTAAGGGCCAAAACAAGATATTTTGATACGTCACAAAAAACAACCAAGGTTTACACAAAGATGAGATTCTCACTGAGCGCTGTGCCAATACCAATCCTGGCCTCTGCTCTGATGCATCCATTACCAGCAGAAAGCTGTCTGTCTTTCCTAGAACCTGTAGCTGTCCTGGCTCACCTGGGGGCACTGGCTCCAATTTAGATGTGCTGATTTGCAACTACCTGGCCATTGCTTCTGTGTCTCTCTGTGGGATATTCTTTCCTGGAGTCTCTGCAGATCTGAATCCTCACATATCACTTCCTCATGAAGCCTTTCCTGATCTCCCAGCTGGAAGTGATTGCTTTCCCTTGAGCTTCTAGTGCACTTCTAAAGCACTTTATCCTTTCTCTTTTCCATCATAGTTATTCAATTCACTGGCCACAGTGTATATATAGTGTCCTGCATGGAAGGTGCTCAGTAATTATCTCATGATTGGATACATGAATGAACCAGGGGTAGTGCTGATGGTGGATAGAGGCAACCCTTTAGACATATGGGGACAATAATATTTAATAATAATTGAGTACTTTTGAGTAGTTATGTATCTTTAAAAAAGGAACTGGATCTGGGGGAGGCGAAGCTGAACCCAATTCAATTCAGAGGATATGTAAGAACACTTGAAGGGCAATGGCACAGGGAAAATGAGCTGAGGTGGGTGTTCCCTCCGAGTAGAGACGAAGGGAATCTTTGGGGAAGTGTCACTCAGTAGACAGAGATCCGTGTGCTGTGTCTAAGAGGGGGAGAGGATAACGATCCACTGAAGGATGAATGGAGATGGAATTCAGGGATCCAGGCTTCTGACCTTTCATGATACCAGTGGCACTTCCTATCTCTTTCTGAACCTTATACTTCTCTCTCATTTTGTTAATGTCTAAGCAAATCTACCTAAAAAGGGTTTTAGTCCAGACATCAAAGCCTTTAAAGGTCCAAGTGAGCTTCAGCTCAATTCGTTATGTGAATGCCCACTCTATAAGAGGTGCCCTGTTAGTCCTGGATGGGGTGGTTGCACATTAGCAAGGCAGCAACTCAAATGAGTTGGCTGAAGGACAAGTCGGGGAGGGGAGCGGCATCTGTGTAGCAATCTAAGTGCAGAATGTTGGGGTTCTGTCCTGGTGTCCCACCTACCTTTCCAGTAACTCCTTGGAGGTCTCTTCCACTAGTCCCTTAAATAATTGTTTTCTCTAAGGCAAGATCCTCAGGCAGTTACTTTTCCTACGTGATGCACAATCCCTGGGGAGCATCATATGTGGATGCCCCCCGGGTCCATATTGTACCCAGAACTCTGCAGATTATCTGACCACCACATATCCAACTGTCTCCTGGACATCACCACTTAGTACTTCCATAGGTACACCAATTTCAAAATGCACGCATTGTATTTCCTCTGAAACTTGCTTTCTTCTCTTAGATGCCCTCTCTCTGCAAGCAAATGCACACCACCTACCTAGGCTTCCCACTCATCTGCATTATCAGTGAAGTCAATAGAGCCTGACAATTCCATCGTGAATCTGTCCTCTCCTGACAGTCACAACAGCTTCCTCTGGGGTCTCTTCCTATCAGTCTGCCTCCTTCCACTCTGTCCTCTCTACCGCATCTGGAACTGTGCTCACCACACTCCTGCTTAAAATCCTTCATCCATTCTTCAGAGCTTATAGAGTCAAGTTCAAGTTCAGTTTACCCATAATGCCCTCATGATCTGGGACCCACCCTCTCTCTGGTTTTATCGCCTGTTCTTCCTTCACACAAAAGCTTTTCTCAACCTGCTCAGAGGCTTTATGGCTGTTCAAACATGCATGCTGTGTCATGCCTCGTGGCCTTCCCATACCTTTCTCTGGAATGTCCTCTCACAAAACCATTCTTAATTCTTGTGAACCTTGTCCTGTCTAGTCCTCCCCAATGACACGTAATCACAGCACTTATTACACTGTATTCCATTCATTGTGTACTTACTGCTTGCTAGGCCCAAAGCCAGCCCTTTGAAGGCATCGACCATTTCTAAGTGGACTTTTCATCCCTACCACCTCACAGAGTGCTGTGTATAGCAGTTATAAAATAAATGTATGTTCCAACAAATATATGGGTAGCCAGAAGGTAGAAGAATGGAGGGCTGCAGGCTTGGGAGGAATAACCTAGTGCAGGATACAGGGATTTCTATTATAGTATAAATTTACAGAACATGGTCATGTCCCAATACCCACACCAGACATTCTGAGAGTCCACCAGCACTATCTTTAGTCAACAGATGACTTTTTAATAAAGTGTGAGGACCATTTTACTTTTGTAAAATGAAGTTTTAAAATGCCTGAAGGGCCCATGTTTTCCTTCAGGCTGGATGGTTTAAATTTCATCTTGAACTTGTGAAACTTAAAATAGTTACCACTTGCTAAATGTCTATTATGTTTCAAGTAACAAACTCATTCTCTTTTTAGAAGTACAGTATAGTGTAGTTCTGATTTTGACACTAAACAATCACACACTTGATCTCTCTCTGCCTTCACCATAGAAACCAAGCAAATATTTGTAGACATTCCTTCAACCTTCACAGATAAGTAGAAATGAAAATTATTCAGAACACAGGATACGGCAGGCTACAGAGCTCATCGTTTCCTTTTAACAGTTGTTTTAACTCTTAAGAGAATCTATATGCTTTGGGAAGCCACATAATCACTCAGATTTGTAAGAGAATTTAAAAATTGACTTTTTCTTATGAAAACACACCAAGGTCTCTCAAGTCCATGTCTTCTTTCTCCTTGGTCACTATGTTCAGTTTTACACAGGCTGCACGTAAACCTACTAGATGAACACTTGCAAGTTATATGGTTAGTACAAGTGATGAGGGAAATGGAAGCATAGTTTTAAAATCTATGTTCAGGCTCAAACATTCTTCAACATCTTAAAATTCTATGGGCATCGCCTTCCTTAAACGGGAAGGATCTGGAGATCCTCAGCTGGAAGGAGCCACCAAGGTATAGTTCATTCTCTAGTACTCACTCCCCCCAGAGCTCCTGCTACTCACCTCCATCTGTAAAGGTTACAGAGATGCATGCCGGAAAAGAAACCAG
The DNA here is from genome assembly GCF_021613505.1 of Equus quagga. Taxonomy (NCBI): domain Eukaryota; kingdom Metazoa; phylum Chordata; class Mammalia; order Perissodactyla; family Equidae; genus Equus; species Equus quagga. The sequence continues at coordinate 61,294,587 of NC_060274.1, forward strand.
CCAGGCAATTTCCAACTAATCTAGGCTACCAGAAATGAATTTAAAGTCTACAGAGGATTCTGGAGCTCCCACTATATTTTGTCCTTTCAGCTATTAGGGGCAAGAACAAAAGAAAATATGCTTCCGAAGATTAGGATGTTTCATGCTGTTGATTTAGCAAGATTAAAACTGCAAACAAAAAAGGAGAAGGATATGACCGAGAGAAGGACGTAGATTGCAGCATTAGGAATTTGGGTTAGACAAGAAGGAAGTATTTTCTGACAAGAAGAACTGCTAAATGTCAGATGGATTATTGTGGAATTTTGTGATCTTTTCTCTAAAAACTTTTCATTTTTATGCTATCTGGGGGCAAAGAAGTAGGCTAGGGAAGGAGGGAAAGAAAACATTCGTAGGGCACAGAAGATGTAAAGCACTGTGCTGGACTGACTGAATCTCTTCCCTCACATAATCTTCAGTTTAGTGGTATGAGGTGAGTATCAATGACTCTGTTTTTAAGGATAAGGAAGCTGAGACCAAAGTGAAGTACCCTGTCCAGGTACTGGACAGTAAATGCCAGGATCTGAAGCAGGGCATATCTGACTCAGGTTCATGCTCCTCACTGTGGAGACTGAATGATCTCAGGTCTTGTTGTTTTTTTTTTTTTTTGTCTTAAGCCTAATTACAATTTAAAATATCTGTATTTGCAAAACAAACATTTCCATAGTAAGTAGGTTTACCAGAAAAGCTGACAAGAACAAAAGAAACTGTTTTTCTAGGATAATGGTATCTCAAAGGATTTCACCAGGATGGCCACCAGTTGAGGGACCAGGGTCAGGGATGTGCAAACGGCTGGGTCCTAGGGGGAAACTCTCCCTCCCACAATGCTCTGCTCGGGGACCAGAAATCTGGATCTGTGTGCATAGGCATCTTTCTGCTGACAAATGATTCACAACTGTCCTCCCAGAACATTCCTTTCCCTGGAGACCACAGCATCGTCCTTCCTCCCAAACTTCTTCTCCTTTTGTATTCCCTCTCTCTGCAAGTGAAATCACATCTAACCAGTTCCGCAGGTCAGACTCTTCCTCAAACTCACCCCTCATCCATTTATGCAGACATGGTGTAAAGACAGGGCCTTCTTAATCTTTTCAAAAAACCAAAATGCACAGAGGACTAGAGTTGTGCAAACAGAAGAATGGAAAATACAGTTTGAGAACCTGAATACTATCACCCACAATTTTGTAACATCGTTCTCAAGTCAAAAAAATTCACATCACTGGGCAAAAGAAGTTTTCAGGTTTGAAGACTCAGTGCAATTGTATGGACATGATGACATCACTTTGGATTTTACTATCTGATTTCAAAGTTACTAAAAAAAGAAGTCTGCTATGTAACCATGTGTCCCAGCCCTTTATCTTCCCTTTCATTCTTTTTTCTTCCCTTTCTTTCTTCTTTTACTTAATTTCCCTCTTCTTTTTTTATAAAACACTTTTCTATATTTACAAGATTTTTAATATCTTTATATACTCTATGAGCAGAGGGGAAGGAAAGGATCACTGAAAAGAATACAGTTTTGTTAACTGAACAGATAATTATAAAATATATAAATTCATTTGCTCTTGCTGAGCTGCAATGCTTCTGTTCAAATTGTCTCAGTTTCTGGGAAGAACCACACTACTACCAAGGACTTTAGAGAGTATTTCTAGGTACATCCGCTACTAGGAGAGATACATGTGTGAACATAAAAACCACGGAAGGCTTCTCACCCAGGCTCAGGGGCTCAAGCTGCACATGTGTTCGGGGCAGTGTGGTCGCTGCATGCAAACACTACTTGAAAGGAAAAGTAACCCTCCAGTTTGGGTAAAACTCGGCTTTTACCTCAGAACTAATTCAAAGAAATACTGCTTTTCCATTTATAAGCATTTCAAAGAATGTTACTGCTTTCTAGAAATCGGTGGCAGGTAGCTTCTTTTATCCTTGAAACGGCTAGGGCTTTGATAAATGGTCTTAGAAGTGATTACAATGATATCTAAGAAAACAGGCAGACTATATAAAATATTTTAATTATTCTTTAGTAACTGAAAAGCAGTCTTACATCATCCTTGTAGATGTTTAATATATAGAGGATCCTGATGTATGGCAAAAATGGAGGCAGGGCCTAGTGATGCCTTCTGTGAAAGTCTTGCAGAACATTCTAAGAGAGGGAGAGGCTCCCTGCTCTACACTCCCACAGCACACCTCTCTTATAGCCCCTGCTGACATGTGGTGTGACCATAAGAATTTGCTTCGATCTCTATCACCCCCACAAGACTGAATGGCAGGGTCTGAGTCTTAATTATCTTTGGATCTCCAAAGCCTAGCACAGTGTCTGGCACACGTCAGGCATTCAATAACTATTTGTTAGATTACAACCAAGAAGTAATTGCAAATTTGCTTCCGGAGTACAAAACAAAACAAAACTGGGGAGGAAAAAAAAAATCCATTTGTCTTTGGATTATAGTCATGTGCTGCCGCATAATGACATATGGGTCAACCACAGACCATATATACCATGGTGGTCCCATAAAATTAGTACCACATAGCTTAGGTGTGTAGTAGGCTATACCATCTGGGTTTGTGTAAGTGTACTCTACGATGTTCACACGATGCCGAAATCACCTAATGACACATTTCTTAGAACATATCTCCATCAAGTGATGCATGACTGTATTTTGAAAGTACAAAAGGTGTTCCAGATTCATAAACATGGCAACAGAATCAAATTCATACATAACACCTTAGAGGAAATTTCTTGTAAAGAGAAAATAAGTTTTAGCTACCTGTTGACATCTATCTGTATATATATATTTGCTTAAGGCATTCATTTATTTATTTGTATTAAGGTGTACACAAACGTTAAAGTATACAATGCACTTTTACATATGTACGCAACTATGTAACTACCACTCAGACCAAGATGGAGAACATTTATATGACCATAAAAGGCCTTATGCCTTTACTAGTCAAGACCATTCCTGTATCACTATTTGGACTTATATCACCATGGATTAATCTTGCTGGTTCTTAAACTTCATATAAAAGAAATCACGCAGATTTTGTGTCTGGCTTCTTTTGCTCAACATAATATGTAAATTGTCTATGTTGTTGTGCATATCCATAGTTTGTTCCCTTTCACTGCTGTGTAGTATTTCATTGTGTCAACATGCCAGAATTTATTTAGCCTTTTTTTTCTGTTGATGTGTGTTTCTCGTTCTTGGTTGTGGTGAATGTATATTCTGATATGGACATTTTTGTGCCCATCTCTTGTTGGACACAGACACTCATTTCTCTTGGATCTCTCTATTTTTATATATAGATATTTATATAGATACACAAATATATAGATAGATAAAGATAGATACAGATATTCATACATAGAGAGAAGGTATATGTTCAGTAGATACTACAAAATAGCTTTTCCAGGTAGCTGAACCATTTTACACTCCCACTAGGAATGTATGAGAGTTCCATTTTCTCCATATCTTTGCCATCACTTGATATTCCCAACCACTCAAGTTAGTGTGTAGTGGTACCTCCTATACTTTTGACTAACCAATTTATAAGACTATAAGGTTCTAAAAAAATGATAATACAGTCTAGAATTGTTAAAGCACTAACTAGACTCTCTTTGTAATGATGGAATAAATAATGATATCTATCATTTGTGTACAGATGTGTGACAATAGTTTAAGACAATTTTTAAAATGTTAGGCTTCTCTTCTCACTTTTGCCTCTGCTACATCTAACTTTTAGGAAATTCGCAACTCCTTAAGTATCTGTCCTTCTCTGGAGGTGTATAAACTATTTACCTAGAGTTTTTAGGCAATTTGAGCACTGAATAAGGAAGCTAAACTGAGAAGTATTTTGGAATATTTGTGCCAAGAATCTCAGTTAAAATATTAATAATGTACAAGTTTTAGAAGTTGGTGGTTTTTACTTGATTTCCTCTATGGACAGAATTCTGAAACATCATTATAAACTAAAGTACAGAACCGTATCTGTCAGTATCCAGTGCTGTAGCTTAGTTAAGAGGCGAACCCTAAGCTACTGGCCCCTGCTACCACATTTCCTTCTGAAGGGGTCATGTAGTCACGTTTCCATCTGTGGTGAGTCTATGTTCACACTCACCAGGCATGACATTTAAATATGGGAAACCACGACAACTATTTCGGGGGTGGAGGTGGGCTGCAGGACAATAATCAGTGTATGTGTGACACCATTTTCCCTTTTGAGAAACTGAACGAATGTAGAAACTATTTTCTTCATTTAGTGGATAAACATTTGCAGAGTGCTACTTGGTGGCTGGCACTCAGAGCTAGTGAATGAACATGTTTCCTGGCCTTATGGGACTTCCAGTCTGACTGACTGCAGAAGTGTAGCAGGAAAGATGGGAAGTAATACTGGGACTCCAGCCCTGACAGTCACACTTACTGAGGTAAACATAGAGAAATCTGTGAGATTCTACATTCGACTTCAAAAAGAAACAGATTCAAATCATTCCATCAATATTTTCTATTAACAAAGGCATTTCCAGTAAGAGATGAATATTGGTAGTATCTTGGAGATGTGATAGGAACTCATGTGGCTGGCTATATTGTTAAGTCTTGATTGCCTATATGCCTGTTTCCCAAAGGGAGTTTAGAGGACAATAATGCCCAGAGATGTTCCATGAAAAATAGTTCTAAATCAAACAAATTTAGGAATATGCTGAATCCACTCTCTTGAAAGTTATTTTTACTCTGACATATTAAAGGCTCTGAGAAATTCTACAATTAAGAAAGAAACCTATTTAACTAAACATTTACCAAGTATTGTCCATGGAGTGATTTTTTTCCCCCTCACATAACACCTATTACCATCCTATAGAATTAAGGTTCCTTGGAAAATGCTTTGAAAAGCAATAGTCTATGACAATGAATAGGGTTAGGAGCACAAATAATCCCAAATAAATTTTGGGATGTATGCATGCATGCAACTTAACATTCTTAACTAACATCATCCTGAAAATAAGAGCTGGTATATCTTGCTTTTTAAGCAAGCAACATATATGGAAATCCGGTTTTTCATTGAAAATGAAAGTACAAAATGGAAATAAAAGTTGCAAAAGTACAATTCAGGCTTTGGTATAACAATTACAACATCAATTATCACTATATAATATTACAGATGTAGATGGTGAGGAAGTCTTGGTATGTCTCTATTAACTATACTACTTCTGTTAGTACAGATATGCTCACATTTAGGAAGTGGCTATTCTGAATAAATAGTTTGTTTACTTTCAATCACCTCCCTATGGCAAAAGTAGAATGCAGAAATAATTCTAGTTACTTAAACTTTCTGGCTGTTTGTACACCACTTGGGAAAAAGTTTATTGTAGTGTAATGTTGAAGTTCACCAACATTTAATGGGCAACTTACCATGATAGGGATTGAGGCTATAAAGACAAAGAACAGACAATGCCTGTTCTGGAGGAGTTCATAGTTTAGTGAGGCAAATTTAAAAAGAAATAACTGTAACACAGTGTGGCTGGAACTATAATAAGGTATGGAGAAAGTACTATGGAAATGCAGGTGACTTCATTAAAAGGAATGGGTGATTTATTGCTCCTACAATAAAGTACACACCATCTGTCTGTATACAACAAAATTATAAGTGCAATCAAGAAATTAATAAATATTTATTGAGCATCTATTATATGCTATAAATCTGTATGCCAGACTTTCTTAAATGTCCAATTACCACTAGTCTATAGAGTTTCATATTGTTCTCAAAAGGAATGTAAAATATCTCTCAGATTCTTGGGTGATTTTATATCCAGACTTAGAAGGAGTCAAACTAAAGTTTAATTTTACAATTTGGAAAAAGTCTAAGGCAAAGAACATCATATGCAAGCAATCTCTGGGATTTGTAATCAGAAATACACTTGCTACAGGCTTTCATTTCATAGTTAGAGCCAGCAGAGGGAGTAGACTTCTTCAAAGGAAAGCTTCAAATATATATGGAGAAATGTAAGACTTCAGATGTAAAGAAAGCTTTTGGCATAAAAGAAAATCTGGGAGCAGAGATACATATTTCAAATATAAGAAAGTAATTTAACTATATTTTTTATATAACCCACTATATTGCAAGAAAGTAATAAGCAATCTGAAAGATGTCATCTTCCTGCACCAATGAGACTCACAGGACTGAAAGTATGAACTCTCCCATCTGAAAACCTTGGCAATCAGAAGCTTCTGTACAATACATCTTGCAGCAAAATCTAACTAGGTGGTATTAATCGGAAGGACCTTCAATAGTGCCTTTGCTAATTAGCAAGAGCTACCGTCTGCTGAGTCTCACTCCAAAGACAAGCCTACGTACAACAATCACAGTAGAATCCTGCCTCAACTGTCAAGACTAAGAAGCTGCTACCTACAAAGAGAATCGACGCTTCTAACTTGGGATTCCCAAATCCTTTGTGACTGTTATAATAAATTCATTTTTTAAGAGAGCTACACAGGACTAAGACTTTCTATGATTTTCTTCATGGGGAGTATTGTGAGAAAAACGTTTTATTAATGAAAACAGGCATTTTTACCCACTTTCATCACTGGTACATTCATAATATTTTATCACCATTGCTCTTTACAGGGTACCTCTTGCACCTTTTCAGTTGGTATTTTTCCCACATCTGATTCACCCACCAAAATATAAACTTTTCAAGTATAATCCATGTCTCCTCACACTGCATACCCCTAGCACTTAGTTAATACTCAATGCCTTACACAGAGGTTATGTGCAATCGGTGTATGCCAAGAATGACTTAAAGGAGTTTCAAAAATGATATCAGGAATGTCTGTGTTGTTCAGTCCTAAATTCTGTTTTTTGCAGGATATATTTTCTCCATTTTCTTGCTTGCGTGAGAACCCACCACACGTATAGATAGGAGATATCTATTTTTCTTACCCAGGTTAATGGAAAGAGATACGGACAGAGGGAGAAATGCGGGCACCCAGGCTTGAGACCTGGAAAAGGGCAGGACTCACAGGAGGAGCCCCCAATTCCCCTGAGCAGCACTCTCTCCTATTCTATCTGATCTAGTCTCAAACGCCACAAGTTCTTTCAAAAGTGCTATTACCCAGCAGCAAAGTTGACTGATGTGCTCCATAACTGGACTCTCTTTTTTTCTTGGTTAGCTTTGCCAAAGGATTGTCTTTGCTATTAGTCTTTATGAGGAACCAACTCTTAGGTTTATATTTCCATTTTACTTATTCTGTTTTCTAATTCATTCATTTATGTTTTAAACTTTATTTACTCCTGTCTCCTGATTTATATAGGTATTCTTCTAATTAATTATTATGTACTTCAACAATGGCTCTATTTTTCATAATGAGAATACATAACATCTGTCTTTAAAAAACAATAAATTTAATAGATCCTTGTTGAAAAGAATTCCTTTTCTTTTATGGTCCTTGGCTTGAAGGCTTTCACTTTTATATTCAATCTTTCTTATCTAGTCATAAAAGCATTTAGGGCTCTCGATGAGCCTTATGCGTAGCTTTGGTTATATTGTGAGCTTTCATGTAGAGTTCACTGTTGTAACGTGAAGTTACTCTCACTTGAGGACACGTTAAATAGGCAAGAGAAAAAGATTCTACAGAAATTGTGAGAAGCTTATCACAGGGAAATAGAGGTGTGATAAAAGTTGATGAGCTGAACGGTTGAAATGCCAGTCACCAGATGCCTTGGGAACAAGCAAAGACCAAGATTTCAGTTTACCTCCTGCTCAGTGTACAAAAGATCTGCTCATAAACACTTACGTGGACTTCTATCTGCCAAGGACACCCATGAAATAAATATCAGTCATTTATTAATCTCATCTTTGGTCATCAGTGAACTCATCACATAGTGGAGGGGGAATAAGATTGGATGAAGTAAGGGAAAGAGTCCTAGATTGAGATTTGGAGATCTGGGTTTTAGCCTCAGATATATCACTAAATAACCTCTGGGTATTATCTTGCAAAAAAAGTGATTTTACATCACTGGGCTCCAGTTTCCCCAACTATAAAATCAAGGGGTCACATTGGATTATTCCTAAAGTCCTTTCAACCCTAGGATCCTATAATCAAGAATAAATAAATTCTGCATGCTCACTGACACCACCTGGACATTGTACTGTGTACCCATATATCCAAGTCAGTGATACTGTTCATAGAAACTTTACATTTAAAGAAATGGAACTTTGATCAAAAGGAAAATTTAAAGGACATTAATTAGTACTCAGTAGAATTTGTGATTCCATAAAGCATAAGTGGAATTCCAGAAGAGACTGTGAATAACCTTAAAGAGTCATTTAGACTGAGAAGCAAAAGGCAAAGCCAGATTTCTCTTATCAACTGCATTTGCAGGCTACCAAGCAGTCATGTCTGCAAGTCTGTAGGGCTGGTGTCGCTCTTGTATTCCTTCTAGAATCAAGCATCCTTATTTAAACAGGAATGTATAGTGACCGATTATAGTTTCTGTAGGCAAGCATCCAAATTTATTATAAAACATGCTCAGAATACCCATTTTAGAAGAATGGGGTAAGATTTTATATGTCTGCCTGCGAAATACAGTCCCTTCTAAAAAAAGGCCATAGCAAAAAGGAATGGTATGGGATATAATTTTTCTGCCCCTACCTACCGTAACACATGGATCTATCAAGATGAATTTTCTGTTCATGTCTTTAGAAATCACTGAAGAGAAAAATTATTATATTAAATTACTGAAATTACAAGAATTTACGTATAGATGGAAGGACATTAACCCCTGTACAATATATTAAAAAGTTCAGGAGGGAGAAATTTAAGCTACCCATAATATCTCTGGAAATTCCATTCTGTTTTCATGCTACTGAATCAATGAAGGTTATTATGGTAAGTTACATGGATAACAGACTTTTGAAGAAACCAGGTATAAATGGCAACATAAATATATGAATCATCACTGTTTGTTTTAAACATTATCAAACAAGGTCCTAGGACTAAGACAACTTTATTTAAATTAAAATACAACCCCACAAATTTTTGTTGGTGGTTAAAGAACTCTGAGTATTAAAAAAGAAAAACAAGAAGCAATGCTCAAGGTAATAAGTGCTTTCATGTTACCAGTTCTCATATCCGAGGGCACTGGATCGAGCTAAAGGACAAAGAGATAAGGGCAATATTGCTAGTTACTAACAAATGGCAGATAAAAGAGCTCTTCTGGGTTCTGATTAAGTGACAGCATTCTACACATTCTTTTGACTTGAGAAAGTCAGACTAAGAGCAGCAGCTAAGTTACATGTGAAGCACCGCTAAATAAGCGTATCTGCATGCCTTCACATTCCAGCAGAACAGGATTCCTCCCCTTTCATTGAACAGAAACATGCTCTCTGTGCTCACAAGAATAATGTGTCTTTGCTTCAGCTTCCATAAAAAAGCATAAATGTATATGCTGAAAGCACAGAGAAGTTTTGTGCTGTGGGACGTGGTGGCCGGGAGCCAATGTTTACAATCCCCTGGGTGGGAAAGGCAGGGTGAAAGGCTCAGGACGGCAAGCTTTAAAAGTCTTTGCTGTTGCCGCCAGTGACCTTCGCCTCTGTTTTCAAAGCAGCTCTCAGGTTAACCCCTTGGATTCTGTGTGCACTGGTGCTGCACAAAGGAAATACCTTCCTTTGAAGGACACCTCTCTCATGCACATCGGTTTCTGATTTCAGTCGGAGGAGCTCAGAAACATTGGATTAAGAAGCATGTATTCAATCTGCTCTCGAACCCACGGGCATGTCAGGGGTTTTGGATCTGGATTTCGAAGTGCGCTGTATTGTACAAAGTGAAAGTTTCCAGCTTCAGGCAATGGACTCAAGCTTACAAACCAGGGGATTGTGAAACATGAGCATATTTGGTCTCCAGGGGAGAAGGAAGCATCCAATTTATGCAGAAATGCTCTTTTCCCAGCTAGCCAATGAGAGGTGAGGCTATGAGAGTGGGGCTTCCTATAGGGATCTCTGGATTGGAAGAATGGTGCTTAAAATTAAAGACAGGCTAAATTGCTAACAGCCCAACTTAAAAAGCAGCTGAAGAGAAAAAGCCAATTGTAGAAATGAAAAGGGAGTTTTCCAGTTTTAAGTTAAAGCTGACCACATTCAGCTTATTATAATGGTTGCTGTTATTGTTTCAGTGGGGGAGAATTAATTATCTTTTATTCCTAATGCTAAGAAGTAAAGACCTCATTAAAAACTTACCACATATGTGTATGTTTTATTACAGTCTTTACTAAATTATTCAAAAGATGTTATTCAATAGTGATATTATTTAAGGCCTTAAAACGTTTTCAGGAGATATGATTCACTTTGTTTTACAATGAGTCAAGGACTCATGTCTATTTAAACAAATGCTTTGGCCTACGAGAAGTTTTGTGAATTTAAAATGTTTGGGACCCATACACTGATCGTGATCAATACTGTCGTCCCTTTATTGAACAAACAGCCCACTGAATTCTGGTATTTAAATGAATTGTGCAATTCTAATATTCAGAGTCTATTAACTCCTAACACATGTTTAAGGTTAAGGGTTAAGACATCTGGAGATGAAAACGACAAACAACCACCATTAGAAAATGTAATTGATATGCACAAATGTCATTAAAAAAAAGTTTTATAGGGGCCGGCTCCATGGCTGAGTGGTTAAGTTCGCGCGCTCCACTGAGGCGGCCCAGGGTTCGGATCCTGGGCGCGGACATGGCACTGCTCGTCAGGCCACGTTGAGGCGGCGTCTCACATCCCACAATTAGAAGGACCTGCAACTAAGATATACAACTGTGTACGGGGGGGTTTGAGGAGATAAAGCAGGAAAAAAAAAAAAAAAAAGATTGGCAACAGTTGTTAGCCCAGGTGCCAATCTTTAAAAAAAAAAAAAAAGTCTTATGAAAATCATTCAATCAAATATGATACAGTAATAAGAGGATTTTCTCCTAACATTTGGAAATGGAGTCATGGCCTTTGCGTCACCAGATAGCTGTCTATAACATCATGAAGTATGCGTATCCTGTAGTTAGAAGTCCAACTCTAGAAGAATGATGCTATTAGAGAATACCATTTTTCTTTATTAATTAGACCCAGTTAATAATTGGGTTTTTTTTTTGAAGGAGAAGATTAGCCCTGAGCTAGCTACTGCCAATCCTCCTCTTTTTTTTGCTGAGGAAGACTGGCCCTGAGCTAACATCCGTGCCCACCTTCCTCTACTTTATACGTGGGACGCCTACCACAGCATGGCTTTTGCCAAGCGGTGCCATGTCCACACCTGGGATCCGAACCGGCGAACCCCAGGCTGCCAAGAAGTGGAACGTGTGCACTTAACTGCTGCGCCACCCGGCTGGCCCCAAATTGGGTCTTAATAAGTGCTTCTGAGAATAGTTATTAAAACTTCAGCTTCTCAAAGAATGTTTAAGAGTCATCAAAACCACTGTTCCAGCTTTCATTACAGACCAACCTGTTCTTGCTATCTACTGTAGAAATTTATCATGGGTTTTCCATATGCCTGGCACTTCACTAAGAACTTGACAAATTTGGTTATTTAAATCATATAATACTTATGAGGTAGGCACTGCATTTTTTTACCCATGTTCACTAAGAACTTGACAAATTTTATGTTATTTAAATCATATAATACTTATGAGGTAGGCACTGCATTTTTTACCCATGTTCTAGATAAGAAATTGATGTTCAGAACATATTAATAACTACAGTAAAGTCCTACAGCTAGCTATGCTTTGGAGCTAGAATTCAGACACAGTGTAACTCCAGAGGCTGCAGGTGTAATTACTAGGCCTGACAGCCATACACGTAGACAGATCACCACCACTGCAAAAGAAGCCCTGGCAAGTGTATTTCACAGCTCTAATGGCTTGCTATACATTATAATGATTATAATTGGGGACTCCAAGGCTTATCAATCTTTCAAAAAGGGAGCTATGCTCGGTTGGAGAGTTTTCATTTTATTACTGAAATAAAAGTTACATATGACTTCTAACTGAAGTCATGAAACTGCAATATTTTGTTTCTGCAATAGATTTATTAATATTTATATATTACTTTGGCATTTTAAATGGAATCTACAAGTAGCAAAAGCGATTATTCCTATCACAAATTTTCATGAATTAAACAAAACAGTTGGAGAATCTTTTATTTGCAGGCCATAAGATCTCATCACATCCAGTATAGACCAACCAACTCCTATCCCAAGTTTTTAAGACACTGTTTCTTGTTTGCCTCCATAAATGAATCTTGTCTAAAAAAAAAACACAACCGTCATAAAGTCAAAGAAAATAATTGTTGCCATCTTTTAAACAGTAATGACATGTCACTTAAAAGAAGTTTTCGGCTTAGACATGGGTTTTGAAGCAGCTTCTAAATAACAAAGAACATAACAGCTATCCGTGAACTTTAATTATTGCAATATAATTATTAGGAACAACCAGTTACAACTGAGCTTCTCCACACACAGTATAAAGTTAAAACTGTACAAATGAAGCCAAAATATGCACAGCTAAAAGGAATGTTACAGGGGGGCCTCTCTTAGTGAACAAAGCAAGCTCAGTTTGGCTCTTTTTCCCTCGCGCTACCACATCCGCACATCGTTAGTTGGAAAATTCCTGATATATGCTGTAATTTTTTGTGCTTTTCCCCCCCAGTACACTTGGGGCTTTAATGTCCAGATGCCATTTTCCCCCTTATCTGTCCCTGTTTGGGGATCTGCCAGCTATGGTCAACAATTAATACAGCTGAAGAAAAAATACAGTACACTCCCTGGCAACTGGTACAGCCTCGCAGGAAATACCAAATAAAAACTTGATTATGTATTGTTTAACCATTTTGTTTGCCTGTAGGCCACCCCGTTGTCGGTGTAATTCAGACGAGCATGCTTCATCTGGACGGTCTGTGCGCTGCACCATTGTTCCTAGAGTCTGTCACGCACAATCACTGGCTTTAGCCTGTGGCCCTCTAAATGAAAGGAGCAGATTCGTGGCAGCTTTCCAACCTGCATTCCTTTTAATTAGTCAACTTGTGGCCCAATGTTATAATAGATAAGTAACCTCTTAATATTCATGTAATTAATTAATTTTTTTTCTCATTCAGTTATAAGACTTTGCATGGAGGGAAAAAAAGCTTTTTCCTATACGGGCTATGGTTTATGAAATAAGCACATTACTATTACAAAGAATATCGGCGACCTTGTTTCAGTGATTCTCCACGAGGACAGTTCCAGAAACTGCAGCATGCCTGTACCTATATTTTAAGCATATTACTTTTGCATTTAAAATACTAACTGAAATCTTTCTTATGTATAAATTTGATATATGCAAGATGAATAATCTTGCCAACTTCAATTGGGCTGGGAGGCCTCCTTTCCATTTTAACTGATAAACTAGTTTACCATTGGAAGATGGAAAGCTTACAGTTGTTTAACATCCCTTGCAAAGCAAGGCTGACATGTAAAGCAGCTAGCAGTTCTCAGAGTACTAGGAAGTCTGTCTGCTCTAGATCTCGGTTCAGTCAATAATTAAACTGCTGATGCTGTTAGCTATTAGCACATGATGAACTCAAAAAGATACGTTGCTTCCTATAAATATTAATACGTCCACTGGTAACAGGAATAAGAATGGCTTTTAAAGCTCATTATTTATGTTTTTTCAACTATTTAAGTTTCTCAATTAAATCAAATTCTCCTCAAAGGCAGTTACAACATTTTTACTTCTGTTAGGGCCTCATGGACAAAATACATGGTGGATGAAATACAGATATAGCTGTACTAACCCCACATACTCTTAGTATCACTTCTTGTGCAGTTTATGAGACATTTACAATGTCACTTCAGTGATTCATTCATTCATTCATACGTATACTAATGTGCCCACTATATGACAAGTGCTGGATCCCACTCATAAAGATGAGGATGACTGAAGATATGGTCTCTGCTCTCAAAAGCTCACAGGTGAGCAGGGGAGGCAGATGTGTAACTACCAATTGCGTAAGCTCTTGTGCAAGGCAGAGGTATGATTTCAGAGCCTGGGTTCAACTCTTGGTTCCTCTTGGATGAGCCTTGGCTACATATCTTAGACTCTCCATGCCTTTGTTTCCTCATTTTCAAAATGGGGAATCATAGTGCCTACTTCATAGGACAATTGGAGAATTATATGATGTAAGGTCCATAAAATACTTTGCAGGTGCCTGGCTCTAGAAATTTTGGCTATCAGCAAAGGTTATATATACATCAACTCCACAAGGGCAGGGTGTAGGACAGGGGCATAGAGTATTAGAGGCTTCACAGAAGAGGACTGGCAGAGGGAGGAGTTTGAACAAGAAAGGTGAGGAACATGAAACCACATGGGTCAGACCACAAAGGAACTTGAGTGCCAGATGATGGAGCCTAGACTTTATCCTGAGAGGAAGGGGAGGCATGGAAGAGTTCTATGCAGGGGACGTATGTCAGATTTGTATTTTAGCATGAACATTCTGGTAACTGTGGAGGATGAAATTAGAGATGATCCTTGAGGCAGGAGCTCAATCAAAAGGCTGCATTGATCCAGGTATACCAGCAGGAGGACCTACAGACGTATAGCGGTGAGGAGAGAAGCAGCAGGAGGAATAATTTTTAAATGAGTCAAATGAGGCAGAAAGGAAGAGAAAAAAAATCTAGGATAAGTCTGAGGTTTCTGGGCTGGGTGACAGGGTATCAGATGGTGGGGCCATTGACCTGAACAAGGACCAAAAGGGGAATGACAGGCAGGCTTGCTGCTTGTGATGATGTCCAGCTGGGTATGTGGGTCTGGGGCTCAAGGGAGTGAACTGAGTGGGACAAGACGAGCTCTCTTCCTCCAGGATCATCTCCAGGAAGTAGAGAAGATTGTCAAGGGAGAGAGCACACACAGGACAGAACCTATGGAGAAGAGAGAGGAGGGCATTCAGCAAAGAGGAGTGAGATAGGTAAAAAGCAGGAAACTATGGTATCACAGAAGCCAAGGTGGATATTTACAAGGAATGAAGAGAGAAGCAGACATGTACCAAAAGATGCTAAGCAAGAAGATGGCTTTAAAATATCTATTATAGTAACATGGTGGGAGCAGAAGGCAGCTCACACAATATTGAAGGCTTATCAGCATCCAGAGAGAAGGCCACTCCAGTGCCACCTGACAGGAGGAGAAGTGTGATGGGGTGGAGGTGTGGGTTAATCAATTGCATTTAAAAGAGCTTACCTCTTCCATTAAAAATAAAAAGACCAGGGGCCGGCCCCATGGCCTAGTGGTTAAGTTTGCATGCTCCGCTTAGGCGGCCCAGAGTTTCCCCGGTTCGGATGCTGGGCATGGACGTGGCACCACTCATCAGGCCATGCTGAGGAGGCATCCCACATGCCACAACTAGAAGGACCCACAACTGAAAAAATATACAACTATGTACTGGGGACATTTGGGGAGAAAAAGCAGAAAAAAAAAGACTGGCAACAGTTGTTAGCTCAGGTGCCAATCTTTACAATAAAAAAATAAAAAATAAAAAATAAAAAATAACAAGACCATATAAACACATTGCTGGGGCCTTTCCCATGGCCTTTGGGGTTTGTGTGGGGCTGCAAGTGAGGGCTCTGAAGCTTCAAACCCATTTGGCACAGTAGATCCACTTCTGATATAAATAATCCCAGCTGAACTCCATTTAGTAATGAGTAATGACAGATTTTTAAAAAAATTCTCTTTTTATACTGCATAATAATTAATGATACTACTACTCATTTCATACACATATTGCAAATCTCAGGATGGGCAAAAACATATGTCAAGTGACCTCATTAATCATCACAAGATCATTTACAGTTAAGTAATTAAGGCACAAGATAAATACTCTCAATTCTCTGGATAAAAATATCACATTTTCATGACATGAATGTGATAAGAATATATGTTGTATGTAGGTGTGTAAGTATGTATGCAAGTAATTAATATTTTAACATCTCATTTATCTGGGAAGATGAATTAAGATTAATATACAAAATTTCTCAGATTACTTTTCAAGCTCTGAAAGTATATTGTTTTAATCATTTAAACTTTTTCTTGCTTGTGCCCTATTATCAATTGTTTTTTCTCCTGCTATTACGCTGAGTTTCTGGTTCTAATATGGACGAGGCCCCTTATTTAAAGCCTTCAGATGGCTCCCTACTATTAAATATTTAAAAATGAATTCAAACACTCTTACTAGGCCTCCCAGGGTGGGGCCCCAGACTACCTCCCTCATCTCAGCCTTGACCACCCTCCCTCCCAATCGCTCTGCCTCAGCCACACTGACCTTCTTGCTTTCCTTGGACAGGTCAAACTCCTCCTGCCATGGGCCTTCTGAATTCACTGTCCCTTCTGAATAGAATGTTCTTTTCTGGATCTCAGAACGGTTCTGCTCCTCACTTCCTTCATAAGACAGCTTCTCTGACCACCCTCCTTCTTCAAAATAAATTCCTGGTCTGTCATACTCTATCCCCCGTGGTGCCTTGTAGAACTTATCACTACTTGAAATTATATAATAGTTCGTTTACTTGCTTATCCCATCCATCTTTCCCGCAAGAGTGAGGAGAGATTTAATCTGTCTCATCAACTTCTACGCTCTCAATTCAGTGCCTGGCCAGCAAAAACTACATAGCAAAACTTTAAGAAATCACGTCAAGTAAGAGTATGAATCTAAATAAGAGCCCAAGGAGGTAAGTGCATGGCTCCAGTGATGTTCTAGCTATTGGGGTGCTCAGAGCCCTCCTTTGTGCTTTTGCACTCCTGTTAATTCTATTCCCTTGCCTCCTTACTCCTCTTTGCCCCAATAGTAAACCACTATTCTAAATCTCGTGTTTTTATTTCCTTGCTGTAAAAAAAAAGTTGGTTTTATCACATAAATATGCCTAAATAATATAATATTTGGTATTGCTTGTTTCTGAAGTCTATAAATATTTCATATACTTTATAACTTTCTTCAATTTTTTTCACTCAACACTATTTCTAAGAGTCACCCTTATTATTGCTTATAGCATATAGTTCATTCGTTTTCTTTTTTTTTTTTGAGGAAGATTATCCCTGAGCTAACATGTGCCAATCCTCCTCTTTTTTCTGAGGAACACTGGCCCTGAGCTAACATCCGTGCCCATCTTCCTCTACTTTATATGTGGGATGCCTACCACAGCATGGCTTGCCACACAGTGCCATGTCCACACCTGGGATCTGAACCAGTGAACCCCGGGCTGCCAAAGCGGAATGTGCGCACTTAACTGCTGCGCCACTGGCCTGGCCCCCTCGTTTTCATTTTCACTGCTGTATAAACGTACCCTATGAATATACCAGAGTCAATTTAATCATTTTTTTTGTCTGTGAACATTTGGGTTGTTTCAGTTTTTTGCTATTACAAACAATGCTGCCACGAGTACTCCTGAATGTGACTCTTGGTGCACCTGTGCATGAATTTCTTTAAGGTAAGTAAGTAGGCATGGAATGCAGGGTTTCACAGTATGAGCATGTTCAACTACATAGATAATATCAAATTATTTTCCAAAGTAGTGTACCATTTTATGTTCCCACCAGCAGATCAAAGTTTTATGTGTTTCTTGAAAAAGAAGAGTTGGTATTAGGTAACTATTTTAAAAAATCCAATCTAACATTGTCTAGCTTTTAACTGTTGAGTTTTGTATGTTTACATTTACTGTGATTAACAATTTATTTGGACATATTTACTGATTTACTTACTCACCATTCTTTCTTGCACCTCAGACATTCGTTTTAGGATTAGTTTCCTTCTTTTTGAAGTACGTCCTTCAGAAGTTCCTCTAGTGAAAAGTTGGTGGTAAACTCTCTTGGTTTTTGTCTGAAAACATCTTTATTTCATGAGTGTATTCTGTACTTACAATTTTATGTATACACATTAATAGTAATAAAATAGGGGCCGGCTAGGTGGCGCAGTGGTTAGGTGCGTGCATTCTGCTTCTCGGTGGCCCAGGGTTCGCCAGTTCGAATCCCGGGTGCGGACATGGCATCACTTGGCAAAAAGCCATGTCGTGTTAGGCATCCCACATATAAAGTAGAGGAAGATGGGTATGGATGTTAGCTCAGGGCCAGGCTTCCTCAGCTAAAAAAAAGAGGAGGACTGGCAGTAGTTAGCTCAGGGCTAATCTTCCTCAAAAAAAACAAAAAGGAATAAAATAACTGGAATAGTAGTGGTGTTTCCACTACAATGTGCTATAGGCACCAAGAGAAGAAGAGTATAAGTAGCTATTCACCAAGCAATCAACCATCTCCTAGGTTTCTGGTCCACACTAATGATGCTACGCATGCTTAGCAAACACAAGTCATCATTCCTGATCTCAAGGAGCTCTGAGTAGCATGAAAAAAAAAGGGAAGTCACATGAAACTTAAGTAGAGTGAAAGAAGGCTTCACATAAGGGCTGAATTGGTGGTTTAAGAAGTGCTGTGGGAGTGCAGAGCAGGAAGTGTCTAAAGAGAGCTGGATCCCAGTCAGGTCATGTTGCAGAAGCTCCTCAATTACACTTCCACACAACACTGCTTATGTGGCCAAACCACACCTTTACCTTGAATCTAAGAAAAGCCAGAGTATGTTTTCTTCAGAGATAGTATCAAGGTTTAATCTGAATCCTGAATCAGGCACTAGGTAGTTAAGCACAATACCAAGCCAAATGTTCTTAAAAACTAAATTAGAGACTAAGCAATTGTATAAAATGCCACACAGAAATTCCCTGAATGACAGACTGAATATGCCATTCAGTTATTAGCTTAGGTACCAACTCCTTTTGTGAATGGGGGACATTCCTGCATGGCTTTGTAAAACAAAACAAGACAGTGCAGGTTATACAAGGGCTGGGCTGAAAGCCTCAGGAATTTCTTTTAACTAATTTTTTGAAAGGTTAATAGCTGGAAGAGTTCTTATGTGACACATCTTAAGCAGACTATGGGAAAGAAGTGTATGTTATTTGTGACATTAATTCCTAATCCATGGTACAATGAGTCACCTATTGACCGGGGAAGAATCTAACCTATTTAGGAAATGAAACTTTCTGAATATTAACCGCTGAGCACCTACCCCCAAGAGAAAGTGATAACTGGAGTACAAAATGGTTTAGTCTAGAAACAAGATTAAAAGGCCCAGTTTGACTACAGTAAGGAAAGGAATTTACTTTCTTGATTTAGGAATTGTTACTTTTCAGTCATCTACCTTTCTTTCTACAGAGATTAAATACAGGACATGTCTTTCCCGAAAAAATTTTTTCTTATCTTTCTTGACTTTGTCCTGTAGGTGGTAAAGAAAAGTACCATCATGCTGCAAGGTCAAAATTCAGTATCTCTTCTCCCACCCTTAACTACTTGCCCAGCAGGTAGCAATGATTGAAACAATAGCACTGATTTCTGGGACTCTGAGATCTCACGCTGAGAGATGGTGCCTGAAAGCCAGACAGTTTATACTGTCTATACAGTTCGCTCACGATAACATGCTCACCCATTCTCAGTCTCTTAGTGAAAATTCTGCAACTTTCTGGATTGGCATATTCAATGTCCTGTATTCAAAGACCAGGTATGTGTATACTCTTGGAAAGAATATATGTTATTTTTTGCAAACTTCAGCATTGTTTAAACACTGATAGTTGAAAGAAGATTTCCTCAACATACTCATTTCAGGAATACTAAAAACATTCCGCTTTTTGAGAAACACGTAAATAATAAAGAGAAAGGAGAGAATGACCTCCCTGAGATGTTAATAACCTAAACTCTAATGAGTAGTCCTTAGGTAACTGTTTAGTAGTAGAAAAATGGTTTAACTGTTTATACTCATTTCTGTACCCGTCTTCATATGCAGGTGCAAAGACGAATATTATTACTATGTAACTCAATTATGGTACTGTATTGAGTATTTACTCTTTTCACATATTGACTTATTTAATTCCCCAATCCTATAATGTAGGTTTGGTTTTCTCTATTTTAACAAGTAAGAAACCCAGAACACAGAGAGGCTAAAGAACTTATTTAAGCTCACAAAGCTTGTTAGGCTGCAAGATAAAACATCTGGTTCCAGAATCTGTCCCCTTAACCAATGGGCTGTGCTGTACTGCCTCTTGAATGAAGCAAGATTTTTTTGGGGAAAAAAATCTGTTTGCCTATAGTTGAAAACGGCAGAAGAGAAAAAGGAATATTCCAGGAACACTTGAATCAACTTAAGACTTCGAAAACAATGTTGCCAAGAATGAAGAGAGAAACAAGGGAAGAAATTCTACAACAGGATCAATGGAGTTACTGTTTAAAGAAAAGAAAGGATTTATGCTCTAGGGAGGGTGTGAACTACTTATTCACCAATACCTGATGAGATATATAAAACGCACACATGAAGAACAAATGCAATATTAGAAAGAACACAAGGCATATAATGTTTTAAATTCGGATGTTTTCCCAAGCCCTTACAACATCTGGCCTCAAGAAAGTGACAGTGTTCTTTTAAGAGAAACAGCCATACCCAATAATAGTATGATATTGGGGGGCGAGGGCACAGAGTGGTGATGGTGACATTTTTATTTAGTTTTTTAAAAACCTCAAACTCGACAGACTCTTGCTAGAATTATATCCAATATCTAATTTCTAAACTTGTTATTCTCCAGGAGTGAATGAAGAAAAGTGAAGGAAAGCAGCCCCAAGAAGAGAACCACCTAGCAAAGGGCTGAAAGAATATTTTACACTTTTATTAATTGACATCTTTCTTTCAAACCCCACTCTTTCTAACTTTGAAAATTGAAAAACAAACCCATGCTACCATTTTTTTTAATGAATGGACAAGCTGAACCAAGAGAATGGAGGAGGAGATAAGCCGAGACCACACAAATTTGCCTAAAATGAGTATACATTACTTTTATAATGGACATAAACATCTTAAAAGTACATCACCACTCCCAATTACTATTTAGTGAGCATAATATATGTGATGCCCGGTTTCTTCCCTCAAGGTGCTTGTTGTCTAATGAAAAGAGTAAATTACGGCATTTTGTGGCTGTTTACATTACATAACCCTCAGTAGGGTTTAGTCATATAATGACCACATGTGAGGTATATAATTTGCCAACTTTAGAAAAAGCTGGATTATGGAGATGAAAAAGGAGAACCAGAGAGACAGGTGGCTAATTAGATAGAACACAACCATGTTACTGGGTCTTTAGACCCAATAAGCTAAATAATCTATAATTTAAGTCCTGATGAAAAGACATTTTTAGAAAAAGTCTCTGTTTGTAAATGAAAAGAAAAAAAGTCATTTTGTGATACATTCATCTTAATTACAATTGGCATAAACATTAAACCATTAGAAAACTTCTGATTCACACAACTATTAGCGAGATGTCTTATGCAGACTCTACATTATAGGATCTATTCCATTTTGAATAGAAATGTTCATCCTATCAAGAGAAATTACTATATATATTTACACAACTGCTAATAAAAATAGTAACGATTCTACCAATAGTAGCCACTATGTCCTGAGCGTGTGTCTACATTATTATCCACAACAGCGTAATATGAAAAAAATTATGGCCACAGATAACTACCTGATTTAAAGGAATATCACTTTTTATTTCTTGTTTTGCTCATAAGGCAAATTTCATATCAGACTTTGGTACGTGATGTTTTTTGTCTACTTTTCTCTGCATGTACACTGGTTTCCTTGCCAGCATTTTCCTAACTTATCCCTCCTTATCAATCCATTCAGCACATTGCATTAGAGTGATCTTCCAAAAAAAACAAAAAGACAGTTTGATCATGTTCTCCCAAGACACCCTGCTCATCAACCCACATACTTCTCATACAACTCACATACTTCTTTTGTGAATGTGTTCTGCCCTTTCCCAACTGTGCACCTAGAGATCACCTTACTCCTTGGTCTGCCAGGCAAACTCCTCCTCATTCTCGAAGACCTGGCTCAAAAATCACCTCCTCTTTGAAGAATTCCCTGACTCTTCCAGGTCTAACGATGTCTTCCTCCTAGCTCCACCTAGGTTTATGTGGCTAGATAAGAAATGTAGAGGCAACTTCAGATTTACATACACTTATGTTTTTCAAAGTAATTAGTATTACTTTAAAAACACATATAAATATATTAATACTAAATAAATATATTAGTTAAGTGATATAAATATTAACATATTATATTAACATATTTAAATATATTAGTGAAATTAATATTGTTTTTGTTTTTTGAGTGAGGAAGATTGGACCAGAACTAACATCCACTGCCAATCTTCTTCTTTTTGTTTGAGGAAGACCATCCCTGAGCTAACAGCTGTGCCAGTCTTTCTCTGCTTTATATGTGGGACACTGCCACAGCATGGCTTGATGAGCAGTGTGTAGGTCTGTTCCCAGAATCCAAGCCTGTGAACCCTAGGCCAAAGCAGAGCACGTGAACTTAACCATCACGCCACCAGGCCAGCCACGAAATTAATACCTTTAAAAAAGTAATTAGTTTAACAAAATATTTCTTGCTGTTTCATTGTTTTCAAAACTATCCTTAGCTTCTGACATACCTAATAGAATGTGCACATGAGGATGTTACCTATAGATTGCTAATGCCTCCCAAATGTTTGCTAATTACTGCTATTAAAGAACCTAAGGAATCACAGTCCTGGTGAGTGTGGTAAGCATTTGTTCTTAACCTAATCAACATTCCCATAAAAAATTCTAAAGCTTTCTGCTTTCAACACATGTGGAGCACTAAGAAAAAAAGCACTGTACTTTGTAAAATATTTTATTAGAGATCACTGAGTGTATCTGTGCACCTCTGAAACAAACCAACAGCACAAGCTTCCACCTTGTAGAGCGTCCCTGCTGTCTCGGGGAGTTTCCCAGATCAAGAAAGGCCTGTCATTGTTGGCTGTCTACCAACAGCCACTCCGCCTCTCCCCGGCTAACAGAATCTGATGTTCTTTGGGCAGCAATATGATTACCTGCACTGTGGTTGGTCTATGGGTAGGTATATGGTCGAGTTCTGGGAGATGAAACCTAAGTGAAAGTCTGAAAACGGCTTTTGAAAAAGATTATCTTCCCTGATCAAAAAGGCAGTGAAACCCTTTTTGGCCCCTGCTTCCTTACTCACTACTTAGACCACTATTGTATGAGGATGTGATGCTAGAAGATGTAGCAGTCATCTCGAGACCACGAGGGAAAACATGATTCACCGCGGAGGGAAGGATGGAATTTTCCTAATATTTGGTTATAGGAACCAAGATGACACCACTGAGCAATTGCACTAATTGCAGAACTATTTATCTCCAGTCTTCTTAGGTCAGATTTAAAAATTACTATTATTCAAGACACTTTCGAGTGAGTATTCTGTACTTGTAACCAAACACATGCTGATACAAATGGATCCAGGAAAAAACCTGAGGATTCCAGCTTTGGTGATTATCACCATTAAAGTTAAAGAAAGGAAAATGAAGCAGAATTGCCTGGGGCAGGAGAAGCTAGTGAGTGACATTTCTGTCATGTTATGTTTCTGTTGCCCATGGGGCAGACACCAGGTGAAATTGTGAAGGAAGAGTGGGACGAGGGTCTGACACTCAGAGGTGACCCCTGGCAAAGCTGACAACTCGGACACCTCTGCACAGAGATGAAAGTTAAGGTCAAGGACCTGAGTGATCTGAGAAAGGGCTGAGGTGGGAACATTTAGGATGCTTTCTTAGTGGGCAGGAGGCAGCAAAGGTGATCCCCAGAGACAGTCAGAAGAGACCAAGCAGAGAGCTCAATCACCTTCTGTGGAGAGGAGAGGAGGAGAAGTGAAATCCTTTGAGGGAACAATTTGGCATTAAAACAACAATGAAATACCACTACACACCTATCAGAAGGGCCAAGATCCAAAACACTGACAACAGCAAATGCTGAGGAGGATGTGGAGCAACAGGGACTCTCATTCACTCCTGGGGGGGGGGAGGGGGCGGTGTGCGCAAATGTTATAGCCATTTTGGAAGACAGTTTGGCAGTTTCTTATAAAACTAAACATAAAAAAAGAATTGTGCAACTCTTCATCTTTTGTCTTGGTAATGCCATTTCTTGAAACCTATCCTACAAAAATATTGGTATTTGGGTGAAAAGATATAAGCTCAAGGATGTGCACTGCAGTCAAAAAATGAGAAACCTTGGGAGATTGGGGAAAAATTTTATGTACATTCACATAGCAAAGGTAAGAAAAAGAATAAACAGGCTATATGTTAGATATGGAAAAATGCATAAGGTAAATTAAATGGAAAAAAAGTAAACAGAACACCTTAAACAAACAAAAATAACCAGTACCTATACTATAAGTGCACCATGTGCACGCACACACACTTGCACACACACACACGAACACATACACACCACTGTATACGAATAGAAAAAGGTATCAAAGCTCATTCACCAAACTGTCAATGGTGGCTTTTTCTGGGAGGAAACATTATTGAAGAGTTTCCTTTTTAATTTTTTTACCTAACTGGAATGTTTGATTTTAAAAATAATTTTAGGGCTGGCCCAGTAGTGTAGTGGTTAAGTTTGTGTGCTCCACCTTGGCAGCCCAGGGTTCACAGCTTTGGATTGCAGGCATGGACCTACACATCGCTCATCAAGCCATGCTATGGCAGTGTCCCACATGCAAAACAGAGGAAGATTGGCACAAATGTCAGCTCAGGGACAATCTTCCTCAAGCGAAAAGAGGAAGACCGGCAACCTACGTTAGCTCAGGGCCAATCTTCCTTGCCAAAAAAAACCAAAAAAAATTTAGGAATTAAAAAAGAATGCACATTTTAAAAAACTGATTAAAGAAAGATGATGTTTTAAAGGTGGGGACTGACTTGTACACAAATGCTACAAAGGGAATGCAGAAGAAACAGCATAAAATGCCTCTGGATTTGGTGAACTATATCTTACAAATATTTCCATTTCTCTCTAAAAAATTGTCTTCTTTAGATACTACATTTCTAAAAATAAAATTACAGAGCAAATGGATACTATAATTACAGGGCACTTAAAGTGATTGATGACTATCACATTTTTCTTAAATATTACAGGACTAATAATACTTGTGAACTATAATCAAATATTGGGAAAATTTGATGCCTTTAAAAACAGGAGCACACAAATCACCAATGAAAAAGAAACTTGATGGGAAATATAAATTAGATGACACTGTATGTAGGGAAGCAGCAACATGGGATTTACATGTGGTATTTCAGTCCCATGTCCTAAAATCAAGGAGTCGTTTTAGAAATAAAAATAGAATAATAGATACAGAGAAAAGACAAAGATTATATTTGGACTTGCTATAAAATTACTAAAGAAAGTTCACACTCAAAGAAGCTTTTCTCACTTCCAATGAATTGTTTACTCAATCTTGTCAAAATCTTAAGTGCTGTGCTACATTTTTAACCTCAACTTGCCAGCAAAAGGCATGACAGTGGCCAACTTGTGTCTGAGTATAAGAAGAACATGAGTCTCTCTTTTCCTGGACTTTTAATGCTTTTAAATTCACAATGGACTATCTTGGCTTTTCTTACTACCTTTGTATGTACATCCAGTAAGAGCTAGAGCAGGCAGATAGAGTAAGTAGCTTTACACAATATACATAATTCTGGAAAGGCTTAAGAAAACACATTTTAATCTATTAAATTATATTTTAAACTGCAAAGGCTGCTTTTGAAAAACCTTGCCATAAGCTGTCTGCAAAGTTCTTCATTATTTATCTATTTTACACATTAGATTTTTTTTCAACTGACACAGTTTTCTTAAAGCTATATTGTTTCTTAGAACACAAGATATGGTTTTTACTATAACTCTATTAAAAAAAGTCCCTAATTTATTACTGATAAATTAGTTGTTTAAACACTAAAAATGGTTATGACTAGAGCCAACATCCTTGAAATCCAGCATATTCTGACAAGACCCAACCAGCCACTAATCATGCATCTGAGTAAAAGCAATCAAATCTTGGTTTTCCAGAATATCATTTAAATATAAATACAAGGGTTTAGCGATGAAGGTGATTAATAAAACAAGCTTGATTCCCTGTGCTGAAATTTCAAAATGGATGCAGATACAAGATGTAATGACACCTTTCAGGGACACTGCTGTTCAGGGGAAGCACCCTTTCCCCATCTCACTCAGTGCCCCCCAACCCAGCCTCCCTCCACCTTCTCTACTCAGAAACCTCTTATTTCATCACAGATACACACACACACACACACACACACACACACAAACATACACACATTCATTCTCTCTCTCTCCAAACACTCACAGAGCAATACCATGTTGTGTTGTTACCTTAAGTGCTGAAATGGATATTTTACAATGCTATTCTTTTTAAAATAGAAGACAGAAGGCAAACAAATGGGGACACTATCATATGATAGCTACTTATTAGAGGTAAACCAAAATTGCACAGAAGAGGCAGTGCCCAACTTTATCCTAGAGAGTCAGGCTGACTTCAGGGAGGAGGTAGCATCCAAACTGGGTCTTGAAGAATGAGTAGGAGTTTGTTAGAGTTTGTTAGGCTGAGAAGGGGAAAGGCAATCTAAGCGGAGAGAAGAATTTCTTATGGCATGGAGGCACAGACTCTAACGGCACGTTGTTTCAAGCAGGAGAAAGAGGTCTGGAGTGGCAAGATCACAGGGGTGTGTGGGTGGGTTTGGGGTGTGTGGGTGGGTTTGGGGTGGGTGGGAAAGCAGAGAGGGAGAGAAAGGTTAGGAACAAACTGTTGCATTCCAGAGCTTAAAGCACACAGTTTTTTAACCTGTGGGCAGTAGGGAGTCAGTGGCAATCTGTACTCCTTCGTCTCCCCAAGCTTGCTGCTTTCCCACGGTTGGTCCATGCTACGTAGCCCCTCCCACAGCTCCTTTCTTTAAGCCAGTCTTGTCTTTCCAGGAAAAAGAAAATCTGCTTTTCTGACTAACTGTAGTCTGGATCTTTCACTCACTCTGGAAACGTAGGATTTTATTGGTCAAGTAAAGAAATTTTCAAGAAGATATGTGAAGACCATCACTTTTGGAACTTGTTTCATAGTCTTTATAGTAACTTTTCCCATTCTTTAGAAGGTTTTACTTGTAGTTTTTCTAATCGGCTTTTTCTAAACTAGTAAAAGCTAGTTTTCTGGAACTAGGTTACAGTCAGACTTTGGCCCATTTAACAAGGTCAGACTGTTTATTCTTGACAGAATTCTTTCCCACTGTAAAAAGGTACTTTTAAATGCCACATTCCAAGAGCAGTGCCAGTAAGCCACTGAAGCATATTTTCCCACAAGAACTGATACCATGTGCAGTCCCCACCTCACTGAAATCACCCAGCGTTACATAAGGTGCAGATAGTATTTAACGTCACCATGAAATCTATCCACTGAAGTACGCCAGCAAGGATCCAGAAAACACTTTCACACATTTCAAAGCATTGTAACCTTTAAAAAGTAATTAATCAAAATAAAAATGGGAAAGAAGAAACAGAAGGATAGCTTTAGAAATAAATTTCCAAAAAAGAATTTAAGACACAGAAGAATAGATATCTTGTAACTTTATACTCGTACCCAAATCTAGAAGTGGAAGAGATTTTTCTCCCTTATTTTGGGGTTTTTATGGTTGAGTTGTTAAATTTACAGCCCCACTTTCAGAACTGCCAGCCTTCAAAATAAATACATGAGCAGAGCTAAAGTAAATTCTCCTACGCTTTCCCCTTCTTTCTTCTGGATATTTCCCTGAGACTTGAAGGTAGATTATTCCTCCACAGCCAATTGTAAAGTTTAACATTCAAATTTATGAGGGATTTAAAAATCATCAGTCTCCTTACAGATGTTGCATGCAACCATGTCACTCACCCTGTGTTTCAACCCCTAGAGAAAAGGAAACAGAAAGCAGGAGCAGCAAGAGGAATAGTTCAGCAGCCCGAAGAGCATCTTTAGAAACAAACTTAGAATATTAGTAACCAAATATGAAAGAAAATGCAGTATTACAAAGCAATCATACAAAAGTTTGAGCTTAACTTTTGGAGAGAGCTGTACAGATTAACAGAAACGTTTACCTAATCTTCTCAAGAACCCAAGAGGACTAAATAAAATGACTAGAAGAAATTACAAGGCAGACATTTTCAACCTTTTCCTGTGACACTATGGTTCCTCCAAAGATCCCCAAAGATCTTAATTTTTAACTAAAACATACCACACAGAAAATGTAAGTGCACAAACTGGGGAGGTGTGGGAAGGTTTGCGATCTTGCGTAAGGAGGGACCAAGCCTAACAGTTATCTGAAGGTTAGGAACGGCTGCCCGAGCCGACATTCAAAGTGTAAATGTTACTCCCTGAGCTCAAGCTACTATCAGGGAGTGACGCAGGCAATTGGGAAGATTAGCTGAAAGTTGTGTCTAAAACAAATAAAAAGAACAACTTTAGATGCTTATAACTAATGATGTAATGACCCCAGCAGCAACATAGAAAATGCAGATTTGGACATTCATTCATCAATTTGTTTGTGAAAGCAGGGAGTTGTGAAAGATCTTAAGCTCAAAGAGGAGTGAGAAATTTGATGGTGTTAGATGACAAGGAATATACATTTATGTGTATGGGGGCGGTCGCTTCGCTGGGTGGGAGTGGAAATGGGAGGACACAAGCATAGGTCGGGGCTACACTGCCAAAACACTTTGTATGCCATCCTACAGAGTTTGGAATTCACTCTTTAGGCGCTGGAGAATCATGAGGATTCATTTCATTCACCATGTATTTATCAAGTGCCTACCACGTGCTAGGAAGGCACTGTGGGAAACAATAAAAGAGTGTAAGATTTGGATTGAGTGAATAAAAATAAACACGTCCAATGTAAGAGAATTTCAATAACATATCTCAACTTAGGAAACTGTAGTAGGAAACTATCAAAGCCTCAGCAAGGGCCGGCCCGGTGGGATAGTGGTTAAGTTCATGCACTCTGCTTCGGTGGCCTGGGGTTTGCAGGTTCAGATCCCAGGCACAGATCTAGCACCATTTGTGAAGCCGCACTGTGGTGGCATCCCACATAAAATAGAGGAAGATTGGCAACAGATGGTAGCTCAGGGCCAATCTTCCTCACTCACACACACACACAAAGTCTAAGGAAAATGAAGATAATGCCACCTTTCTCTTCCTTACCAGTAGGCAAGCATGACATCTGTAAATCACAAGAAGCTCACATATCTAAAGAATTAAAGAGGATATAAAAATCCAACTTATAGAAACATTGTTCTATATTCAATTCCAAGGACCATGTCTCATATTCCTTTGAATGAACACAGCACTTCAGCTAAGCAACTTTAGAGGAGATGCAATTATTTCATTAAATATAGTTAGTCAGATTAGCCCTGACCAATACAGAAGGCATATGCCCATAAGAATGTTAAATGTGAGAACAACAGAATTGTTTCCATCTTTTGGATCCCTGAGAAACCCTTTGCTTGCAAAACCTCTCTAAAGCATTTGGTCTTGTCAACCTTAAGCCAATGCTTGGTCTTTACACTCAAACTTGGCCTCAAGCTTCTGAGATTTGAATGGTATCACGCAGGGATGTGATGGGATATAAAAAGCCAGGTGACAACCAGACCCTGTCTATATCATACCCTGATAGGACGGTTGGCCAAACGCATGTATAGAGGAAGCAAAGAACATCCTGTGCTTTCTCTGGGTAAAACATCCTCCATGCAGTAGCATTACAGTTAAACTGTTTTCATCCAGAACTAATTCGCAACAGTGACCACTTATGAAGGAGCTGGAATTAGGTGAGTCAAATGAATGACTATCTTTTATAAACAGGGAAAGCAGCCACTTGATTAACTTCACAAGTATACCTGCTGCAATTAAATACCCACACACATGCATACACACCGACAGCAGCTTTCTGTTCGGTATGGAATACATTATCTTTCTTCTTGGGAGAAATTCTCACAGTGGTCATCAATGTTTGCCTTCACTGTGGAGGCAGAGTTAACCTATCAGATGGTAACGCAAAATGTGTTTTATTACCCCTGAGAATGCACAATGGAGGATCTGGATGGGTTTTCATGTTTATTTTGGCTCTGGCATTTTCCACGTACCCAGCCCTGGGAATCCTAAAGAAAACGTGTCCTGTTCCCAGCTCTGTGCACTGCCTCATTGTGTTCCACTTCCCTCACTGGCGAAAGTGAAAACGAAACCAGCACAAACACTCCATTGTTAACTATGAAATATGTACTGGCAACTGGAAGTTTTCACAAAACAGACCTGGTTGTGTCATGGCAAGGAGATGTTGAGTAGGGAGGGAGTTACAGGAGCCTTTCCGGCTTCAGAGGTGTGTCCTGCACTTTCGCTGAGGTGCTGAGGCGACAGGGCTTTGGGTTTTTTCCATTATACTCGTGTAATGCTCTTGGTTTGATTTACTCAGTATGCACTGGCAGCATTTGTAGGCTTCTGCGGGAACAACTAGGCTGCCCAAGCTGAGGCACAAGCCCTGCCAGGTCTCCATAGTAAATACAACATGCACGAAGAGGAAACAAGCATAAACAATTTATTTTCTCCTGTAAAAGATGACATTGTTCTTCGACCTCTGGTCCTGCTTCACTTTGTCACTTGGTGGTGCCAACTTGGTGCCGTACAATGAGCTATTACAAACATAAACATACAAAATAAGCCTGGACCGCACGATGTGCACATCCATGGGGCCCGCATTCAGGCAGGTTCCAAGAGGAGGATGCTGGTGACCTCTCTGAGCATCCTATATCCTGGCCTGGGTGAGCAGGGAGGGCTTCCCTGAACCCCAGCCTACGACAGTTCCTGAGTCATAACGCCTGACAGAACTGTGTCCCCTTCCTTATTGCACTTATCTCTGTTTCTAATTATACATTTCTCTATGTGACTATCTGACTCAGATCTATGTCTCTATTTTGATTATAAGCTCTGTGAGAGCAAAGACCTTGTCCATTTCAATTTACCATCATCTCTCAGGTTCACAGACAGTGTCTGGCACATGGAAACGAATAATTATTTGTTGACTGAATTTCACAACTCAATTTCACTAATTTTCTCCCTTAGTCTTACCAGAAAGTTTTTGAATCCACAAGGTTCCTTTAGTGTTTACAAAATGCTACCAACACTGGAGTTAAAGTGGGAAACCATCTATTGCTAAAGGCATAAGAAGGAGATGTAAGCAATTTGATTTTTGTAATACTTGTGGTATTAAATAAACGAATGATCTTAAATAAGGCAACTTTGAAAATCTTATCAGTTCTATATAAGAAAAATCCTCAAGTGAATTTTGTACTTTGTAGAACTGTCAAATAAAAGCCTTCCCATGCTTACTATTTACTTGTTGTCTTTTAGGTAATTTCTACAGAGCTGATGTTTTCAGAACATGTATGTCTTTTAATAGGGAAGATGATATGGAAAAACAGACCTTTGGAGAAGGGAATGTCATTCACTCAGTGAGAATTTTATTAAGTCATGAAAAAGATTAGGAGAACATTCTCACTCTTTCGTTATGGTACAAAGTGGAATTTTTCTCCAAACTATGTGTGTTAGGCACATGCATTTGGAGGAAAAATGCTAATTCTGCCTTTTGTCTAATGACTGCATAAAGGCCCTCCAAATACACTGAAAAGTCACTGTAATACTGTTCACTGCAGAGCAGAAATTAGTTTGAGGCAGGCCAATCCTGGACTTCATCCCAGAATGTGAAGTTACAGAGGCACTGAAAGGAACGACCTCATTTTAAGGTGTAGACTTCTTTCTACCCACAGACTTTAAGGTGACTGTCCTTGCGAGTGACTGGCTCTAAGTGCCTGGGTGTTGGCAATCACATCTGGATATAAAAACGTCAACATTGCCATTGCTCTAGATGGCTCTGAAAGTGGTCTCACGTACAGTGATCGCAGCACTACGAGTGCGCTGTCGCGATTACGCACTTGGGTGATTTTAAGAGAGCAGACACACACAGGAGTGAATCAAGATAATGCTTGATCCTTCCTAAGCAATGATACATTCACAAGATATTTAGGTGTGCACAAGTGTGGCAGATGAAGTCTCATTCTGAAGTCTACATAAAAAGTAAGTTAACAAGGAGGCACAATTTATGCCTCAGTGTTCCCTGCTGTGTCAAAATGTGGCATGAGCTAGTTGTTTTTTAATTACAATTTTAGCAAAACTTAAAATATATTTTTAAAAAATGGACTGTTCAACATTTAGGGAACCTCTGTAGAACCTGAGAGTTCTGATCATAGTTTGATACCCTCTGAAGCATTGGAGCCTACTGTGGGGAGAAGAGGAAGGGAGTGAGGACAGTGGGCAAGAGCCAGAATATAAACATTAGAATTTTCCAAGCCATTTACAACCTATCTGGTGAATTCAGACTTAACCTGGTCACAAACTGTCTGTCTGAGTCTCAGTTTCCCCGTTTTCAAAATGAGATGGTTGATAAGGAGTTCCAAAAACACCAAACTCAACGGCAATAATATCACCCTACATGCTACATAGTTCAGTTGAGGAAAAAAAATAATAAAGATTTTGCATCATAAACAAAGAGAAGAATACTCTCTCCCTGAGCTGCTGTTCACAGCACGTCACAATTACCAGAGTCATCATCGGGCTTCAGAGACTCTCCCTGTCAGACCTGGTGCACAATGAGGTATGACTGAACCTGCTGGCTGAGCAGTTGGTCTCTATTTCCCTTTTATCTTGACAGACAAAATTGAGTTGCACTATACATCTCATTTGACATGGAAAGTACTTAGAAATGTTGACTTTAGAATGACTCTAATTATAATTTTAGCTGGTCTTATAGTCATTCTATTGAACAAGCATATATTCTTGAAACATTTCTGCCATAGAGCGTCATGCCACCACATGAGTCATGATCCTTACACATCACTTACGTGCAATGGAAAGAACCTCCCCTGTAACCTGTTCTCTCTTCACATTCCCAGCTCTTTCTTGCACCATAAGGGGCCTCACACATGCTTACAGACACTCCAGTCTGCATTCCACACTCTGCCCATATGCCTGCAAACTGCTGCTCGTTAGGCTTGGGGTGAAGATCCAGGTGGTACAATCTGCCATTAGGAGGAAGGCCCCAAGGACTGTCCATGCTGTTCCCACTTAGTCAGGGAATTCCAGTGCCCTCAGTGTGGTAGGGTGAGGGTGGGAGTCTCAGGCTCTCGGTGGCATGTCTCCTTGGCACTCTGTATTCCATGCCCCATGAGGCAAGCATGGCTGGAGCAGGGCCAGCGAGGGTCCTCTCAAGCATGAGACCCAGGCCAGAGACCCCTCTTACTCAGGTCTAAGGCATACACCGTAGCGATCTACATTTCGATTCTATGACCTTTAAAAAAATAGGTATAAACAACCCTTACTCTGTATGGGTGCATGTGCATGCCTGACTGTATACCCTGTAAAGACAGCTGAGTGTCATGCTGGAGGCAGCCCAGTAAAGTTAGGTGTCTAAGGGGCACTTATCCCTCCCTTATCAGATGGAGACAAGCTAAGTCATGGGGCCCTATGTTACACACTTACAACTACAACTATAGTCCAGACTTAACAACGATCGTCTTAAACTACTTTCTACCCAAAAGGCCAATTCCTTCAAGGAGCTTACAGCCTGATAAATAAAACTCCAAAATAATTACAAAGAAGATAAAAAGCAGTATTATGAAAGAAATTAATAAGATGTCACTGTGGAAACACTGAGGAAGGAAGGAGGGATTAACCCTGCATGGGGTACCAGAAGGGGGCATCTGAGTCAGGCTTTGGAAGATAAGGAATATATTAGTATTTCTTGTGGCTGTAAGACGTCAGTTTCAAATCAGTTAACTTGCAATTCCTTTAACACAGCACAAATTAAGTGGATTCCCAGTTCCTGTATGACATAACCCACTAAAAAATGTGTATTTCCAGGAAGTGGAATGTAGTCCTTTTCTCTTCAAGAAATACTAAAAATAAATACCAGTTCAGTCTGAAAAACTGTGATTCCAAGTTTTTAAATGTCACCATGTGTACAAAAACCAATGCATCACTATACTAAATGGATTTTTTCTTTAAAGGGAAAAATATAAAACAATGAGAAAATTTTTAAATGCATTACCCTATAGGAATCATATCCTTTACTATTGCCATTAAATTCCAACTATCCCTCTCTCAAATAAAGTCTGAATTTGTTCCAGTGTCTTTCCCAGTTGCTAATGTTTTTCACTTTATGTCACCATAAGAAATATAGAGTATGCGGTACAAACTAGACACTGAAAAATCAGGTATTTATGATTGCCTTTCCCCTTTTCTCTATGAAATAAATTGTCTGGATTTTCCTGTATGAATGTATCAACTTTCAACAAGAATGGAATGTTAATTGATGTTACGCACAAGCTGGGCTATTATTCCTCAAATTTAATAAGCAAAAAAATCAAAACAAAATCCAACTGGGTTTCTTGTTTTTATTTACGGTTTTTAGTGCCAATTTTGAGGGATCAAAATAAAGTGTCTGTTTCAGTTATGGCTCATCCTTCCCTCAATTAGTGTACCCAAGGAGACCAGTTCCTTCCATCTGCTCCCCTGATGACTGTCCACATCACAAAGCCTATTCAAGCTTCTCCCCAGGGCCCCAAAACAACATGCGCAACAACTTCCTAGGGAAGCTGGAAGCCTACCTCACCCTTCCCACTGGGGAAACACAGGACTCAGCCCTTTCTGGTGTGATTATACAAGAATACAAGGGCTCACTTGACTCAGCCCAAAGCTGAAGCATAGCCTTTAAATACCATCGTGTGCCTTGTCTTCTCAAAAGCAATGATAGATGCTGGGCAAAGAGGAAACAAGCATGGTTTATCTTTCAACAATGGCGACGCACTCCAAGAAATCCTCTGCAAAAATTCTGATACCCTAGATAAAGTATATAATATTGGGAAACTAAGTGGTTTTACATGTCCAAGTTGTATTATCTGTATTTTGGGGGTGGGGGTGGGGTGGGAAAGCAGAACATTTTTGTAAATTGAATTTTTTTCTAAGGCATATAAAAAAGAGACCATTCTCAGAGAATTTCCACCTCCCCTCCCGAATTTCTACTTCTCAACTGAGGCACTACTGGAATTTGGGGAAACAATTCTTTTTGTGCAGAATATTGGCCTCCTTGCAGCCACCTCTATCCACCAAGTCATTGTGATGACCAAAGACATGGCCAAACATTTCTCAACAACACCCCTGACCCAGGGTGGTGCTGCCCCTCAAAGAAACACTGTGAGGCTTAAGGACAGGTCACAGGTGAAAAGTGACATACTGACCCAAGAAGAGTCTCTCTCTTAAGACTTAGTGCTTTGAAAATCTAGTGCTTTGAAGGCCATTTCTTAGCCTTCATGGAACCAAAGGGATTCTCCGCCTCAACCTTCTGCCCCAGATAAGAAGCACAGCAGAGGGACATTCCTTGGCTTTTTGTATCTATGCATGAAGTCACTGTATGTAAAACAGATCTTTCAAAAAAAATGGTTATTAGTGCCTACTTCCAGGCTCTTCTTTTTATATTTTGGGTGCTGAATTTCACAAAAATTCATCTCAGGAACAACAAACTATAAGGAGAAACAGAAGCTAACCAAGTCAATGGCTATTATGGTTTTGTGTCTGAAGGAGACAAAGAACAGGATATCATAACTGTCATTCTTTGCTGAAACGGAGCCCTTGGGTTTACTTTTTCTATTTTGGCCTGGATGAAGCCTTCACCCAGCAGGGTGGTGCTACTTGTTCATGGGTCATCCAAGTTCACTCTAAATTTAATTTCTTCTTCACGGCCGGCACCACAGCTCCAGAGGAGTACTTTCACACACCTGTGCAAGCACCCTGGCTGTTCTTCAAACCAGGATGCTGCAGACAGGTCAATGTTCCTGGTGCTCTCTCTTCCCTGACCCTGAGATGTGTTTCCCCAGACATTATACACGCAGCTCTGAAAATAGTGGTTATGGCAAAAAGCATTTGGAAACTTGTAACCAGTTCCTTTCTAGTGGCTAAGATGCAACAGGCTATTTCTGCAATGGGTCATGTCCACAATAAGCCCAGCCCGGATGTGTCTGTAGCTGTAAGCAGAACGCTTTCTTCCTACCCACTGCTACATAAAAAAGTGCAAAGACATTCTGTCCACCAAGTGCGGCAGTAATAACATTAGGGGGTGCACTGGGGGCAATCTGTCACTCAAAACAGGAAAAATAAGCTTAATGTAAGAACACTTTCTCACTCACCACTGAGGTAAGAGCCATCTGAAAACTATAGATGCGGGCAAGGCCGAAGTCAGCCAGTTTTATTTGTCCACTGCTGGTCACCAGGATGTTCTGTGGTTTTAGATCACGATGCACTACTCGGTGAGAATGAAGAAAGTCCAGACCTCGGAGAAGCTGAAACATCATATCCTAAATAAAACCAAAAAAGAAAATCAATACATAATCAATACAGAAATTCAACATGCTGAATCCTCGGCACTTAGAGAGTGCCTGGCACACAGAAAGCATTTGATAAATATTTGCTGAATGAATGAATCTGTCTCCCTTCCTATCTCTCCATTCTGCCATTCTCAAGATCACTACAAAAAATTTCACTGTCTACCTGTATTTTATTAATGAAAGGACAGTTTAAAAATAGTTTCAGATGGTATAGGAAATATCCTGGAAGAATATATATACCAAACTGGTGTCAGTGTTTAATGCTGGGGAGAGGAAGTAGGAGGTGGTGAGCGGGGGATACTTTTTACTTCATATACTTCTATATGGTTTAATATGTGATTTTGACAATTATAATCTGTGAATGATAATAATATTAATATTATTACTATTTTTTTTTTTGAGGAAGATTAGCCCTGAGCTAACATCCACTGTCAATCCTCCTCTTTTTGCTGAGGAAGACTAGCCCTGAGCTAACATTCGTGCCCATCTTCCTCTACTTTATATGTGGGACGCCTACCACAGCATGGCTTGCAAAGTGGTGCCATGTCCACACCCGGGATCCGAACTGGCGAATCCCGGGCCATTGAAGCTGAACATGCACACTTAACTGCCGTGCCACCGGGCCGGCCCCATTAATATTATTTTTATAGCACCTAATACTAAGCAGTCACTATGTGTCAAACACTGTTGTAAGCACCTTCTGTTGAGTAACTCACCTAATTCACACAATATTGAGGTAAATAATATCATCACCCCATTTTACAGGTCAAGAAACTGATACACAGTAGGTGTATGTAATTAGCCTGGAGTAACACCACTAGCAAGAGACAGAATCTTGATTCAAAGAATCTGGAAAAACTGTATTCAAATCCCCAAGGCACTCCTTTATTAGATCAATGATCAAATGAGTATGTAAAACCAGGCAAGCTATTTAACCTCACTGAGCCTCAGTTTTCCCTTCTGTAAAATGGGAAAGTAACAAAACCTACTTCACATAATCATTGTTTGTAAAACACTAAACATTGTGGTCAGCATCCAAATAATGGTAGCAATTATTGCTATCCTTATTAACTAGCACGGAGTAGGAGGGCATTCAGAAAATAAACCAGTCACACGTGTTTCTAATTTTAGAACTGATAAAATTAGACAAAACATTTAAAACTCAGAAATAGTATCTGAAAGTAGGAATTTAAGACATTGATCATGATATGATCCTCTGAAATACTGGGTTACTAAGATTGATCTACCCCTCAAAATATTGTGAGAATGATGTGTACAAGGGAGGCTAAAATCATCTTGTTCATATAAGGGTGAGAAAAATGATTAGGCAGCGTGACAGTCTCCCAAGCTGGCAGGGGCTGTGGGGACGCACTTGTTCATCAGCTGGACCATATCTGTTTATTGGGTTACTAGACTGGTTTTTCCCTCAGAATTGGGAGAGCTGTCTTCACATCCCGGCTTGTTGAAAACAAAAGCCTTAGCTTTTCATTTTGAAAATGGAGAGAATATTGCTTCCTTTTCATAACATTATGAGATTTAAATGAATTAACAGATGCCAAGGGGTAGTGCAGTTTCTGGCACAGTGTAAGTATTTAACAAACGATAATCATTAGTGTCCTGTCTCCTGGGGAAGACAGAGTCACACAAAACTATATGAAAATGTGGCCATTGCCATAAAGTCAGTGAACAAAGTGCTAAGCGGGGATATGCAATGACAGAGAGGTCCTGGAATCCTTTTTGAGATCCACCTAAATGGATATTCTGAACTGGTAGGGGTTACTGTCTAAGTTTCTAAAGGTGAAAACTCTGGAGAAGACTGCACTGTCAAGGTACAGCCCTTCACAGCTTCAGAACCACTGCAGGTCAAACAACTTGCAATGAATAAACAGGAGTGCGAAAACGAAGCACGAAATGTTAGCCAAAGTAGTCTTCTGCTGGGGCAAATAAGTCTTTATTGGAAACATATGCACACAACTTGTAAGCACTGGATTTTAAACAGCATGACTAACCTAAAGTAATGTCATGCTGGCTTGTCATCTTTAGCTTTTTATACACTAAGCACCAACCATTTAAAACAGTACAAAGAATAAATCTGCTTGGTTCGTGTTTCACTGTTCAAACAATTTAAGCAGCCAATTTGCAGAATAAAAATTTTTAAATTTCAACTAATTAATAAGGCCCATCTAAATTTATAAAAAACCTGAACTACAGATAAAAAAATCTGTATTGCTTTTATTTGTGCATTTATTTATACAGCACATACTATATTTTTCTTAACCATAAAATTGGTGCATGATTAAGGCAGAAAATTTTTAAAAATTCCAGAGGAAGAACAAAAATCACCCAAAATCCTACCACTCAGAGAACAGAGAAAATATCACTGTTAAATGATTTTTGTGTTTTTCCCATCTGTCTTAAAAATTACACATATTGCCATCTTTGTAGGTATAAACATAATATATATTTTATTTTAAAATAAACACTATTTCTAAATACGTATTATTATTATTATTACTATTATTATTTTTTTTGGTGAGGAAGATTGGCCCTGAGCTAACATCTGTGCCAATTTTCCTCTATTTCATATGTGGGATGCCACGACAGCATGGCTTGATGAGCAGTGTGTAGGTCTGTGACTGGGATCTGAACCCATGAACCCTGGGCAGCTAAAGTAGAGAACACAAACTTAACCACTAAACCATCAGGCTGGCCCTAAATATATATTATTTTTAAAAATACTATATTATTATAATTTATATAATATAATTATAACATTATAATTTATATATTTGTAATATGTTAAATCAAATATCTATTATATTTATAAACAAAAATGGTTATTATTCTGTACACATTATTTTGTGGTTCTTTTAAAAACATTTAACAATTCATAATGAATATTTTGCCACTTCAACAAGACTCTTCTACAATATAACTTTTTTTATATGATTTTCAATGCCTGCATGGTTTTCCTCCCTAGGATATGCCATAATCATTATTACTTGGCTTTAGTTCTGTTATTGTGGAACTTATATTAACAGTCTAGTTCTTCTTTGTTTAAAGGCTACAGTAGATGAAAATGACTTATTAACATCATATCTAAGCAAAGTTAAGCAGTGCAAATCTGCATGACTGCACTAACATGGATTCCATGTAAATGACGTCTATGGAGGTAGGAAAAGTTAGTCCTACGTAAGAATTATCATTCTTTAGATTTTATTAGGCTACTATAAAATGGTTTTGGTTAGAAAACTGGGTTTTCCTTTAAACCTACAATATCTAGCTATAATTAGAGTTTTGAACTAGTGATCTTTGAGTTAATGATTTAAAAAACATCTAGCCAAAAATCCCGTTACCTTCAGTAATTGAACTGTGAGGTAGGTTGATGAGCAGTATGGACCTGTGGTACGTATGTTTGGGGACTCCCCCCAGTGATCAACCATCATTCACTGGAACATTAATCTCAAAGGGGAAATATACTCAACTATGTCAGGAACTCTGGTCACAATAAAGAATAAGATATGGTCTCAATTCCTGAGAACGAGATGAATGAGTAAACTGTAACACTAAACGAGGTAAGAAAAAACAGCTTTTCTTCAGAATCACAAGAAGTGCTTTGATCAAAGACATTTCAAAGGATTCTCTACTTAAGCTTATTATCTGTTCTATCTCAATTTATAGTATCGTGAGACATAGTTTTAAACTAGCTCCTCAAGATTTTAATCTAAATTAATCTGTTTTATACAAGACTCAAATATTTCACAGTAATCCCAGTGATACAATGCAATGAAACTACAGATACTGCCAATTAAGGTTCTTGAAGTTAAACATAGGTTTACAATCTCTTTATGTTACAATGCACAATTCTGGTACAAAAGGTTTGAACATCTAGCCATACTTATGATCAGCAGTCACTGGGGCCCTCTCTGAAACACAGAACATGGAAGCATGCTTCAACAGGACCCCACAGAGAATGAAGTCTGGCTCCCAAGGACTTCAGGTGGGGTTTTGTCCTTGGCAAATCCCCTAAAAAGACTCTGGACTTTAGTCTGAAGACCAGAAATCTTTAAAGCCTTGTAATCATTTTTTTCAGGTGTTCTAGAGCTCTAATCCTCTTATTTCTTTAAAAACAAAACAAACAAGCAAATGAAAACCTAGCGTGAGCTTTTCTAATGGCAAAAACGTTTATCATTAGGTCTTTTTTCCCAACTACACAAAAAGTATAAATAGTTCCAAAAGACACTAAAAACACCCAATTTATACCACACAGTAAATCACAGAAATGACAGGTTTCAATGGACAATTCTGGACATATCTACCTAATCTAAGTGATATATTCACATCTTCAAAGTTTTAGCAACAAAAATGTACATGAATAGTTTATCTATCTAAAAATTAAAAATAAGACACATATAACTTGTAGACAAGGATAATCATTTTTTCCCCCTCCTTACAATGTGTAAACCAGTCGTTTCAAATTTGTTATCCAAATGGCTTCACAATGATTTGTTGTTTCCTATAAAGTTCTTCTATCCAGTTTGTTTCCCATGAAGGGTGGGTGTTAGAAGAGTCTATAGTCTAAAAGAGATCACATTCCACACAGGTTTTTTCACACTAAACTGATAATATGTTGAGTTAAGGTAGGGGTTATGATTACAGAAGTGGAAGTAAAAGATCACATGAGTCTACACATAAAGGGTGATGATAAAGTCATAAAGAAAGTAGAGGACGACGGGTAACAATGAGGGCTAGTCCCAGGATCTCTTCATTTCCTCCTCCCCCGCAGACTCTCAATCATCCTTCTGCTTTGTTTCTATGAATTTGACTACTCTAGGTACCTCATATAAGTGGAATCATACTGTACTTGTCTTTTTGTGACTGGCTTATTTCACTTAGCATAACGTCCTCAAAGTTCATCCATGTTGCAGCATTATGTCAGAATTTCCTTCCTTTTTAAGGCTGAATAATATTCCACTGTATGTATATAACACATTTTGCATATTATTCATTCATCTGATGATGGACACTTGGGTTGTTTCCATCTTTTGGCTATTTTGAATAATACTGCTATGAACATGGGTGTACAAATATCTCTTTGTGACGCTGCTTTCAATTCTTTTGGATATATGTACCCAGAAGTAGAATTGCTGGATATAGTCCCGAGATCTTTTAAAATCACAGTTCTCTTGTAAATTGTGGTACAATATTACTACATAAGCAATGAGGTAGTGAATAATAAAGCCATATTTAGACTCTGGACAGTCAGGCGGGTTCATTCACTCACTGGTGATTTTGCTCACTCCTTCCACTGCTGCGCTCAGGGAGAATCTGCTGAAAGTCACATCAAGCTTACTGTATGGTACACACATTTTACTCTGCTTCAAAGCTTGACAGGAGCTCCTGCACGTTTTCCTGATCCATTCGTCAATAACAACAATGGGCTGCAAAGATTGCTTTATAAACAGGTTCCCCCTACTTCTCACTTTGGTCCTCTGGTGGACCCAAAGAATGCTTCATCCAAAATCACAAAGGGCAAAACAAATTCTGACAAATCAAGAGGAAGGTTAAAACAGGTTCCTCAAAATTCAGATCACCTGGAAAGTTGTAATTGGTGAATTCAAAGCAAGCAATAAATGAAAGGACCTGGAGATGAGCTACAAGAGTCACGTCACCCGTGAGCTTTGTTCTAAAGAAGAGCAAATTGTTTCATACTGCCCCTTACTTCACCACTGTGCTGGGGGGGAAGGGGAGGGCTGGGTGACCACGAGAGAACAGAATACGGCAATGCATTGCCTTGGGGCTCTTTAGCAGAAACAAATGCAAAGCCCCTAACTGCAAGTGTTGGCTTTCTACTGTATTTTCACTGCTTCTAGGCAAATGGATAAAAGCATAATAAAAGTGGCTTTGTATATAAATTTTATTAATAAAATACATCTTCTGAAGAGAGAATGATAAAAATCCATATATTATTCATCCCTGGAAGTAATGATAATGCTGAGTAAGTAAAGAATCAGTCTCAATTAACTAGAAATAAGAAAATAACAGCTGATTTTCACCAAGCCTGCATATGTTGTTGGTGCTTGAGGGACAATGTAATGACTAAATGGACAGTCTGAAAGAAGGAATCATTACCTCATCTGGATGGCTATTATTAACCCACAGTGGAAAGTCTTTAGGAACCGAAACTACCAATACGCAATGTTAATTATAACTTCTTCAGAGCAGGATATAAAAATCAGCATTGTGTAAATAATACAAAGTACAAGTGCCTAGGATGTTGGCTAATGACTCAAATGGTTTTTGTCCTATGCACATTGTTTTGTGATCCTTTTGAAAGCGTTCAACAATATACTGTGGATATTTTCCCATTTCAACATATATTCTTTATAATAATTTTTTTTAACAATATGCTTTTTAATGGCTGCATTTGAACAAAATACCTTCTTCTCTTTCCCCATTCTCCCTCTCAATTTCCTCTTCTGAGAATTTTCCCCTCACTCCATACTTCCCTCCTCTCCAAATGAGGTAATG
This sequence comes from Equus quagga, assembly GCF_021613505.1. Lineage (NCBI taxonomy): Eukaryota > Metazoa > Chordata > Mammalia > Perissodactyla > Equidae > Equus > Equus quagga. The sequence continues at coordinate 61,337,598 of NC_060274.1, forward strand.
TATTAGAGAAGTTGGTTTTCCACAGAGTGGAGCATATTACTATTTGCCTATCGTAGTAGACATTGTTGGTTGCCAGCCATGAAGAATTAGTCCAAGGCAATCACATACCCATTTGCTAGGAATTGATCCAGGGAGGGACATGAGACCCAGCTCTGATCAGTGAGATGTATGCGCACGTCTGCTGGAGAGTTTTGGGAAGTATTCTTTTCTTTATAAGGACTACAGTAGAAAACTCTCTGCTCTACTTCCTCCTCACCTCCCAGCCCCCACTCCAGCGCATCTTACACTAAATGCTACTGCTTGAGGGCATGAATTTGCAGCTGCAGCAACCATCTTGAAACATAAAAGGAGACATGTGCACACATAAAACGTCAGAGTGTAATGAGGGAAAGAGTGTGGGTCTTTGATGATATCACTGAATAGCTGAATCAATTTTAAGGCTGCCCACCTCCAGGACTGTAGTTATGTCAACAATAACGCCCTTATTTAAAGCCATTTTTTTCATTCAGTGTTAATTTGCAGTTGAAAAATTATTCTAACAAATCTAACAACTAAAATTATATTAACTAAAACCTGTTAGGGTCTCTACCTTTCATTTACAGCCCTCCATCCCCACCCCACCCATGGGGCCTCCACCAACATTCTTTTCTTGTTGCCAATGATCTCTTCCAGGTGGTTATGTTTTTCTCTTTGAGGTTTATATCTCCTTCCATTACTGTTCACATCCTCTTCTTCATCACTCTCATTTGTTGTCAGTCCTCCATATTCCTCAAGGACTATGGCTCTTCCTCTCTAACCCACACTCACCAACTTCCTGCACGATTTCAAAATCCCTAGGATGCCTGAGCTAACAACTTAGCTTCAGAGAATTTTGACTTCTTTAACCCCATTCCATTTTTTGCAAGCTACTCCCATGGCTAAAACCAAAAATGTGTTATTACTCACCTCCAATCTTTCTTTTTTAATTAAAAAATTTTTTAAAAGTTACTTTAATTACATTTATTTTGATATCAAAAACACAAATTTACATAAGCTTATTAGACAGCATAATTCATTAAATTTAGAGAGCAATTTCTTCATTCATCATCATTCGCTAGTTCTGCCAATTCCTTCACCTCTCTTGTTCCATGGTCATTCTATCTTATCCTCTATACAAAGTTTAACCCTCAATTAGCCCGACTGCTCTCTTTCTTGGCTGTTATACCTTGTCATATAGAGCTGTTACAGGGGAAAAACGATCCACACACACGTCTATTATCAATATGAAGTCAGTCTCCAACTCTGACTACCTTAGTGCCGCCAGGTAATCCTAAAGTCCCTAGTCAGCCCTCTTGCTGTCCTTGGAGGCTAGTCTAAATTTTTATTGATGCTGAAACTAGCAGAGAGTTAACCATTGATGATTAAGTAGCTAGGAACTAAAGTTTTTTTTTCCTTTTTGCAATTACTGATTATAGCTTTTAGCTGATTAACCTGCCCATTGTTAACTGTGCTGTTTACGCAATATGCTATTTGACTCCCACTAGGCTCCAATAGGTAACATCTCCCTGGAGCCTCAGTCACCATGGTAATGGGTGTGTGAGCTGTTTTTCAGGAATTAAAACTCCTTGTCCACTTCAGGTCGGTTGAAACCACCAACGCATCACCTGGGCCCTTGTAGATGTCCGAGAGGCGACCTTTTGACGTCAAGAGGCTAAAAACTCCACCCTCAGATCATGGTAACACTGCCATTTTGTGAACATGGGTCCTATGAGGAGGCATGGAGTCTGACTATGCTTGCCCAGATCATCAATTACCTCACCTCTCCTCACCTCCAATCACCTACCTCCACATTTCAGACCACCTTGCCCCCCATCCCGTAAATATCCCTGAGTCCCTATTTTCGGGGAAGCGGATTTGAGACTCATGCTCTTGCTTACTCATATGGCTACCTTGTGACTAAACTCTCTTTCTGCTGCAATCTCGCGGTCTCCGTGTCTGGCTTTCTGGGCAGCAGGCAAAAACGAACCTGGTTTGGTAACAATGTCCCTCTACCTTATCATCTCCCTTCCGTCTCTAGCACATTAGCATACACTCCACTTGAGAGAGAAACACAGACCACCAAGGGACTGCTCTTAACTGCCTGTGATCCACCTATAAATTTATAAGCACTGGCATCTACCCCTCTCCCTTATTTCTAAGTGGGAAAGGTTTCTTACTTTCTAAGCAGTATTTATCTTCCTCCTATGCTCTGGATCTCCTTCACTCTAGCTTCTTCAAGTACCTTGCCTTGCTCTACTAACCATTCCCCTTCTCTACTATATCTGGGACTTCTTCCCTCTCTATTGTCCCTTGAACAGTAAACAACCCAAGCAGCCCCCTTCCTTTCTCAGCCAATGATCTTTACACAGCAGCGCACATTTTCTCATTCCTCAGCCACATCACATCACTGCAGTGACAGGAGACGCAGTAGCTCTTGCATGATCACCAGTAATCACTTGCTTGCCACGACAAACAGGACATTCCACTCCTAACTTAACCTTGCCATGGCATCTCACACTGGATCCCTCCCTCCTCTTCACTGTTCTCCCAAATGGAAAGATTTTCTATGTTTCTGATTAGAAACGTGACACATACTAACCATTAAATTAAAAAAAAATCAAAACACAAGGAAAAAGGAAGGAAATAAATACCACCTACAAATTTACCATCCAGAGATAACCACAATTAACATACTGGTGTATCCTTCTGTGATTTTTCTATACATATACACTCATACAGGTAGTTATTCTCTGTTTTATAAATGGAATGCTAGTATATACAGTTTTGTAATTGCCTTTTTCACATCATAAAGTACACTGAACTCATTTGCATGTCAATAAACACAGATCTACTACTCAAGTTTTAATGGTTGTATGCTATTCTATTTTTATTTATATACTATCTTTAGCCAAAGGTTTTAAGCATTTATTAAATTAACCACTTTTAAAATGCCTTTTTTATCATGTTCTAAATGACTTCAACTTGTTTCTGGACTTTGACTTGTTTGGCTCTGTTAAGAGTACCTCTTTCCTTTAATAATCAAATATTTAGAATACATTTTAATACCTGGTAGGGCAAGTTTCCTCTTTCTACTCTTCATAAAATATTCCTAGGTATTTTTACATGATATTTTTCTGGAATGATTTTAAGATTATTTTATTGAATTCCCATATCCTCCCCAAAATCCTTTTAGCATTTTCACTGACTTTTAAAAATTATAGATTAATTTGGGGATAACTGATGCTTTTACAGTATTGAGTCTTTCCTTTTCACAACATGGTGCTGTTCTTTATTTATTCAAGTCTTCTTCTGGGTCCCTCAGTAAAGTTTTATCATTTTTTCCCTATACCTCTGTGGCCCCAAATATAGTGAGTCTGGTCCTCATCCTTTCTTACATGTATTATACCCACTGATCTCATTCCTCAAATCCATCTTTCACTCTATGGCTAGCCTGATCTTTTCAACATGCAGACCTGATCCTATCAGATCATTCTCATGCTTGAATGCCCTCAGACAAAGCCCACCTGGCTCTCTGGCCTTGCCTCCTGGAACTCCTGAGGACTTCCTCCATCTTCACTCATTCACTGCCCTGCAGCCCCATCTTCTGAGAGCGAGGTCTGCTTTCATCACTCTTCCTCCACATATACTAGACTCTGAGCACACTATGAATAGGCGCCAATGACTCTTCATAGAGAAGTGAGGCCCAAACTAAACTGGAAATGACCATGAAATCTATAAAAGCCATTAGCGTAAAAAGAACTCACTGACTCCTTTCAAGGAGGAAGATTTTAGCGAATGATAAAACTCCAGTGAAATCAGAAAAAGTAGGTTTGGATTAGGGGAAAGGGACCAAAGAGGCATGGCATATAAATCAGCATTCCTATTAGCCATTAAAACATCTTCAAATGTGTATTAAGATTTTTGGTTCATTATTTCAGAAATATATTACTCCTAGGCCTATAATCAACACTGAGCACGGAAATAAAATAGTGAAGGATGTTTTCTTTCTATTTTACCATCTCTACTCAGAATTCTTTTAGCAACTTGCCCATCAAGAGACATGGATTTTAGCACATTGTTCCGCAGCTAGAGGTATAACTATAAGCAAGTCACTTACCCTCTTTCATTCCTAAGACAAGCATTCCATGGATCAAATCATTTTGCCTGAGTCATCACTTGGATGCAGAATAGGACCATTGGCTAAATCTCCTAATAAAACTTTAATTTTATATCACATAAGTATTTCTTAAAGTGCGGTCTCTAAATCCAGTGCTACTGACTATGTTCTACTTCATCTTAGCCACTAGGCAATTGACTAACCAAGTCCAAACTTTTCTGAACCTTAGTTTTTCATTTATAAAAATCAGGATAGAGCCAGCCCTGATGGCCTAGTGGTTAAAGTTCAGCACACTCCCCTTTGGCAGCCTGGGTTCAGTTCCCAGGCACGGAACCATAGCACTTGTCTGTCAGTTGCTGTGCTGTGGTGGCAGCTCACATAGAAGAACTAGAAGGACTTACAACTAGAATATACAACTATGTACTGGGGCTTTGGGGAGGGAAGGAAAAAAAAAGAGGAATATTGGCAACAGATGTTAGCTCAGCAAAACAAACAAACAAAAAATCAGGATAAATCCTGCTCTACCCCCATCACAGGACTGCAGAGAGAACTGAGATATTTGATTATTCTATATTTTATATATATATATATTTAAATTGTCAAGTGCTATTGAGCTCAACTATAAACTCTCTGAGGAACAGGAATGTGGTACATTTTTATATTTTCCGCGGAATCCAACAAGGCACCTTATGCTGAGGAATCTGTTGATTTTACTTGATTTGATGAATCACTCAATGGCCTACAGATAGGCATTAAGATGAAGTATGGTGACTTTCGCTGTTGGCTCTGTGCAAAGGAATTATACAGAACATCCACTAATTAAATGATTCCTGAGTCATTAGTGGAAAGGCCACAATCCTGCAACGTGGTTTATCAGTTATTCACTAAGAATTTAATAAGTAAGTGCTTGCCAAGTGGAGGCACAAAAGAAGTACAAAACTCCCCTCAGCAGCGTATATAACCTAAGCAAGACACAAGCACGTGAGACGAAAATTTCCATTTATGAGGGCAATACGATTTAAAAGAAAGAGCATTGAATGTAGTGCTAAAAGCAACAGATCTGAATATCTGCTTACTAGTTACATAATCTAAGGTAGGTTATTTGTGACCATAGTGGGACCTGGTTTTCACATCTATAAAAATGGAAATAACCTCAAAAGGGAGAGCTTTAATATTGTATCTATAATTACATATATGTTGTAATAATTATATATAAGTAGAACAATAAATATTTAAGTACTTTATATAGTGTAAAGTACGCGCACATAATGAATTGTTACCGCTTATTCAAAAGAAAAATGAATCCCCTACTACGTGTAAGGCATTGTGCTAGGTGATGTTATGCGCAAACACCTAAGACAGAGACCCAGAGGGCTCCTATTTTAACAGGGAGAGAAGATATAAATACGCACCTGCACACTTCAGGTCAGCATATGGCCAGGACCACAAATGGCACAGGTGCTGGAGGCACTGAGGAAGCGCCCAGGAGGAAACAGTACTCGAGCCACTCTTGGAGGGAGCTACTACTAGGTTTGGCGTGCGGAAGGATGTGCCTGGAAGGCCACATTACAGAGGCCCAGAGGAGGGCAAGTGCTTAGGTATTTGGAGACCAGCAACAGTCCCTTGGAGAGGGCGCACTGCTAATGGGACCACACTGCAAAGGGCTTTACTGCTCGGCTGGCATAGGGAATTTATAGCATCTCATCTGGTAGTCAGTAGGAAACGAGCGAAAATGTGTAAAAGAATGGCATGTTATTAGAGATATTTTTACATATAGAATGGATAGAAGGTGCTGTAGGGAGGCTATTATTCTACTCTGGACACAAGACAATAAGAACCCGAACTACAATATTAGAAAGGGAAAGCAAGAGGAAAGGCAATTCAGGAGACAGACGCAGTATGTTAATGCTTGTTTTCAGGGCTCAGCTTTAATGGGCCATCTTTTGAGGGCTCTGTGACATCTCCAGGTTACACACTGGGTGACCTTGGGCCTGTTATTTAACCTCCCCTCCCCTAGCATCTACTCTTAGTTTCCTCCTGTGTAAAATAGGAACACTTTCTTGTAGGGTGGTTGTGAGGACTAAAAACAATGTGTGAACCTCCCAGCTTGGGTAACAGGTTCAGAACTGGCGCCACTAAATCAAGAAGAGGACCCTCCATTAGCAATGGCATCTGGTAACACTCAAGTTCAGATCCATCTAGTTTTCTCCAGTTAGTACACAGACATCATCCCATGGTCCTGAACAGTCATTATTAATATTAACAAACACAACTGCGTGCATATTAGAGGAAACAATCTTTAAAATACTTAATACTTTAACTAAATCGAGTGTTATGTTGCTTGTTCTTAATTTTGAAAGTCCAAAGATTGCTAGAATTTTAGGTCAGAAGGCTCCTTAGAAATCATGTCATTATTCATTGAATGTATTATATGTCTCTTTTTATAAATAACCCAGCTTTCCAAAGTGGTTTCTTTTTTCAAGGACTTTTATTGGGATTATAATGGTTTATAACATTGTATAATTTCAGGTGTACATTATTGTTTATCAATTTCTGAATACACTTCATTGTGCTCATCCCTAGTAGTCTAATTTTTACCATCACCATACATATGTGCCCCTTTGTCCCTTTTGCCCACCCTCCAGCCCCCTTCCCCTCTGGTAACCACTAATCTGTTCTCTTTATCCATGTACTTGTTATCTTTCACATATGAGTGAAATCATGCAGTATTTGTCTTTCTCTGTCTCACTATTTCGCTTAACATCATATCTTCAAGTTCCATCGATGTTGTTGCAAACAGGACAATTTCGTCTTTTTTATGGCTGAGTAGTATTCCATTGTATATATTGTGTGTGTGTGTATATATATATATATATACACACACACACACCACCCCCCCCCCCACAGCTTCTTTATCCATTCATCAGTTGATGGACACTTGGGTTGCTTCCACATCTTGGCTATTGTAAATAATGCTCCAACGAACATAGGGGTGCATATATCTCTTGGGATCATTGATTTCAAGTTCTTTGGATAAATACCCAGTAGTGGGATAGCTGGATCATATGGTATTTCTATTTTTAATTTTTTGAGAAGTCTCCATACTGTTTTCCATAGTGGCTGCACCAGTTTGCATTCCCACCAGCAGTGTCTAAGGGCTCCCTTTTCTCCACATCCTCTCGAACATTTGTTGTTTTTTGTCTTGGTGGATTATAGCCATTCTGATCCAAGGTGGTTTTAAGATGCTTTTTACACAGACTGATTTATCTATGAGACCTCCAACTGTTGAGGTTCCTTCAAACTGTCCTATAGGTACTTTCATGGAATAATTGTTTACTATAAGAATGCAATATAAATTTTTAATTAATCAAAATGTATATATTCAGAAGCTACTACTGAGCAGGGAAAAACATTACTAATGAGCTTTCTTACATAATTAACTGTGTTTGCTTTCCCAGCTTAACAAATAAGAACTAGAATTTTTGATATTATTTCCTTATGTTACCCACTAATGCTGAACTGTGTGCATTCCAATACAGAGAGGGGGAGAGGAGCAAACGAGGACTCTGCAAAGAACACTTAGCTTCATTTGGTCAAAAATGGTCTTTACAAGGGATTTTATTATAGGTCATAAAACCTTGCTTACCACAATGTACCTCTTCCTTGAAAAAGAAAAGAAATCCTTGGAGTGGTGAGAAGCCGAAAACAACACACTGAGAGTATTCATGCCTCCTCCCCATAAACACATCTGTGCATATTATCTGTTCTGGGTAGAGCTGCATGCACAGCTGTTTATGGGGGCTCAGAAGAGGCTGCACTTGAAAATCTTTTATTTCGTGTCGTTGCAAGGACTGAATTTTAAGCTGAAATCTGTTAAGACAGAGACAGCAAATGCATCTCCAGGGGGAGGAGGACCATATGCTCCTCGCTAATAACTTCTTCAGTCTAGAGGAAGAAGAGGCTCTGGGTGGTCATTTATAGTTAGGAAAAGCATGGAAACCAAGAGAAAAGGGTATCTTTAGGCTAAATGGAACTGAAGAACTATTCACCAAGACAAAAATGAGAACTAGATTAAGAATCTAATGACTATCTTACAAAGAATTCAGCAAGTTTCATTACAACAGGAATTGTCCAGGGAAAGATGGGCGGTACTAGGGCCAGGAAACTCTTAGTTGTAGAGTGTCCAGGTGCTAAGTATCCAGGTACAGATACATTTATATACCGAGTGCAGCTTTGGTTTAAAGATGCCCCTCCCCAAAATGGAGGGTTCGGTCACTTCTTGGACTGGTTGTTGTTTCAAACATGCTCTTCCTGTCTTCAAATCTTTTCCTGGTCCACCTAAAACTCCCAGTCAGCTTTTTGGATCATTCTTTTTCCAGGCACCACAAAATCAACTTCCACTTCTCCTTACACTGACCCTCACCTTAGTAACTACCTGCCCATCCCTACTCCTACAATTAAAACTGCTGAGAGAAAATCACCACACAAAGGTTGGAGTGGCTACATGTCCTGGTCTCCTGTTTCATTTGTGCTTTCAGTATTACCTCCTCTGGGTCTCTGGTAAGCTCCCTTTTCTGTTGTCCACATGGTTAACACCAAGATTCAACGTTTATTTGTGTTCTCAATTACGTGTCTCAAAAGAATCTTAAATTCTAAATTCTGCCTTCACTTCATTCATTCATGGCTCCAGCATTTAGTCATATTTTGAGGCATCCCAAGTCATAATGGAAGCTGGGACTGCTCTGTTGAGTTTCAGACATATAAACTTCAATGCCTCCTGCTCATGTTTTCTAGAATATTCCACAGCAACTGCAATCTCAATATGTCCCAAAATAACAACATAGTTTTTTCACCCCCATCAAAATGTGTTCTTCATCTTGTATTTCTTATCTTGTATAATGCTATCACTGTCCACTCAAATGATCAGTCCAGAAATCTGATGGACATTTTAGATTCTTTCTCTCCTCCCAACCACATAGCTAATCAGTCACCAAATCCTGGTAATTATAGTTACCAAATTACCTGTCAAATCAGCCCTTCTCTCCCATTCCTTGTCAAGTCACCATTCTCTCTTGCCTGGATGACTGCAATAGTGTTCCGACACAGACAGATTTAAGCATCTTTAATCTTTTCTCCAGTGTTGACTAAATGATATTTCTAAAATGTAAATGTAAATCATATAAAAGTCTCCTACTGTTCACTATAAGGCAAAGGTATAACTTAGCTTGCAACCTAATGTCTGCTTCCTACCTTGTTTCATTTCTGACTATTTCTATGCTCTGTTATATCTTTGTTCCTTTGCAATGCTGTTCCCTCTGCCTGGGATGTCCCCTCCATTGCCCCACCCCACCAACACACACTTCCTGTCTCTCTGGATCCTCCCAATTTGTCTTTCAAGACTTACTTTAAGTAGATCTTGGCCAAGTCCTTGGCAATTCTCCTCAAACCCACTGTCTAAGGTAGGCACCCCCCTTCTATAATCCCACAGAACTCTTAGTATAGTTCTGATACAGAACTTATCCTACTTTACTGTAACTGTGACATCTCCCTCACTAGATCAGAGCTCCTTAATGCTAAGGAAGGAACTGGACATGGGGGTAGGGTGAGAAAAATAAAAAAGGCACTTTACAGACATTATTTTTTCCCCAGCCAGTTTGCATACATTATTTCATTTCATTCTCACAGCAACTCCTGAAGTAAATTATTATTCATTCATTCTAAATCTGTGTCATGAGCTAACTCTTGTGGCAGGCACTGTGCTAGGCTGGAGAAAAACGGTGCCTGGTCCCATGGAGCTGACAATGGAAGAGGGGAGGCCGATGCTGAGAGGTAAGCAAGGTGCCTACCAGGCAGTATGGGCTCCACCTGAGCTCCTCCTGACCCGGATGCACCTGGCCCTCTTCAGCCGCTCAGGCCTCAGGCCTCAGCGAGTAAGCATGAGGAAAATGAACAATGTTTTAAAAATATGCTATGACCTAGCAATTCCACTTCTAGGAATTCATCCTACAGAACCAACAGCACAACTTTATCATCGGTCAACACAAAGAGGATTGATGCTGCTTTGTTTGAAAGAGTGAAAAAAAGATAATAGCTGAAATGTCTACCAATAGGGGAATGGTTAAATAAGTTAGGAAGAGTCTACAATGTAATATTAAGCAGTCGTTAGGAAGAACCAGGGTATTCTAACATGTAAACCAGATAAACTTACAGGAAAAGGAAAAGCTCAGAGTAATACATACAGCTTCATTCTGTTTGTTTTTTTTTAAGATTTTATTTTTTTCCTTTTTCTCCCCAAAGCCCCCCCGGTACACAGCTGTGTATTTTTAGTTGTGAGCCCCTCTAGTCGTGGAATGTGGGATGCTGCCCCAGCATGGCCAGATTAGCGGCGCCATGTCCATGCCCAGGATCCAAACTGGCAAAACCCCGGGCCACCGAAGCGGAACGTGTGAACCCACCCAACCACTCAGCCATGGGGCCGGCCCCTACATTCTGTTTTAATAAAAGAAAAGTGTACATGTTTATGGATCTGTGGCTATGTCTGCACAAGGGTGGCTGGACAAAATATAGGATACTCAGTTAAATTTGAATTTCAGAAAAACAAGTACTTTTAAAATTTAAATATGTTCCATGCAGTATGTGGGACATATCTATGTGAAAAAAGTATCTGCTCTTTATCTGAAATTCAAATTTAACTAACGTCTTTATTTTATGTCCTAAATCTGGCAACCCTATCTGAATACATACGAAACTGTCTGGAAAGAGAGAGAGCCACAGTTAAAGGTTGTTATCTCTGGAGGTGGGAGTAGCAAGGAGGAACAAAAGGAAGAGACTTCTGCTTTTTTAACGCAAAGTGTTTAAAGTGATAGGATTGTGAGTGATTTTTACTTTTTTGTGTTCTTCTGAAGTTGCCAGTTAAATTTTTATACATATTTATTTACATGTCCCTTCTACCAACCACAATTTTTAAGTTAGTAGGCAGCAATCTTTTGGAAATATAAAATTTAATAAGTCTCTGATAAAGTTTGTGAAATAAGAAAAATCCTACAAGGATCATTTAAAAAATATTCCACAGAAACAGAAAGCAGAAAGCTTCAGAATTTTCTAAGAAACGACATATCATTTTCTAAATTATAGTTAGCAGTGTTGTTTTATGTCTTCAAGAGACTATTGCAGCTTAAAAATTAAGTACAATTTATTTGGGTTTTTTTCTTTTTTAACCTCCACTTCCTGACACAGATGCTACAGAAGAATAGGTGTTCAATAAATTTTATACTTTTAATATTTAACGTAAAAGCTAGAGATGGTTCTGAAAGACAATAAGGTAATGCATTTTAGGGAAGAGGTAATAACACAAATACTTATTGAGTTGTTTTTTAGACTCTTAGTTTAACCGTTGAAATATTTTAGAATAAAAGCTAGATCACTAATGCCCTCTCAGAACAACCCGAACTTTCTTTAGGCTGAGAGTCAAAAGCATAAAAAGTTTGCAGGCAAAATAACCAATCTGGAAATCCTGAGTGGCACCCATCACAACAAGGCTTTATCTTACCTCAACTATTTCCAATCTCTGCTTCTTTCCTCCTGTTTGTTGGCATCAGCATACACAGTCTTTCAAAATGTTTTCTGAAACGTGTTACCTGGCCTCCAAACAGGTGACTTTTTAGCACAGATTTTAGGGTCACGGTGGACCCCGTCAGACATGTCAATTGTTGGTTTGCCAAGAGGTATCAGGTGTGCCACTACTTACACGTGTTTCCTTAACGGCTGCAGTGTGTTTCTACTTTATACTTCTGTAGTACATCTAAGAAGAATATGGTATTTACACCCCTCAACACACGCGCGTGCACACACATACACTCTCTATTTATAAAGCAGCACAATAGATAGGCTAAAGGAATTTTTTTCTTCCTTAAGTTCATAAAACTCTTTTTTTCTCTTCTGGCATTGTATTTTCAGCTTTTTTTTGGTAGACGAAATGCACACTGGAAATTGAAAGTTTGTTAACATTTAAAAGCTTAGCTATGAAGTTTCACTAACTGTCATGTAACTTTACTTTGTAGTTAAAAATATTTTACTGGAGACTTAAAATGTACCAGTATAGGATGTTTGAATGCCATATCATGAGTTGTCAAAATAGGCTAAAAAGGCATTAGAGAAACATTTGCCTCTATCTTTTTAAAGTGTTCAGATATAAGAGAGTTCCAAAGTGATGACAAAATCATGCCTGATGCTCTGAGTGAAGAGAGAGGGGAAAGATCTCATTCAAATTCCTACACACTGGGAGAAGAATTTAGCACTGCATACATCTGACAAAGGACTTATACCCACAATATATAAAGAACTCCTACAAATCAACTAGAAAAATACACAGAACCCAATGTTTAAAAATGGTGAAAGATGTAAACAGGCCCTTCACAAGAGGAAATCCAAATGTCCAGGAGCTCATGAAAAGGTGCTTACCCTCATTAGTCATCATGGAACTGAAAATTAAAAGTATAACAAGACACTATTACAATGGTTTAAGTTGACAACACCAAGTGTTGGCAAAGATATGGAGCAACCAACTCACCCATAGCATTGATGGAGAAACATACAATAGTTTAAATCACCTGGGAAACTGTTTGGCCAAACTACTGGTACACAGAAGAAGAAAAATTTATCTCACAGATATGATGTCGAGTAATAGAAGCTATCCATACACAAAGTACACACTTTTATATGAAATAAGCCAGCATAGTGATTACCTCCTAGGGAGAGAGAGGGTTATAGACTGGGAAGGGGCATGAGGAGGCCTTTGAAATGTTCTGTTTCTTGATCTAGGTGGTGGTTACATTAGTAAAAAATCATTAAGCTATGTACATGCTTGAGATTAGTGCACTTACTTTATTATATGTCTCTTACACCTCAATTAGAAAAAAAAATCTGTCTTTCCAATAATAATCCAAATCTGGGAAGTCATCCCAGTTCAGGCATGCTATTCAGGGCCTCTCTAGCAGGCTCATCATTAGAGGCTTCACGCACTAGGAGAGATCTCAGTTTTCCTTTGGAATCTGCTTCCTCTTACTTCTAGGTAGGATAACCACTTCGCCTAAACCTGTATCAGTTTCTTCGTTGGTAGGTGGGAGGATGACACGTTTTTCTCATACCCTATTATAATAACCAGGTACTATGCATGTGTATAAGTGCTTTGAAAACTAAAGTGTCACATGGATGTACATATTATCATTATTTATGCAACATTTGGAAGAATAAAACTGTCTCCAAATAATGTTAATGACAATAGTTTTTATCACTGACAATTCCCTGACAAGTCTCAATTTCTTTTTTTTTTTTTTTAAGGATGGGCACCTTGACTAACACTTTTTACTAACTCTTTTTTCTTTTTTTTTTTTCCCTTTTCTCCCCCCACCCCCCCCCCCCCCCCGCCCCCGTACACAGTTGTATATCTTAGTTGCAGATCCTTCTAGTTGTGGGATGTGGGACATCGCCTCAACGTGGCCTGATGAGCAGTGCCATGTCCGCGCCCAGGATCAGAACCCTGGGCCACCGCAGCGGAGCGCGCAAACTTAACCACTCAGCCACGGAGACGGCCCCATCAATTTCTTAAAATACAAAACGCTGAGGGGCCAGCCTGGTGTCGCAGCGGTTAAGTTCACACGTTCTGCTTCTCGGCGGCCCGGGATTCGCCAGTTCGGATCCTGGGTGTGGACATGGCACCGCTTGGCATGCCATGCTGTGGTAGGCATCCCACATATAAAGCAGAGGAAGATGGGCATGGATGTTAGCTCAGGGCCAGGCTTCCTCAGCAAAAAAGAGGGGGACTGGCAGTAGTTAGCTCAGGGCTAATCTTCCTCAAAAAAAACCCAAAAACGTGGAATGTGAGTTATAAGTTAGATTAAAAGTGTCCGATCCTCTTCCTTTACTCTACGGTTCACTGCAGTGACTCAGTGTACGGTGCTTAGGAGGTTCTGACTCTGCACCTTTCCTGATGGGTGACTTTGGGTATATTTGTGTATTTCATTGAATCTAAAACATCATCTATTTTAAGATTTACCATTATTTTAACGTATCACTAAGAAAGAAAAACGACTGCCAATTAAAGTATGACACAACTCTTTCTTATCATATAGAAGTTTTAGTTACACATATTAAAAGGGCTCTTTAGACTTCTTCAGATTTGGATTTTTATCATATATCATTCTTGAACATACATCAAAATTAAAATTTAAGTGAAATAATTTGATTAAGATATTCCAAGAATTTCTTCACACTCATAGTTCTGCTCTTTCATATTACTTTACCACTCAGAGTTTTCAATGTCTCTGTTTTCCCAGACAATTTTGTCCCCTGTAGGATCAAGTGTATTAGACAGTTGAACAATAGAGCTCCACTGTTATCGCTAGGATTTTCATCCAAGCCACTGATTAATTCTGCAAGCTTTCAAGCACGTGTGCAGTCAATAACAGCTCAATCAGGACTGGAACCCGCTGACGGTAACAGTAAAAGGCTTTCCATATGAGGTACCTAAGAACTGATAAAATATGTATTTCATCTCTTTGAACTCTAGTTTCTTCTTTAATACAACAATATTTATTCTCACAGGATTGTTATAAAGATTAACTTAGATAATGTTGAGGTAGCGTATTCTAGCTTGAAAATACGTTTTTTTGTTTTCCAGCAAAGGACTCTTTATTGAAGTACAGACTCTCAAAAGTTATTTTAGGTAAGTGCCCAGAGGCAATTTTTACTTTTTAAATTTTTATTGAGATTATGATAGTTTACAACCTTGTGAAATTTCAGTTGTACATTATTGTTTGTCAGTCATGTTGTAGGTGCACCACTTCACCCTTTGTGCCCACCCCCACTTTCCCCTGGTAGCCACTATTCTGTTCTCTCTGTCTACATGTTTAACTTCCACATATGAGTGGAGTCATACAGAGATTGTCTTTCTCTACCTGGCTTATTTCACTTAACGTAATACCCTCAAGGTCCACCCATGTTGTTGTGAACGGGACGTTTTTATTCTTTTTTATGGCTGAGTAGTATTCCATTGACATATATACACCATATCTTCTTTATCCAATCATCAGTTGATGGGCACTTGCTTCCACGTCTTGGCTATTGTAAATAATGCTCCAGTGAACACAGGGGTGCATGGGACTTTTGGAATTGCTGATTTCAGATTCTTTGGATAGATACCCAGTAGTGGGATGGCTGGGTCATATGGTATTTCTATTTTTAATTTTTTGAGAAATCTCCATACTGTTTTCAATAGTGGTTGCACCAGTTTGCATTCCCACCAGCAGTGTATGAGGGTTCCTTTGAAAATACTTTTTTCATGAGAAACTTAAAAATGTGGTTCCATTGTTTCCAGGAACCCATGTTGCTGATAAGTTTGTTGCTTTTTCACTTTGGGTCGAAAATAGGCTTCATAGTACAATTTATTTATCCATTCAGCCATCCAATAAACACTCACTGAATACATTGCAAAAGATATGGTGGGCACTCTGCTAAATGCTGGGAATCCTAAATTAGAGTCTTTTTCAATAAACTCTTGTAATAGCTATACTATTTAATCTACCACCTAAGCAATACTATCTGACATGAAAATGAGACTAGCTCTGAGGACAGTTTCTTAACGAAACTAAGCTAACTCATAGTGATTATTACATTTTTCTTTATATACATTTAAATCTTATTTTTTAATCACACAAAGAATACTATATGAATACATCTGTATTATGAAAATATGCAGAACTTAAACAGAGAGTCAAAGTTCTACTTGACCACCTACTAGGACTGCCAGATAAAATATAGATGTTCAGCTAAATTTGAATTGCAGATTAACAATGAATAATTTTTTAGTGTAAGCATGTCCCAAATATTGCAGAGAACACATCTTTACTAAAATGTTTTTTTGTTTATCTGCAATTGAAATTTAACTGAACATCCTATATTTTCATTTGTTAAATCTGGCAAATTTACCACCTATTCTAACCTTGGTGTCTTCCAAAGAGGTGGCCCCTGTTATCAGTTTGTTGTATATTCTTCCAGACTTGGTTCTGTGAATTCTATGATACATGTACTTCAGATCAATGGAATCAGGCTGTCCTCAAGAATTCTAAAATTGGCTCTTTTTTCCTTTTATTCATTCAATACTATGCTTCAAAGGAAATTCCTTACAGATCTGTGTCAGTCTTTTAAATTGTCACATGGAAGTCCATACTGCATCACAGTCTATTCAGCAATCCCCCTACTGATGAACCCGTAGGTTGTTTCCATTTTTTTCCATTATAATTAATGTTACACCAAACGTTTTTATTCATATTTCCTCTTGCACTAGTACCAGGGTTTCTCTGAGAAGTGGAAATGCTTGGTCACTGAACATATCCACTTTTAGTTTCAACAGATACTGTCAGCTTGCCTCCAAAATGCTGCACCAATTTATATTCCCACCAGCAGTACTTTCTTTTTGCTTGCCCTAATTTGATGGTAGAAGTATTTCACTATTGTTTTACTTTTTGTTTCCCTGATTACATTGAAGTGTGGGTAGCTTTTTATATTTATTAACCAGTTATTTTTCTATATGCTCACAACTCATCCATTTAATAACCAGAGGCCAGTATCAATGTTGCTGGACTATATTTTGCAGAATCCATCTTATTCCCTAACTTTAAAAAAAAAAAGAACATTTCCCATTTCCAGTATTTTGGCACTTCTCCTAGATTCCATGAATCCTCAAAAGTTACCTGGGTCTCAGCTGTTGCTGAGCTAATTCCAGGCTAAATGCAACAAGACAGAAGTAAATAATCACCTTCTTCTCCAAACTGACAATTGCTCTCTCCTTATGTATTTATGCTTCTCCTTTACTCTGCACAAGTAACCAAGTCCTGTCAAGTCCTTCTTCACAATTCTCATTTCTTTCCATTTAATCACCACTGCTACCCTTCTAGTATAGACCCTGATATCTCATTCCCAAACCACTGGAGCAACCATTTCAACTGATCTCCTGTTGTAATCTCTCCTAAAGGAGCACATCACCACCAGATTAATCAGCTTAAAACACTACAGTGATAACATCAGCCACCCACTCAAAAGCCTGCCGTTATTTCCCAGTGCCTATATGATCAAGTCCCTTTTTCTCCTGCTTACCTGACTTCTTGTTCTCATCCCTCTGATGTGCCTAGCCTAATGCTGTCATTCCCGAAGTGGAAATTGGCCACTTTTGAGCAAGACTTCCAAGTCCTGCTTCTTGTGGTTTGTGTCACTCGTGTCGCAGAGCAACATCTTCAAGGTACTACACAAGTGCTGCTTTCCTCATGAAGCCAGTTCTTATTTTTCTCTCTGCTGAATTCCTGAATTCCTTGTCATCTGTAACACTCACATAGCACTTGTCATCTACTGCCTTATGTGGTGGCTATTTCTCCATAAATGTTATATTTCCCTTTCTAGATTTTAAACTCTCTGTAAACTGTGTTTATATATGTTTATACTATTTAGCACAGTGGCTTGAATATTCTGCTGCACGAGAACTTACAGAATAAATTAGATACAAAACTAGAATATGTTTCTTTGCTAGATAGGCTTTCTTATTTCCATTTAAAGCATGCCAATAAAAGGTGAGGTATTTGAAGTATATCAAATACTACAATATTTTAAAAATTAGCATTTCAATTTGGTCAGCTGCAATCAGGAAAATACGACTAAAAATTGAGGGAAAATACACAGATGTTAAACATACTATATTATTCCCAGGGCTTTCTTTTTTTTTTTTTTTTTTTTTTGGTGAGGAAGATTGGTCCTGAGCTGACATCTGTTGCCAATCTTCCTCTTTCGGCTTGAGGAAGATGTCCCTGAACTAACATCTGTGCCAATCTTCCTCCATTTTCTATGTGGGACATTGCCACAACATGACTTGATGAGGGGTGTGTAGGTCCATGCACAGGAGCAGATCTCTCGAACCTCAGGCCACAGAAGCAGAGTGCAAGAACTTAACCACTAGGCCACCAGGCTGGCCTCTAGGGCTTTCACTTTTTAGGTGTGCCGGTACACAACGGAAAATTCCTAAAATCAACTCCCTAAAATTATGAAGGTATAATGTGTGCTCTATATTTAGAAATTTCATAGATCAAAGTTTATAGGATTTGACTTTCCAGAGAATCTCAAGATTTTTTACAGTAATTCAGGAGGTAGCAAAAAGATATGGAAGAAAATGCAGAAAGGCATTTTATAGTCAAAGAAGGCCCAAACCAGAAGGAAGAAATGCCTTTGGGACACTAACTAGATCAAGTGACCTTGGTGGGTCATTAAGGCCTCTGGTGCATTAACTACTTGGAATCACTTGAGACAATTCTGATAAGTCACCGTCATCACTGGTCAGACCTTGCTGTGGTGCTGTGACCACTCTAGTGCTCTACATTTGAAAAGTACATGTGGGTGCCAGAAAGTACACAGGCAAACAATCATCATCCCTTATATGATTAAGATGCTGGACTATTTATAAAATATTTTATACATTTTAAACTCATATGATTTGCACATTTTTGTCCTTGTTTTACAGATAAGGAAACTGAGGATCAGAGAAGTTAAGTGACTTGCTCAGGTCAAAAGGCTAGTAACAAGGAGTCTTGTTGCCATGGACTCTCTTTCTCCACATCAAATAAAATGAAACAAGCAGACAGTGTCTCCTGGGCCTTAAGACCTTTCAGTATTGTATTGCGTCCCCAAGCCTAGCTGAGGCATTGAGTCCTGAGGCTCCATAGAAGGCAAAAATATATAACTTCTCGTACCTCCATCCCCCACTTCCTCATCTACACCTGTGCAATGAATGAATGTTAATGCAAAGTTTGAAGGCGATTTTTGTAACTTAAGTCAACTGAGAAAATAAAATATTTGTCAGTGCCCAAAACCAAACCTGAAATTCTTCAGGGTAGGGCATGCTAAACTCATTTCTTTAATCACGTGTGCATTTCTGACCCTTTCAGCCTCTACTGCACCTACTCACAGGGAATGTCTGACTGCTTTGTAGCACTCACCGTGTGTGTCCTCTAAGCTTTTGAAGGCATTCTGCTTTCCTTATTTTAGACATCTCTAGTCCTGTGATGGCACAGTGCTTCACATATAGAAGAGGGGCAATGAGTTTATTGAATAAAAGCCATGTGTTTATTTCACATATATCCTTATTTGGCAAATATACAAGTAACTGTGCCAGAGGCTACCAGGGAAATAGAATTAGGCATAAAAACTTTGACAGTGCAAGAGCATTACTGAAATGAAATAGGCAGACAGAAATCATTATAACTCTTCATGGAAGATAAGAAACACACTGGGAATGAGGCTGTACTTGAAGAGAACAAAATGGTAAGAACGAAAATGCTATCAAAGAAAGCAATATGGATTCTGGGGTTAGGTAATAAAAATGAGGGCAAAGTTCACACTAACACTGTTTTTAGAGAATGTGCAAGTACGTATGTCTAATAACTTATTTAAACCAACAGCAAAATATTTTAAGTATTAAGTCTTTATTATAGGAAGTAATTCTATATAAATGAGAACAAAACCACATTAATCTGGCTTTTGGAAAGTTCACTGGACTAGAATACAATAGGATCCGGGTTACAGCTCTAGCACTAGTCCTAACTTCATGACTTTGGGCAACTTATCCAACCTCTTTGGAACTCAAACATAAGTAGGGAGGCTGGGCTATACAAATTCTAAGGTATTTCCCAATTTTGAAAATTTAATAACTTCATTGATTTGTATATAAGTGATGCCTTCAAAGCTTTAAAAACGCCCTCCTGAATACGTTAAAAATGGTCCCTCCAGTTTTGTTGACACTTTCAATTTGTAGATCCTACTAGATAAACCTTGTCAACTTAAGAGTTCAAGTTGAGTTGGCACTTTACCATATTTAGGAAATTACATTTCTTGTAATTTGTGAGTAAATGGGAACAGGATAGATATACATGACATCTGTACAAGAATAATATACACAAGAATAATATACAGTCATGGTGACGAAACTTTATTGTAACAAGCCATTTTTGAAGAAAAGTAAAACAAAGAAATGGACTTTTGTCACACTGTGAAAGGAGAGCCTTTTTCAACATCCCAGTCGTCTTTTGCGACCTGATGGAACAACTAGAATGGTGGCTTTGAAATTCTGTCCTGCTACATTTGCAATATGAATTTCAAGTGCATTCTAATAGGTTTTTACAAGCCCTGTTTTGGTTTAATGCAGCTCTCATGATATAAAAATTTACCTGGCAGAAATGAAGTAAAAAAAAAAAAAAAAAGGATTTAATGATATTTAATGGTAGAGTTCATAACGGCTTATTAAAACTATTCCCAGGTTTTGAGGCAGCGTGTGGATTACTATCTAAACAACTACGAGATATATTTTATACAGCGGCATTATATTTGATGATTACAAAAATTGATAGTAAAAATTACAGCCTGGGAGGCCTTCCTATTTTTCACAAAGGAAGTAGACACAGATTCTAATATCTACAAAACACCAAAGAAATTACAGGAGTGGTGGCTGAACTGTTTGGAGGAACAATGTGATACAACAATTTTTTCAGAACACTAAAATTCTATTTTCAGTGGTCTCTCACCACCTTCATTTGTTCTCAAATAAAGGCATAAAACACTAACTCACACAAGAAAAACTGCCAAGAAGTCTTAAGGTGATGATGAATCTCCTATTTCAGATACTAGATTATTACTGATATTTTAAGGAGAAAAGAGGTGTTTGGGATAAATTATTGTCTTGAACTAAGTTGGGCTCTAATTGATAATTGTGTTGAAGTTCGTGTGTCATTCTCCAAAAATTTAAAAAGTGGGGGTTGGGGTGGGCAGGATCTTTTCATTAGAGAGAAGAGAATTTAACCAGAGACTATCCTAATGTGGCAACAGCAACCATAAATAGGCGACAATTTACACATCTGTGAGGAAATATCATAAAAGTAGCTATCACGTAGGCAGTTCTGTTAACTTTTCACAAGATTGCTGTGTTAGAGAAAGAGCTGTATCTCTGAAAGCACACTATGTATTCCTGAATGGTTTAAAAGTAAATCTGCAGAAATAAGAGTATATTCTTAACTCTGAATATAATTTTAGAGGTGTTAAACAAAACATAATATATGTAATGAACAGCCAATATCTAATGAAAAGCTTTTATTTTTGAATTCTATCACTGACACCATGGGATTTAATAATAATAAAATTAAATGTATCTGTCTTTATTTTGTTTCTAAATTTATTTTATACACTTAGAGGCTTATAATAATTAAAATTATAAAAATAAATTGCCTGAATGGCCCAGAGGGCATGGAAATTCTAAAACATTAGTGTAAATAGGACTTACTCATTAAATAGCACTGAAAAACATATACAAATTATATTTAATTCTACTATAGTGACTTAGATGAAAACAGTCTAATGGATTGTGCAAGAGTCACAAATCTAGCTCCTGGCTTTTTACGTGTGTGAACTTGGGCAAGTCATTAAGTAGCTGGTTATGCCAAGTGCCTCCATCTGTAAAATGAGGACAGGGCTACTTTCCAACTGCAGGAGAATGTCCCAGGTGAGCCTTGAGAAGTTCCCCCAGAATTTAATCATTTTAAAAAGCCAAATCCAATCAAGATATAAATGTATAGGAAATGTTAATTTTCCTTAAACTTGCAGACTAGAAAATGTCTTCCAATGGCAGTCCAGAAGTTGAACTATTCAACTGTTCATGAAAATAGTCATGCTTACTGTTTCACTAGGCCTGTGTCTACACCAGAGAGTACTCTGAGGGTAAACAAGGGATAAGTTCTGGGGAAAAGAATGCAGTGAGTCATTAAGACTAGAAGTGAAATGAAACGCTATACCAAATTCTATCGAAACTTCGAGACTTAAAATGAGAAACTACTTTTTCCCATGAGAACGCAGCAATTATAATTTTAATGAATGCCAGGAAAGATTTTCAAGTTTTTAGCTGACATGTTTAAATGCAAGTGTTTTCAATGAACTACGCCATTTTATAAAATACAGTCACTATTAATTAATGCCAAAACCAAGAGAATTTTTATGAAATTACATATTATGGACACATGACCAGCAAAGTGGTTCATCTTGATTGATGTTATGATTCTGAATACCACAGGAGTTAGTAATGCTTCAGTGCCTTCCCATGAAGTTCAAGCCAATGTTTTTTTGTCTAATTGGCTCATCATTGTTCACTAAATTGGTATTTTCTCTGCTATCCTGTTTCCAATCATCTGGTATTCCTCTGGAGCCTATACAATCTTCAGGTATGTGCTTCAATTGAAGCCTAACCCTGTATTCCTGAAATTAGGCCTAAGAAACAACTCTGAGAAAACAATGCTATTTAAACGTGAATAAGTATAATTTAGTTTCTCTATGTTTTCATTTTTAATGAAATAAGAATTTACTTTACAGTGAATAAATCCATTTCTGAACATCGAATTGTGACATTTACTAACTTATTAAATTACACGCTTCAGTATTTATCTAAGCTCATACAGAAGTAAATCACTAAAATGATTATGCCCTAAAATCAGAGATTTGTAACATGAATAATAGAAAAACTCATCTACAAGGCAAGAAGAGACCCCAGAGTTAGGGACTGAGCACATATTCATGTGGGCTCACATATATGGATACTTCACTGATTCTCCTTTGTAATCTAATATTTAAAAGATTATAAATACGTAAAGAGGTAAATTTCTCCAGATCTATATATCGACACTAAAATTAAGAACTAGTTTTATGGACAACAAGATCATCTTTTAAAACTGGCATCTCTTGCTCTGATAGAGCCAATTAAAACTGGTGCATCAAATTGACAGCCTGACATCATGGCAAAAGTTGACTGTGTCCCTTACTGAAGAAAGTCACCTCTACCTCAAATTTGTGGTTCGTTCCTATTCTTTGCTGTCAACAGGTCAGGGGGACCCCTTGGTTGCTGCTGAGATCGTTGTAACTCCTGCTGTACTCAGTCAGCCCATGGAATGATATCAACAGTTCACCTGGGAAGGAGAGACTTGAGTTCTGCCTCTGCTTCACTGTGAGACCTGAGCTAAGTCCCTAACTTCCCTGAGCTCCTGTTTCCTAAGCTGCAAAATGAGGGTCTCAGACTAGATGACACCCAAGGATTGGACTAGCTTTAACATTCGCTATTGACAGTATCTCCTTGGTGATCACGCCACCTCTTCTTCCATATGGGAAGAGATGGAGTCTAAATAACAAGACACGGTGTTACTTCCACTCAATTATCCTAATGATTGCTTCTAACCCTCACTTAAAAGTTATTTTAAATGGTGCCAGAATTTTCCTCAGTAATATTCACTAAGAACTCAGTGAAATCCAAGTATGATTCTTCCCTCCAATGTTTTGTCCTTGGTGCAATCATACAGATGAACATCAGGTCATGTCTCCTCTAGTCATCTTTATTGATCATTTTCAGAACACTTCTCTGGTAAAGAAATACTCATACCCCCAAGCAAAATGGTATCTTTTCAGAAGGGAAAGTTCCAAGTACACAAATACGAACCCAAAATCTGTTGTCGTAGTAAACAATTCTCTGTTTTTCTCTAAACAGTTTTGATGATTAGTTCTGACAAGTGAGTTTCCGCAAACATCATTTCACATGGGACCCCTCACTCATCCGTCCCTCCCTGCCGCCATCAGATCTTCACCAGACGAGTCCACCCTAAAGCACAGTGCTTACAAACGTTAGGACTCTATTTGGATAACAGCAGCTTAATCATTTCAATCTTTAAAAAATAAAACAGTTTTGGAAAACCTCTAATTTATTTTAGAGTTTCTTTTCTCATCTTGGATGGCCTTCCTCCTCTAAAACTGGTTCTCATTTCCCAAAGCCCTTGTTTGTGCTCTAAAAGCCGCCATTGCTTTTGGTGAAGATGGCCTGACAAAAGTCAGTCAGCAAGATCGATCTCTTTGGTGATGGGAGTCGTCTGGAGTCCACCGATTTTAACGACTTCAGTTTGAACTGAGGAGGAGTTTATTGCCACTCTAGTCCCCTGCCCTGTGGCAGTAAATTACCGACGATTAAAGAGCCAGTTTCTCCTCTTCTTTCCCCCAACCACTTCGCCCCCACCACTCTTCTCTGCTCCCAGCAAAAACACAAAAAAACACTCCCTAAAGGACAAAACCTGCCACCAAGGCGGCAGCACTGTGGTAATTTCCCAAGGCATTATGATTGATAATGATCAGCAGAGCGTGGGATAATAGCTCCCCTTAATTTACCGGTCCCTTTGAAGGGTTAAAATATGGCAGATGTTGATAGCTGACACTCCTTGCTAACAGGAAAGACACATTGCTGTGGGGCCCACTTCGAGGCTTTCCCGGCCCCGCAGCTGTCTGTGTAGAGCTAATTGTATCCACTTGTTTAACCTCGGGGAACGTCTGGAGGGGACCCAGTGCCACAAGGGTACCTTTTTTTTTTAACGGTCATTTCCTCTCTGGTGTAACTTGCATGACAGTATGTGACAAGCAGAAATTAATGGGGACACTGCTGTGCCAATTCCTCCTGAATTGCTGACACTGGCTACAGGCTGCCTGTTTGCCACCCAGCCAAGACCTCACATGAAACATGGCGAGGGGCCCACAGCTCTATTCACCAACAAGCCAGCTGGTCAGTGATGAGAGGAGCCGAAACAATGTGGGGCGCACAAACCAGGAAGAAAATGCTTTACAAACCATTTCAAACCAAGGAGGTAGCATTTGCTGAGAGTTAATATGCTGGTTTATTTTCCTAAGTGGCAAACTGCAGGACTCCAATCTCCAAAGCACTTTAGATGTTAAGCAGGAGTCCTCTTCCGACGCCTTCTTAGGTATAAGTTAGCGTAGGAACATCATTCAGGCAAAAGAAAGCCACATGAGCTTCATTTCATCTCCAAGAAGGCTTTTCTAGCAGGCAGCTTCCAGGAAGGCCTAGGAGCCAACAGGGCATCTCTCGCCTCTAGCTAACTGCTATGGTGCTGCCCAGTTTAAAAATTCTGTGCATGGGGTATCTCTTTCCCTCTTTCTCACACATGCAAGCACACACACAAAAGAATCTCAAGTTCAAGCCCATTAATTGTCTGCAACGTTTTGCAAGGTGGGGGAATCTGCCCCAACCTTGGCAAGATCCACTTTCTCCTCTTTACATAATCAGGAATCAAACTCAGCTGGTGGTCATTTAAATGGTGGCTCTGTTATAGATTAGGCCCTGCTGATTTCGGCTCAGACGAACAAATAAAGGCACATAAATTAAAAAAAAGAAAAAAAAAAGCACAGAAGAAAAGTCACCTAACTGGGATCTCGTGTATGACTCAGAAGTCAAGATTAAGGAGAAAGATGAAAACTTGTAATGGGAAAATTACACTGGTAAGCATTTTATAACACATTTGGGAAGCCCTAAGGGCATTCCAAAAGGCACAACAAAGAGGCTCCTCAACTTTGTGTCTGGGCATGGCATGGAGTGAAATTTTGGTGCTCTGAAGTAGTGGATACTCTCACGAAAACAAGAATCTATTCAATTCACTTTTTCCTCCATGCAAAGTTTTAAAGTGTACTAGTTGATGTGAAGATGGAGCCAGTCTGAGAAAATAAGGAACACTCACATCAACCAGAGAATTCAGCAAATGAAGAAGGTACAGGTTTTGGTCTAAGTCAGACCTGTCTCTTGTTTCTTTGGGTGGGAATGGAAGGGGCAGAGAATGCCATAACCTGCAGTGTTACCAGGTTGGCCCTGGGGAGAAGGAGAACATGTTTTTCCACTTACAAGAGGGCTTTTCAAAGCCAACATTGGAGCAGTGGCCTCAGGATGGTCATTCTTTGGCCACAAAGAGTTAGTATAGGAACAGGCAGTCTACCTTTCCACCAACAAATGCAATTAACAAAATTCTCCAACTTACTCTGGCAAGAAGCACAACACTAGAGAGAGAATAAATCAGTATGAATGCCCACTTCCACCAGATAAAGGCTCTGGGAATAACTCTAGTAGATGGGCTATTATTTCTATAAATATAATCTGTAAGAGATCTACTGAATTTAGGAAAGTTTTAAAACATTTCTAATTGGGAACTGGAATGCAGGCCTGGAAAAAACGCTAAGGAAGACGTCATGGAAGTGGAAACACTAATCTCTTAAATGAACACATTTCCAAAGTACATGATACAATGCTACCTGAGTCTGTCAGTGAGTGTTCACTGACAATGTAGTCTTTAAGGATGCCTGCTTTCTGATAGCAAAGTAATATTTTAATGAAAATTCAAACACTCCAATCCAAAGGGTGCTGAGAACATACTGTCTAAATAATAGGTCCTTTTTACCAAGACCAATGTGGAAACCTTAAGAAACAAGAATCCCATTCAACGTTAGACATTCCTTCTTACGTGACAACTGGATGGTCTGAATTGGAATCTCTCAGAATCGACTCTGCAAATATTACTGAAGACATGTGCAGGTGAAATCCTGAGCTTGAAGTGTGATGCCCACAGCGTCTGTGGCAGCTCTGTAGCCTACCACCAAGGGCTCTGTTAAGAGGTGTGCTGTGGGAGTGCTTCTTACATGGTTTCTCATTAGTTAAAATATTATTTGCATTTACAAATTTAGCTCCAGCTTTTGTTTCTGAGCTCCCAAGGTTTTCTAGTCTATAAATATCCAATTTAACAATGCCAGAAGGAGTAAAAGAATGTTACACATGGAATTTGATTACATAGATACGTTTTAGAAATGCATATTTTTAGGTCAAATAGGGGATACCTGTACTTATTAAAATAGCCTCTCTCAGCTCACATGCCACACTGTAGTGGACAAAAAGCTGCATGGTTTGTTAAAGGCTATCCAACTGCAAACATGTTCCATTTGTGAGTTAGGGAACTACGAGTCGTATTTTAAAAGGCAATCCAGCAAGCAGCTGGATATAACACATTTCCAGGCTTCACAGCCCTTCTGGATGCTTCGTTAGGCCTCTTATCAGAACAAGAAGAATAGCGATCTCTGTTATGGCTTTCCTGTGGCAAGTAAAAGACAAGGCGATGATTTTCCAGTCCATTTCCCCTGGCAACATGCTCATCAATCACCAGAGGCTAGGACTTTGTTATTTTGGCTGGCGGAAAGAAAGCTCAGTGGTTTCTGTCCAAGTGAAATGGGCCTCTCTCCCACCCAAAACTTCAGGTTATCATTGAGGGCTGTTGCCTCCACCTTAAGAGCATCTGCTTAGGAGCTCACAGGGCTAAGCTTGAACACAAATTTTATACTCACTGAACAGATGACTCAGTCTGGGAGAAGCGCAATTTATAATGTGTCTGGAGATGCCAGTTTTCTAAATCCAACAAGGGGACCACCAAAGCTGCAGGTATTTATCTTTCTGTTAATGATGTATCCTCAACAGTTCTCATTTTACTGTCATCCACACTAGTCTATTTTCATCTTCACATGTTCAAAGGGCCACAATGGGAAGGGACAACAGATTTTAAAGAAAGGGGGGAAAAAAGCTTAAAAAAAATAAACATACAGCCAAATTCCCTTTCTTTGGCATCACTTTCCCTCCTCTTCCCTGCCTTAGTTTTGAAGAAATGGAGGTTGTCTTTAAGTGTCTTCACGTTATTGTAAGGGCAAGTGCATGTTCCAAAGATTGCTGTTAGCATTTCGAGTCTCAAATTAAATAATTTACTTCAGGAAAAACTGGAAAGACATCTGACACTCCTTCATTAAACTAACTCTGCATTCACAATATCTTATCTATTTGTGGACAATCTCCCTGGACAGGTCAATTCAGGGTTTAAAAAGAAACATTTCTTTTCTAGCAGGCATAGAATAATGCATACGTCCCAAAAAAGCCTTTGCTTAACTATACAATGTAATTGTTATGAGCTCATTTTAACAAGAGGAGTTAAAGTTGATTTCAAATAAAAAATATTGAAAACCTAGAGATCATTAAAGAAACCCACACCAGTGCCTGCCACTGTAGTAAAAATAGGCTTGTAACTTTACTTTATTCTATATGCAGACATTAATTTAAAAGTTTACTACTCACCAGCAATTGCTTCCATTTACAATTGAGTGAAATTCCTGCATAGACCAATTATACTATTTAATGGTGAAAGGCCAATAAGATTAAAGGCAATAATAACAATGGTGTCAGTAAGACTTCTTAGAAAGCTTACCACATTATTTTTTTCTAGTCTTTCAATGTTTGCCATTTTATCAATATCATCAGTATCAATAAACAAGTACTAAATGTTTTTGATGTATGCACATTGCTTATTTTACAAAGTCTGTCCTATTGTGTTGTGTAACAGAAAATGAAATGGTTCTTTCTTATGTTGGGCTATATAGAAAAGATTCAGATATAAAGACTTCAATCTCTCTGTAATAGAGGGCATTCTCCATTAAAACACTTGTTAAAACATCCCTTTGTCAGATTATAAAAATATTAGATTGAATTATATGAAATCACCATTTTTGTAGGGCAAAGCTGTTGACTACTGACAATTTCATAGGGCTTAATGTTGTAGCAGTACATGCTCATTTTATATCATAAATATAAACAACCCACAATACCTCAAGAGAGATATACACTTATTATTTTAGTATATTTCCTCCTAGTTTTCTACACATGTATTTGAAATATATTTCAAACTTGGGATATTATATACACACTTTGAATATCATCTTTCTTTAGGCAATTAGTCTTCAAAAATGAATTTTCTTTGAAAAATCATTCTGTTAAATGACTTTTCATAATTTATTGAGTCATCTCCTATCATGGTACATTATGATTTTAATGTGAACTTCTTCTCTCATTATTTGTGAGGTTGAATATTTCTCCCACCTATCTACCACCCATTCTGTGTATATGTATTTCTTTGTGAATTTTTTCATGTTCCTTATCCATATCTAAATTAGGTAATTTTCTTTTTCTTATTGGTTTGTAAAAGCTTTTTATATATTAAGGATATTAAACCTCTGCTTTATTTTTTGCAAATATTTTATTTACCTTTTAGTTTTATCTATAATATTTTAAGTTTAAAATTTTTACAGTCTAATCTATGAATTATTTCCTCTGCAATAACTTCTACTGTTCTATGCTTAGAAAACTGTTCACTACTCTCAGATCTGATATTTGCTTATCTATTATTCTATTCATTAAAAAATTAATAGCAATCCCCTCCCATACATATGTACCTTTTAAAACTATAAAGTATTTAGACTTTATACAAAACCATAAAAGAGAGCAATTGCTTGGTATCCAAAGCTGAAATGCTGTCTTCAGCCTCCTAACCAGCACTAAATGTTACTAAATCAGGCCTGTTTCTAGCAAAATTTACAAGCAAACTCAGCTGTCTCTTTTCTAAGGAAAATTTCCTGCTGTACAAAGGGTTACCTCTGAACAGTATCTCCATTCTTTCACCCATGACTCCATTCCTAATTTTCTGTTTTCTGGCAGCTGCTCTCTAAATTACAAATAATGCGTGTCTTTGTTTAGAGTTCCTTAAAAAAACTGTATATTCTAAATGTGGAAGAAAGCTCAATTTATTTTACTTTGAAACCTGAGAAATCAATAACATGAACCATATGTTAATTATGGAACTTGGTGATAAATAAAGTAAGAAGTCCTGTGAAACTGTGGTGGTGAAAGTGATGGTGGAGTTGAAACAGAAAAGCAAAGAAGTCCTTTCTCTTGGTGTGTGATGCTTTCATAAATCTCTCCACTTGGGAGGACACCAAAATGCAACTCTTTTCTTAATTCATTCTAATGAAATTTATATTTTACTTTCTTCCCAGTTCCTAAGGGTTTTTATTTAGATCTTATAGCAACAATGAGATGCATATCACAGGCTGTAAGTATAACGGCAACATTTATAACAGATGATGTCAAAGACAAAACAATCAATATTTATGTCCTTGGATGTCATTTATTTGGATTCATATAGTCTTGCACTGAAGACATGAATCAATTCATCTTTAATATCTGAGTGAAATACTAAAGGACTTCAGGTTTACAAGATAAATTTCTATGATCAAATTAATCATAATCGGGGAACGAAAGTTGGTAATGTGATGTTTCAGATAGTTACACTCAATATAATCATGTGCTTTTTTTAAAAAAAGCTACTTTTGGGGGGTTTATTGAGGATACATAAATCTCCTTTTTCCTGGGACCTACTCAATCAATTCTCCTCTTGTTACCACCAACCTATTTGTTCCCTCTTCTTGTACTCCCACCCTCCTGACCCGGAATGTATTTTCATAGAGGCAGGGGGCAGAGGGAAGTAGGGCCCTCACCTACAGCTTTTACACTATCTTCGTCTCAGCAAACACTTCAGGTCTTCAGCTATGGGTAATGGTGAATTTCTCAGTTCCAGATTTGAACAATAAAATGTGATATATTAGTGAAATTAAAATGTCGACAAGGAGCATTTCAAGAGTTCATTCCACACTAAACATATTCATAGAACATTTTCAATTTAGGATATCTGTTTCCAGGTCATTCAGTATCTGATTGTTCAATAGCCTTGACGTTTAACGTTGCAGTTCCTAAACTTAATTCATAGTGAAACCTCCTAGGCCCTGTGGTCCTCAAATCCCTGCTATGTTCTATTTTAGCTTTCTAATCTAAAAATGGTGTGACTATACTAGAGTAGAATGATAACTATTTCTTTGGTTTTGTCCAAGAAAGGAAAAATGAACAAGTATGGTCAGGGACAGCGGAGAGCAATGGTAAATATAAAAATCAACAAAGCTACTAGTTTATATTTGTTGAAGGCTTAGAACCACAAGTGGAAGAAATTATGAGCACTCATGGCTTCTAATGCATGAGCCTCAAAGAGAGTACCTGAATACTACATTTGGCCATGTTGGCATGTCAGTGTTAAAAATCTATGACTATGATCCACTGAAGTTTCATACAGTTTTAGTTCCTAATCAATAAAACAGGGTTAGGAATTCTGACCAGTTACACTTGCTGGTTTGGTAATGGTTTACTAACTAGGACCACAGAGAACTGTGAAAACATAAGTGAAATGAAACAAAAAGCATTTTTCAAAGGTCAAATCATGATGTGTCACGAACACTTTTTTTTAAAAAGAATAGATTTCTGGGTGGCTTAAGAATCTCCAGGTAGAATTGTCATATTCCTAAGTGACTTCTCTTTAATTCATATTAATGAATTAGCATTTTCCAATAAAACACCTTAAGGAACAAAACTTGTGTGCTTTTAAACAAGTATCATATACTATATGGGCGACTTCAGTTAAAATGCCATAACTAACTCACCTGGGTGTGGTTCTGAACTCACCTGTGTGGTTCTGAATGGCTGGCGTTACCTATGCACAGGCAAGCAAATATTCCAGAGGGTTGACTCATCTCAGAATATAAGGGAGATGTTTTCCATTTCCCAGCTGTGTCATCTATCAGACTGTAGAACATATTTCTTAAACTGTAGTGTCCATAAGCATCATCAGAGGGTACTTTTTGGAAACTCCCTCCTGAAGACTATGTTTGGGAATGAGAAATCTGTTAGGGTTAGGGCAAGGCTGTCATTTTACGTGAGCACCCCAGGCAGTGGTTATGCAGACGATTTACTGACCACACTTGGAGGAAAAAAAAGCATTATGTTTACCTAACTTCATTAACCCTTTATTAGACAGTAACTCATTTTTGCAAAATTTGTTGGGTTTAGTCTGTTTTCCAGGCACCTAAATTAAGCTTAACATTGTATGGTAGTAGCCAGAGTTTTTATTTTTTTTTTATTTTTTTTTTATTTTTTTTAAAGATTTTATTTTTTCCTTTTTCTCCCCAAAGCCCCCCGGTACATAGTTGTGTATTCTTCGTTGTGGGTTCTTCTAGTTGTGGCATATGGGACGCTGCCTCAGCGTGGTTTGATGAGCAGTGCCATGTCCGCGCCCAGGATTCGAACCAACAAAACACTGGGCCGCCTGCAGCGGAGCGCGCGAACTTAACCACTCAGCCACGGGGCCAGCCCAGTAGCCAGAGTTTTTAGAGATTAGATTTATACTTGATCATTTCTAATAGTCAAGGAATTCTCTTTCACGTCCTAAGACTTCAAGTGTCACAGTGTCCAGATGCTTGGCATCAAGGTCCTGATTTAAATATGTGAATTCAAATTCAGGTCAAACTCTCCTGATTTTCCATTGGAGTCAATCTTTTTGGAGAAGTTTGTCTTTGAGAGTGATAATGAGGAAGAGCAGAATGAGAGTAACTGCAACACTATTTCATATGCTAGAGATATTTGATTCTCATAACTGCCATTATAGGGTTTTCAAGGCTTCAGAAACACAACTGTTTGTGAAAGCACTTATTCATTCAACAAATATTTACTAGAACCAATAATGATTTTAACTGCAATGAAAGGATTGTTTAATCCTTTCCACCTTGCTTAGGAATGAGGAGTGAGACACTATCTTAGAAAACTAATAGATATCTTCTCTATATGTCTTTCATTAATTTAAAATTTAGTGATTACAGATTGTTAGCAATTGCTCTAGCAGAATGGTGCTTTCTTAACTTCCAAACTCCACAATACATATATGGGTATCTGAAATTTCTGGATGAGAATGATAAAAATCCGAATGAATAAACACAGGTTTTTCAATTACATTTTTAAAAGTAACTTAACTCTTTGAAGCTGCTGCTGCTCAAGGTGGGGATGGGGAGTAACTTTGCCTACAATGGTGAATATATGGAAAGTTATCTTTAAATGTTTAAAAATGCATAACTACGAAATTATCTTTTAGCTATATACCCCTGAGAAATGAGAATGGGGTCTAAGATTCATAGTATCAATCAATCTCTTCATTGGACTTGGTTTCCCATCCTTAGCATAAAACATATTTAACAGAGTTCAACACTGAAAGAGAGCAATTTCTGGAATTTATTTAAGTCAGTACTATATTAAAGGAGAAAATGCCTTATACTTCTAGTGGAGATCAGTTATTGGTTTTAGACTATATCTAAACCAAGCCGACCAAGAAAATCCTTAGTTATAAAACAGATACTCCCTGTGTCCCTGCCCACCATAAAGAAACCAATGTGAAAGAGCCAAGTGGAGTGGAGACAGGACATACTCTTAGCTTATTTTTCTATTATATATATGTGCGTTTGTGTGTGTATATGTATGTGTATAAAATCTATCCTTGAAAAATTACAATTTCCTCACTTGTACAATGGGAATACATTTCAGAATTAATTAGAGGGTATTAATAAGGTAAGCACCTAGTATAGTGACCAACACATGTTTACTGAGAGTCCTCTATATTCTAGACAGTATGCTAATACTGGGGATCCTGCAATAAACTAGAGTCCTAACTTCGAAGCTCTTATCTTCTAGTTGGGAAACATGAACAAGCAGCATAAAAAAATGAATGAGATAATTTCAGCTAAGCATTATGAAGAAAATAAAATAGGACAATGGGGTGTAATGTGGTAAACCGTAACTAGATGTGGAGCTTTAGGAGATGACATGCGTCGAGACTAGAATGATGAGAAATAGGCATCCCACTTGTGGGGCTTGGGAGGCAGAGGCGTGGAACGTTCCAAACAGGATGAATAGTAAGTACACACATTCTGAGCAGCGAGCATGTTGGAAGAACACAAAGAAGACAGGTGTGGCTGAAGAACAGTGAGCCAGGAGAAGGGCGGAGGCAGCTCAGAGTTTGGGGGGTGGGGAGCAGGTAGGCAGGAAGAGCACTAGATCATGTAGGACTTTTGATTTTATTCTATACTTCATAGGAAACCACTGGAGAAAAGTTTTCAGTAGGGGAGTAATAGTTTTATTTACGTTTTAATAAGGTCCCCCTGGTTGGTATACAGAGGATGATCTACAAAGGGGCAGGAGTGGAAGCAGCATGTTGAGTTAAGAAGCTGGTTGATGGGTTGGACTAGAGCTTCAGCAACGCAGATATTGAAAAGTAGTCGGTTTGGGGATATCTTTTGGGGACAAAACCAAAAGTACTTGCTAATGGATTAGACGAAGATTGTAAAGGAAGGCAAGAAACCAAGAATGATGCTGAGGTTTGAGACTGAAACAGCTGGGCAGGTGGGGAAGGTTTGAGCTGGGGAGAGGATTGTTGGACAACGTTTTAGTGATGAGATCTCAAATGCCTGGTTGACTATAACACATTTCGAGCAAGGGAGAGAGGTCAGACTGAAGAATAAATGATATCTGAAGATTCTAGACTGAACGACATCACCTGGCCCGAAAGTGTAGACAGGGAAGAGAAAAGGGTGGAGCCTTGGATATTCCAATGTTCAGAGGAAGAGAGCCAGAAAGGAGACTGAAAACAGAGAGCTTAGGCCCACATTAAACTTAGGTGAGGAATAGCCCTCTTCTATGCAGAGAATCACTCTGCTCTCTGTCACCACGGTGACACAGACTGGGTATATACTGCCTGCAACTTTTTAATGGACTCTATGAACATTCAATGCCTAAGGTGAGGAAATATTTTCTAAAGATCTTGATCTTTACAAGACACTTGATCAAAGTGTCATTTGCTTATTTTAGCGAGTCAGAATTTATTTTAGTGAGTCGGTCATATAGTACCTTTAGAAACACAATAGCATGTTTTTTTAAAACTCATATTTCCTATTGGGGAAAAAAACCAAACCACTAAACAACTGCTATGGTTTGTTATTACATACTTATAGATAATCACATATGTGCATAATTCTATCCTCTTTCTCCTGATAATTTCTACTATAAGAGCTTGGGAAATTGCTCAAGGATTTGTTTCTGGGAGAGTCCTCAAAATCTAGATTACCTAAAAATGTTCCCCCTGTGGAAGTTCATTGAATCATTGAAAGTTACCACAGTTGCAGTTCACGCACTCTACATTTCCCCCTAAATTTGGGGTGACTCAGTGTTGACTCCCCCTTCCTTTCGATCATCTCTCCTTCTGGAATCAATGGCTAATGCTGTGGCCCTACTCTGATCTAACCCTCTATCTACTCTCAGACTGGCCACTTAACTTTTGCTTTTGATATACCTGATATTCCTCTTAAAAAAAAAAATCTCCCCAAATTCTGTGTGTGGGGAGCATATACACAGGTAAGGGTGTGGTTTGTGTGGAGAAAACATTTCTTTTGAGCCAGAAGACTATATTAAAAGCTGACTTTCCACAGAGAAAAACTATAATATAGGTTACATTCCTGACGAAAGTTCAGATTCCTGTTTTTTTAAAAAGTAGAATGCCTCTAAGCAGAATAGTTAATATACTACGAATGATGTGCTTTTTAAAAGACATTATAGGTCTAGAATGCGCCTAAATTGATTAGATAAAACATTACAATAACCAATTCTATCGAATGCTACATTAATGTGGAAGGGGAGTGAAACCAAAATGAAAGACTCTTAGGACTCAGGCTGGAGAGAGCCAAAAGCCAGGGACTGAAGAGGAAGCTGGGGCAGAGCCATGCAGAGCCCAGGAAGCTAAGAGAGTGGGGGTGGGAGGGTGGTGAGAGCGGGGGTGGTGGGGCAGTTGTGGGGAGGAGGCCATGGAGGGAAAGGGTATAGGGAACACAGGATCTTCAGTACCAAGAAGAAAATTAACTGTCTGAGAAACCACACTGTCGAGCAACAAGCCCTAAGAGAGCCAACTGTACTACAGGAGTGAACTATTTCAAGTCCAATTGCTTTAAGTCAAGGCTCATCTTAGAGTAAAAATCAACACTGGCATGACTGACCTTTGAGGTCCTTTGTACCAGAACTAGTGTTATTACAACATTCTACTTTGCCTATTAAAATTAATTTCATTAAACAGTCCTCTCAGGCATCTTTCAAATATGTACTTTCTTTTAAAATTATTTCATATTACTATGAAAAGCAGTTTGCACTAAACATCACGCGAGGTGTGCGCGTGTGTGTGTGAGTTTTAAAAAACATGGTCTATTCAGTTAGTCTAGCCATGATATTAGATTGAACAAAATTTCCTTCCAGGATCCTTATAGCTATTGTGGAGTATTTGTTCTTTGAATTTCTTGCCTTGTTTTTGGGATTACTTTATTATGCAACATCTGCTCTGAATTTCAAATGTGATAAACAGAGTATGAGTGTCGGTGGCAGATGGCTAATGACCAGCAGCGACAGGGCATTCAAGCCTGCCTTGTTTTCTGAGAAGCGATATTTTCATGTTAATTTGCTCTGTGTCCTGCAAAGATGAGACAAATCACCTGCTCATAATTCAGGCAAAGTGGGGACCACCAGGAGCCGAGAGGGGCCATGGCTTGATTGCTTTAAGGGTAAGAGGAGAGAAGGCTCTGGGAGACTTTCCTCATCTGCAGCACAGGGGACCAGTCAGTCACTTTGCATTATGTCAGACAGAGAAAGATGAATCAGCCCTGGGCATCCCAGACTGACACCAGAGCCACTGTTTACTGCAAGCACATATTATTCATGAAAACAGATATTTCCCAGAGGCAGAAAACAGGTGCTATTAAGAGTGTGTGTCAGTCTCTGAAGTCTGGATTTCGTAAAATAAACCTAATAGTATATTTTATCTCCTCGTAAAAATATTACAACCAACAGAAATCTCTAAAAAAACATTCAATTGAAGATAAAATGAAATCTAATTCATAGAGAAAATGACCCATACAGACACAGAAACCTTGAGTTTTTTTGGCTTTCTCAAGCCCTACAGAATTCACTTATCATAGAGATGCATAAATAAAATATAATTTTTATTCCAAGATTGAGTCATCTAAAGAGGCCATATGGTGTTGAGCTTAAAGAACCCTGTGCTATTCTGGGGAGGCAACTGATCTTCTGAGTGACCTTTCAGTGCCTCAAATTTCTACTTGTGAAATTATATTGCCAATTTCATCAAACATGTTCCGTGCACAGAATGTCCAAAAAAATGATACTAGGTTCTCAAAGAGTTTATGAGATAGCTGAGAAACCAGGTCACATAGTAGGAGAGATAATGTACTATATAGGCAAGCCTAAGTAACAAATGAATAAAAGAGGGCATTACATTTTGAAAGCCTGGAGAGCAAAAGATTTCACATAGGAGTCTCTCACCGCATATATCCTGCCATATAGCTCTTTTTCTGAGTAGAAGTTACAAATGACTAAGGCACAAGGTGAGGGTTTTTATTTACAGTTCTTTCTGATCCCCTATCATAAAATAGCAGATAAAGGCACGAAAGAGAAAAAGTAACAATCCAGAAATCCTTTCTTTTCTTAGAAAGCCCCCATAAAGGTGGGCTATATAAGCCCAGATATTCTAAATTTACCAGGAACTCTAAAAGAACAAAATAAGACAATAGTTAAGTTGTTAATTATTGCCTCATAAGTTTAAGTGTCTAGGTGCAAGAAGACAATAACAAATCTCAAATAAAAATTCATAAAGATGGCACTGAATTCCTCCATAATTAAGCAGATCAAAAGGTAACATTCTGAATTAGAAAAAGGAAAGCAAGAGATGGCAATGATAAGCCTATGAGGTAAAATGTGAGTGTTCATTGACTTCACAGTATAGCAGGCAACAGGCTCCCTGAAGTGAATGTGACCATCAACAAAAAGGACGTTCTTTAGGACATCAAGAAAAGAGATTAAAGAATGTGAAGAAAACCTCAAGATGAAGTATTAATAAGATGTATGTATGTGTTTCAGAATAAGGTGTATTTAAAAATGTTGGAAAGAATCACCTATGATTTTATTTTATTCTCAAGCCTCTCAATGACAATTTTCAGTTTAGGCCTATGCTCTTAACTTACTTTACTGAAGTCTGACATGACTACCATACAATAATTACAGAATTTCCTCAAAGAGTTCACACAACTACCAACCTTAACAAATACTCAGGGCTTCAGGGGTGCTTTTCTGCCTTTTTTACTTTTTAAAAACAAATAGTATTTACATGCATTTGAAAAATTGTTAAGTGATCTGTGTAAACTGGGAAAATAAGCCCATCGCAGGCTTTTTTCTAAGAAACACACTGATTAAAAATGGCACTGAACTAAAAGATTTTACTTCTATAATACCTAGACAGAGATCATGGAGCATCTCAGTTTTTTGCAAGTACTGCCCACCTAATACAATTTATGTTCTGAACATACACTTGAATATTCTGAATTTAAGTGAGCTAACAGGTGAACAGTGTCACAGAAAACACTGTGGGGGACAAGTGGTTGAGGAAAATTCCCTTAGCCTAAATGGTCTTATATGAGAGATTTTTTCTTTCTTTCTTTTTTTTTGGTCAGGAAAATTGGCCCTGAGCTAACATCTGTTGCCTATCTTCCTCTTTTTGGTGAGGAAGATTATCCCTGTGCTAACATCTGTGCCATTCTTCCTCTATTTTGCATGTGGGACACCGCCACAGCATGGTTTGATGAGTGGTATATAGGTCTGTGCCTGGGATCGGAACCTGCGAACCCTGGGCCACCAAAGCCTGGCACACAAACTTAACCACTATGCCATCAGGCCGGCCACATGAGGTCTTTTCTTGATTTTCTATTTCTATCTATTTCATGTTAAAATATTTTACATATTTATAACTATTTTGCAACATGGCATGTTCTGATACATGCAAGACAATATCAATACTAATGTCTATGATTTTGAAGAACACTTTAGAAAATATTTTGATACTAAAATGCAAAGAATCAGCTATACATTGTGCTTATTCATAAACAAGTTTTTTATAAACTTGAAAATGCCCCCTAAACTATTTAAATAACCACAGAGAATGTGTACCACATGGTTCTATGTATACTTTATCTCTTCTCTTATACTCTAAGGACCTTGAGAGCAATTTCGTGACTAATTCAGTTTTTTTTTTTTTGGAGGAAGATTAGCTCTGAGCTAACTACTGCTAATCTTCCTCTTTTTGCTGAGGACGACTGGCCCTGAGCTAACAACCATGCCCATCTTCCTCTACTTTATATGTGGGACGCCTACCACAGCATGGTGTGCCAAGCGGTGCCATGTCCACACCTGGGATCTGAACCAGCGAACCCCGGGCCACTGAAGTGGAACGTGCGAACTTAACTGCTGCATCACCAGGCCAGCCCCTCAGTTTTGTGTCCCCAAGTGCCCAGCAGAAAACTCTCCCTGTAAATATTCAATAAATATTTGTACAAGTATATTCAGAAAAACTCTTATTACAACAAAACATTCTATATAAAGAATCCAATTCTGTGTTCCCAATAGGTTGTTCATAATAACAATATTCTCTTGATCTGGTTATTGAGATATCTCATAAATGAGCCCATACAACAACGAAATATTTCTGTTCTCTGGTTGTGTGCCTGAAAAACTCAATTAACCAGAACCTCAACTAGCCAGAAGCTCCCACTTAGCAGATGTTTATCCTGCAAATCAATTCTTAAAAAGAAGCCAATCCCAGGAAAAAAAGAGACAAGTGTTTAATAAAAATAAATTTGTATCAATTACATATTCAGCCTAAAACTATACATTTGATCGTTTTATAATGCTTTTAAATTATTATTCATGTTTTAAATAATGACCTTAAAGGATCACAAACACTCAAATGATAAAAAAAAAAAATCTTACATTGAATAAGGAAGAAAAATAGATTAGAATAGTTCAGAAAATTTAAAAAAATTAAGGATGAAAATAAAAATAGCTTTGTGATTAACTTTTAAGTTAGCAAAAAATATTCAATTAACTATTAACATAGAAATTAACTGCCTGCAATATTTCAGTTGACCATAGTTTTATTTTACTATGAAAATATCAATACACCATTAACCGCAAACCTTAAATAACCGGAGCTCCTCGTCCCCACCTCCACCCTTACACCAGCCAACTTGGTCCCTACAGGGACCAGAGGGGGTGCTGCCCTGAAGACTGAAGAAATTTAAGAGCATCAGGGAGAATCTCCTGTTCAGCACAGATTCAAGTGACATTCCCTTTTCCTGGAGACAGATGAGAAGCTTAGAAATACTTTTAACTTTTAATATCTCACCTCGTCAAAAGCTTTTGGTAACAAGCACTATTCCCCCATCACCCCTGGCTCAGCCACTCCCCCACTCCTCTCTCTCCTTTACCTCACTTTGGTGACCATCTTTCTGCCTGTTCCTCATCTTACCCTGCTTACCCCTCCACCCCCACCCTTGAGAATTCCCCCGACCCCACTTCATTTCTACTCCTTCCTGATCAAACCTGGCTTATCAATCATTTTAACTACACAGATACTTTTGCGAACAATTCCACTCTGCAGCCTCTAACATCCTAGGAGATTTTAATGTGAAGTGCAGAACATCTATATAGGCAGTATACCATCTATGTATGACATAAATACATGGTTATCTTGTCTCACTGCTCAAAAAAAAAATGACCCGCCAAAAACAGTAATTTTGAACTTAGAATTGAATCAGAAGAAGCTGATGATTATTTTGACAGTATATGTTTAAGCTGTTGGAAGTCATTTAAAAACAACTTGGAAATAATTATATATCTGAAGAAAGGCTGGCAATATGTCTTATTTATTGAGCACCTATGTGTAGAAATCATTGTATAGGGACTGTCAGGATACAAAGCTGAAGGAAAAGGCAAGATATGGACATAAATAATCACAATTTAAAGGTAGAAAACATGATAAAGAGGTAGAAATATGTAGAACAAATGCCATAAGACAAATGAGATAGAAAACATGATAAAGAGGTAGAAATATGTAGAACAAATGAGATTACACCCAGCTGTAAAAGTTGATCAAATGCTATCTGGGGTGGGCCTTGAAAAATTTAGGCAGGTAGTTATTGGCAGGGGTGTGGGGAGCAAAAGAAATGGCAATGAGAAGGAGGCCACAGAAGTTGGAAATTATGAGCCACGCTAAGAGAATAGGGATTAGCACAATTTGTCCAGAAAACAGAGTATATGAAAAGGGACTATGCCCTGCCCTGCATGCTGAACGTTGAGTTTTGGACAAACTTATAAAGGAGAGACTGAAGACACAGGACTGGAATAGAATTTGAGAGGAAAGAGGGGTGCAGAGATAGAAGAGAAGAGTACCAAGAATAGGTAGCTAGGAATGCCTACATTTAAAGGGCCTGAGTGTTCTTAAAACAGCTCAAGAAGAAACGAGACCAGTACTGAGGACCATATTCTCTTATGAAAGCCAGGTGGGAGAACATAAATCCTTTATTAGTCTAAAACCAAAGGAATAAATCAGTCAATATGTCAAATTCTAAATGTATCAGTATCTGGGAACACCACGTAACCATCAGTAAAAGACATTTCTTACTCTGTTCAGAAGATAAACTATTTTTATCTAGGAACTCCTATCTAAAGTAATGCTGAATTCTGTAACTCATTTCTAAACAATGAATGATAAGGTAAGGAAGGAGTCTGTTTAGTTAAGTCAGCTAATTTGCATAAACAAAAGGGTCTTTATGAAGACCTGCATATGATGTGCATGGATTTAAAAGATCTGCTGGGAAGTTCAATTAAGCAGCACAGAAAT
Organism: Equus quagga; assembly: GCF_021613505.1. NCBI lineage: Eukaryota > Metazoa > Chordata > Mammalia > Perissodactyla > Equidae > Equus > Equus quagga. The sequence goes on from NC_060274.1 coordinate 61,379,196, forward strand.
ACAACCAACAGATTTATAAATAGCTTTTTCCATTAGACTTAAAGGAAGAAAGGACTTCCAGTCAATACACTGTATCTAGCTTGCTGACCTCTAAGAAGTCTTAAGTTATCCTTGAATCCCAAAAATCTGGAGTGGTACCTGGCACTTAGGCTTCCTATAAATGTTGTGATTGAGAAAAAATGGAGAAAGAAGGGCCTAACAACCAGTATTTCGGATTTATATAGCACAGGTATGTCCTAGAACCAGTAAACAATTAGGATATTCAGTGTGCTTATGGATGATGTTTCAAATTATATCCTTCAAAGTCTATGAACCGTCGGAAATAGACTGAGCTATTATTTACTACATTATACTTTCTAAGGTTAGGGCCAGATAAGGACAAGTAAATAATTTTCAATAATTTTAATAAGTATTAGAACTAAAGGGTTTTCCCAGTGAGCCCTAAAATTAATGAACTAGACTATATCCCATCCTGAAAACATTCCACTTAGTTATATTAGATATATTTAACTATATATTAAGTTTCAAAAGCTCTAAATCTGGCAATTTTCATAGGGAAGGAATGCCACTGCTTAATAAACTATAATAGTGTGACTGTTTGACCAGGCAGAAAGATGATTCGTGGTACCTTTATGGTTTCAGTGGGCACTCCAGGCTCTGGAACTTTATCCAAATAAGTGGTCAAGTCTTGATCAACATGTTCAAACACTAATGTTAGTTTGGTTTCTCTGTCTGTTCGTGACACTGTGCACACATCAAACAACCTAAAAGAAAAAGGAAAGAGATATTAAGTAGGTGGCAGTAAGCAAAAAAGTAACCTGTATGTCTTATACATATCCTTCAATTTGATCACATAACAGGAAAAAAAAGAAAAAAAAATTCAACTAGTGCTGATCATTCCTTGTGATAATAGGTAAGGATACCTAATGGGATCTGATGCTTTTATATGAGTATGAAGGTCAGGAAAGGAGGACCTGGTTAAGTGGTTACAAAATCCACAGCAGCAAAGAGAAAGCAACACAACTGGAGCATGAGAACATCTGCTTGGAGAATTTCCTTAGTGAAGACCTTAGGAAGAACTTGCCAACGGAGATAGCTTTAAAACTGCAGTCAAAGAAAAATACGGTTCTTCTTAGCTCACAGTTTGAGAATCATTAAAAAGACAAATTAAGCATTCTTTGCAGACGGTGGACTCTGCAGTGAAGATTTTCTTGGAATTTAAGGTGTTAAAATCATGCCTGTGAAAATAGGTATAATGGAATATGGAGAAATTGGTTTATTGCTAAAAAAGACTTCTCATCCTGGTGAATCAAACCATTTCCCCGGAAGGGGCATAAATTCTTAGTTCTAAAATTCCAAATATCATACTAATCAAAACTGTGCAATTTTAACATTCTTTTTGGGGGAGGGGTTTGAAGCTGCAATGGTAAACTATATCACCCTTAAATGACAAACACAGATTAGCAGACTTTAAGTTTGGATGAGTGAATCCAACTTCTTCCGTAAAACCCCACAATTAATTCAAATTTTCAGTTTTGAAAACAAACCCCTCAGTAGTAAAAAGAATTTTTGAGCCCAAGGACACATTTTTGTTCAGTTTCAACCATACGTAGCATACTATCTGGCACATGGAATGCTCAACAACTGTTTGAAGAATTACACAAACCACCCATAAACAAGTTGTAAATAAATTTTTTGACAAGAATGTATTATAAATACTAAGAAAAGGCTAATAAAATACTATTCATATTATTTTCTTTCATCTTTTAAAAAGTGAATACACACTCTCTTCAAAGAACCTAACTATAATATGCATATAACCCAATTACTAAAATGCAGGGTTGACTCCCAGTTACCCACTTTGTATATCACCTCTGTTAAATGTCTAATGCTTAGCTCGTCCATGGTGCCACCCTGCTGCATTCTGGGCTAGACGGGCCACACAACATTTGGTGCTTCTCTGTGAATCTAAACTAAACTTTAAAAGAAACTAAACAACACTATAATTAAGTTAAATCTGGTGTGGTGAACAACACCAACAACCACACGTACTTCACAGCCAGATCCAAACTACTTTTTAATTACGGGCAGTTTGGTGTGCGTTCTACAGCTCCATTAAAACCAATTAAGATCAACTGGATTTCTTCCGCACTTTTATCTACTTCCAAATATCACCTACTTCTAACCAACTTTTTCGAAATTCTAAACTCTTGTAATGTCACTAATAGGACTTATTCTAGAAAATTATTGATAAAGTAAAAACTCCTAATTAATAAATTATTAAAGATAGTGCCATAAATCATATGAACACCATACTACGAAAACTATGATTGCTCTCATGCATGGATTTGACACCTGGGAAGTTTATCAAAACACCTCTTTCAATTTGGTAATTTGAGGTAACTACCATTAATTCATAGGCTCCTTTGAACCATCTTTTTTTTCCATTAAACCAACATACGTTCACAGCTTCACTTTTTTTCTCCCTTTTGAAGAAGAAAAAGGTGTTCCACAATCACCAAGCTTCTTTATATCTGTAGCTTCTATTTTTGTAATAAAATATAACAGCAATGAACCAAAAATGGCATGTACTAAAATCAAATACAAATGTGGGAACTGCACCATTACAGTTGGGCTTCTTAAACATTATTTTAAAAATGTTTTCCATTAAAATTAATAAATTTCCTTAATTAAAAAATACATTGTATATGACTACCTCGGGTCAACAATGATTTTAGTAACTCCAGTTCTTACTGCACTTACAGTTTGTAATATATAAGACATTTTAGCAATTTCCATAAGAAAAAAACTTTTGACAGAGACATAACTGGAGAATGAAATGACGATAAAACACTGCTGCTCCCAAACCGTTGTTAGTTACCTAACAACCCTGGCAGCATGCTATGTTGCTTCATCTCACTGAAACCGTTTTCAAACACTCTTTGTGTGACACAATTCAAGAATCACATCTAACCCACCCAAGTTATTTTTCTCAAAGTTCTATCACTCTCTTCAAAATATTATATTTTATTCTATTTGTCTTATTTTTAAATACTTCTCCTTGCCTCCTCACTTCCTCCTACCCATTGAGTCCTTTCTCAATCCACGTTCTGTATTCCTGTTGGCAAGGAACTTGTCTGTCTTCTTCTTCCTTTTTCTACTTTTTCTCCATATAAAGTTTCTGCAGTCAGACCAGGAACCTCAAATAGGAGTCCTGAGAGGAAGCTGCATGGCTCCTTGGGAGAGGGGTTAGTCTGCTCTGCTGCTGTTGATTGCTTTTGCCCAGCAGATATGCTCATAGAGGAACCATTTAAGCACCTGCAGCAACTGGACTCCACACACGAGTTGTGCAAAAGCGAGCTCACTGAAATCATTGCCAACTGCCCCAAATGATAAGCATGGAGAAGAGGCAGTAATTTTAGTTGGCAATTTTCTAAAAGTTTAAAAAAATTTTTAAAAAGTGGCAATTTTTAAACAGTGGAATTTTAAAAAGATGTGTGACAGTACATAGAGTAAAACATTCCTGTATAAATTGAATGTATATAATTACGTATTCTTCCAAGCTACAAAAAGAATGGCGTTAGGTAGACGTGGCTCATGCTAGTTCAAGGAGATAATAATTCTTCTTCTTTTTTTTTTTTTAAGATTTTATTTTTTCCTTTTTCTCCCCAGAGTCCCCCAGTACATAGTTGTATATTCTTCGTTGTGGGTCCTTCTAGTTGTGGCATGTGGGACGCTGCCTCAGCGTGGTCTGATGAGCAGTGCCATGTCCGCGCCCAGGATTCGAACCAACGAAACACTGGGCCGCCTGCAGCGGAGCGCGCGAACTTAACCACTCGGCCACGGGGCCAGCCCCTATTCTTATTTTTTTAAGGTGCCATTATTAACTTCACTTGGGAAACAGAGCATATTACATTCTCCTTAGAAATTCACAAGTGACATGAAGGGAAGTAAAAGCCCTAGGAAGAACTGCAGGATACCCCTCCTTTGGGTTCCCATGATGGCCATCAACATCCTCTGGACCCAGGACTCCACAGAAGACATTTTGGGAAATATTGCTCTACCCTAAAATATGAAATTTTGTCTCACTTAACTGTTTAGTAAAACATCATCACAGTAAAAATTAAGTTATGTTAGTCATAATGGGTAGGAAATACATTTTGATAAGTATTAACCTTAGGAATTTTAGAACATAATATTTATGATATTTTTTTGTCTACAGTGACTCCCTTTGGAATTAACCCAAACCAAATAATAGTCACTGTGGTGGGCAATAAAGAGAAGATAGATGCTGTAATGTAACAAATAAGTCTCACATAAAGCAACTGAGCTGAACAATAACTAAAATCCCCAGTATTTGGCAGGAGGTTAACAATCTGTAATATATTTATATAAATCAATGAGGAATGTGCCCAAGCTGCCTATAACCCCTATACTTGCAAAACAAAAGAGCCAGACAGGTCTGGACATTTGAACATAAACACTGGAAAATAACTTCCATTGTATGATTCCTTGTGTTGACCAAGGAATCTTAAAACTTTCTAAAACTTTTTTTTACTATTCAGTAAACTGACAAAAATACCCTGTTTCAATGATTGCATGACTGCAGTTCCATATAATCACACTGTGTTGAATATGAACAAACTATCTCAGATGACTTTTAGAGGAAATGAAAACTACCATTCAATATTTATCCATTAGAGCTTAGCTTAATGTGATCCAAGTGAGTGTTCAAAACGTAGGAGTGAAAAGTGGTTCTCAGCATTTACTAAGTCCATGAATCCAATTTAGCTGTGCAAACGCAATCCAAAAAAGGCAGATACGTTGTTATCATCTCACAATTAAGTCAGCCAAGCCCCTAACTATCCCATAAAGCAAGTTCTCTCCCTGTCTCTATTGTCCTGACCCCCCAGCTGCAGGGCAGAGAGCAAGCACTGCGGTCCAGCAGAGCACTCAGCTTTCCAGCTGTCCCAGTGATGTAATTATCTCATAACAAAATATCTCCGTGAATTAACTCTGCATCCTACCCATTGTAATTCTTAATGACTGCTTCCTGTTCATGTTCTCCATTTAACTTGCTATTCTGGATCTATTGCATAGGCAAGTTGCCCTCATCTAATGGATGGGATTACATCCAATAGGTTTGGGATTTCCAAAGATTACAATTTACAAAAGTCTCCCAAACAACATGCTTTGTAAACACAAGCCCTGCCTTTCTATTGTAGCTGTAATAAAAGGGAAATCTGCATTATTTGCAGTGATTAAACTTTGACCTGTCACAGGAAGTTCTATGAGGATTTTTTCCTGTCACTTTTTTTTTTTCATACTCTTGAATGTTTGGACATTAAATAGTTTAAGGGCTAAGAGATGTCTGGCACAGCTGCCTAGGGGCGCTAAACAGCATTTTATTTGAACTACAGCTAGTCTTTGGAATTGAGAAGAAATGTTTTTTTTATCCCTAATCTCTTCCTCCATAGTCCATGAAGCACACTCTGTGGCTACAGCTTGCATATACCAAATTTATGTTCACACATCCCACTAGCCCTACGCTACTGGCCAGGTTGTTCTCCTTTCATTCCTTAAATATGGACTGTGTGTACACTTGTTCTCAACAAACACTGAATGGTCTAACTCCAGAAATATTTGCCACCAATAATAATGGGCACGCTGCCAGAAAGAAATTGCCATTTCAGTAGCATCCATAAACACTTATCAGTACCTACCATGTTTTAGAGATTTCAACAGATTAAGATAGGTATTGTCTTTAAGAGCTTTACTATCTAGTTGAGGGAGCGAAGACTGACATGTAAATACTATAAGAAATGATACATGGCTATGTATTAACTCCAAATAAATTTTACAAACAGTACACGAAACTTTATATATCATATCAGAGTAAATTCTTCTACCTTCTATTACAGTAGACATCCTTGGTGTCTGCCTTCCCAACACCCGTTAGCTTCTCTGGAAACAATTTCTTCCTTTTCTGTTGAGGAACCACTCCTACCCCATACTCAGGCAATATGGTTGGGGGCATGGGCGCAGGATGGCATGTAACCTGCCCTGAACAAACAGAGTGACGACTGATTCAGAGATGGGCAGGAACGTGAATCAGTCCCAGGGATTTTACTAGAACTGGGAGAGTAGAACTCTCTTTATTCTGGAATTACCAAACTGGCCACATATAAGCCTGCAGCTGCTGATGGCCGTTTTTGCTACCACTTTAGTGAGCCTACCATGGAATGCGGCCGATGGAGAAGAGAGCCAGAACAGAGAGATGACAGGCAAGAGATTCCACCCAACACTGTTTAAGTACTGGATTTATTAGTTAAGTGAGCCAGTGCTTACCAGTCACTTTTGTGCTTACCTAGTTTGAGTTGGGTTTTTATTACTTGCAACAAAAAATAGTCCTAAGATATCTATAAATATTTTGAAATGATTAAATGACTTTGAAACATCAATATCTGGCCTCAGAGCCGCCCCACGGCCGAGTGGTTATGTTCACCTGCTCTGCTTTGGCGGCCCAGGGTTTCACTGGTTCGGATCCTGGAGCACACATGGCACCGTTTATCAAGCCATCCTAACGTGGCATCCCACATAGCAGAACCAGAAGGACCTGGATACAACTATGTATACAGCTAGGTACTGGGGGGCTTTGGGGAGAAGAAAAAAAAAAGATTGGCAACAGACGGTAGCTCAGGGCCAATCTAAAAAAAAAAAGAAAGAAAGAAAGTAAAAGGCAGCTTAAGAAAAAAAAAATCTGACCTCTAGTATGTCTTATATATTAGACAAAATGAATTAAGCTCAAGCATATCAGCAGTAGTACTTTCCTCTAGGTGACTAGACTGGTTCTGGCTTGTTGGAAGACAATTCACCAGCTTAAATGGTTCCTCTATGAGCATATCTGCTGGGCAAAAGCAATCAACAGCAGCAGAGCAGACTAACCCCTCTCCCAAGGAGCCATGCAGCTTCCTCTCAGGACTCCTATTTGAGGTTCCTGGTCTGACTGCAGAAACTTTATATGGAGAAAAAGTAGAAAAAGGAAGAAGAAGACAGACAAGTTCCTTGCCAACAGGAATACAGAACGTGGATTGAGAAAGGACTCAATGGGTAGGAGGAAGTGAGGAGGCAAGGAGAAGTATTTAAAAATAAGACAAAGATAAAAAGTTTAATTAACGTAAAGGTGGAATCCAATGCTCAGAGGTATGAAAATCCTCAATGAAACAAACTCTGTCTCACTAGCTATTGCTGAAAAGTGGAAATGCACAGTAATGTCAAACCAACCATAACTTGAAAGCAGGGAAACCCCTTTGTGTTCCTACTGTTAAGCTTAAGGCATAATCTGACAGGTGAATGCAGTCAACATCTTTCATCTATTAAATCATTTTATTCCTTACAGTCTTAAAGAGAATGTTCATAAGAAAGTTCGTAGTTCATCTTCTTCCAGTTCATCTTTAGAGTTTCCAGTAATCTAGTTTTAGCTTCTATCTAGACACACTTAGCAATGTGGATCTGAGTTAACATCTTTGCAGCCATTAACCAAAAAATGTTTTGCAAATTAAACGGAAATGCCCTAAACTAGGCAAGCTTATAAGATGTGACTTGCACTACAGTAAATATTTAAAATAAAACAAACAGTAAAACTTGTGTCTATGGAAACAGCTACCATATGATAGCACAAAACTGGTTTACTATTAGCTAGGCCCCACATAAGCTATCCAGGATGTCTTAATAGGTATGTGTGATGCCTGTCTACTGCTCTGCTCTTATTCAAGACGAATTCCTCAAATGGACATTAAATAATAGAATTCAAACTTTTTTCATAGTCCTACAGCAAGCACTAGAGGCACTCTTACATTATCAAACAGTTCTTCCAACTGCTAATGCATTTTATCTGAATGAAAGGCAGAGAAAAGAATGAGGCAGTAGTATCACTCTGTTATGCTGCCTATGTGCTACTGTAGGAAAAAGGAAACATTATTTTAGAGTCAAAAAAATGAGGAAATCATAAAAAAATCTTTGTTTTCTTACAGGGAAGAGAATGATAGCAGGGGCAAAATATTCAATAAGTGAATTTTAAATCACCATGCAGATCACCGTCTCCCCAAAGTCAAGAGAAAGAAAACACAGGCAGCCAGACAAGGAGCTGATACTTTTGCTGAGTCCAGTTTCAATATAAAATAGTTTTGTAAGTTCAAAAAGAACATAAAGTCAACTCCACAAAAAGAAGAAACCTGCCAATTGAGAAAATGAGGGACTATGACGTCTTGATGAGAATAAACACCATTCACCAACCCCAGCTACAGTGCAGGACTGAGACACTACTCTTTTACCTGTTGAGTTCTCCACCTAGACATGGTTACCTTAGTGTTAGCCTTGTCCATACACAACAGTTAGCTTCAATCAGCCACTTCACAAACATAGATATGTTGGTCAAACTAACGGCCTGACAAGAATGAATGGATTAAGAGACCCCAAAATCTGTGGCATTTGGTGTGAGGGTGGAGTTCAGCGGTCCCAAGTCCTAAACCCTTCTGGTAGGTTAGAGATTAAAGACTAGCAAACTAAAGACAGCCTTAAACTAGAAGTGCTTCTCCATGCTTTTGCTTATTCTTTTAAGTCTCGGTGGCACCCAGTGTGTGTCTAACACACAGTAGGTTTTCAATAAATTTTTACTGAATGAATTAAACTTTTCAAAATTATAACTCATGGAAAAGTCAGGAGCAAAGTAAAAGAGAGGATCTTTAGAGACATCATTAAGAAAGCACGGCACTCTGAGTAAGCCAAATCTTCTACCTGAGGTTAGATGAGGACTCACACACTAATACACTGCATTTATTAACCAACACTTGTTAGTTTGTTCCTTATCTCCTAGCTACTTCTACACAGTTTGACTTTTTTAGTCCTCAAAACAACTCTTTGAGATGGTACTCATTTTAACAACTGAAGAAACAGACATATGTAAACAAATGTTCACTGCAGCATGACTCACAATAGCCAAAAAGTAGAAACAACTCAAATGTCCATCAACTGATGAACAGATAGAATGTGGTATATCCATATAATGGAATATTATTTGGTAATAAAAAGAATGAAGTACAGATACATGCTATGATGTGGATAAACCTTGAAAGGATTATGCTAAGTGAAAGGAACCAGTTACAAAAGGCCACATATTGCATGATTCCTTTTGTCTGAATTGTCCAGAATAGGCAGATCCTTAGAGGCAGAAAGCAGATTAGTGGTTGCTAGGGATAGGAGTGGTGTAGGAGGGGGTAGCAATGGAGAAAGACTGCTAATGGGTATGGGTTTCTTTTTAGGGTGATAAAATGCTTTAAAATTAGATCATGGTAGTGGTTGCACAATTCAGCAAATGTACTAAAAACCACTTAACTGTATACTTATATGGGTCAATCTGATGGTATGTAAATTATACCTCAATAAAGCTGTTTAAAGACAAAAAGAGGAAAGAAATAGCCATGGAGAGGTTTAGCACTTTGCCTAAGACATAGGGACAGTAAGTGGTGGAGACGGTATCTAAAGTCAGGCTGGCTGGTTCCAGAGTTTGATTTCCTAACCATTGTGCTATCCTACTTCTGTATGTAGCACAGCATTTGGGGCAGAGACCTCTCTATGGCAAATGAGATATACTGCTGACAGGCACTGTGGTAATGCCAAGTCCCAAACGTCTTTGGTAAGCTTGGATATACCACTGTACACTTCACATGCTGGGCTGAAAAAATTAATGTTCAGAAATTCACAGGAAAAATAAAATAAAGCTGAAGACTGTTGACCTCCTAGACACTCTATGCTTTTCCCTTGACTGGTTAGAAAAATGTCATGCTTCGATTCACCCAACAGGGCTTGAAAAAGATATTCTGATCTCAAAAATATATGAGTTAAATGATATTTTTGAAAGCAAAGTGAACAACTCTGGCTTGAGTCAGAAAGAGTGCAGGAACATTCTGGACAACTTTCAACATTCAGTTCTGTTTCCATTTCTGACCTGTAAAAGCCCTGTTCTCCAGCTTTGGGCCTCTCTTGAGGAAAAACGACGAATCAGCCAAAACTAGGCAGCCGTCTGTGAAGAAGACTGTCTGCTGGGTCTTAGAAGAAAACCAACCAAATTTTACTTGCACCATAAGCCAAAAATCTTTCATAATCACATCCTTACTAGGTGAGTAAATTTATCCCAGCACTAATTCACTCAGGTACTTATGATTAGGTTCTTATCTAATAAAACCACCGAAATTAGTTCCTTTTAAGGAAACATAAATGACTATAAACCTTTAAGAAAATGTTAACCTACAGTAATAATTTAAAGAAACATAAATGAAAACATCAGTGATAGACTACTTAAGCCCCTCAAATTGAGTAACAAAAATTTTTAAGTGATAAAACGGCACAGCATTTGTGAGGGTTTGTGAAAATGGGCCCACATCACAGTGGGAATATAAATTGGTAAAAATCCTTTCTGGAGAGTAATCTGGCAATATATATAAACATATCATGTGGTCCTTAAAATGATACAGATCCATATTTATTTAATATTGAAGGGCATTCATAATATATTATTAAAAAATGCAGGTTTCAAAGGATATGTACAGTATGATTCCACATATGTAAACAAAATGGTAGAAAGATAAATCAAGATGCTAACAGTGGCTATCTCTGGGTAACGAGATTATGGAATTGTGTTTTCTGCTATTTGCCTGTCTGAACTTTGTATAATGAGAACTTAACTGTTAATAAGACCAAAAAAAATCACCATTTTAAAAACAAGAATTACAAAGCTTCTTTTGAGTTTTCTTCTTTCCATGACTCATATACTTTTTCTTCAATCTGCTGCACTGAGCTAATGAGAAAATCCTGATCATCAATTCTGAAAAGGTAGTTTTTAAAATGAAATACGTTAACAACTCAAGGTCTTAATTCTAGCAGGAAAAACAATATACATGTATTACTGCCTCATTGAAGGTAGGTGATTTTCAATGCTCCTCCAATACAGAGTAACTCTACAAAAAAGAATGTGGGGAAAACAAAATTATTTTTCTCATACCTGGCTAATAGGTCAAAAGTATCACAGTTACCATGAAATAAAAAGAAACGAGAGCTCCCGAAGTCTTCAGATTACTCTAATGTTTATCATACAAGCCAAAGAAAAGTCCTGCATGGTAAACCATCGAATTTTATAAGTATGGGGAGCTTCAAAGATTCTCTGGTTCTGCACAGTTGTTTTAGAGATGAGGAAACACAGGCCAAGAGAGAGCACAGCGGCAAACCTAACCAAAGGAGAAGACCCCTGGGTCCCCGGACTAAGAATTCAGTGCCCTTTCTAATATAACAAGGCATAACCAACCAAAATAACTAAGGTATGGTTAAAAAAAAGTCATTATAAAAGTTAATATCTAGCATCTTACGTTTTTTAATTAGATCTATTCCAGGAAAATTTCCAGGAACTATTGTGTTAAGAACTAAGAAAAATTCTACTAATATATTTTAAGAACACCATCAGGAAACTATATTAAAGGGTGAGAAAACAGAACACAGTTGGAAAAATTGAAAGAACTGGCTATCTCTATTAAATGCTCAAATTACAGATCTGAAATTAGGTTGTTTTGTTCAGATGTAAAAATGTGTAAATATTAAGTTATGATTTAATATGTCTACATGTCAATTTTATTTTAGAGTTTGATCTTTGTTCCAGGAATATGTCAGATAGTAAGGTAAATATTTCATGGTGTTTAGAGCAATTAAAAACCAAGGGAGATAAAAATTTGTAAATGTAGCTACAAACTATCTCCTCTAAGATGGAATTTTCCTTTTGCAAAAAACCAGAGGAATAACTCATACTGGGAATCTATTAGGTGTTCCACATAAGTGAATACCTTGGATACCTGATGCTTATCAATCTTAAGCCCTCAAACTGTTTTTAAAAATTAAAGTTTTTAATGGAATTCTTTGTAGCATGCATTGAACATTTTCTTGACTTTTTAAGCACAATATACTGATTATGTTCAAATGATGGATGATTCATGGTCATTATTATTATCATTAAATTATAATCATTTAATTCAGCACCATTATTATGATCTTTTACTTGAGTCCTTTCTAGGCACATGAACGTGAGACAAGGAGATCCACATTGAGACATATTATAAATAAAACTGTCAAAAAGCAAAGAAAACATCTGGAAAGCAGCAAGAGATAAGTGACTCATCACCTATAAGGGAAACTCAATAAGATTAACAGCCAACTACTCACCAGAAACCACAGAGGGCAGAAGGCAGTGGGATGACAAATTTAAAGTGTTGTAAGAAATTTCTGTTAACCAAGAATTTTATATCCAGAAAAACTATCCTTCAAAAATGAAGGAGAAATTAAGACGTTCCCAGATAAACAAAAGCTGAGGGAGTCTGTTGCCACTAGACTTGCCCTAAAAGAAATGCTGAAGGGAGTCCTCCAGATTGAAAGGAAAGAACACTAGGCAGCAACTCAAAGCTATATGAAGAAATAAAGAACACTGGCAAAGGCAACTAATTACAGGCATATCTTGTTTTATTGCACTTCACTTTATTGCACTTTGAAGATACTGTGTTTTTTACAAGACCCTCCACCAACAAAAAGATCATGACTTGCTGAAGGTTAAGATTATAATCAGCATTTTTCACCAATAAGGATTTTTTAAAATAAGTTTATGTATATTGGTTTTTTAGACACAATGCTGTTGCACACTCAACAGACAACAGTATAGTGTAAACAAAACTTTTACATGCACTGGGAAAACAAAAAATGTGTGTGACTCACTTTATTGTGATATTAGCTTTAAGGCAGTGGTCTGGAACCAAACCTGTAATATCCCCAAGGTATGCTAGAACAAAGGTAAATGTAAAAGCCAGTATTACTGTATTTTGGCTAGGAACTCTTTTTTTCCTAATATGATTAAAAAGACAAATGCATATAACAATAATTATAAATCTATGCTAACGGCCACACAATGTATAAAGATGTAATTGGTGCCAATAACAACATACAGAGGAAGGGACAGAGCTGGATAGGAAAAAAGTTTTATATACTATAGAAGCTACGTTAGTATTATTTCAAATTAGATTGTTATAAGCTTAAGATATTAATTGCAATCTCCAATGTAATCACTAAGAAATTCTTTGTTTCAAAACTATCGTCATGGCTTAAGAAATATTTTCTGACATCTTCATGATAATCTATTGTTTATTACCCCCTAGAGTGAGCCTAGGACTCTCCCAGGAACTTTACATATGCAAAAGTATTGAATTCTTTCAATAGGCCTATTAAATGGGTTATTCTCATTTTACAGATGAATAAGCTGAGATTCAGAGGGTAATGTGTCCAGCGTGATAGAGCTAATAAGACACAGAACCAGGATTTCAATTAGAAATCTTCACAGGCTTCTCTCTTCTCCTTGATTTGGACTTCAATATCTAGAGTTTCAAGGTCTTTTTCTCTTGTCATCCAGTGTACCACCACCATCACTATAACATAACCAATAACAAATGATGATTATCTCATTCATGGCCACAGCTTCAGATAGTACCTAAAGGCTGGTGAATCCCCAACCTGTCTCTCCAAAACAGTTCTCTCCACAAACTCCACACCCGGCTACCTCTTGGACAACTTCAACCAATATTCTGAACATCTCAACTTCAAAGTGTCTAGGACAGAACTCATCCCCCCTGCTGAACCACACCACCATCCAACCAATTTTCTAAGCTCAGAAACATTCAAGGAATCCTAGATTCTTCCATTTCCCCACGTGTCCAATCAACCACCAATACCACCATCTAAATGCTTCTCCACCCACTGCTACATCCTGGGTTCAGGTACTCATCACTCTTGTCTCAAGTTCTACAGAGGGCCTTTTATCCTGTCTCCTTGCTTTGTGGAGACCTCCTGCACTCACCTCTCTCTGGTCAGTGAACTGTGTATAGCACACGTGATTATAACATCGAAGAAATGCATTTAACTAGCAAACGTTTATTCCGTATTTGTTATTTTCTAGCATTGTACTGAGCCAGGGATAGAAAGATCAAAGGATAAAATACATTTTCTTAAGTTGTTCAGACTCTAGTGAGAAGGCAGACATAAAAAGACAAATATCAACTAATCTGAAAATATCTTGTATATATCTCCATCTCAGCATTTTAAGAGTAATAAAGAGGGGTTCCTAACCCAGAAAAGGTTGTAGGAAAAGGTTTGGAGAAGAAGTGACAGTTGAACTCTCTTAGACTATCAGGAGTTACCCAAGCAAGTGGCAAAGAAAGTGCTCTCAAAATCAAGAGAAAGTGTGAGCAAAGGACAGCAAGAAGTCCCACTGGAGAGAAACCTTATATACCATAAGGAACTTTCATCCTGTGAAAAATGGGTATCCACTTTTAATTTTCAAATAGCTCATTCTGATGGGCATGGATAAGAGGGGAACAGCGGCAAGAAGACCAGTAAGGAGACTGTTGCTGCAGTTGTACAGGGAAAATAAAGAGGGCCTGTCCTAAGGAATTGGCAGCAAGGATGGAGAGGAGAGTGCAGATTCCAGAAATATTTAGGAGGTTGAATTGGCAGGACTTGCTAAGTGTGTGAATGTGGCGGGGGTGGAGGGATGAGGAAGGAGGAGAAGCCAAGGATGACTCATAGGCTTTTGACTTTGGGGACTTGGTGCCACCCCATGAGATACGGCAGTGTTCCCAGACCTTTGGTTTTCAGGGACCTGTAAAATTTCCAACAAATTTAGGACTCTGACAGAACATTGCCAATTAAAGACATAAATACATCCTACCAACTATTATCAACATCATTTCATAAAGAAAGCACATTTTAACACCCAAAATGTAAATAGATTTAGCTTTTTGAGGAATTCACCACAGAGCCCGTATTTTTCTCATTTCATCACAGATGATAGAAAATTCGGACCAGGCCTCAGATTAACACTGGGAAGCCCTGAGATGGAGATATAGGAGAAGTCATCCATTCAGGAGTAAGATGATGAGCTGAAGGCAGAAGAATATATAGTCCCTGCCCTCACTAACTCTCTAGCCCTACAGGAACGTCTATCTCATATATATTAAAGGTCGTGAAAGAGTTCAAGAGGTTACGGAAGCCCTGAAGAAGAGGCACTCAAATGTGCCTAGGAGGGAAGTGGCTGGGGAACCGAGTCTCAAAGGGTGATCTGGAATTTGCCAGATAAACAAAGGAAATTTGGCATGGTCCAGGCAGAAGGAACGGCATGTCCAAAGGTATGTAGGTATGCAGGAAAATTCATATTTGAGGAATTGTGGACAGTTTGGCATGACCTGGTGATTATCTTGGAAAATGGCAAGAGAAGAGCTGGAAAAGTACACAGAAGCAAAATTAAGAGGGGTTTGGTAATCCAGGCTAAGAAGTCTAGAAATTATCTTATGGGCATTGGAGAAGAACCAAAGGACTTTACAGTGGGGTAATGCTATGGCCAGATTTACCACTTG
Organism: Equus quagga; assembly: GCF_021613505.1. Taxonomy (NCBI): domain Eukaryota; kingdom Metazoa; phylum Chordata; class Mammalia; order Perissodactyla; family Equidae; genus Equus; species Equus quagga. Next base: position 61,394,690 of record NC_060274.1, read on the forward strand.
GAAATACCCATCTGACTGCAGAACAAAAGCTGGACTGCAGGAAGAATAAAACTGGTGGTGAGGAAGACAGGTAGGAAGTGTCTGCAAAAGCCCAGGTAAGAAATACACATAGATTAGAGAAACAGGAGCAGCACACAGAGACCAATACAAGCACAAATACTTACAGAGCACCTCCACTGCGTACTTCAGCAGATACCAAGGTCAATGAGACAAGATCCCCGCTCTCTTAGAGCTTATTTTTTACTGTTGTTAAACAAAAGGAGAATCATACTTTGTATAATGTTTTGCAATTTAAAAATTTAACAATGTATCAAATGCTTTCACAAGTCTCCCTCTCTATAACCACTTTTAAATTGCATTAAATGATATTATACATGTCATTTACTAAACCATTTCTGTTTTTGTAACATTGCTCATTACCTTATGATAAATTCCTATAAGCGGCATTGCAAAAATCAGAAGGTATACACTTTTTATGAATCAAAATATATACACTTTTTAAAAGTTCTTGATCCAAATGGCCTTACAGGGGCCGGCCGCATGGCTGAGTGGTTAAGTTCACACGCTCTGCTTCGGCAGCCCAGGGTTTCGCCAGTTCGGATCCTGGGCACGGACCTAGCACCGCTCATCAGGCCATGTTGAGGCGGCGTCCCACATGCCACAACTAAAAGGACCCACAACTAAAATACACAACTATGTACTGGAGGGAGTTGAGGAGAAAAAGCAAAAAAAAAAAAAGATGGGCAACCGTTGTTAGCTCAGGTGTCAATCTTTAAAAAAAACCCAAACGAATGGCCTTACAGAAGATTGCATCAATTTATACTGCCGTAATAGTATCTAGCAGGTGGAATCCATAGGATTTGGTGACCAATCAGGATGTATAAATTGAAGGAAGGGAAGAGGGTTAGAATGATTCAAATTTCAGAGTTTTGGTTTAGGCAACAAGGTAAATGGTGGTGTTATTTCCAAACACTAGAGGAAAAGGAGATCTGAGGACTAATTAACGAGTTCACTCCAGAAGAGAAGAATTTGAGATGTCTGTGAGATTCAGGTGGTAGCATCCAGTGAACAACTGTAAACACATTCTTGGAGCTCTGGACACAGGTCAAGTACTAGGTTTGGGAAGTTATCAGCATACAAGTGAGACAGAATCTTGGGGGCTATGACAGGCAACAAGAAGAATAGCATCCCTGAATGAATCAGAAAGGTGGGAAAGAAAACAGATGAAGAAAATAATGTCACAAAAAAACAAGGGAATTAAGAAAAAAATTCCATTTATAATAGCATCAAAAACAACAAAATACTTAGGTATAAATTTAACAAAAGAAGGTCACCATACACTGAAAACTGCAAAACAAGTAGCACGAAACACTTCATAACTACAAAACAACGTTAAAAGAAATTAAGGAAGATCTACATAAATGGAAAGACATCTATGTTCATGGTTCAGAAGGACTTGGTATTGTTAAGAGGCAATACTCCCGAAATGGATCTATAGCTTCAATGCAATTTTAGCAAAAGTTAACAAGTTGATCCTAAAATTCATATGGCAATGCAAGGGACCCAGAATAACCAAAATCTTAAAAAAGAAAAAGTTGAAAGATTCATACTTCTGGATTTCAAAAACTTACTATAAGCCAGAGTACTCAAGATACACATGTAGATCAATGGAAGGAATAGAACTGAGAGCTCAGAAATTAATTCTCACATTTATGCTCAAATGATTTTCAACAAGGGTGCCAAGACTATTCAATGGGGAAAAAATAGACTTTTCAACAAAAATGCTAGGATAACTAGATATCCACATGCAAAATAATGAAGCTGGACCCCTACCCTCACAACATACACAAAAATTAACTCAAAATGGATCACAAACCTAAACGTAAGAGCTAAAACCATAAATTTTCATGGAAAAACTTAGAACTATACCTTCATGACCTTGGGTTAGGCAATGATATCTCAGATATGACACCCAAAGCACAAGCAACGTAAGAAAGAATAGACAAATTGAATTTATCAAAATTAAAACCATTTGTGCTATGAAGGACTCAATCAAGAAAATGAAAAGACAACCCAATGAATGGGACACTATTTGCAAATCATGTATCTGTTAAGGGATTTGTAACCAGAACATTGTAAACTCAATAATAAAAAGACAAATAACCCAGCTTAAAAACGGGCAAAGGTTGTCAATTATACCGCAATAAAGCTGAAAATAAAATAAAAGAAAAATGGGTAAAGGAAATAAATAGACATTTCGCCAAAGATGATATAACAAGGGCCAATACAGCACATGAGAAGATGTTCTCATCGTTAGTGACTAGAAAAATGCAAATCAAAACCATGAGATACCACATCATAAACACGAGGATAGGTAAAATTAAAAAGACAGACAATAACAAATGTTGATGAAGATGTAGAGAAAGTGGAATTCCTACATATTGCTAGTGGGACGGTAATATGGTCCAACTGCTCTGGAAAACAGTTTGGCAGTTCCTCAAAATGTTAAGCATAGAGCTATCATATGATCCAGCAATTCCACTCCTCACTACATACTAAAGAGAAATGAAAATATACGTCCACACAAAAACTTGTACAATAATGTTTATAGCTGCATTATTCATAATAGCCCACAAGTGGAAACAACTCAAATGTCCATCAGCTGATGAACAGATAAATAAAATGTGGTATTTGCATACGATGGAATATTATACAGCCACAAAAAAGAATTTAGTACTGATATATGCTACAACATGGATGACTCTTGAAAACATTATTCTAAGTGAATGAAGCCAGTCACAAAAGACCACATATTGTATAATTCCATTCATATGAAATGGCCAGAAGAGGCAAATCTAGAGAAACAGAAAGTAGATTAGTAGTTGTCTAGGGTGAGGGGCAATGGGAGTTGAGGGAAGAAGGGGTAACTGCTAATGAGTATGGGGTTTTATTCAGGGGAATGAAAATGTTCTAAAATTAGATTGTGGTGATGGTTGCATAACCCTGTGAATACACTGTAAACAGTGAATCACCCACTTCAAATGGGTAAATTGTATGGCACATCAACTATGGCTCAAAAAGCTTTAAAAAAAAAAATCAAGTGAAGAGAGACTGATTCAAGAAGAAAGAAGTAGTCAATGGTATATAAGACAAAAAAGTAGACTCTGCTCTTTAAAATCCTTCCATTGTGTCTCTTATCCACAGGACAAAGTCGCAGTACAAAAAGCTAACATTTATTCAGTGCTTACTGTGTGCCAGGCATAGTGCTAAGAATTTTACCTTGGTTTATGTATTTAAACCTCTTAAACCTATAAAGTAGGTATCATCACCTCTTTTACGCATGAAAAGAACTAAGGCATAGACGATTAGTAGGTTGCTCAGCATCTTAAAGCTTGTAAATAAAGGAGCCAGGATTTGAGCTCAGATAATCAGGGCTGAGAACCCTCACTCTTAACCACTGTATTCTCCATTCCATAGCTTAGTAGGACCCTCATGATCTCACCCCTAATTAGCACATCATTCTCATCCTTTAACTAGATTCTAATCCATCCTGAAATACTTGCAGTTCCTGTGTGGTTTTTGTTCCATGCCTTGACAGAAGCTGTTACCTCTGCCTAGAAAGCTCTCCTGTTCTCTGTCCATCTGGTGACCTCCTTGGAATCTGCAAAGACTGCTCAGGGGTGAACATCCTCTGTGATCATCACTCGTCTCCCTTCTACTCTACTACTTCCAGAGCCAAGACTCCTATGGATACTTGACTCATTGGAGACACTCAGCCATGATCATTGAATGAATAAATAAATGAATAAAAAAATTCAATTGTCCTATAACAGAGTATATTTTTGGAAATAGCTTTAGCCAAGTTTGATAAATTAATTGGGGGATCAGGCTGAGTAATATTCTTTTGGGTCCAAAAAGAGGTGTGATAATAAAGTAAAGATGCTGATTTTGAGGTTTGGCTCATAAAACAATTCTGAAGACAATTCCAAAAGACTCTGAAAATGTTTTGCTCAATTGGAGCAGAGCTAGAAAAACTAGACTGCCTCCCGTGGGACAAGATTTATTTGGTCATATAGGTTCTAGCATGGTGTTTTTCATTTTTTTCTTTGTCTCATTATTTTCAAGTCATACGGTATAAAGCAATTGCACTTTCATTAAACATATTCCATTTTCTATGCAACAAGTCACTAAATAAGTTATCCCCATTTTCCCCCTCATGCTTTCTTTCCTCAATAACTGTCTTGACATGTTAAATATTTTATTATCAGAGGGTGATTGCTTATTTCCAAAGAGGGAAGCAATTTGCTACTCTTTAATTTAAACCTACCCTTAAATGCAAGGAATGTCTGGCTCACGAAAGAAAAAATAAGGTCCAGAATCTATTAACTTGTGATCTACAACCTTCAAAGCAATTTACATTCAGTATACATTTGAGTTCATTTAGCTGTAAGAGTAAAGCCCAAATCGCCTGTGCATCTTGCCAGTACAAAAGTATACTGAGGCCAAAACTAGGTCACAAAATGTTTTAACACGACATGCTCCACTCTTCCAAAATTTTGAGAAATGTCCAAGGAACTACAAAAAGAAAGCTTCCTGAAAGAAATAACTTCATACCCTAAATCACATCCTAGATAAGCCTGACCCCAATTTGGATTTAGTGCACTATCAAAACAATAGAAGAGAACTAATCTGTGCCACAGCACACATTCATTCTCGCTGTTTCTTCCAAGTCTAAATCTTGACACACCAATAAGTCCATCTGGGCCTAACTGTCCTTCAAAGATTTTTGTCCAATTCTCTAAGTACAATTATCCATACATTTTAATTTAACCAGTTATTTTTACATCAGAATTTTACAGATTTTTACATTTTGCATTGGGATCTAAGCATTAGTTTAATAAGCACATCTCTGCTAATGTCAGTTCCTAGTGTTCTTAGCTGTTACTAGGATTTCACTCTACTAAAGCCACCCTCTTATTTCTTACATATAGGAGTTATTTGAGTATAAGGTGAGTGTCTGCAGAATACTCTCCGGAACTAAGATGGGAAATCGTAAACACAGAGCAATGCTCTCAAATCAGGACAAAGGTAACATCACCAGTAGCCAAAATCACCTAGAAAAAGAAATCCTACCCCCACAAAAAAGGAATTTCACTTAGAACATTTCAATTTTCTTGGGTAACGAACAATAGTTTTGAAAAATACAACCCTAAGAATGAACATTTTCATATAATTTTTAAGAAGTTACAGACGTGGATACTTAAAGATTGGCACCTCAGCTGACAACTGTTGCCCATCTTTTTTTTTTCTTCTCCCCAAAGCCCCCCAGTACACACTTGTAGATTCTAGTTGTGAGTGCCTCTGGTTGTGCTATGTGGGACGCCACCTCGGCATGGCCTGATGAGCAGTGCCATGTCCATGCCAGGATCCGAACCAGCGAAACCCTGGGCTGCCGAAGCAGAGTGCGCATACTTAACCACTCGGCCACAGCCGGCCCCAAGATGGGGATATTTATTCACTGCCCCTTGGCTTCTATTTTGTCAAAAGAAAAATCAAAAAGCAAAGTTGGCTAGATCTCCCCTTTTAACAGAGAAATGAATAGGTAACAAGTAGCTCTATGAGATCACAGTTTTTACTGACTCGTTTTGAGATGCTAAAACGATAACAAATGCAATAGTTTACACAGTCTCTTTCTAGTCATTATAATCATGCTCACAGAATTTGAGAGAAAATTATATTGTACAAGTTGCTAAGTGTATAAATATTGTTTACTTATTGTAAACATGGTATTGTCTCTGACCTCTTTCTTTGGTATTTCACTTTTCTTTGTTTTTCAGACATACAGCATATTTCCCTTTCAGAATTAGAAAACCAGTTTATTAAAGGAAAATTGAGTTGGTAAGAGTAGGGACATTTCTCCCCTTCAATATATACATATTATTTTTTAGATATTCAAAAGAAAATCATCTATGAAAATCCTAAAACCTCAAAGTATACAATTTATAGTTTAGTACTTGTTAACCAGAGAGGTAAATGAAATAATAAGGAACTCCACTTATACACTAGTCAAAATACCCCACTTATACACTAGTCAAACTTTTTTCAAATACCACTATCAAATGATGTGCCCAAAAGTTATCTCTAGAAGGTTAGTTTTAGTCAGGGAAGTTATTTCAATGAACAGACAAAAAAGTATCCATAAGTACGACGTGAGACAGAAAACATGTTAGCCCCTGAACCAAACGGAAGGAAAAACTCTAAGATTAAGTAGAGAACATCAAAATGTAGGTGAGGAGGATGAACTACCAGTAGAAAAGGCCCAAGAGACTATGACTGCCCCAAATCTAAGGGGCTAAGTTGTGACAGTAACTAACAGAGTACAACATAATGAATCAAATTTACTTTTACCAAAAACCTGTATTTTATCTATATAAAAACAAACTCCGGAAAGACACAATTTGGCAGTGTGGCTCGGACCCTATCACAGGTGAGGGAGTTTGTGTGACAAACAGAACTAACTTCCCTACAGTCAAGATGGATGCATTGGGCACAGGGCTTGAGGCTGTCAGACATTAAGATCATCAGCCAACTCCCTTTACAGGTTCCACACTCATTCTGCAACTGTCCCACTATAATCTGGCTTTCCCACAGATAAGCATTCAAAGAAGGCAGTGCCTTGGTTGACAGATGCAAGTACACTTGAAAAGTACAACTTTTATCGGAAAACCATTTTGGTTCAAACCTCAGTTTCTTTTGAGGCTAGCATGAGTCCGTCATCCCTGGACTCTCAATCACTCTAGGTATACTAATAAAATTGGGCGTCCAGCCCTTAATGCCAGGCAGATCCTGGAACACAGCAACCACACCAGAGAACTGGCTCCCTGTGTATGGGCAGCCAGCCATCATTCTGTCTCCTGAAAAGGCCACAGTGGTTACTTTGACCTTGAGACATACCTTTTCTTCACACTGTAACAGAATGTTTCTTCATTTTGACTTTTAATTCAATCAACTTTTAAACTGCAAGAATAAAGATAATGCCTCAGGGCATATTTATGCAGGTTTGCTAGAAGAACTTCTGAAGAGACCATCCCCTTGGGAAGCACAGATGAGCACTTTTGAAAAGAATTAAGCTCATCTTAATTCTTAGATTTAGTTTATACTCAACTGTTTTTATTATGAATTGCCTCATGGAGTGTGAAATGCTGGAGAGGGAAGACTAGATAGTATAAAATTCCCTTTAGTGCCTTGTCAAACACCTCTTCCTTACCATCCACTGAGAATTAGCCAACTAATCAACAGTGGTTCTTGGACACCTTCGATGCGCTAACGCCGGAGATACGGCAGTGAGCAAAACTGTCCCCTCAGGAAGTTACTGGAATTACTGTCCTGGGCAGCCAGTATAACTGGGAAGTCTACTTCCTATCTCAGGTGTGCTAGGGTAGAAATAGGATTGAAAACGACTCATCCTGATTGAGATTTGACTTTTCAAGTGAATTTTATCAACACTATTACAAAGAATTTTGTTCCTGGCTTTAGCTATTCAAAACACAAATTTGTTCTATTCATCTGACATAAGACTAAACGAAAGCATTCATTAATACAAAGGAGAGAAAACATAGTGCCAAAATCTCTGTATATTTTAGCACACAATACATTTATCTTCTTCCAGGCAAATGGCATGCAACTTGCTCCTAATTCAAAGAAAGATAATAGAAAAAACTGTTTACAGTAGAACAATGTTCAATAATTCGTAGCTTGAAGATCTAATGAAATTACTTTAAAATGTCAAATGTTAAAACGCTTTATCAAATCTCCTCTTTTGATTTCAAGTCTAAGTTAACATTTTGATGAAAAAAGAATTCAACAAATAGTAACTGTGTTTTACGGAAGGCTCACCCAACTTTTACAGTTGGGCGATCATAATTTATAATAAATAATAAATACAGTTAAGCATAGTTAATAATTAACAATAGATACAGATAATAAAAACAGTTAAGCATAATTTTGACACATTGGCTATGTAAAAGAGTTCTTACTTTTTATAAAATATGTTGCCCTAACAATTTGTAAGTGTCTAGATATAAGGTAGTTAATCTAGTCTTAGAATATACCAAAAAGTTATCTGTATATAATATGTAGCTTTTAAGCAATAAGCAAAGAATGCAAAACAAGGAAACTACTTACTTTAAGGTAAACTCACCCATCCAGTAGGGCTGCTGCGAAGATGAAACATTTACTACAGGCAAACTACAGCTTGGGACATGTTAAGTGCTCAATTAAAGACTAGTTGTGAGATGATGAGTAAGATTTATTCTTAAGAATTTTAGTTTTTATTTCATTTATTTGAGTTATTTTTTTTTTAAGTATAAGGCTTCTCTTGATGCATGCCTTCATCACATTATAAATCCTTCATTTATTGATGAATGAGGGACAGTCTCTCTGTGACTAAGGGACTCCAAGGGTGCTGATCACTTTAGCTGCTTCTACCTGTTCAAGCCCCTCTTTGGACAGTCAATTCCTCCACTTCCTGGTCTTCACTACGTGGCTCTTCTTCCTCCCACCCTCTCCGCCTAACTCTAGACACCCTTCACTTAGGACTCCCAATTCCTCACCTCACTCTGCAAATGGCCTTTTCTTGTAACAGAAGAAATCAAAGCCATTTGCCTCATCTATGAATATTCCGCCCCGCATGTTTCACAGGACTGTCCTCTCCAAGGAGAGGTGTCCCTCTACCAACTGTGCCCTCTACCCTCCGCTAAGTCTCATTTCATCAATTTTTACTCCCTATCATTCCTTTGCAGTCTCTCCTCTACTGGCTCCTTCTCGTACACCTACAAACACACCCATATTTCCTTTGTGCAATAACAACAAAAATGTTAGACCTCTCTTACTTCAATTTGGTTGTCATTCTACCAAAAACACTCCATTCCCCAATTTATTTAATGATAGTCTACATTTTGTGCAACATTTTCTCACTCCTTTGTTATCTGTTAACTGGCTTCCCCTCTCCTTCTTCCAGCAAAATCTGTCTCTCAAATGGATGTCAATAACTTCCCACTACTGAATGCAGTCTTCCGTCTCTTCAACGTCTTGGCAGCACCTGAGATACCTGAATGAAATGCTTTCTTTTCCTTGAAACTCCCCTCTCCCATGGCTTCCCTGAGTTTTCTTCTATTTATTCCTCTACTTCTCTGGTCTCTGCCTTTCTCTCTGCCCTCCTTTTCCCCTTCAATTCTAAATGCAGGTAATCTCAAGGTTCTATTCTCAGTCTTCTTTTTCCCCTCAAATTATGGGAGTTCTTATTCATTCACTGATTTAACATCCAGGGTCCTATTTGGTATGACCTTGAAGATGTATCAGAGACAGCAATTCTGTGTGAGACACGATTTCAGCCACCTATGCTGTAAAGGCTAAGGTGTGTGAACAAGTCACTTAGCTGGTGACATAAGCCTAGCCAAAGTCATGCGCTCAGTTTCCACACCAGGGCATCTGTTCCTCCTTGTTATGGGACACATTATGTGCAATAGTGATATTCCAAATGTGGGACTCAAAAAGATCTGTGTCTCCTTTAAGAATGTCACAGGTTTTCTGGACACCTCTCTGGAGCTCTCAATTTTCTATATTTCAATTATAACTGCTGTGGCTATTTTCTGAGAGCACATATAACTCAACATGTTCAAAATGGAATCAGTGTCCCATCAAACCAGCTCCTTCTGGGAATCCTATTCCTAAAAGTAGCGCCACCATCTTCTCACTCAAGCTTAAAACTGCAATTCATCTTGTTGACTCTATAGCCCCGTTCACCCACACACCCAACCAGCTACCTAGACTGGCCAATTCTTGCACTCAACTCTCTCTCATATTTAACTTCTCCTCTCATTTCAAGGGAACTACCCCAATTTAGGCCACCATTTCTTCTCTCACCCCAGGAAATGGTTCATCTTCTAACTAGTTTGCTTGTCTCTAGATTTTATTTCAACGTGGTTTACCCTCTGCTATTACTCTGACCCCACCACTTGTGCTATCTCTACTACTCCCCTTTCCCTCACACTCTGGTCAACTTAGCACCTCAGGCTCGTCTGTCATGCATCATGTTACTCATCTCCACTTTGGTGATTCTGCTTACATTGTTCACCTCTTCTGGGGAGCCTAACTTTTCTGCTCCCATAAGTTAAACTTAATTTCTTCTTCTGAAGTAGCCTAGAATTTTATCTGTACCTCTGAACAGTCCTTATTACTTTTTCTTGTATTATAGTAGTTTGCATAGGTCCCTTCTCTCTCTCCTCTCACTAGCTTATAAGCTCACTGAAAGCAGGAACTGAGCAATACACATTTTGATTCTCCACTGTGCATATTGCCTATAGCAGGTGTCTCGCATTCAGGAGGTGTTCGGTTAACCTCTGCTTAAATGAAAAGTTGTCTAAGGCATTATTTTATGAATGTCTCACATGTCACATACTGCTAATCCCCGTAGGCAACATTAACTCTGGGAATGAAATCCAAACTGTAGCTGGATGCCCTTAGCATCTGTGGGCCCATCTTAAAAGCATCCTCTATTCAGGTAATCCCATTACCCAAGTTCTAGAATAGGCCCTGGGAAAACGGGAATATGCCAGAACCAACCTCCCAGTCTCTTCAGAACAGAGACACCACAGAAGCAAGCTTAATTTCCCGGGATACCGTAATATCCCCAACCTGGTGAATATCTGAACTGCCAACTTTAAGAATGGAAAAGGAGAAAACTATCAAGGTTCTGTTTAATTTTCCAGCCAGCAAACAGGAAATCTTCATCATTTCGTTCAAAGCCCAATAACTTACTAAATGGTAGACTAAAAACTTTAATAAAACTTCCAAATGTGTTCCACCTTCACAAACAGGAAACTTCTCAAATCTGGAAGCATCTAGCTTCACATGAATTGTGTGAAAAATTCAGTATTATTAGTACTATTAAAATATTTTCCTTATACTTAAGTATAAACACATAAAAGAAAATGGACAAAATTTTCAAAATTAGTTAACAATGACATTTTAAAATCAGTTGTAAATTTCTTCTGACTCTTTTTATATTGTTGGGGGTGGGGACAACTTTTATTTATAACAGGAATTCCTTTCTTTCTTTAAACACTGCAGTTAAGCCTTTATAGAAAGGGATATTTCTGAAGTCTCTAAGAAACAAACTGAAATAATTAATGTCTTCAAAGTTTCTTTCATAAACGACTTTGCATAAACAATCTCTCTTTTACTACTTGAAGCTGAATTACAGGAATGTAGAATTTTAAAGCTAAAGGTCATCAAGCATAAGTGTTCTTTTTGAAAATGAGGAAACTGAGGCTGGGAATGGTTAAAGCGACCTGCCCAGGATCTCTCTATGAACTGTCCTCTCTACTATACCATTCTGCCATTAAATGCAGCAAACGTACCTTCCAAAATTAATTTCAGGAGGAAAAGCATATTATTCTTACACCTTTTAAAAAGTTATCAAGTATTCTTCAAGGAAGTTTTCAAAATATTTGGAAAAATAGAAGGATGTATGCTTTAATATCCTAATCTATCAATCATTTCACAGGAACTCCAGCTTATTAAAAACATGACCTAATATTCTACTACATTCTTCTAGGTTAGCAAATGCCTCTCATTTTCTAAAATCGTGGGATATGTGCATTCAGCCTTAAGAGAATTCTCTCTACTTATTGTCCTTTCCTCCCAAAGGCACAGCCAAAGACATAAAGTGCCCGTTTATTACACAAGCAACTATCACAAGTCTTTTTAACTGTCCGACTATTTTGGTTTATGTACACAGCTGCAGTTCCCACTGTTTAGGAGTTTATAATGTACGATCGCTTCCTCCAAATAAAAAAATGCACTCTTTTTTTGCATGCTCTTATTCCTCCAGGTATTAAAGAATGTTGATGATCTGGGGCCGGCCCTGTAGCCAAGTGGTTAAGTTTGTGCACTCCCCTTCAGTGGCCCAGGGTTTCGCTGGTTCGCATCCTGGATGAGGACACAGCACCGCTCGTCAGGCCATGCTGAGGCGGTGTCCCACAAAACACAACCAGAGGCACTCACAACTAGAATATACAAGTATGTACTGGGGGGCTTTGGAGAGAAGAAGAAAAAAAGGGAGATTGGCAATAGATGTTAACTCACATGCCAATCTTTAAAAAAACAAAAAAGAATGTTGACGGTGTCCACGCAATGCTATAAATTGGGGTTTCTTAATCTTGGCACTATTCACATTTGAGGCCAGTTAACTCTTTGTTGTGGGGGACTGTCCTGTGCATTTAGAGTGTTCAGCAGCATCCTTAGCCTCTACCTACCAGATACCAGTTGTATCCCTCCAGCTTTCAACCAAAAAATATCTGTAAAATTGCCCTCAGCTGAGAACTACTGCCATTGAGGGAGGAGAGTTCACTCCGCACATGTTCTGATAAAATTTTTAAAACATACCCTTCCCATGTTAACCCCAATGTTAGGATGACTGTCCAACGTTAGGATGACCAGTAGTAACTAATCTTTTCAAGTTTTCTTTTATACAATAATTGTTACTGTATTTGTGCATATTATGTCAATGTAATTTTTAAATAGAATATCTCACACAATCAACCAAAGACAAGCACTTATTAAGCACTTGCAGTATGGTCAGCAGTATGCTAATGACCAAAGAAAGATAAAAGTCATGAGCTCTACTCACAAGGAGCTTTCATTATAGTTGAAGAAAGAAGACACGTACATGTGAAATAACCATGAGCACCACAGGACAAGAGAGAACACAGAGCTAAACCAGGTAAAACAAACTTCTCAGGGGAGGAATGATCAATGGCAGCACTCAAGTTTCCAGAAATGCTCTTACGGAGGTGAAGAGATCTGAGCTTAACCTTTGAAGTTGAGTGCATGTCAAATAGGTAATGAGAAGAAGAGAAGGCAAGCCACACAAGGGAGCCTCATGTGCAAGGCTTACTGGAGAAAGCAAGCAGGCTCTGTCTGAGGGCCAAGTAGGCAGGGTTCATTTAGAGGATGATGGAGTATGAACATCTAAGACAGATCCAGGTTATGGAGGGTTCTGAAAGACAGGCAAGAAAATATGGGTTAACGTGCAGACCTGAAAAGTCATTTTGAGTGCAAAGTGATATGGGAAGAGGGTGTGATATGAACTAGAAGATGGTTAACACAAAAGAGAAAAAAAAAGAAGAGGGAAAAATAGGCACACAGGACATTTTGAAGGAAAACTTCTTGGACTTGGTTAATATCAGACCATGTCGAGTAGAAGTGAAATTAATCTTCAAGGTTCAAATCTGGATGACTAAGAAAACAAGTGAAGCCTCACCCTATCTATGCCATCTACCATTCATAGATTTCTGTATTACCCACCTTAATTTATCTTGAGTTCTTCTCCACCGATTATTTTATGCAATCATCTCATGTGGATTAATGACAATTTATAAATGGAGGTATTAGAAGGAAAACCATAAAACACGATATACCAACCACTGTGATATACATTAAAGCAATAAAGAGCAGAGGTGAGGCAAAGTATACATATTTTGGAGGGAGCTCTAATTTGAGGTGTCAGTTGTCTGCAATTACCTTAGACTCTCTTCACTTGAGAATAAAGTCTATCCTCTTGTAAGGACAGGTCACTGAGTCACCCCACCTTCCTTAGTCATTTTTTTAAAAATCCTGATTTCCTAGTAAATACAACTAATTCAAAAATTCAATAAACCAGGGCTGGCTCGGTGGTATAGCGGTTAAGTTCCAGCACTCCGCTTCGGTAGTGGCCTGGGGTTTGCCAGTTTGGAGTCTGGGCACAGACATATGCACCACTTATCAAGCCATGAGGTAGCAGGCGTCCCACATGTAAAGTAGAGGAAGACGGGCACAGATGTTAGCTTAGGGCCAATGATCCTCAGCAAAAAGAGGAGGATTGGTGGCAGATGTTAGCTGAGGGCTAATCTTCCTCAAAAAAAAGCTCAATAAACAAACAAAAAACTCAACAACCTTTCACCTCTTGACCATCATGGGTTCCGGTTCTGAGCCACACTCTATGGAAATCCCAAATTTTCCAGTTGCCTTTAGCTGCATCCATCTCAGCTATCTCATCTTGCTCCCAATTAAATAATCAAGAAAAAAGTTATCCCTACTCTGGGTTTTCCTCTTCTCACCCATTGACAGTAAGGGAAAGTATCAACATTGGGAGTGCTCATTATGTGAATGTTAAACTTATTAATTCTAGACGGTGTTAGGTCTGTGTGTTTCCTCCAATTTATGCCACAGACGTTTACTATTTTTTGCCTCCTATGAATTGATGTTAACTAGTACCTTTTTGTAATGCAGGGCATCTGAACCTTGGCACTATTGACATTTTGAATTTTCCTCCTTGTGGGGAGCTGTTCCGTGCATTGTAGGATATTTAACAGCATCTGTGACTTTCACCTATTAGATGTGGGCAGCAACACCCTCCCCCAGCTATGACAAAGAAAATGTGTCCAGAGATCGCCAAATATCCTCTAAGAGGTAAAACCACTCCCAGTTAAGGACCATTGTTGTAATGTGATCTTGGAAGACAAATACTGGTCAAGCAGTGTTTGTATAATCCAGGTTCAAAGACTGAACAAATGAGTAGATGGGAGTAAAAGGAATAACTCTGAAAGTCTATGATTTCCTCAACTCTAAAAAACATACTGCCCATTCTCTTGATTCAACAGTGCTTGAAGCCCCAGTGAAAGAAACCTGGTTACATAACCTGTGCCCCTAAAGCAGACATACAAAGAGTGACATGGCCAGGCCTGGGATGTGTCGGAAGCTGAATCATCCAGCTACCCACTCCACCACCACCATCACCATGTTGTCACTTCCCGGGGCTCAAGTCATTCAGGATCAAAGAGATGCTGCTTTGGTGTTTGTTGATAAAAGCATCAGCTAGTTAGTTAATTATACTTAAGGTGTCTTCTAGCCATTATGAAACCAAACAGCATTTCTGCTCAATGGTTTAAAATAAAAATCCATTTTCTGTAATGATGTTCCAACTTTTCAATCTGAAAAGTATGAGTTTCCCACCAAAATGAGTGAGCTCAAGACATTGTGGCCAGGAACTGATCATGCTCATCCATGCAACCCACCCTTCAATGTTCTCAAGATGCGCTACAGTTAAAATGTCTCCAATTTTTATAACTAAAAGCTACTGTTAAGTCTTGGTATGCAGTTTTAAACCTGTCTAGTAACCCATATATGGTTTTGTAATGCTTCGTCAAACTTCAAAAGCATTTACGAATTACCCCAAAGCTGTGTTTTCAAGACAAACACGGTATTTTTGCTTTTTAATGACTCAGACGTCAGCTAGAACAACCAAGAATCAAATGTCAACTTTCTTAATCATGTGAAATCAGGACCAAAATCCAGTCTTTCCCAGACTGAGGTTTTTTTCCTGACACCAGGCCTCAGACTCTCCAGAATATGAACTAAGAACCAGTGACGGCACGCTGATGTGGGGCACCACACCAAAACCTCATGCAGAGCCAGTGCTGTGAAGCCCATGATTGGCCTGTGGAAGTGGAAGTTATGAGGGAGCCCTGGGTATGAAGACCCACAGGACGCAGTGAGGGCTGACACTCAGGCAATTCCCTGGTGCAAGACAGACCATAGGCACTCCTTATAGATTCTTGGAGTCCAGAACCCCTGTCCCAGGAGACCAAATGTGTAAAAATTGTCATGGGCCCTGTTCCCTTACAGCAAAATCCCTCTTTCTTGAGCTAGCTTCAGTGGGTCTCTATTACTTCCAATCCTAACACTAAGCCTACTGGCTATGTCATGAACTACTGCCTGGTTCTCATCTCCTGGCCATAAAATGTCATTTAAAAATCTATCTTCTTGTGAGGGAGGGTGAATGGGCAGTTATTATTTAATGAGCACAGAGTTTGAGTTTAGGATGATAAAAAGTTCTGGATGGTGGTAATGTTGTACAATAATGTGTGTGCCACTGAACCGTACACTTGAAAATGGTAAATTTCATGTTATATATATTTTCCACTAAAAAAAATTAAAAAGAAAAATCTTTCTTCTTGAAAAGAGTATGATTGAAATATCATGTCTATAAAAGTTTCTAATCTTCAATATTAAGTAAAACTAGATAGTTGGAAATTTTCCCCTTGTACCATATAAATAAAAGTATGTTGCAAACTTCCCCCAAATTCAGCAATGTATTTTCAGAATGTTATCTAGGACTATTTAAAATAGCCTTTTTAAAAGGTAAACAATTTTAGACTCTGAAATGACTCTCTGTTTTTTAGTGATTCCCCCCTCATTCCTCTATTTTTATCACTATTTCCCACTTTATTAGCATTTTTGTAAACACATGCAATTAAATGCAAAATGGATATGCACATGTACCCACATGAAGAAGAAGAACGTGGAGTGGGGGAGGAATTCGAGGGAGAAATGAACCCAATGTCCTAAATTGATTACCACTTATCTATATGTTAAGGAAGTCAGTTCATATTTTAATATAACATGACAATAGTTTCTCTGTAACCAGATAATGGGCACAGGATACCATGTAGAATAGTGCCAACAATAAAAACCAACACGAATTTTACAACATGTGGAACAGACCACAAACTCTTGTTTGCATGTCAAGTATAACAACTCTTTTATCCATATTTTTCTACTCTAAGACCAAAAGCTGGATGAATTCAAGATGAATTTACCTTATGTTTCCCACAAGAGACATTATATGAAAAGAACAAAGAAATGTATGTTTGTTTAGGTTTTGGGCAACAGGTCAACAACTTAAGATAAACCATACTGGAGTTGTGTTTTTACCAATTTTGGAGTCAAGCTCATTTTAATTCTCTATTACTCCTTTGCACTTTTAGGTGTGTTTTCTTCTTCTTTTTCTCCCTTTAACTTCATTTCTTCTTTCTGTCTAGTCTAGAGACACTCTCTCAGAACCAGAAGTTTTTTTGCCATACTACTTTTGACCTTTTAATGATATTTCAAAACTTTAAGAAATAATTTATTTCTTTAATTTGATCTCTTCTGGCTTTTTGGGTTATTTTCTATTCTATTTATCTACATACTTTCAGAATTTTCTTCTTCCTATATATTTTTCTTATTTTTCACTATTTTATTCTACATCTAAACTCCCTCTTGTCCTATCTCAACCTCTCAATCTTGCCCTCCATAATTTATAAGTTTAAAGAGTGAAATTTTTTATTTAATCAAAATTTAATACAATGGATTTTTTTTCTTCAATAGATATGACATAAGGCCTTCTCTCACCTGAATAGCCAAATTGTACAACCCGGTAAACATTTTATTAACTATAATTCTCTAACAGCAGGCATAGTCAGGGTTCAGCATAACTGTAGTTCATAAGGATTATAATAAAGGATAAATCTTGAAATGTTTTCTCAATAATCAACAAAGTATTAAATTGTAAGTTTTAGAGTTAAATGTATTTTGTCACAAACTAATTCTTTGGAAATGGGACTTAATGCTCAGAAGAGAGGACAACTTTCTATTAACTAGGCTTTCTTATTAACTGGATCACTCAAGTCCTCAATTATGCAAGTTAACAAAAAGACTTCCCTATAAATATCAAAAAAATCCCACAAACAATTAAAAAAACTAGTAATCTCATATGGTATTTTCTTTTTTAGTGATATAGAATTTCCTGCTATAGCTCAATATGCAGAATGCTCACTAAATCAGATGATGAGAAAATGCAAAGGGAATCAAAATGTTAAGTTTTTGTATTGTCGTGGGCAGCACCAGAAAACTGGATGGAGTCTTAAGCGTAGAGTTCTCGGATTTCTATAGCAGCATCTCACAGAACACACAAGAAAAGAAGGGGTTTCATATGCTTTTGTCTACATCGGTCATTATTCTCATACTCTCTGTAACAATTCGTGATGCTTCCGAACGCTCTATACCCTAATGTTGAGTTGGCCAAACAGTTTGGTAGAAATGCTTAAAGACATCTGAAACAAATGACTCACATTAAGCACCTTCTAGAAAGTAAATGCTGTTTAAAGTAATTTATTATTGACTGGACAGGTGTTCTGCTGGCAAAAACTGGGTTTGTAAATTCTGTTTATCTTCTCCTATTATTTGCTTTTTATTTTAATCACAAACGAAGTGAAATTCCACATTCAATTTTCCAATGGTCTGAACCTTTCTGAAAATCTTACTGCTTTGGAATGAAGGTCTTCATGTAATTTCTCAAGTATTTTGAGGTTTGGTGGTTAGATGAACAACCAGAACATAATCCATTTTCAGCTAGTAGGATAGTCAAATAAACAAAAATACATTTCTGAATGAAAGACATTCAAAGGAATACATATTACTTCACATTTTCGGTATGATTATGTAACAAGACGCCACTTCAAAGTTAACTTTTTGTTTGGCTTACATATGCAAAAAAGGTCAGGGCTATGTTTTCTGTAGGAATTTTTACTTTTGCTTATTTGGAAGCAGTTAAAGGGCCAGAAGGTCTTGCTATTTAGAGGCCTCTCTACAGATGAAAACACATATATAAACATTTAATAATAAATATTTGTGTTTTAAATATGGCATTATTCTTGTTATAGATATTTGTTCACTGTAAACTACTGCTTTAAGATTTTCTTTAATAATAAAAATATATCCCTAAAGAAACTTTATATGTCTGGATAATCTATAAAATAGTTTTAAAATTGTCTCATAAAGTTTTAAACAAATCGGCTGTCAACATGGATAAACTCTCAACCACGTCCTGCAGTTAATGCTATATCAGCCCAGGAAAACAGGTAAAAAAGTTTCAAAGTTTTCTAAAATCTTCAAAGTTTTCTGAAAGGTTTCATTTGCAGATATCGCAATATTAATAATTTTAGAGTCTAACAATTTTGGCTTGTTCTAAATATAAAACTAATTAGTAAAAACAATTTGTTTTCACTCACAGAGTGGGCCTGCTCTGGACCATTCAGAAAGTAAGGATGGTCCCGAGGAGGAGATCCACCATGTCACTCCCTCACTGGGCCTCTTCAGTCACTAAGCCTTTCCTAAAATCGACAGCAAATACACCGCAAGTGTAGTCTGAACTTCATATCCTTCCATTCCTGCCCCCGTCATCAGACTGCACAGAAACAATACAAAGGCAAAATGAATTATAACAGGACTGTCTTAAATTGAGAAGTAAGGATATACTTATTTACAGCTCATGGCTAAAGCTACTTTCAATCTTAAGAACAAAAAGCATCTAATCCAGTGCAGAATATAATGGCTCATACCTAATATCATTAATTAATTAAAAACAGAAAGGAAGGAATGATTTTTGATTTCAAATTTTTGATGATGAGGAAACCAAAGGTTCCCTGAAACCCTCAGTTTGGACCAAGGTCGTTTGATATTATTAGCTGAGGGCAGTTGCAAAGAGAAACCAGGAAGTGCTGAGTCATCGTCAGCATAAGTGACACCGTCGTCAGCACTTCTGGTGCCAGATTCAGAGGTGAGGGTACTTCCTTTGACCTGCCACTCTTCCTTTTCTTACTGGGCTACGATGGTAGGTAATGGAAAGCCACCAAGTTGAGGAGCAGCATGAACCCTAACAAATAGCACTAGTTAACAATCCCAATTCCAAGTGCACTTGTCTCTACACATGGCTATTAAAACAAATTGTTAAAAAATTAAATCAAATTAAAAAATATATATATGACATTTAACACCTGTCAGAGTTAAGGGATTATACCTCTGGTTTCCAGTTACAGAAGACAGTTTTCTCCTCAAATAATCAGCACGCCTTTGTCATACTGCAATTTACGTGCATTTAATTTTCCAAACAGGCCTTACCAAAACAGTCATATCCAAATGATATTTGCATGACTAAAACACTTGTAGGACTAAGTGGAAAACCTTAAGATAGGGGAAATAACACCTGGAGTCGAGGTGACCTTGAACAAGTCATTTAAATTCTCTCTGTCTGTTTCATTATCTACAAACTGGCAACAACAATCCTCCCAGCCTCCGTTAATGTTGCTGTGAAAATAACTATATTAATAGCGCTTAAGAAGTAGACAACTGCCAGAAAGGAATGACACGTTCGTTATCTATTTACAAACAAAACAAAACCTTGGTCTGAGGCTAGTTTCATTGCATTTCTTTAGACACAGTCAATAATTTCATTAGATTTGAATGTCTCCACTGTCACCCAGGTTAGAGTCCACACAAGAAGATAACCCTGGAAACACTAAAAGTAGTACATGGATGGTATTCAGTACCGGGCTACATAAAAGAAAACTTAATAAAAGGCAATTATATATGAGAAATATCACAATAATACTTTACTGAGGAAAAAGAAAGTTTGAAGTGACATAAAGAATTAGTACTCAGCATCTTCCTGCAGAATGCCCACAGGTCTCCAAACACCTTACTCAAATTAAACCAACTTTTCCTCAATCACCAGCAATTAATTTTTTAAATCCTATTTTATGTCATAATTTTGGTAACCGAACAAAAATAAAACAGCAAGCATTCCTTTTTGCAATATTTTATTGCATTGTAGTAAATTATTTAGTTATGTTATATAGAACAAGTAAGCATTGTGAGCTAGCTGGGGATTCAACCACATTCACCAAGTTGTATCTGCTAGGAACCTGAGTCCCCAAACCCACATTAGGCAGTGGCCTTTGGGCAATCATCTTTTCAGTCTCTTTACTATCTTTATACACTTAGAAGACACAGATGTGACTGAAAGATTTACGTTCTCCCTACTGTATGTAAAAACACAACAGGAAGATTGTTTCTTGGGCCCTTGCCTCTCAAAAAGAAGTGACTCTCACTAGGGTGACTTCAAGTGCATTAAATCTTGAGATTAAATATGGAAAGGATTCTAGCACCTGAAGATGGAAAAGAATTCAAGATGACAACATAACTCTATCCAACAGCAAACACTTATTCAATAGTTCCCATGTCCACAGTGCCTGCATCTTGCAATTACTACCTGATACAGTGTTTGCCTGGGGCTTGTTATCCATAGGAAAACTAAGCAGATCTGTCAGATTCTTGCTGGACTTAATCATTTTGTCCAAGAGAATGAGAGACGCACATAATATTAGAATTTGAAGAGGACTTTATTGAGTTCAGCCACCCATTCCAAGAACAAAACCACTCTCCTTCAAAACATTCCAAGTAGTTTAGTGGTTGTACCGAGGAGGAGAGGAAGAGGCAGTGAGGTAACTAAATATTTGCCAAGTGTCAAGCACATAACAGGAACCTAAATTCAGAAACATCATTTAACACATGTGCTAATTTTATAAAAGAAGAAACTGAAGCTTAGAGGTAAGAAGCATAATGTGGCCAAGTCATACCGTCATGTACTAGAATGAGAATGTGAACCCACATTTGACCTCAACTCTTACATTAGCAATAATATCCAAGGATCAATAAATAATAATGTGGTTGGATTTCCAAGGTCACATGTGTTCCCTCAAACTTTTATTTAAAATTTCATGCTCAAATTTTTTAATTTAAGATGCCAGCATAGTATCTTTCCCAAGAACACCATATGTTAAATTACGGAACTGTGGTTCATGAATCTGTTCATGGTTTACCCTACGAACATTAAGCCCCTGCTCAACCATTTCCAATAATGTATGTATGAAGTCGATGCCAACCCACAAGCAACAGAATACATTTTCAAATATGATGCTAACTGGGGATCAGATCTTCTTCTATCTCAAAAGCAAAGTACACATATGTGAGATAAATGCCCAGCACTAGGGCTGCAGGCTTCTGACAGGTAGAGATTTTCTTCTATGCAAGCTACAACTAAATTCCCAACCTTGGTCTGTGTACCCATGGTCTAAAAACTTGTTGAGCCATTCCCAACAGTGGCCAAAAAAGTACATGCAATTCATAGTCATTTATGATTTGGGTTCTATTTCTATGAAAAATCGCATAATTTTGAAGGACTTCAAAGTGCTTCAAATCATGTTACAGTAGCAACCTACCTCTGCCAAAATCAGCTACTAGAATTACTAATAGCCATGAAAAGGAGATGGAGGTAAAAATCAAGGTTATAGAAAAAGAGAAAGAATCAATCCTATATAACACTGCTTGCCTCAAAAAAAAAAAAAAAAGTGCACTAAAGCTTTCTTCATTTGAGCCGTTGGTTTTGTTCCCTGACTGCTCCCCCACATATCTAAGTGCAGTGAGTACATTCCCAACTCCTACTGCCAAGTTAAAATGAAAACGTTCTCAGTCTAGAAATGATTGAGGTGGTTTTCTTTAATCAAATTAGAGCGGCCAAATGTTCCTTTCAAAGGTAACTGTCTACTCTGCAGCTGTATGCAAACTACCACATCAAATGTGAGGGAAAAAATAGCGATAGAATTGTGTCCTTACAGTACAGTGCTGGCTGCAGAGAGGGAGAAACAAAAGCATCAGTACAGCTCAGAACTGCACTCACAGTGAGCTTCCAGAAATATGCTGACTTCACAAACTGTGAACAATGTACTGAAACTTCCACTATATAATTCGCTATTTGGGGGAGGGGTAGGATGGGGGGGGGAATTCCCCCCTTAAAAACAGCTAACCAGCAATAGATACCTTGAGCCATTTACCCTAGGGACCAAAACTTCAACAAGAAACATTACAAGACTGGCTGAGACTTCACAGACACAAAAATCTCATAGACCTTGCTTTTTCACTTCCTGTCTCCATCAAAAACACACCGCAGTGAGTAATCTTGAGTATCCAACAAGCTCCAATTAAGCTTGTAATGATTCATTTACATGTCGAATTTATTCTTTTAAATCATCAGACATGGGAAATTCCTGCAAAGAATTAATTCATAGTGGGCTTATTTTTTCAGTATGTTTCTCTAAGAAAAATCAATTCGTTAACATTCCCAGGATGATGTCAAATTTGTCATTGCATGTATGGGTTCACACCAGCTGTTGGCTTTAGGGATGGTATATTAACAGTATGAAAACCTAGAATGGCAATGAGTTTAGACAGCCAGGTGCAAAGGCAATGGAAGGATGAGACAATGTTCTTTCTACATTTACTGCTCCCCTCCAGATGATTATACTATCCCCAAAATTAAGGAATGTAGCAGAAATAGGGAAGAAGTCTATCTCACATGATCTCCATATTTCTCCAGAGATCTGTTCTTAAACTTTTTGGCTCCTGGTGAAATTTGCAGACTACTCCCTTGGGTCACATTCCCTCTGACATATCCAAATTTAAAGACTGTTGCATAAATAAAACCTGTAGGTTATAAGCAATTCTCAGGCTACTACCTTTAGTTTCACTCTTCTGTTCCTACTCAGGAAAGAAATGAACTGCAAGAAGTAATGACATTTTAACTATTCAAAATTTATTTTAAGAAATACATCAAATGGACTTCCAGTTCAAAATGGCAGATCCATCACAAATATTTGCCTCTAGTCTTTCTCAGATAAGGCTGAAGTAAAAGAAATAAACCTATAAACAGTACAGAAGGGTGTCACCCCAAAAATGAGAGTTTAGTAGATTTTCTGGATGACTGAAAATAAACAGAAGCAGGTTGATGGAGGAAACTGACAGATAAAGTCACCAAAAGACAGGGGTCTCCAAAACGGAGAACATATATTCCAGGAGGTATAAGAAAATACTTTCTATTTACAGGCATTTTTTTAATCTCTTCATTTAAAAAATCATTATTTTTCTGCATTTTAATAAATATCTATAAATGGATATAATTTTTATAAGTCAGTAAATATCAGTGGCACACTCAAATATTTTTACTGGAAGGGAGCCACTGTCCTAGAACAAGCTATGAAGGCACTACGAAGGAAGTAGGTGCGATAGAGAAGGGGAGAGGGAAACGCAGCCCAAGCAGGGGAGTCAAATGAAGGTCTGTCCCAGGTAAGTGCACCAGTCAGCATCCCCACTACCATCCCCATTCCTAAGACCTTGGGGTAGAACGTTTTTTCTGATGGCATTTGGGGGTTCCTCCAAATCCTGACAGCCAGTTTTCCCATTCACTCAAAAGTAAAGCCTGAGAGACAATACTCTTACCCCAAGACTCCGTACTCCAGATAAGCCTCCCAGAAACTTTACGCATAAATGAGATCAAGCCGGGAGAAAAAAAGTCCTATTTAACAGCCATACCAGCTACATAGTTTTTATAAAAACTAACGGATATACAAGGCAGTGGAGAGCAAGAGCGTTCAGACTTACTCACCTGCCATAAAGAAATATATGAAACAACTGTTTTTAGATACCAGATACAGGTAGTGCAGGACAGTGATCCATGAGAGAAGGGAAACAAATGAGGGAAGCCCTAGATTGCCCTGGCTTTCTGCTTGAAGGCAATATCCAGACCACAGGCATGGGGTCTGTGAGGTCTGCAGTCTCACTGAGTTGAGTAGGCAGAGATAGAGAAGACAAGGAGGCTGAAGTGACTAAAATTTGTGAGACAGAGTACTAAGAAAAAGCTACCCAGAAAAAGAGCTTCAGAAATCACATGGGATCTATTGAGCCCTTGCATGAATATCACCTGCACATGTGGAAATGCATGAGGCCAGGAAAAAAACTGCTTCTGAGGAAAGAACAATTACCAAGAAGTTGTAAAGTGAATGATTCCTAGAGCTCACAGAGGGCAAGAAATCTTTCTAGTTCCCACCAGCCTAAGAAGAAAGACCACAAAAGGGTAATGTCTTAGCAGTGGGCCTAAACTAGCCCTAAAGTGAAACCTACACTAAACCCCTGCCTCATCAAAAAAACCTAAAAATAAGCTTTGGAAGGATCAAACTGAATGTAGCCAATAACCAGGAGAAAAATCAGTCAATAGAAATAGACCCAGAAATGACAGAGATGATAGAATAGCAAATAAAGACATTAGAGCAATTATTATAAGTATAAATATACTTGAAGACCTTAAGGAAAACATGAAAATAAAAAGGGGGAAAATGGGAAATATTAAAAAAAGAATCAAATGGAAAATGTGCCAAGATAAACTATACGGACCAAAACAAGTTTTAATAAATTTAAAAAGGACTGAAATCATCTAGAGTTGTTCTCTGATTACAACAGAATTTAATCAGACAGAAAGGTATTTGAAAAATCCTACATGTTTGAAAATTAAAAAACACAAATCTAAATAACCCATGGGTCAGAGAAGAAATCACTAAAATAAGGTTACAATATTTCGAATTGAATGAAAATGGAACCACAATATATCAAAATTTGTGCCAAGCAAATAAAACAACATAAATGCTTATATTAGAAGGGAAGAAAATTCCAAAGTCAATGACCTAAGCTTCTATTTCAAGTTAAAAATAAGAGCAAATTAAAACCAAAGTAAGTAGAAGAACAAAATAAAAATAAAAGCAAATATCAAAGGAACAGACAACAGACAAACGATAGAGGAAATCAATGAAACCAAAAAACTAGTTTATCATCAAAAAAAGTGACAAAATTCTACCTGTATTATAGGAAAAAAAGGAAGAACATACAAATTGCCAATATCAGGAATGAAAGAGGGAACATCACTACAGATTCTACAGACAATAAAAAGATAAGGAATAAAGATAAAGGATTTATACCAATAAACTTAAAAATCTAGATGAAATACACAAATTCCTTGAAAAACACAAATTCCAACAAGTGATTCAACCTATATGGCTCCATGTCCATTAAGGAAATAAAATTTGGGGGCTGGCCCTGTGGCCACACGCTCCACTTCCGTGGCCCAGGATTCACTGTTTGGATCCTGGGCACAGACCTACGCACCGCCCATTAAGCCATGCTGTGGTGGCATCCCATATTGAAGAGCTAGAATGACTTGCGATAGGATATACAACTATGTGCTGGGGCTCTGAGGAGACCAAAAAAAAAGAGGAAGATGGGCAACAGATGTTAGCTCAGGGCCAATCTTCTTCATAAAATAAATAAATTTATTTAACTAATTAATTAATTAAAGGAAACATAATTTGTGGTTAAAAACCTTCCCATAAAGGAAATGGTAGGCCCAGATAACTTCATTGGTAAATTCTATTAAATGTGTGAGAACGAAATAATACTAATGCTACATAAAATCTTTCAGAGGAGCTGAAACACTTACCAACTCATTTTAGGAGGCCAGTGTTACCTCAAAACCAAAACCTGAGACATTATGAAACAAGAAAACTACAGAACAATATCCTTCATGAGCACAGATGTAAAAATTCTTAGCAAAATTTCAGCAGACAAAATTGCAAAAACAATTTTGAAAAAGAACAAAGTTGGAAAATTCATACTACCTTACTTCAAGGCTTACTGTAAAACTACAGTAATCAAAATATCATGGCATTGGCAAAAGGACATATATAAATCAATGGAACAGAAAAAAGAGTCCAGAAATAGACCCAAATTTATATAGTCAATTGATTTTTGGCAAAGGTGTCAAAGTAATTCAAAATGAAGAAAGCATAGTCTTTTCAACAAATCGTGCTAGAACAGCTGGAGATCCATATAGGAAAAAAATGAACCTTGGCACTTACTCAAGCCACACACAAAGATTTAATTTGAATGTATCACAGATTTAACATAAAAGTAAACCTATAAAATTCTAGAGGAAAACATATGAAAAAAATCTATGTACCTCTGGGGTAAGTAAGGATTTCTTAGACAGAATACAAAGAAAATATAAACTATCAAAGGAAAAAAGATAAATTAGACTATAGAAAAATTAACATCTTCTCATTGAGAGACACCATTAAGAAAAGGAAAAAACAAACCAAAAACCTAGAGAAAATATTTGCAACACATATATCTGACAAAAGATTTTTCCAGAATATGTATATAACTCTTACAATATAATAAGATGACCCAGTTTCAAAAAATGGTCAAAATATTTGAATAGATACTTCCCAAAAGAAGGTAAGAGAATAGCCAATAAGTAAACGAAAAGATGTTCAATAACATCAGGTAAATGCAAATTAAAACCACAGTGTGATATCACAGTTCAAATTTAATATAGAATGGTTAAAATTAAAAAGACTAACAATACCAAGTGTTGAGCAGGGTGTAAATCAAATGGAACCTTCATACATTGCTGGTGAAATGTAAAATGGTAAAGCCAGTTTGGAAAAGTTCAGCAGTTTATTTAAAAATTAAAACACACATTTGCCATATAAGCCAGCAAATCACTTCTAGGTACTCACTCAAATGAAATGAAAGCAAATATCATATCAACACAAAGACCTATACACGAACGTTCACAGCAGCATTACTGGTAACAGCCCCAAACTGGAAGCAACATAAATAACCACCAAGAGGTGAATGAATAAACAAATTGTGGCAAACCCACATAATGGGAAAGAATGAACTACTGATACAGTCAACAACATGAACGGATCTCAAAAATATTATCTGTGAAAGCCAGACACAAAAGAACAAGATCCTGTTTGATACAGTGCATATGAAACTCTAGAAAGGACAAATATAATCTATCAGGACAGAAAGAAGATTAGTGGTTGCCAGGGGTCCAAGCAGGAGGAGGAGATTTGACTGCGAAGGGGCCTCAGGAAACTTTTGGGGGTAATGGAAGTGTTTTAGATCTTGATTGTGATAGTGGTTATACAAGTAAATAAATTTGTGAGAACTCATAAACAACTCACTCTTAAAATGGATGCCTTTTACTCTATATAAATTATGTCTCAATAAACTTGATTTAAAAAAAAAGCAAAAGGATATCCAAACATCACCAGGCATTTAAGGAATCCAGCAACAGGAAAAAGAAAAAGTTAAAAACTAAACACCGACTAAACCAGAGGTAATATGGAGAACTTTTAGAAAGTTCAGAGGGGGCAGCCCTGTGGCCGAGTGGTTAAGTTTGTGCGCCCCGCTTCAGGGGCCCAGGGTTTCGCTGGTTCAGATCCCGGGTGCGGACATGGCACTGTTCATCAGGCCATGCTGAGGTGGCATCCCACAGAGCACAACAAGAAGGACCTAGAACTAGAATATACAACTGTGTACTGGGGGGCTTTGAGGAGAAGAAAAAAAAATAAAAGGATTGGCAACAGAGGTTAGCTGAGGTGCCAATCTTTTTAAAAAAAAAAATTCAGAGCGATCCAAGGACATATTACACCTATAAAACCAGGACAGGAGGCTTGAAAAAAAACACAAGCATGTAGAGAACAAAAAAAGAAAGATGCTTTGAGGTTAAAAATATAATTGCCAAAATAGTAAATTCAATAGACATTTGGAAAATAATATAAGAGATTTCTTTAGAATACAGAGCAAAACAAAACCAAAGTTAGAAAACAGAGGAAAAGAGGGTAAGAGACACAGAAGTCCAATCTGTAAGACTGAACATTTGACTAACAGGAGAACCTCAGTAAGAAAGAACAAAATAGAGAAGTAATTTTTAAAAATAAAATGAAACAAATCTGAACATAGAAAGATCCCAAAGAACGCCCAGCAAATTGAATTTAAAAAAGCACCACACCTAGATACATATTTCTGAAGAACTTATCCTAGCAGCTTCCAGACAAAAAAGTCACTAAAAATTAATTAGAAAATCATATTGGCAGATGATTTCTCTCACTGGTAACATGAACACAGAGAGAACAATGGCTTTCAAGTTCTGAAAAATTTTTCATCCTAGACTTCTAAAAACAGTCAAACCATAATCAAATGTGAGGGACAATAAAGATATTTCCAAATAGGTGAAGATTCAGAAACTTTATCTCCCTTACACAACTTCTTAGGAAGTTACTCAGAAATGTACACTAGCAAAACAAGGGTGTGAACCACTAAAGAGGAAGAGCCAGGATGCAGGAATGAGTGGCTCCAATCCAGGGGAACGGCGAAAAGAAGTCCCAGAAAGACAACTGCTCATCAGGACCAATCAATAACCGGTCCATAGTAGAACAAAACTTCAGGAAATGGGGCAATTCAGTAGAAATAGATGGTAAGATGAAATGTGTGGGGAAAAAAAGTTCAGGCTGTGATAAAGGCAAACAGTGCAAGAAAAAGTAGAAAGGCAATTATACACTCCAGGAAAAACAAAACAGTAAAACAAAGTCATGGTCTGAGTAAGAAGTACACTAAAATTTTTTAGTAATTTTAAAAAAGTGATGCAGAATAATAAAAAAGAATCAATCCAGATGTCAGTATTTAAGAAAGAAGGACTCCTTCAGCTTCACAGGGTTATAACCTTGGACGTGCGATTGTGATTGCAGAACAGAATGCAAATGTCCAACAACTTTAGCAAAGCAGCTGATAGAAGCTGTGATGTTAAATGGAGTACAAAGGTGGAGGAAAGGTTAGGGGGATAAAATAGTTTTCTCCTACTAAATGGAGAATCAAGAGATACTACCAAAAGTGAAAGAACAAAAAATTGATGCTTAAGGATATAATTTATTATATATTATATATAACTATATAATTACATATATTATTAAGAATAAAATTATTATATGAAATAAAAATATCTCTATCTAACAAAAGGTGAAGGAGATGAATAGGGAGTAGTATTGATGAACTAAATCCTCATCTTTCAGAAGGAAAATTTCCGAAGTTTAAATATCAAGAAATAGAGCATAGCATATTATCTAGATTTACAGAGGGGACTACCAGAAGCACCAAAAACAGTTAAAAGAAACTGCATCTGAGTACTGGGAGTACGGATAGTCGGGGCAGGAGCCTTGCTTTTTTCTTATAAACCCTTCTGTAACTAATCACCAAGTACTAGTGTTATTATTACCAAAAAAAGGGAAGGAGGGCACAAATTCTTTAACACTATTTCCAAAAAAGAGACGTAGATGTCCCTTCCCCTTGACCCTCCCCTTGAATCTGTGAGGCTCTGAACTCACTTATAACCAACAGAATGTGGCAGAAGTAACACTGCCAGTTCCTAGGGACACTGTCTGGCTTCTGGAGCCATGACCCACCTTGAAAGTCCAACTAGAGTCGTGCATCACTTATCGACAGGGATACATTCTGAGAAATGCATCATTAGCTGATTTCATCATGCAAAAATCACAGAGTATACTTACACAAACCTAGATGGTGTAGCCTACTACATACCTAGGCTGTATGGTATACCCTATTGCTCCAAGGCTACAAATCTGTCCAGTATGTTACTGTACTGAATTACTGTAGGCAAATGAAAGATATTGGTATTTGTGTATCTAAACATATCTAGGCATAGAAAAGGTACAGTAAAAATATGGTGTAAAAATACAATATAAAAGGGGCTGGCTCCATGGCATGGTGGTGAAGTTTGTGTGCTCTGCTTCGGCAGCCCAGGGGTCTCCAGTTCTGATCCTGGGCACAGACCCACACGCTGCTCATCAAGCCATGCTGTGGCAGCATCCCACATACGAAAAACGGAGGAAGATTGGCACAGATGTTAGCTCAGTGACAGTCTTCCTCAAGCAAAAAGAAGAAGATTGGCAGCAGATGTCAGCTTGGGGCCAATCTTCCTCACACACACACAAAAAACCACCCCACACAAAACTGGTATAAAGGATAAAAGAAATGGTACGCTGTCTAAGGCAATTACCATGAATGGAGCTTGTAGGACTGGCAGTTGCTCTAAGTCAGTCAGTGAGTGAATGTGCAGGCCTAGGGACCTTGCTGTACACCACCGTAGACGTATACACACTGCAGACGTAGGCTAGACTAAAGTCGTCAAAAGATATTTTTCTTTTTCAATAAATTAGCCCTAGCTTACTGTAACTTTATCAACTTTTAAATTTTAACTTTTTACTCTTTTGTAACAATACAAAACACAAACACATTGTATAGCTGTATAAAAATATTTTCTTTCTTTATATCCTTATTCTATAAGCTTCTTTCTATGTACAAAATTTTTTTTAAACTTTTTCATTAAAAACTAAGACACAGGGGCCAGTCCAGCGGCACTGTACTTAAGTTTGCATGTTCCACTTTGGCAGCCTTGGGTTCACCAGTTTGAATCCCAGGTGTGGACCTAGCACCACTTATCAAGCCACGCTGTGGCAGGCATCCTACATATAAAATAGAGGAAGATGGGCATAGATCCTAGCTCAGCACCAATCTTCCTCAGCAAAAAGAGGAGGATTGGTGGCAGATATTAGCTCAGGGCTAATTTTCCTCAAAAAAAAAGAAAAAAAAAGAAAAAAGAAGAGAAAATGAAAAAAAACCCACTAAGACACAAATACACACATTAGCCTAGGCCTACACAGGGTCAGAATTATCAATGTCACTGTCTTCCACCTCCACATCTTTCCCACTGGAAGGTCTTCAGGGCCAATAGCACTTGTGGAGCTGTCACCAGCATCACCACAAACACATGAACAACGCGTTGCACTATGATGTTATAATGGCTATGACGTCACTAGGCAGCAGGAATTTTTCAGCTCCATTATAATTCTCATGGGACCACTGTCGTATACGTGGCCCATCATTGACCGGATCATCATTATATGGTGCACAACTGTACTCTGAAGCCTTGAAGCTGAGAGGAAGCTTAGGGCACGTGGAGAGGCAAGTTGGAGGTGCTCTGGTCCACAGCCCCAGCTTGGGTGTCAGTCTACATCAACCAGCCTGATGAAACACCAGACTTGAAAGTGAGACAGTGCAACATGAATCAAACCCCGAGCCGCTACATCATCTCCAGCTGAAGCCTCAGACATTATAGAGCAGAGATATACCATTCTCACTGTGCTCTCTGAATTCCCCACACACTGAATCCTTGAGCATAAGAAAATGATTGTTTTAAGACCCTAAATATTGGGGTAATTTACTACACAGCAATATTAACCAGAACAATTAACAGAAAAACGTAATTACTTTAAATGAAAAACTACAAACAACTCCCCTGGTACTCTACTTGAGGAACAACTTCTTGCAATATACCTGACGACTGGGAACACCATACATTTTCTTTCCAGCCTATCCTATTCTATGCCATTCTATTCTATTCTATCCAACTCCTCCTTTTTTTCCTTCTTTCTTTCCCTTTCTTTTTCCTTTTCTTTCTTTCCTTCCTTCCTCTTCTTATCATCATCATATCATTATTATTATTCTTTTATGTCATCATCATCATTATTATGATATCATTATTCTTTTACTTTTATTATTATTATGCTTTGTAGCTGGTCATGTTTAAGTAATGTCAGACCCCTTCGATGGTCACAAGCAACTGATCTAAGCAGAGAAGGACGGTGCTTGGAATGTAGCACCAAATACAAGTATAGAGGCAAGGTTCACAATGAGACTGGCCACTTAGGCCTCATTACTTTTAAGAATAGCTACAGCCGTTTATACAACAGCTTTACAGCGTACGTCAAACTCTTTAGGAGAATGTATGCCAATCCTTTTTATAAAATTTCACAAACCAGAGGATCTGAAACCATGTCTTAAAATTTCCGCCAAAACATCTACATCAAATTCCACCACAAACGATATGACCATTTAAAATATCACTTAATATTGTTTATCTAAAATTATGTTTAACCAATAATTACTTTAAATGTAAACAGACCAAATACTCTTATCAAAAGACATATGGTGGCTGAATGGATAAAAAAACAAGACCCATATATATATGCTGCATACAAGAGTCACAGTTCAGATCTAAAGACACTCACAGATTGAAAGCAAAGGGATAGAAAAAGATATTCCATGAAAATGGAAACAAATAGAAAGCTGGGATGGCAATACTCATATCAGACAAAACAGATTTTAAAACAAAAACTTTAACAACAGACAAAGAAGGCCACTAAACAATGATAAAGGAAACAATCCAACAAGAGGATACAAAGCTTGTAAATATCTATGTGCTCAACACAGGAGCATCTAAACACATAAAGCAAATATTAACAGACATAAAAAGAGAAATTGATAGTAACACAATAGTAGTAGGAGACTTTAACACCCTATTTAACTCAATGGTAGATCATTCAGACTGAAGATCAATAAAGAAATATTGGCCTTAAATAATACATTAGACCAGATGGACTTAATAGATATATACAAAACATTCGTTCCAAAAACTGCAGAATATACATTTTTTTTCCTTTTTCTCCCCAAAGGCCCCCAGTACATAGTTGTGCATTTTTAGTTGTGGGTCCTTCCAGTTGTGGCATATGGGATGCCGCCTCAGCATGGCCCGATGAGCAGTCCCATGTCTGCGCCTAGGACTCGAACCAGCAAAACCCTGGGCCGCCGAAGCAGAGTGTGTAAACTTAACCACTCGGTCATGGGGCCGGCCCCCGGAATATACATGTTTTTGAACACACATGGAACATTCTCCAGGACTGATTATATAATAGGCCACAAAACAACTCTCAGTAAATTTAAGAAGTCTGAAATAATATCAAGCATCTTCTCTGAACACAGTGGTATGAACCTAGAAATCAGCTACAAGAAGAAAACTGGAAAAGTCACATATTTGGAGATTAAACAAAATGCTACTTAACAACTACTGGGTCAATGAAGAAATCAAGGGAGAAATCAAAAAGTATCTGGAGGGGCCACCCTGGTGGCAAAGCGGTTAAGTTTGCATGTTCTGCTTTGGTGGCCCGAGGTTCGCCGGTTGAGATCCTGGGTGCGGACACGGCACTGCTTGGCAAGCCATGCTGTGGTAGGGATCCCATATATAAAGTAGAGGAAGATGGGCATGGATGTTAGCTCAGGGCCAGTCTTCCTCAGCAAAAAGAGGAGGATTGGCAGCAAATGTTAGCTCAGGGCTAATTTCCTCAAAAAAAAAAAAAAGAAGCTTTAAAAAAAAAAGTATCTGGAGACAAATGAAAATGAAAATATGACATACCGAAATCCATGGGATACAGCAAATGTGGTGCTAAAACGGAAATTTATAGCAATACACATCTACCTCAAGAAACAAGAAGAATCTCAAATACACAATCTAACATTACAACTAAAGGATCTAGAAAATGAAGAACAAATGAAGCCCAAAATCAGTAGATGGAAGGAAAGAATAAAAATCAGAGTGGGAATAAATAAAATAGAGACTAAAAAGACAACAGAAAAGATCAATAAAACTAAGATCTGGTTCCTTGAAAAGATAAACAAAATTGACAAACTTTTAGCTAGACTCACTAAGAAAAAAAGAGAGAAGGCTCAAATAAATAAAATCAGAAACAAAAGAGGAGAAATCACAACAGACACCACAGAAATACAAAAGACTATGAGAGTACTATGTAAAGCTATATACTGAGAAATTGGATAACCTATAAGAAATGGATGAATTCTTAGAATTATACAACCTCTCAAAACTGAATCAAGAAGAAACAGAGAATCTGAATAGAAAGATTACTAATAAGGAGACAGAAACAGTAATCAAAAACCTCTCAAAAAACAGAAGCCCAGGACAAGATGGTTTCCCCAGTGAATTCTGTCAAACATTCAAATATTTAATACCTATTCTTCTCAAACTCTTCCAAAAAACTGAAGAGGACAGGATGCTTTCTAACCCATTTTATGAAGTCAAGAATACAATCCATTTACAGTAACAACAAAGAGGATAAAATACCTAGGAATAAATTTAACCAAGGAGGTGAAAGACCTGTATACTGGAAACTATAAAACACTGCTGAAAGAAATCAAAGAAGACACAAAGAAATGGAAAGATATTCCATGCACATGGATTGGAAGAATTATCATAGTTAAAATGTCCATACTACCTAAAGCAATCTACTGATTCAATGAAATCCCTATTAAAGTCCCAATGACATTTTTCACAGAGATAGAATAAAGAATCCTAAAATTTATACAGAACAACAAAAAAAGCCTGAATAGCCAAAGCAATCCTGAGAAAAAAGAACAAAGTTGGAAGCATCACACTCTGGTTTCAAAGTATGCTACAAAGCTGCAGAAATCAAAACACCATGGCGCTGGCAGAAAAACAGACACACATCTCAATGGAACAGAAGTGAGAGCTCAGAAATAATCCCACACATTTATGGACAGCTAATATTTGACAAAGGAGTCAAGAACATACAATGGAGAAAGGAAAGTCTCTTCAGTAAATGGTAATGGGAAAACTGGACAGCCAAATGTGAAAGAATGAAAGCAGACCATTATCTTACACTGTACACAAAAATTAACTCAAAATGGATGAAGGATTTGAATGTAAGACCTGAAATCATAAAACTCTTAGAAGAAAACATAGGCAATATGCTCTTTGACACTGGTCCTAGTAGTATCTTTACGAATATGTATCCTCAGGCAAGGGAAATAAAAGAAAAAATAAACAATTTGGACTACATCAAACTAAAAAGCTTCTGCATGGCAAAAGAAACCACCAGCAAAATGAAAAGACAACCTACCAAATGGGAGAAGATATTTCCAAATCATATATTGGATAAGGGGTTAATATCCAAAATATATAAAGAACTCATACAACTCAACAAGAAAACAAACAACCCGATTAAAAAATGGGCAGATGACCTAAACAGACATTTTTCCAAAGAAGATAGCCATATACAGATGGCCAACAAGCACATGACAAGATGGTCAACATCACCAGTTATTAGGGAAATGCAAATCAAAACCACTATAAGATATCACCTTATGCTCTTCAGAATAGCTATAATTAAAAATTATAATTAAAAAGACAAGAAAGAACAAGAGTTGGAGAGGATGTGGAGAAAAGAGAACCCTCATACACTGCTGGTGGGAATGTAAACTGGTGCAGCCACTATGGAAAACAGTATGGAGATTTCTCAAAAAATTAAAAATAGGGGCTGGCCCGATGGCATAGTGGTGAAGTTTGCATCTCCACTTTGGTGGCCTGGGGTTCACCAGTTCAGATCCTGGGCACAGACCTATGCACTGTTTATCAAGCCATGCGGTGGCAGGCGTCCCACATATAAAGTAGAGGAAGATGGTCACGGATGTTAGCTCAGGGCTAATCTTCCTCAGCAAAAAGAGGAGGATTGGTGGTGGATGTTAGCTCAGGGCTAATCTTCCTCAAAAAAAAAAAATCAAAAACAGAATTACCATATGATCCAACTATTTCACTGCTGGGTATTTATCCAAAGAACATGAAAACACTAATTTGAAAAGATACATGCACCCATATGTTCACTGCAGCACTCTTCACAATAGCCAAGACTCGGAAAGAATCCAAGTACCCCAACGAATGAATGATTAAAGATGTGGTATATATATACAATGGAACACTACTCAGCCTTAAAAATGATGAAATCTTGCCGTTTAAGACAACATGGATGGACATGGAGGGCATTAGGCTAAGCGAAATAAATCTGACAGAGAAAGATAATTACTGTATGACTTCACTCATGTGTGGGAGATAAAACAACAACAACACACACACATAAACACAGAGAATAGACTGATGGTTACCAGAGGGGAACAGGGTGGGGGGAGGGCAAAAAGGGTAAAGGGGCACATGTGTACAGTGACAGATGGCAACTAGCCTTTTGGCAGTGAAAAAAATTATTTTCATAATTTAATGAAAACATTAGTGGAAGCATTATCTTAGAAGGGATATACCTTAATGTCTAATCTACTTGTTAATCATTAAATTATTAAAACATCCCTAATTCCTAAGTCAGAATCCAATCTACTACTATAATTATTAAAGACTACATAATCCTGAAGAGTTTGAAATACAATACCAATGAGTGAATAGAAAAATAACATATCTGCTAAATTTTGGTGGTAATTTACAGTTTTACTGTCAATAAAATTACTGTAAAAAAGTGATCTTTAGTCACAGTTTAACTATTCACTTAGTCACTCAACAGGTATTTATTGAACTATGTGCCAGGCACTGTTCTAGAATATTGCGAATAAAGCAGTGAACAAAACAGACAAAAATTCCTGCCCTTGTGAAGTTTATGTCGTAATGGGAAGCATACATTCTATATTAATTCATGCATTACTTCAACAAATATCTGAGTGCTAGGCACAAGGGACAATATAAAGATGGTTAAAATAAGGTTCCCAAGAAAAAACAATCATAAAACTATGCTACTTTATTATTATGGATTAAAAGGATGATACTCTGAGTTTACTTATTCAACAAGCATTGGTTGAGGGCTTTCTAAACACGCCAGAATTTTCACCTGCTTTCAGATCACTGGGTTTCAGATTTTGAAGACTAAGAAACTTCAGATTGACGTAAGCTATCCCAGGTTCTGTCACCACATTGTATGTTCACCGTACGGGATCTCTCACTCTGCCCTGACTTAGCTCATCTTCTGCCACCTCCTTCCCTCCTTTTAATGAACACATAGTCCTTTCAGATCACAAGATACATCTCTAGACCATTCTCTATTTGCCTAATGGTAGATTCACCTCTTAATTTTATCAAGTAAAGTGCAAAAAAACCACAAAAAGCCATACCATTTTTCATAAAGATGCTACTCTTGACTCCAGTCCTGTTTTTCTAGGATTAGGAATTGGTACCGAGTCAACATGCTCTTATATAGTTCTCATTGAGATCAATTCCATCACTCTCAGTCAGCCAACATTTCAAGGGTGGTGAGTAATGCCTCTGAAACAGATCTTTTCTCTTGGCAAAACGAACAGTTTTGGTTGAGAACCCAACTTCTATCATTGACCCCAAGTTCTAGCCTAATGTACTAGTAGTTAGCTAAATTACCACTGATTAAATCCCACGGGCTTAAAATAATTTGTAATGACTAGCAGGATGTCACAACTTTTCTTTTGTGTCTTAATGTGTAAAAACAGTGTTATTTCAAAGAAGGGTTGACTTCCCAGTTCTTAAAGGGGACTTCCATAATTTAAATACACTTCATTCATGATTAGCACTGGGGGTCCCTTCTAGCCCAATCTCTAAATCTGTCTCTTGGTTTCTTGTGGCTCAATGAGAAAACACCCCATTTTTACCCAACACTATTTAATAACTTCTTTAAATGATTCTACATGGTTGGAATGTAGACGACATCATCTAAAACTCCCAACTTGAAACCACTCAGTTTCTTGGTTTCCACTAAAAAGTTTAAAAATGTACTGGTCAGAGCCACTAACCTACAGTTCAAAACTGCCCTTGAAACTGAGATGTCTTTTGTTTTTCTTGTGCTGTTGCTGAAAAGGGGTAAGTGTTAATGTTCCCAGCTTTATACTTTAAATCTTCTAAAAATAAAGCACTTTAGGGAAAGTAAATGTTTTATATTAACTATTAGGAATACCTAATACAGAAATTATGAGATTACCCAGCAATAAAACGAAGCAAAAAAACCGTATTTCACTAGAGATTAGTGCCCCTGAAAGAGAACTGTTTCCTTTCTGTGGACAGAAGCAGTTAATCACTTAAATACAGAGTACATGGAACAAAATTTCATATGTCATAAGGCAGTCATGCCATACGAGGAGCTTCAGAAAATAAACAAGCAGAAATTCCAATGTGGGATATAAAAAGGAATAATTCTGTTTGAGATTTTGAAATTTAAAAAAGAGAGAAGAAGAACAAGGAGAGAATCCAACTCCTCTCTGAGTTAATCTGAATACTGAAATACAAAAGAAATCATCAAGCCCCTATCAGGTTTTCATTTCTTTCTTTTTTTTTTTTTGAGGAAGATTAGCCCTGAGCTAACATCTGCCACTATTCCTCCTCTTTTTGCTGAGGAAGACTGGCCCTGAGCTAACATCCACGGCCATCTTCCTCTACTTTATACGTGGGACGCCTACCACAGCATGGCTTGCCAAGCAGTGCCATGTCCGCACCCGGGATCTGAACTGGTGAAGGCCAGGTCCCCGAAGCGGAACATGTGAACTTAACCGCTGTGCCACTGGGCTGGCCTCATATCAGT
Source organism: Equus quagga (assembly GCF_021613505.1). Taxonomy (NCBI): domain Eukaryota; kingdom Metazoa; phylum Chordata; class Mammalia; order Perissodactyla; family Equidae; genus Equus; species Equus quagga. Next base: position 61,433,443 of record NC_060274.1, read on the forward strand.
TTTGATAGTGTGCTCTCAGGAGCATTGTATCCTTGGACTCTCCCACAATAAATCCATTAACGAATAGGATACAGCACTGGGTAAATGCGACACCAATTACCAATACCCAGATTAAAGATTATATCTTACTATAATTACTATAAATCCAATACACATCTTTTCAGAAATACCTAGCTCCATTCACACTTTCACATTGCGGAGGGAAGAAAATGAAAGTACTACCAATCAGCACTATAGATACCTGTGTACATGTCAGCTTCCTCCACAAAATTATAAACTACTTGAGGGCAGGAATTCGTTTTGTTAATAATATACAAATATAATAAAATATTTCTATATTTATCCTCATATACACAATTTCATTTGATCATAGTAACTCTCTAAAGTCAAAAGACTAGTGATAATTCCTATTTTATTGTGAGGAAACCTCAAGCAAGAGACATTAAGGAGTAACTCTAGGTGACTCAGCTAATAGGGGGAGGAGTCAGGATAGACTCCAAGTATTCTGACTCCTAGTCCACGACTAGAAACATGTTTTAAACTTATTATTATGGGAAATTTCAAACATATAAAACGAAGAGAGAAAAGTACAACAAACTTCCACAACTTCAACAATGATCAGCTTGTTTCATCTATCCTCCATTTTGAATCAAATTTCAGACCTTAATACCACTTTTTGGGTAAACATTTCAAGAGGTAGGTACTTTCTGTGATCGCTGTCAATCACGTTTAACAAAATGTTGAATATAGCAGATAACCAATAAATACTTGTTGAATGCTATAGACCTCACATATGCTTTCAGACATTATTACCCAATTCTGACTAAAAAGACATCAATTCTGAATTCCTAGATGGCATATACTCATTCATTCACAGATATTAGTTCTGGACTACAAGATGCCAGCCACCATGCTAAGTGCTTGGGATATGGAAGGAACAAGAAAACACAGTCCCCTCTTTCAGGGACCTTGCATTCAAGTATTCTGGGTGCACGCTTGTGCATGCACGCATGTACACACACACACACACACACACACACAAACCACATGTGTCTTGAGGAACTGGAATTAGTTCAGGCTGGAAGAATACTTCTTAACTAAACCTACCAGTTTGTCAAGGTGGAATTCAAATTCACTGCACACAAATTACGAAGAGGAGTAGAAGGCAAAGTTTTAATGTAATTCAGAATCTTGATCTCCTTTTAGAAATTATTAGGAAGGTTTTACTTAATTCTGCTCCTCCTGCAAGTTTTTCCAGTATAGAAAGCCAAAGATAGCAAAATTAGTGGGAAAAAAACAAAAGTATTCAAGCAATTGATGAAAATGGATTTAGAATACCTTACATTCTTACACTAAAAATGTCCAAATCATTTTCAACTTTTACTGAATGCGTGCACACTTCCTAATGTTAATGTTGTCTTTATAGCATATAAATTAAGTCCAAGACTCTATAGTGAACTATGGGAATTACTTAAATTTTAAAACTCACTTTAATATAAACTATAGAGATTAGAGTAAAAAATGAAACTTTCTCTTCAGTATGTTTTATTATTCCCAGTAAATTAATTAAGTATAATCCAATATACAGATCCGTTCTCCCTCTTTGACACTCCTTAGTATCAACATTCATGTGACAGAAATAATCCATATGGTCCCCTCCTTAATAACTGAACCTCCTTTCCATTATTTCATCCATTTGGTCATTTATTCATTTTATTTCCACTGGATGTAGAATGTAAACAGACATGACCACAAGACACTCTCTGCCTCAAGGAGCTTATAACTGGGGTGTGGAAGGGTAGAGGATCAGAAGAGGGTGGTTGAGGGGAAGATTAATATTACATTTTATATAACAGACATAATAATATAAAGGGGCAGATATACACTAAGTGCCGTAAAGGAGGTCCAAAGTTGTCAGGGTTCAACGGAAGCAGAAATTTTGTCAAAATGAAGGTATTAAGGAGACACTATATAAAAAAGGGCAGCATTAGAGCTTGGTTCTGAAGAATAGGTAGCATTTCAACAGGTAGAAACAGCGGCATAGGGAGCGGCACCAAGTGCACATTCTCAGACAGCCCCAACTGAAGTCACAGAGGATGGCAAGGAGCACAGTCAGAGGAAATGAAGCAGTCATTTGCCTGCAGGATACAGGTAGCAAATGCAGACAAGAACACAACAAAACCCTATCAAAGCTGAAGCTAATATTGACGAAAAACGGACAGTCACAGGAAAAGTTTAAAATATCAACAAGTATTTGAAGGCTCTTACTAAACAATCTTGGTGTGCAGAGCATTACAGCTGATACCCAATAATCTCCCAGTGTTTAGCCTGAGACACTTGCCAATGCTGTACGCAACTCCACAAGGACGAAAAGTTCTCATCTGAGGGGGTTATAATTTAATTTATTTTACTTCATTCATTCAGGAAGCATATACTGGGCAACTAATACTTATGGACACTGTTATTTATGGATATGAAAGATACAATCCTTGTCCCCAAGTCAGCAAACACAAAAATCATTAAACTGAAATACTTTTACATTCTGAGGGAGTGTTTTCTGATATGCAATGCCCATCAGTCATCCTGTCCTGCTAACATTGGATATAAATGAGTTTGAACCTTAGCTGTCCTCAATTTCTATCTACAATGCGTGTAACTGTGGAATAAAATAGCTGGCTAAAATAAGACAATTCTTTTACACGTTTACAAGACAACAGACCAAAGGGAGTTGAACCAGGTTCAATCTAAGACCCTTTCTAATTCAAAAATTCTTACACTGTGATTCTAATTCTACTAAACTAAAATCCTTTAGGAAGGCCAGATAACAGGAACCAATAATTAAAACAATTATAATTGTTTTATAATAATTAAAACAGCGACTTAAATTACAAAGGCAGTACCTGCCCAAATTTAGGTAAAGTACTAAGTGTTTAATAATCATCCTATCCCAAGTGGACTTCCAGGCTACTATTGTACTCACACTGATTCCTGTCACACGCCTTAAGGTACCTTTACTTCACCTCTCAGCGGAGAGCAGCTACACGCGTAGCTGGTAAAACAAAATCAAGTATGGCAGCAAACTGGAGATATTCAAAACAACTGCCCAGTGGCTCTTGTAGAACTCCACCCTCTGACTGCTGACCTGCCCTGTGCCAGCAGACTCAGCATCTACACATCATCACTCAAATGGTGACTTGTACGTAGGTGGCTTGTTACCAACCACCAGTGCCCATTTTTAGGGCTGCCTCCTGGCCCTTGGACCAAGCCCAAAATTACACACACTACCCTCTCCTATTACTAATCCTCTTGCACTCAGATTTCACTTCTGCCGAGTCTATCACACCAGGAAGCCCCAATTAATTTCCTTCCTATGAAGACAGAGAAGCTCTTTGAACCTCATGGGAAATAGCAACAGTGTGATTAGCTCTTCAAGAAGCATGGGTAGCTCATATTTGCTTATGTGTCTGGAGGTTGTTATGCTGCCTAATTTTCAAGCATTATGGTGTTTATCTCATTAAATGGGTAGTAGATGCCAGCGCCACATTACGTAAGAGTTCATTCATCAGATGAGTACTGAGCATTTAGATTTCTCCATTGTTCTTTGTCTAAAATGAATTCAATATTACTTAATTATTTAACTACACTATTTACCTGTATTATTATTTAACTATAGCTATTTAAATGATCATAGTTATTACCCAAGTTCTTTAAAAGCAGAATTTAATGGATAATCATCATACTTTTTATGTATTTCAGTAGGACATACCGTAGAATTCAGGAATTTCTAGAATTCACATGTCATTTTTATTCCTGGCAAACCATCATTTTTGTCTACATACAGTTCATTTTTTCCAAACTAGAAATGTATGCACTTAATTTAACTTCTTCCATCTAACAGACAAAAAGAATTTTTAAAAAATTGCTACTCAGATTTTAGAACAACAATTTTTAAACTGCGTGACAGAGATGTTGGTTGACCTCTGGACTTTAGTTTCATAAAAGGGCTGAAAGACTTCCAAAGTGTCTTCCAATTGTAATATCCACGAGTTTACAATGACACAGTATAGGTATTGGATATTTCATTCTTAAAAAACATTCCTATGGAATCATTAATAGGAAGATATATTTTTTTAAATGATGACTTTCTTTTAACAAGGAGTCTGTTTTCACAGATATTCATTTACTCATGTCTTAAACATAGGAAAACATACCAAAAGATATTCAAGTTTACACAAGTTTCCCTCTTATAAGCCATTTTCTCCTTGATAAAGAAATTCTAATAATTCCATGATAATAGTTGCGTAAAAAGGATACAAGAGCAATATCAACAATTTAGCATTACCAAGTTCTTCTGCAGGAATAAAGAATGGGCAGAATATCATTGTGAAAATGTTTGTTTACTAAATAAGCTTAATAAATTGGAAATTTTTCAAACTCTTAGAGAATGAAAGACCAAACATACTGAAACTTAAAAAGAGAATTAAACTCTCACTTTCACTGAAACAAGCCCTAATAAATGTACTATCCAACCACAAAATAACACTGTTATTCAGAAGGATTCCCATGAACTAACCCACCTGAGGACTTGGTTTTATGCTGCATCAAATAATATGCCATGTTTCTTCTACCCTGTTAATGATTAGGTTTTCCTAGAGAAAATCAGATTTTTTATTCCCCTATTATGATATATATTACTGAGATCTTTAAAAAGAGGAAGTTGGAAAACTCTCCCTAAATAATAATCATTGAACTCTCCTTCAAGAGTAACCATTGAACCGCATGGATTTTTCTGTTAGTTTTTTTTAAACAGTGATTAAATATGCTAGTGATAATAAATTAAGATATTTAGATGTCACAAGCTTATTCACTGAAATGCCATTAAGTTTTCGTTTCTAGAACCAGTACTTTAATTTGAATTACTTTTACTGCTACACTAACAAATTTAGTCCCTAGGCACAACACTGGTAGCACTGAGCAGTATCTTTGTAATTACACAATACTATCATGTATCAGGGTTATGGTGATCATCTTATTCCTTCAATAACAGGTGGAATTACTTGAAGGGAAGAGCCAGGTATGATTTACCCAAATATCTTTCCCAGCACCTAGCCCCATGGTTTTTAAACAGTAAGTCTTTCCCAAATCCTTGCGTAATAAATGGAGCTCAAATGTTCACATATATTAGTTACATTTCAATGTCTTATATAAATCTATTTGTATGTCCCTAAGGTGAAATTTAATCTTCAAAAAGCATTTGATTCTGATCAGTGTTTTGGTTATCTTACCTATTCAATCAGCAAATTCCTGGTAACCAAATTATCACAAATACTAGTTGCTCTATAAAACTGGTTAGGTTAAATATAGCAAAATAAGACAGTGGAAATAAAGAAAAGTGAATTTTTTTTTTTTTAAGATTTTATTTTTTTCCTTTTTCTCCCCAAAGCCCCCCCGGTACATAGTTGTATATTCTTGGCTGTGGGTCCCTCCAGCTGTGGCATGTGGGACGCCACCTCAGCGTGGCCTGACGAGCAGTGTCATGTCCGCGCCCAGGATTCGAACCAACGAAACACTGGGCCGCCGGCAGCAGAGCGCGCGAACCCAACCACTCGGCCACGGAGCCAGCCCCAGAAAAGTGAATTTTTGAAGAGGAAAAAGAACTGCTCATCTCATTACAAGGTAAGTTCTAGAGGTGTGGACTTCCTGACTTGTTCACTGCTGTATCGCCAGCTTTTAGCACTCTCTGGAACATAGTAAGCCCTCAATAAATACTTGGTGAGTGAACAGATTGCTGATAAAACATGTTATTATTTTATCTACCTATATATAATTAGTTCAGAATATAAAATAGGATTCATTTGTGGAGTGCAGAAGTCCCAGTATAGGTTCATACTAAAGTCTGATTCTGGCAAAGGCTCCAGGATTTGGGATTACCAACTATAAAATAAGAGTAAACTTACATCCCAGACACTGAACGGCTGATGAAGCCGAGCCTGGGATACATCAAGCACAGGTAAGCAAGAATTTCAAGTCATTATCCCTATGCATGGAAGCAGTGCCAGTGCCAGCAATAACAAGTCAGCTTTTCTGGCAAATCCATCAAAATTAAAACTTAAACTTTTGAAAAAACTAATATGTTTATTATGCTCCTTCAAGCTTAGAGGCTTAACTATCTGTGGGAAGGACCTATAATTATGATCAATTACTTGGGACTTGAAGGCACTTATACTGGCATCTGTCCTTTTAAGACAGCTTTAAAGAACCAGTCACAGGACTGTAAAGCTGATCCTATGGGGCAACAATAAATCACAGGTTTGGGGGGGCCCACCCTTGACAACTCTCTCTTGGAAGGAAAAGAATAGTTGTTAGCTGTGCTTGATTTCCTGTCCTTACCTGAAAAAGCATCAGCAACCTCTAAAATCAGGAATTCCTAGTCTAGCCAAGCAAGTCAGGGGGGCCAATGACTGCCCCAAGGCAGAGGCGGAAGAGAAGAAACAGGAAGGAAATGAAATGTAATGGAGATCTGTAGCTTGTGAGGATGACATCATCAATAATTTTCTCAAGTGTCACTGAATTTCACGGCATGTAACTGATGGTCTTTTCTGACAAACCACAGCCTCATTATATTCAAGTAGCTTCTTGGTTCCAGAGCCAGTAATGTCTGGGTTTGAGTATGATTTGTTCTAGAGAAAAGGTCAGCTGAACTGAGGCCTCACTGGGAACTTGCTCCAAGGTAAGGGCCCCACTTATCTACCTGAATACAAATAATACTTGGACATTTGAAGCATTTTTACATTGACAAAGTGCTCTTATATACACTATCTCAGTTTCTTCTCACAACTCTTAAGACCTAAGTGTCATCACCACTTTTAAAATAATTTTAGAAAACGATCCCTTTGTTTTTCAATTCGTAAGTATAGTCTCTTGAAATTTTTCAGTACGGAATTCAAATCGTGGGTCAGTTAAAAACCTCTCAAGACACACCAATCTCAAGAAAATAAATCAAGAAAATAAGATGGATTAGCCAAAATCTACCAGCACAATGGCAAAAACCACCTTTCTCTGTTACAACATTATGCTTCATAAAGGACAGTATTACACGGCGGTGCCTCTAACACCACTACAGTGCAAGGACAGTATTTTATCTATAAAACATGATAATCATCCTTAATTAGGCACTCTCCATAGAGAGCAGGCAAAATAAAACAAGAACTTTGGTCCTAAAATTCTAATGGTGGAATTCATCCTCTGGGAAGGGCCTAGGTGATTCCTCTAAGAAGATAACTAAATTACGGGGGACAAAATGTATCCTCACTTTTTCCCTTCAATATCACAGACTCCTCAAAAGGGTTGTTGTTGTTTTTCAACAAAGAAAACACATGCAAAAGGTAATCTATTGCTTTTATAGATAATCCTACCTTCTTAAAACACTCATTCTCCCCAGTTCATTATCCCTCTCTCCTTTACTGGCTAGTGCAGAGGTATAATGGGGTCCTATCTTTACAGCCATTTACTACCGTATTTAAGTATTTATGATTCTTTGCTGCCTTCTAGCCTGAGTCTAACTATGTGGGGAACAAAGCACCACACAAATCACCCAGCTTGGGATAAGAAAAGACAAGTTAAAACCTCCCAAGAAGATTCTGTAGACATGGGCTCCCTGAGTCTGTAGAGGGTTTGGTATTTCAAAGGTCAGTCTCGGGTCTCTCCACTTGGATGACTAATGTTAATTTGTTTGACTTTTTACAAAAATATTTAGCTGTGCTTATTTACATAATTTCATCCACAGCGCACACAGTAGGCACGTATTTGCTGAATGGAACCTTTAGATGGATGAGAAGACAGGAAGAAGACTCCAAGACCTCCTTTTTCCAACACACTATCTTAAGAGTTGAGAAAGGTAAAATCGCACCCTAATCTGTAGAAGGTTCTGTGCATTCCTTTTCAACTGAAAACTATGCACCTCTGTTTAGAAAAGGATGACACACCACACAATGTCAACCACACAATGGGGAAATTCCAGGATCACTAAGAAAACACTATTATCCTAAGTGACACACACTTTCGTTTATTACTGGTTACCACACAGGAGAAGCTTTAAGAACTGCTGTTTCCCCATCCACTCACACAATCCGACCAGGAGGGGCAAGGGCAGGACATTCAGAATATAAGATTCCACATCTTGGACTCACATTTAACCCTTTGGAGAAGTAGTCTAAGGACTATGCTGGCCCAGAGACATAAAGTAATACAAACAGGCAACATTTGTGGAAGAAATTTGTGTTTGTGTGTAAGATTGTCCCTGAGCTAACATCTGTTGCCAGTCTTCCTCTTTTTGCTTGAGGAAGATTGTTGCTGAGCTAACATCTGTGCCAATCTGCCTCCATTTTATTTGTGGGACGCTGTCGCAGCTTGGCTTGCTGAGCGGTGTGTAGGTCCATGCCCGGATCCGGCCCGAGAAGCCCGGGCCGCCGAAGCAGAGCACTCGAACTTAACCACTACGCCACCGGGCGGCCCCGGGAAGAAATTTTTTAAACGACACTTTGAAACTGGGCATCAGCACTGAAGTCCTTAGACCTTCAGCAATCCTTCTTATCAGTATGCAATTTTAATAAAGAAACTGTGGATGTGACTAGCAAAAATATTCTTAAGTTTCTGCATTTTTTAAATGTTATTTATAGCAGGCTCCACCAGTGAAGCTCTCTTCCTTCTAATTATCACTGCATCCTGCTACCTCTCACTTATATTCAGTCTCTCAAAAACTCCCTGACGGCCAGGGAAAATGAGCGGGGGAAGGCAGGGCGTGTCTCAGGTTGGCTTGCTCCGTCCCTAAAAGGCACCCAACTTCCCGGACCCCCTTTCAGGGAGAAAACACTTAGAACTTGCACAGCAGTGAGGAAGCCTGCGCAGGTCACATTCTCTGACTGGTCTGACTTGCTCGCTGTTTGCCAAGGTCACCGGCTCTGGCTCGTGGCTCTGTCGACAAAACTTACTCTCACTCTGTAAGGTCAGCGGGTCGCGCCGTGCCTCCCCAGCCGCCCTCCGGCCCAGCACCTTCCTGGGCCAGAGGAGCCCTCGCCCGGCCCTCCCTCGGCGCGCGGCCCCCGACGGCATGGGCGCCGCTGCCCCGCTCACCTGACCACGTTGGGGTGCTCGAAGGTCTCCAGGTGCCTCAGCACCGCCACCTCGCGGATGGTGGAAAGCGGCATGCCCTCCTCGCCCGTCTGCACCCGCACGCGCTTCAGTGCCACGAAACGGCCTCCGTTCTTCAGGTCCCGGGCCTTGAACACCTTCCCATAGGCGCCCTCCCCGATCTCCGCCACGCACTCGTACTGCTGGTCGGCGCGGCTCAGGCCGTCCTTCTCCATGCCGCCCGGACGCCGCCCGGCGCGGCGCCGCTGAGGCGGGCGGGGGGCTCGCTCGGCTCGCTCGCGGTCGCCGCTCGCCTCCTCTCGGACTCCTCCGCCCGCTCCCTCACGCCCCGGAGCTCGGTCTCGCTCTCCCTCACCCCTGCCGACTACCGCGATCCGGCGCTCGGGCTCTCGCGGCCGCCGGGGCTGGATGGAGCGACCTCCCCGCGGGCGGGCGCAACCCTGGTGCCGCGGCGAAACTCCGCCTGCCGAGTCGCCGAGGAGCGAGCCGATCCCTCCTCTTCCCTCCCCGAAGCGCAGTCCTCTGCACAGACACCGAGGCGATTACATAGTCTCTGCCCGAGCGCGTCTCAGTCCACAATCATTCCACCTAAAAGGGGAGACGGGAAAACAAGAAGAAAGTGCAGTCAGACATCCCGGGCGCCTTCCTCAGGGTTCCCGCAGGCTCCCCTCCTCCTCCCTCACGAAGCCCCCATCGCTACCCTCCGCGCGCTCCTGCCCTCTCCCAGGCCAGTTAATCCTTCCTCGTTCCTCCAAGAAAAGCGAAGTTACTTTTCTTTCCCTGCAGGGCTGGAGCGGTCTTCGCGCGGAGAGGTTGCAGGGGCCCCTCCGGGATGAGCGCGCGGCGCGGGACGCAGTGGAACGGGAGGGGGCGTGCCGAGCGGCCCAGAGTGTGCCGGGAGCGCGGGGGAGGGGAGGCGCCGGGCACGTCAATGTCACGGCTTAATATTTATCCCTATATCATTGTGTTGCGCTGCTACCCTCCCGGCCTCCCCGGGCCTGGACGTGCAGGGAGAGGGGCTCCCGGGGTGCCATGGGGGCGTTCAGGGGGTGTGCACAAGCTGCTGTGGAGGGACTGTAGGTCCACCCGTGTGGGGCCGCAGAATGTGGGTGGGGGCTCCCAGGACCCTGTAACCCGATGCTGGGAGTGTGCGAGAAGGGGTGGTCAGACATCTGCTGGGAAATTGCTTCCTTTCTTTCTACTTTCAGTTTTTCTACGAGAAGACATTTAAAAAAGACTTGCACACACAAGTGGTCTTTTGGGGGTAAAGGAGGCAGGGTTGGAAACGGAATTCCTCCGACTCGGAAGACCTCCCTAGTGGAAACCCCTCAGGTCGGGGAAGGCTGGGGCTCCTGCTACTCAGGGGTGGGAGAGCGATGGGGTCCTAGAGGGGAGGAGTCGCCCACGGGACCCTAAGGGTGGGAGAAAGGGGTGTTCCCCACACTTGAGCTTGTCGCCTCTTTAAAGAGTAACTTCAGGAGGAAGGTAGCATAACCGTGACTCGTCCTGAAATTTTCAACTGATTTCAACCTGGGCAAAACTCAACCTTCTCTTACAAAGGGTGGGGGGTGGGGGAGCCCCCGGGGTGAGAGAGAAGAGGCTGCGCCCTCGGAGCCAGGACTCGCGAACCTTTCCCCTCTCCCAGGACCGTCTCCGATGTAGGTAGCAGAAGCCGCAGCTCCATTCCTCTTTCGGCTTAAGGCCTGGTCTCGTCTGCAGCCAGTCGCCCCCCGGAGCCCTCCGCACAACAAAGTGCGGGCCGGCGGGCGGGGGGGACGCTTTCTCTCCCCATTCATTTGCAATCCAGGAACTAGGCAACCTCCAACCCATGGCTGCCGCAGCCTCGGTGGGACATTAACCACGCCGGCCGGGCGTCCTGAATTCCCGGGGCACCTCGGAATTACCTGCCCCGCAACTGCTGCCCGCTCGCCTTCTGCCAGGAATTAAAGAAACAAATAGCGCGACCCCCACGGTGTGCGGGCAGAGGGACCGCAGCGAGGACAGAGCCCCTCACATTCACTCCATTCAAAACTCTCCTTAAAAGGTGAAAGCGACTCCTGGGGCAGTCGAGGAGCGAGCCCCCCAGAGCCTGCACGGGAGTCTGAGCCAGGCCGAGGGCCACACAGGTAGCGGAGGAGCCGCCGCCGGCCGCGCAGCCCGCCCCTCCCGCGTCCCCTCCTCCCCGCCCCAGTCCAGCCAGAGGCTCTGCAGCGAAGGCAGCGTTGCGGACGTCCCACCCCCGCAGGGAACTGCGCCCGCTACCCTCGCCGGGCCCCCCACCGCCCGCCCTGGCTCTCCCCCCTCGCTCCCCCGACGGTCGGCTCCGGCGGAGAGAAACGGGAGCCGCAGTGCCTCCCCCCCCCCCTGCACTTTTTTTTGTTGTTGTTGTTGCTTTCCCACGCTGGCTGAATGTGACTTGACCCCATTTCAAAAAAGTTTGACATAGTGCTTCAACATTTCCGCATTCCTCCGCGACTACAAAGGCTGCAGCCGCCTCCTTCTGCTTTCTGTCTCTGCTCTCTGTCTTCACACTCAATGAAATCCTTCACGTGCCTCTCCCGAAGCCTGCCAAGCACCGCAAGGGTCGCCACCAGCGCAGCGACAAGAGGCCGCACTGGGGACCACGACTCCTGCGTGTGCGCACACACGCAGATGCGCCCACGTGCACACTGACGGGCGCGCTGCGGGGTCCGGAGCTGCTCACCGCGGGGTGTGCATTTTTAACTTCCATATTTTAAATTATAAAAATAAACTGGGAAACTAAAGCAAATGTGCATCCTTGCGGGACTCCAAGCCTGGGCACTGGCCGCCTGCGTGCACTCCTCTAAGTGTGCATAACACGCCCGCAGGGGTTGCCAGCAGGAAGCCTGCGTTAACTTTATCTCGTGGTGGGGAAGGTGGAGCCCACGCCCACACCTAGCAAGCTGGAGAGGGAGGTTTCGTGAGGAAATAAATATGGGGCACGGAAACACAGTCTTCCGCATGGAGTCCCCAGAGGCAGTGCATTTTAAACCCTAAATGTGGATTACTGAGTGTCCGAGTGGAGTTTAAATTCTGTTTGAAGAAACTGGATAAGGAGTGTTTGTGTGGGTGTTTGTGCGCACGGCTATATGGGAGCAGGCACAGGATCTCAGTGTTGGGGGTGTCCCTAGTGTGCGATGTCCTCCTCTCGCCACATTAGGCGAACTCCTTTAGCTCCCCCAAACTGGCCCCCGTAACTACCCTGCCTCGGTTCGTAAGGGGTTAACCAAAACCGATTCCGAGGACAGACAACCCGCCCCCACAGTCACCCCCACCCACACTCGCTTCCGACCCTGGCCAAGCCCCCAAATCTTCCCCGGGGACCCCCCACCCCGCAGCCCACCCACCGGAGCGCACAGCTCCTCACCTGAAGGGCCGGGCCACGTCCGGCCTCCCGAAGAGGCTGCGTGCGTCAGGCGGACCACCGCACGTGTCCTCGGCGGCGCGGAGCAGGTAACCGGCTCGGAGGAAGGAGTTACCAGCACTCTTTCCCGCGAGGGGGTGGGCACAGCAGCGGAGGGCGGAGGGACGGCGGAGGGCGCCGCCCGCGCCGCTCGCTGGGGGCGGGAGGGGGCCGCGAGGCTCCTGCCGGGGCTCAGGGCCCGCGCCGGGGAGGCAGTGGGGGCGGGAGCGGGGACGGGGGCCCGGGAGGCCAGCTCTGCCCGAGACCCCCCCCCCCCCGGCGGCGGGCTTGGGGGCTCGCTGCGCAGTGGCAAGCGAGTGTGCAAATTAAAGCCTTCCGGAGAGAGGGGAGGCAGCTGAGCCCCGGCTTGCTCTGAACCTTCCAGCTCCGCAGCTCTCGGCACCAAGTGGGGGGCGAGAAGGAGAGGAGAGGGGAGTTAAAAGAAAATTTCCGGCTTTCACTGCAACTGGAGTGGGAGATCTTGCGACTAAAAAAAGAGGCGTGAGCGAGAGAGAGTGGGATGTGTCGTCGGGAGTCGGTGGAGTTTCCAAACCCAGGGTCGCCCGGAGTTGGGGTTTTGACAGAGTGAGGCGGGGGTATCAGCAGTGTATGATGTGGACGGATGGGAAAAACACAAAACAACCAACCGTAATTATGAGGGGCCGATGGGGATGGTAAATACCGACGCTTTCCAAGAAACTGAAAAATCAGACCAAAAAATAACTCTTCTCTATTAAAAAAAAAAAAAAAAAAAGTCTGGCAGGACGCCTTGCAGAAAAGAAAATACTAATCTGTCCAAGCACTTTTCACTTTCAGCATGAGCTACATTTGTTTTGTTTTCCTTTGCTTCCTTTCGGCCTCACAAAGCCCTATCTTTTCCTTTTGGACGGAGGATAACGATTTGGAAATTGTCAGGCACTCTGTGGTTAACGATCTACTTGAAGGGGCTGGCCGGTTCACAATTATTAAGTGGTTAGCAACTGCTGAGGATTCACTAAGGTATTTCTGGGGAGCTAAAAAACTAAAATTCAATATAAATAACAGAACTGCAAGAGAATAGACACACACACAAAGAGGACAGAAGGTGATTCGGTGGGTGCACAGTTTAAATGCATTATTGGAATTCTGAAATTTGAAACCTTGTAAGAATGTATACTTTACCTGCTGAGAAAACCTGAATACAATTATTTCAGGTGAAAATAAGATTTTGGAGAAAAAAAGTCTTCAAGACTTCCTACAATGAAGTAAAACAAAAAAGAGCTATTTTTTTTCTAAACAATCCAGTGTTCTCCAAAATCTGTATCTGTAGAATACTTAAAACCCTTTTAAACTTCTTGAAGCAAAGCTAAAAATATTTATTTATTTCAATGCTGTGTGGAAAAATTAAAACCCAGCAAGATTCTGTTTGAACTGGAAAGATTACATCTATAAATCTGTTGACTTTTTGAATTAAATCCTCCTGTCAATTTCACAGCAGATCACAAATTTGCCTTTATAAAATTGATTCTATACTACAGGGTGAAGTAACAGGTTAGGTAAATAAAAATTGTTGCATTTCCATTAGCAAATATTTTGCAAAACCTTATAATAATTTTTTCTCAAATGCTGAAAGTGAATAATTGTGTTTCTTTATGCTTAAGGTAATTCAGAAAATATATTTTGTGTTCAGGAGCATATCTCCTAAAACAAAATCCAATTTCTGAACAAAATCTGTATTTGTAAAGGTATCTATAATCTCATTTACCTTATAGGCTTAAGAAAGCAAATTGTTAGATTTTGTATTTATATAAAATATTGGATCACTACAAGTCACTAATTAGAGTTTAAACCAGAGTCACAAATGGGAATTCTCCATTTTGATAATTGCTCACACTTATCAATGCTTTTTAAAACACGATTTACTTGCTGGTAATTAACACATTTATGTAATTTAGAAATATTTGTCAGTAAATAGTCATAGGAAGCAGCAAATGATTGCAAGAATTTATTTGAGTAAATAATTTGTTTCAAAAATAGTAAGCTGTAAATACCTTTTAAATTAACAGAAAAATGTCTTTTCTGCCATGGGTTGCATTCTTAATTACTGAATTTGACAACAACCAAAGGTGGATTAGAAATCCCATGATTTAGGTTGCTACATCACTTGGGCAATGTAAAAAACAATGAAACTTCATTTAATTATATAGGTTAATACTGAGTGTTAACTCTCTTTCTGTCGTCTGCTTTCTCTAATATTGTTAATTTATTATGGTTCACTCTCCCTGGTTATGGGTCACAAAAATCCCAGTTGGTTAAAGCTTCAGACAAGGAAGTTTTACAATGGCTTGTGTAAAATTAGTAAATACCAGATTATTTTTGTTTATGGATAACTCCCTCTGTGGGTAACAGTTTATCATAACAAAATTTGTGTAAAGTTTATAAACTGTGAACCAAATTCCAACTCCTTTGTTTCAGAGTCTTCTATAAATGCATACATAGCATTCAAGAGTAATGATTTGCACCAGTATTTTCATGCCACATATCAGATATTCTAAAGTAGCAACTCATCTTACAGATTTTTAAAAATTAAAACTCATGGATTTATCTCCAAATATGAACTTGTAGCTTATACTGAAAGTTTTCTTACTGTCATATAAGAGATGTAATCTGTGTGAATATTTTATATCAAATATCTGTAAATTTTTGTTTTCACTAAAATAAAAATAAAATTTAAAATTCTAGTCTATAATTTATAACCTTGTTTAAGACGTGAGTAATCTATTTAAAATTAGTAATTATATAAGTACATCTAATTCTAAATCATCTCTGATTTACTTTGCTATTTGAATGCATTTTCCAGAAACTCAGAAATAAAGTTTTGCTATAATCTACTACACAATAATTTAATTGGAGGTCCATATAAATGTATACTTTTTGTCTATAAAGATCTCCAGTTTATTGTTTTGGTAGAAAACTTTTCTAGTTTAACAATTTTAAAAACAGTTACCATCATCTTACCTTAGTTTATATGTGTATGTAAATGTTATCTTTGTTGAATAATTACCTTGAACAACTATAATTTTAACAGAAATAGTATAATATAATGCAGTGCATTTTAATGTGTTTTTCTCCCCAGGCATTTCCAAGATGTTTTCTTGGGTTTTCCCTTAAAATATAATATTGAAAATTTCTAAATATCCTAGGAAAAGTCAGTTGTACTACCAGCTTTTTCAATTGTAAAATTCTGAACTTTAAATGATTTTTAAAATTCAGTCTTCTGAATAAATTACTTCCCGTCAATTTGGAAATGACCCTGGTTTTTTCTCTCTTTGTTGTTGCTTGTGATCTAGTGCATTGCATTTGAGCAGTGAAACTTGGAAAGATTTTGATATTTGCTGTGAGGGCAAATAATATAATGGGTAGTAGCTTCTAAAATTCAAGGAGAAAAAACTGGACATTATTGCCCTTTGTAACATTCCGTTTTCATGGGTTCTACTGCTCTATAATTATTCCTGTGCAACATGTCAGTACTATGTTCATATTTGTATAATTGTCATCATCTTTTCTATTTTTTTCCTTTTGATAGAAACTCATATCTTCTTTTTCCTTTGTGTATGCGTGAATACCTGTATGTTCCTGGCATATTGTTGTGACATGTTCGAAACATGTTCTTACGATCTTTTCATCATCTATATTAAAATTCTGAGTAATCAGAAAAATAACTACAGAAATATGCTTAGAAAAGATGGTGATAATCACATTGAAACACCTACATTTCCTTCCTATTTGTAGTGTCCTGTAATTTTCTCTGACTTCTGACATTTCTTTTCTAAGATAATACTTACATCTCAACGGCACACGTGGCCTAACAATGTGTTACCATCGCTGCCTTTGGTTGAGCTAAAAGGTGTGTACATATTTCAGATAGACCATTCGGATAAAGTCTTGAAGGTACAACACAGTGGGAGTGAATGATGATAAAGTGGGATCTGGGAGGTAGGAGAAGGACGAAGAAAGGCACCTGGGAGAAACTTCTGTGAATGGCCTGGCAGCAGGGGTGAGTGAGGGAAGTACATGCCAAGGTCCTGGGGCCAAGAGATATAGCCTCAGTGCTCTTGGTATGGTATATCCAGGTAACCTGATTCTTTCAGAATGAACAGCATTTTGTGTCTATCCTATTAGGCAATGAGATCCGTCCTGTTAAATGAAATTGTATAATGTATGTGTTCATACTCATGTAACTATTTTATGTTGTTTCATTATGGATTTTTCCTGAAAATTATATAGAATGGAATTCTGTACAGACTTCTTTGAATGCCTAGAAGGAAGTATATAATAGCATAACTCTGTGGATCAAACATTTTACCATAAATTGAAGTAGTATACCCTATTATAAATTTGTTCGAAGTTACTCATGTCTTCATGTCCCTAATACCAAGGAGAGTAACTGGCAAGTATTTTATGTCCAATAAGTGTTGGTCAATGGGTAAGTTGGCTTTATATCCTTTAGTCCCTCTTCTTTGGGATTACTCCCTATTTCCTTCTGGGGGATATATGAGAATAATCTTTTTTATAATCCTAGCAAAGTTTAAGGCTCGGTGTGCTGATTTCAGGACCTCAGAAATGTGTCTCCTCTATCTGCAGTTCCCTTTCCTTTTAGCCCTCTTCTGTAAATCCTGTCATCCTTTCAAGGCCCAGCTCTTCCTTAAAACCTAGGAGACTCCCTTAGCTGAACGACGTCCCTCTTTGCTCTAACTCTTTCTGCTTTCTACCTTCCCAAAAGCTTGATGCCTGCCTATCCACCACCCTGAGCACCCTGAGCATGGCTGAGAGTGTCCGCCTTGCCTTGTTCTCATTGGCAATGCTCCAGCCCCTGGCTGTGCCATCAGGCCATAGTAGGTGGTCAACGAATGCAGTCGTGGTTCTTGTCTCTCTCCATGAGCGTTACTGAATCAAGCAGGCACAGAGGAAACTGGAATACTGTGACATAACTAGAGTAACATTTGACAAGTTGAGGACGCTGTTGCATTTTGCTTAAACAGGAAAGAACCAGGTCATCCTGCGACTTTGGATTTGTTATGTTTTCTCTTGTGTTGCAGATATTAGTCATTTAAAACATTTTTGTCTGAAAGAAAATGTGTTTAGATAAATTTCTAAATTTATCTGAAAGACAAATTCTAACGTCTTATCTGAAAGAAAATGTGCTTAGGTAATTTTCTCCGTTCCCTACCCCTGAAAATTCCAATTAAACAATTTTCTTTAAAAAAAGGAAATACTAAACTCTGAGATAAATTAGCTACTGTGTGTCCCAGAACCTGGAAAGACAGCTAATTCTGTTTTCCCATATTCTTGATGCCTATGTGAATATATCCTAAAGGAGAGAATTCTCGATTTCTAAGTCAGGAGACCTACATTTTATTCCTAGTTCTTCCTCCCTCAATAATGTTCACTGTACCCTCAGTGATCGGTCATTTAACCTTTCTGATTTTCATTGTCTATGCCTATTAAATGAGTTTGCTAATTATTCAGGAAGACGTTTTGAAAATGGTTTGAAGAGAGGCAACAAAGAGTTTTACCTTTCTAGGAGAAGATATGGAAGTATAATGGAGGTTGTTGGTCTGCATGTCAGAGGACTTGAAATTTATCCTGGAGTTGGCCACAAACTGCCTGTGTGACCTTGGGCAACACACTTAAGCCCCTGGGCTTTAAGGTCCTTGTCAGTAAAAGAGACGATTAGACTGGATGATTTGTATAGCTGCTACAACTTGAAAGTGATCTAATCAAGTCCAGCATGCATCATTATACATCTGTTTTTATAAATTCCTTAAACAAGAATAGTGCCAGGGATGGGACTCTCATGTCAGCAACCCAGAGCAGACTCTGGATTTCAAATGCGAATTATATTGGGGTCTCTATAACTTAACCCTCTGGATTTTCAAGACTGAATAGAAATGAAAACTTCTAGAAAAACATTGGAGAAATTTGTTCATGTTTTCATTAGACATGGGGAGAGAGGAGCCAGGTTTTATTTGACTAAAACTAAATATGATGAATTAAATTAATCAACCCTCATTAATATAATGTGATAAGTACTTACAATAGTACACATAGAACCAGGATACTCAAGATTAGAAGTCTTGAATGATCACAGAAATTCTTCAAAGATATCATGAAGCATAACTTTGGGAGATGTGCTATATCTGTAAACCGTTGAAAACATCAGTGGCAGCCAGCCTCCTGTGAGGCAGTGGGAAGTGGGGAGTGGAAGGGTCAAAGGCAGCATGCTGTGAACCTGAGGGGCTCCAGCAATTTCGGAAATCCTGAGAGCTGCTGATCCAAAGTGGTTGTTAAAACATGTGTAAAGGAATAGGCTGTTGCCTCTGTGTTCTTACTTTCCATGTGCATGGTTTTCTGGTCCTCCCTAGATGTCCAGGGACATGTAGGCAGTTGGAACCAGATGGGTCCTGGATTAGAAGCCTGGCTCCACTATGTGACCTTGGACTAGATTCTTAAACTTTTGGATCCCCAGGTTCCCTCATCCATAAAGTAGGGGTACTATTATCTGCCATGATAGGTTGGTGTGAGAATTAAATAAGTGCCTTCTATGTGCATTATGTATTTAACAGACACTTAATAAATATTAGTACATAATCAACATCTTTTTCATGAAATCACATTTCCTATTCTTACTCTTTTTAGGGACTGCTAACCCTGTGACTGACGTGTCTTTCTTTTTTAACTGGATTGAAACATCCACCCATTACAGGAGGAGCTCACCCTAGAAACAGAGAACACTTGACATTCTCTTGGGCCTTGACAAACCACAGCTGTCCCTGGGTGTGTGACGAATGGAGGAGAGGGTGGCTTGTCTCACCTGAAACCTCTCTTTCATGCCCAGGTCTTCCCAACACTGCTCAATCTCCTTAGTCTGTTCCTCACTGTCTTTCTCTCCTTCTTCCTTCCACGTGGCTCTGTTCTTCCTTTTTCGACTGCTTTGGTGTGATCTGAGGGCTACCCCATTTTGCCCCTTAAGTGTATACCCCGTACTTGTTGACGTTTGTCTTCAAAGTCCTGCACTCTGCTGCCTCCTCACAAGAGCTCCTTCATTGATCACGCTTCCACACTCACTGGCTCTCACTTACCTTGCTTGAAGGGCATGTTTGTCATCATGTCAATCTTTTCCCTACACTTCAACCTGGTCTTCTCGGCTTAGCAGAATTTTACTTGTCCTTAGATGACATTGCATCTCCTACTTGCTACTCTCTCTAGAAACACTCAAGGCGAGCTACCCCACCTCCCCCACCCTCTTTTCTGTTTTTTTTTTTTTTTAACTTCCCAGGGTATTTCCACAGTTCCTCAGCTTCTTGTCCTTTGATACTCAAATGCCATTTTCCTCACAGTTTTCTTATACCTATTTGTGGGCCATCAGAGACCTTTACCACACAGTTCCTAGGCTTCTATTCTTTCCTCACTCCTACTGAGGTCCCCAAAAGGATGAGGGACTCCTTCAAGGTGGGATCTCTGGCTTTTATTTCTTCATCTCCAAGTTCTGGCCCAGAGTCAGTCAACAAGAGGAGTTGGTTGAATGAAAGATATGATATCCTAAGAAACATAGGTGCCGCCAGATAATTTTCTTTTTTTTTTTTTGAGGAAGATTACCCCTGAGCTAACTCCCGCCAATCCTCCTCTTTTTGCTGAGGAAGGCTGGCCCTGAGCTAATATCAGTGCCCATCTTCTTCCACTTTATACTTGGGATGCCTACCACAGCATGGCTTGCCAAGCGGTGCCATATCTGCACCCGGGATCCGAACCGGCGAACCCCAGGCTGCCGAAATGGAACGTGGGCACTTAACCGCTGCACCACCAGGCCGGCCCCCAGATACTTTTCTATCTGGACTGTGACCCGATGCTCTCCCAGGCCACATCTTACTCACCTATTTCCTCCCTGTCCTGGATTCCATGCTGTCTCCTTTAAGGATGGACCCTTAGGCAGGGTAGGAAAAGGTCTCCATTTTAGTTGCTCCAACACCCTCAGTCTACCCACGTTCAGGTTGCACCATCACAGCCTCCCTCGACAGGACCACACAGAAGCTTGATAGAAAGCTAGTGAAGCCAAGTCGATCTGATCCACCTGGGTTTGTGCTTGGTCAAGAAGAGCTATGAAATCCAGGCAGGGAAGTTTAAACTTGATTATTAAGCAAAACACGAAAGTGATGTAAGATTTCTGAGCAGAGAAGGTGGCTCTTGGAGCAGTGATAGGACAGAAGTGATGTGCAAGGAAGATGACTTCGGTAGTAGCAGGTCCAAGGGCCTGGAGTCAGGGAGGCAAATTTACCAGCTCCTGCAAGTGGTGAAAAGACCCAGGTGACAGTATAGGGATGGGAAAAAAAAAAAAAAAAAAAAAGAACGGCTACAAGAGAGAATTCAAAGGAAATATTTCACAGGATTTGGTTAATAACAAGATAAACAGAATAAATGAGAAGAGTTAACATGTATATAACCTGTTCGGATAGCTCTGAGCACTTTACATAAATTAACCTATTTAAACCTCCTAATTATTCCATTTTGCAGTCAATGAAACTGAGACATTGGACCAAACTTCTAACCAGGTTTCTGTCTGAGGTATCAAAATAATGATGATGATGATAATAATAATAATAATGTAGTCCATTAAAAGAAAGAAGGCAAAAGAAGTTGGCTTGGTGAAGGTTAGGAGTTCCACTTCTGAATTTGAGATCACAGCCAAATGAAAATATCCAGTGGGCACATGGAGTGGAGAGCTTTTCACTTTTGCCTGGTTCTACCTTAAAATATGCCCAGGTACACCATCCTGGAAGAACTCGTTGCTATTTTCAAATGACCTCCTGCTTTTCTTCTTTCTTATCTGCAGGGCAGGTGTCATGGGTCGCACAGAAGGGCCCTCTGCTTGATATAATGCTCTGCTGTGGCCATCTTCATAATTTTTGAGCAAGGTGCCCACATTTTCATTTTTGGACTGGGCCTGCAAATTATGTAGCGGGTCCTGCCTTCCTTATGGGACGTCTGGGATGGATATTCCATGTGGGCATTCACCTCACAGTTCAGGCCTCCTTCACCTTCAAGAGATGTTTGCCCCCTTCACTGCGTCTGTGAAGCTGTTCTTTCCAACATCATCACTGATGCGGTAAGCTGCAGTTTTTTCTTGCTTGTTAGGGTCTGCACTTCTAATGATGATTTTCAGTCTTTTCTTGAAATCCTCTCCTCTCTTAGCTGTCATGACACATGACTTCTGCCATTTCTTGATTTGATGTTCTTTTGTTTTCCACTGCCTGTATTTCCCCTTGGTCCTGCCCCACACCTGGAGGTACCTTCTAAGACTCAACAATCAGCATTGAATTGCTCTTCTGCAAGCTTATTTTTTCCCATACAAGCTGTCAGACCTTCCCCTGTGGTATGCACATAAAAATGGATTTCCATCATCCTTGTAGTATTCGCTGCCTTAAACCTGACCTTTTTCACTCTTTTTCCCTAACTGTTCTTAATTTTTCTACCTGTTGACTTCATAAATCTTCAAATTTATGCCCTCTTTTTACTCTGTTGGTCTTCATCTTTGACTTCTCTACTGAACCACCAGTCAGTCTTAAGGTGTTCCCTGATTCCAATTGTTTTAGGCCACCCTAGGAAATACTTTGCCTAATGCAGCCCTGTTCCCTGGTCTTTCATCTTGACCAGGTACTAGAGGCTGATGCTTCTACCAACTTTTCCTTAACTCTGTTAGTGTCCTCTCCCCAACCTCTGCAAATCTGCTGACACTGAAGCTGAACAAGCCTGACATTGAATTTTGCATCTCAGAGCCACCCCATTCACCCTGCTCCTGCCCATGAGTTTGCCAACCCAGCAGCTTTTTTGAACAGTGGACTGTCTCTAGGCAGTGCTGCTGTATTTCCCTAGTCAATTTTCTCTTGGGCTTTCCAGAAGATTATTTCATACATTCTCATCAAATAGCCAGCACTTTCTTCCCATCCTCATTGTCAGGATGCCGTTTGTTTTATTTGACTGAGAAAATAGAAGAAATCAAGGGAGAAATTCCATATACTTCCATTGCTCACCCTTTCTGAACTGCTTTCTTGACTGTCTCCAGGACTCTACTTTTCCTCTTCTTTTCCTCCCTTACAGCCACTCCTATTCACTCTCCTTGTTGATTACCTTTCCTCTTCCCAATCTCTAGGTTGGTGTGTGTCAGTCAATTCAGGCTGCTATAACAAAAATACCATAGACTGGGTGGCTTAAACAACAAACATTTATTTCTTACAGTTCTGGAGGCAAAAAGTCCAAGATCAGGGTGCCACTATGGTGGGGTTCTTGGTGAAGACCCTCTTCTTGGTTTACAGACAGCCATTTTCTAGTTGTGTCCTCACATGGCAGAAAGCAGAGAGAGAAGCAAACTCTCTCATGTCTCTTCTTATAAGGGCACTAATTCCTTCATGAGGGATCCACCCTCATGATCTAATTACCTCCCAAAGACTCCATCTCCAAATACCACCACATTGGGCATTAGGGTTTCAACGTATGAATTTGGGGGGAGAGGGCACAAACCCGTAGTCCGTAACTGTGTTCTGGGCCTTTGTCCTTAGGCCTCATCTCCCTGCTCTTCACTCTCGCACTCTGGGTAACCTTATCTAGTACCATGACTTTAAATATCATTTGCATACTGATACTGCAAAATTTATACCTCCATTTGGATATCCTGTTTGAATTGCAGGCATATATATCCAACTGTCTACGTGATATTTCTGCATAGATGTCTAAGAGGCATCTCAAGCTTAACACATCCAAAACTGAGCTCTTCATTTTACTTTCCAAACCTGCTTTTCCCACAATTTTCTCCATCTTAGCAAATAAAAATCTGCATTCTTCTGGTTGCTTAGTCCAAAATCTAGCAACCAAGTTTGACTCCTGTCTCTCTTTCTTACCCTCTATGCCCTCCCTCACAAATCCTGCCAGCCCTACTGACTCAGCTCAAGCACTAGTGCAGCCACCTTCATCTGTCACCTGGCCCATTGCAGTAGCCTCCTAACGGTCTCCCTGCTTCTGTCCTTGCCCGTCTGGCTTCTCCACACTGCAGGCAACGTGATCCTTTAAAATTGAAGTCAGATCATAGCACTCCTCTCCAGTGTCAGGACTTTCCAGTGTCATCCCGTTTCTCTCAGAATAAAATCTAAGTCCTTACCGTGGTCTCCTGCAGTCACACTGACCTCCTTGCTGTTCCTCAAACCTGCCCAAAACATTCACATCTCTGAGCCTTTGCACTTGCTGTTCCGTCTGGCTGAAACGCTCTTCACCCACACATCTGCATGGCTGTCTGCCTCATTTCCTTCAGGTCTCACTCAAAAGTCATCAAAGGGACATTCTCTAACCACCCTACATGAATTTCATCCACTCCAGTCTCTATTCATCTTACTTTATTTTTCTTTCTTAGCTCTTATCACCATCTGACACATTACAGGTTTATTTGTTTATTTGTTTAGTATCAGTCGCCACCCCACCTCCAGAATGTAATCTACAGAAGAGCAAGAACTTTGTTTTATATTCTCTTGTGTCACTAAAATAATCACTTGGCACGTAGTGGGCGCTGAATAAAGATTTGTTGAATAAATGATTATATGAGTTCTCTTCCTGTTAAACAAGCTTACAACTAGCCAATTCTTGGCTGGTGATAGTTTATTAATGAAGAATAACTATGTAGGATAGTGTTTAAGTTTGCGCTCTGCTTCAGGGTTCACAGATTCAGATCCTGGGCACTGACCTACATACCACTCATCAAGCCATGCTGTGGCAGTGTCCCACATACAAAATGGAGGAAGATTGGCACAAATGTTAGCTCAGGGCCAATCTTCCTCACCAAAGAGAAAGAACAAAAGAGAATAACTATGTATAATATATACCTTAGTGCAGTATTCCTAAATTTCTGTATTTTACGTCCAATCAATATTCTACTAGGGAGCTTCAGCTGAGATTGTTCACAAGGATGTTACTTAAAGATAATTTGATTCACACAACATAGATAAAATTCTATCTAAAATTACTAAGACTATAAAGTTGGTATATTCAGTTAATTCAAATTATCTCCTCTACTGGAATGTGCGTGTAACAAATGTGAGTTTTGTTTAAAATATTTGTCTATCCTCGTGTAAAGAGTGGGAAGCAGTTTGGAAGCTGGAAGTGGCCAGATTCATGTCTCGATCCATCACACTTCTTTCCTACCATCTTATTACTCCAGGTTCTTGCATGCCTGATGAGATCCAGTGAGGGGTACATGGTGCTTAAGAGTAGGGGCACCGGAGCCAGGCTATATTGGTTCAAATCCAGGCCCTGCCCCTTGTAGCTTTGTGTCCTTGGGTAAGTTACTTAACATCTCTGAGTCTCAGTTTCTTTATCTACGTTAAGACTCCCTGCCTCTAGGGTAGTTCTGAGGCTTTAATGAGTTAATCCATGTGAAGCATTTAGAGGATTGGCACATAGAAAGTACATATTAGCTGTGATTATTACTAATATTCCTCCTGATAAAACAGCTGTCACTTCTTAGAGTTGTACTCTCCTTGTTCCTGGGCACCTGGCCCAGGATTTACTGCACAGTACTCTGTGTCCAATCGGTACAACCACCACACCCTTGGATCCCTTGCTACTAGTGTTATATGCTCAGTCTTCTTCCTTCCTTCCTTCTTCCTTCCTTTCTTCCTTCCTCCCTCTTCCCTGTTTTTCTCCTTCTCATAAATTCTGCCTTTCTTTACTTTCTTCTATACTTCCTTTCTCATACACTGCACAGTCTGTTCTGCATTAGCTCTCTCTCTGTCCTCTTCATTCTTTTGCTCTTTCTTTCTGCTTTCATTCACAGAGTAAGAGTTCTGGAGGAAAAGGATCTGTCATGTCACCAGGAAGAGTCCCCAGAAGCAAATCTTTCAGAGCTTTCACTTTCTGGGTAGAATTTTGCTCTTTCAAGCAGCCTCTGCTTTAGAGATCAGAGGCCCTTTATCAAAGACGATTTGCTGCTCAAGTTCATCAGAAATGCCATCTCAGCACTTTTAACCCATGCGTGGGTTATACCAGCAGCATCCAGTGTTTTAGAAAACACTGAGTTGTCTTATCAACAGTCAGGGACTAACCAGAAAATTGACCATAACCAATTGTCTTGCTTACTGCTCCTAGGGCATCAATGAAATAATGTGGTTGCTTTGGTGCCTAATAAAGTTCAATTCCAGTGATGGTGAGGATGTAGGAAGGAATGAAAGACATGTTCAGTGGAAACATTTTTTTTCCCCCTTTCTCTGATTAGATTAGGAATTCCTTGAGTGAAGGGACCATGCCTGCTGTATTCATTTTTAATGTATATGACCAGTGCCCAGCTTAGTGTCTTACTCGCAATACGTGCTCAGTAAATCAACATTCCCTGAAGTTTTCCTTCCCAAGTATCAGACAAACATGATCAGAAATTCTGAGTACATAAAGACTAAAAGAATAATCCATGAATGGGGGCAGTGCTTTAGTGCTTTATGTGATGGTCATTCAGGGAGCTTGGTAAAACATAAAATTCTAGGCACTAAATTGTCACACTAGTAGAAAAAATTATCACAAATCTCTATAGTCCTATGAATTTTTATAGCATCTCTTTAGTAGCAATTATTACTATAAATTTTAGTGATATGAAAATGTATCTTAATTCCCTCTATTGTAAAACTTTTTTGGGAACTAGTTCCTACTGTTGTACCATATCCAACATATACCTTCAATACCAGTTTGCTGAATAAATGGATGAATGATTAAATGGATGATATTATACTTCCATTCATTCAGAATGTTTGAAGAGGTTTTATGTAACTGAATGGTCTTGTTCAGTAAAAGATACTATCTATGTAATATGTATGGATTGACATTGGAATAGAAAATTAAATAAGTCGAAGTTATATTGAACATTATTTTTTATGATTCAAAAGGCACTTCAAGATCTTTAAGTTACAAAATAAAGAGAAACCAACTGGTCTCCTAAAAATATATCTTCATTTTTTCTTTTGGTTTACCAGTACTTTACCATGACTTTAAAATAAATCTGCTTTTTCTAGTTGTCTAGTTGTGTGGATTGTGAATAAAAAGCAATTTTATATTATGGTTGGAAAGATTTAAGAAGGCTAAAGTACCTTGAAAAAGATAATATAACACTGAACCAAAGTGATGAAAATGATTCTATTTTAATTTTTTTTAATACATTTGTATCTCAACATATTACATTTCTAGACCAAAATGGTTTGTACATCTCTGTTGCTTGAGCAGGAGGAAATCATTATAATGAAAAGAGTTATTGAAAATGGTCCATGTTGTGTAATTCCCAGGATAAATGGGCTGAGTAGCAAATATTTCTGTTGTGAACTGTTTTATACCGAATGTGCATTATTAAACCCATTTGTTGAACACATTGAAAGATCGAATATCTTCCTAACCCGACACTGGAAAATGTTTATTTGCCATTCCTCTCTTTCCTCTGCTCAGATCTTGTTAGATATTGTTTCACGGTTTTCTGGAATCCATCCACATTAGAGGGGAAAAAAAATCATAGATGAAGAAACCAGAAAAACAGAATTTACAATTTATAAACACATATTTTAAACAAGATCATAAGAAATTTTAAATAGTATACGTAATAGAAACAGCATGTGGGAAAGGATATAGAACAATGTGGTGGGTGACTATTTTTACACTATCCTAAAGATCCTATATACTTCAAGAACACAAAAAACACAGTAGTCATCAGGCTATAAGAATTTGAATGTAGCAAAAGAATGCTAGTGATCAGGATGGTTTAGGAGCGGCGTTATGCCTTATGGATTTTATAAGTATGTTACTTTATGTATACTGTGTATTTAAGTAATACTCATTTAACTATTGCCCTTTAAAACGTGTGTGCAATTGAGTTGTTCTTACTTTAGAGTAATCATATGTGGGCCTGATACCACGTTCCAACTACCTCCAAAAAAAAGCCTCTGTTGGAAAATCAATGGAACATCCAAAGACTAGAGTTGAAGGTAATAGCAACAACTGGAGAGGAAGGAGCAGAAAACAGTCTTCCTCTTTGATGATCCTTTTCTTCTCCAGTTAACACCACTTATCTGAAGTTGAATTGGAAGTAGGACATCCAGGCGTAGCTTCATTTATTTACTTATTCATTCAATAAATATCTATTGAGTGCCTACCAGGTGCCAGGTCAGTACTAGGCATGGGGACAAGTTATCAGAAGTTGTTAATGTGATATTGGACTTCTGGAAAGATCTCAAGGTCCAAAATATAGATTGGAAGTCAGATAAATGGTGGTAAAAGTGCCTTTGAAGCAGATGGAAATTGAGGGAAGTTAAATGGAAAAACAGGTGTATGTTGAGGAGATGTGAAGGAGATATGAGACCAGTTATATTTAATTGCTTCAGGAAGTCTTTGCCATGAATGATACAGGAAAGATATAGGAGGTTTTGAGTTACACAGGCAGGAATTATGTGCACAGAGCTGTTGGGGAGACAATTCCCAGCAAAAAATCAGGGAATTGTTGTTGGCATTCCCGGCACAGTGGAAATGAGCATGGGTATGTTATAATGAGCCAGAGCACGCTCAGGTTTTCTCCAGTAATGTTCTTGGGCATAAACAGAAAAATTGGACAGTGTGTATGATATAGGTTTGCTCACTGACGTGATGGGTCACAAGAACATGATGGAAGCTTCATTGTTAGAGAGGGCAATAACAGGGACTGAGAAGAGGCTTCCTGGGTAACCTATGAAGGATTTATTGTTTATTGAACTTGGTGGGCAGAAAGCAGGGAGGAGCACGGG
The DNA here is from genome assembly GCF_021613505.1 of Equus quagga. NCBI lineage: Eukaryota > Metazoa > Chordata > Mammalia > Perissodactyla > Equidae > Equus > Equus quagga. Next base: position 61,461,841 of record NC_060274.1, read on the forward strand.
AAGGAGGAGTGGTATAGTGGTAGATATGGGGGCTGTGTATGAAAAATGAACCTTCCAAGGGCCTGTAATGGTTAAATTAGGGAGTGATCTTGCTGGTGCGTGGCTGAAGTAGGGTAGAGTTGTAGGATTGCAGTTAAAAAGATCTTGGGACTGTACAGTTGAAGTAACTGATGTGTCCCTAGCATGAATTTTGAAGTTGTCAGAAGTGATGATGAGAAATGAGGATGTGGAGGAAGATCATAAGTCATGTGCTGTATTCATGTAGAAAGGTGGAAGTGTGTCTCATAGGAGTTCAGTAAACAACAGCTGTGGTGCCTTTAAGATGGTGGAACAGAGAACTGGCCTCAATTTTAAACGAGGAGGAAAAAGAAGTGAACAGTTGATTAGTACAAAGTTTAAAGTCTGAGTTTATAAATTACTGCAAGAAAAATTCCAAGAGGGCTAGAACTTATTTTGAAGACATCCATATACTATATATAATCAGATAACCACATTTTTTCTAGCTTCATTCAAATAAATGTTAATTTGTTGTTGTTGACTTGATTATTCATCGTTATGGATACTGTCTCTGGTAAGAAAAAGATATTATTTTGTACTCTGCCTTGACTCTTTTCTGACACTGTTTTTGTGGTATTTCTTCGTAGTTCCCCAGCTTTAGAAATGTCAAATAGTGGGAGGATACACGTACCCAAATATCAGATTTTTTTACATGCATCAAGAATGAGATTCAGTTGGCAGAACCACTAAACTAGAGAGCATGTTATTTTTCAAAATAATCTTCTGTAACTGAAGGAAAACACTGCATTATTCCCAATTTTTTTCTCTCTAAATACCATAATTTACTTAATCTTACTTATTTAATCATAGTCTTGGACTATTTTTTTAAACCATCATTATATTAAGTATGTAAAATACAACTGATGTGATTATTGAAATATATACCTTTTGCATTAGAATAGAGAACACAAATTTTTATGAATTTCCTGACATATGAACAGCAGTCTGATAACTTTACAGACACACTAATGTATTCAAAGATATTCTGATTATTGTAAAGCTAGTTTCTTGCCTGGCTAGCTACCTAATTTATTTACAAAGCACATCAAATGCTATTTAAATTACAATATAATAAATCTCTTCCAAGAAAATTCTTTAGTAGGGGTAGTATATTGTAGCAATAAAGGCTGACGTTGACAAACACCTGCCCTTTACAGTTATGTGCTAAAGGGCAGGTGTTCTTACATCTATTATGCTTCTGTTGTGCTTCTCATCACTACTGCAACATTTACCTGGAAATGTTAATAATTTGAAAGATTTCATAGCGACAGTACTATTTGTGCTTTATCACTAAGAGCAAACAAACCCGATTCATTCATTGGGATGAATTTATTACTTTCCAGTCCTTATTTAAGTAAACCAAGTCCATGGAATTCCAAAGTAAGATATTACCACCTTCTGACTTTCCTTCCTGCAGTGTTAATTCTCCTTTGGAAGACGGTCATCTTGCCTGCTGGATCCTTCTCTTAGTCTGACTCTGTTTGATATGAGATCAAAGGGCTTTCATTTTCTGTATCAATTAGGCTGGCTGTCTTGTCTCAATGAGATTAAGTAGCCTCTGGAGACTAGTGACACCAGAGCAGTGGTAGATGAGCTGATGGTTAGCATACAATATGGCTGTCTTAATTCTTTCTAAATGATAGTTTGTCTAGTCTGATGTCTTTCTTTTATGATTGTGTCTGTGGCTCATTTGTTCAGGGCAACCATGCAGCACACACCAGACCTGATAATCAGTGGTTTGAGTTTCTGAAAAGGCTAGAGAGACACATTAATTCTCTCCTAAGCTTAACATGTTTCCCATACCAAGGAAAAGCCCAGCTTTTAAAAAATTTCTTCGATTTTTTTCTGTGTGTCTGTGCTGTGGGGGGATGGGGGGAGCCGGGTGGTGGGAGGGGATACGAAGTACCAAATATTTTACTCCATACAAATTCTAAATCCTCTACCCAGAATTTACCCCAAAGTTGCTTAAAGGAAGTGTTATCAAAAGCATTTGTTGAGCCCCAGGCAAAGCTATGTAAGCCTACTGTTAGTCCTGCTATACACAGACTCTGTTTCTAGAAGTTTATAGTCTGCATTTTCCACAGTAATATTTAACTACCTTTCTTGAGATAAGACTTTCATTATCTCACTACAGAAAGGGAAGCAATGTTTTTAAGGGAGTAAATAATATGCTGGCATTTATTAACAACATTCTCTTTCAGTACGTTCACACTCACTTCACTTTCAGAGATTTCCTAGCCAGCTGCTTCTTCAAGAAAAACGAGGTTGTCAGGCGTAAACTCACTGAATTTGCCTTCCTCAACATCTTCAGACTTCTCTAGGCTTAAACCTATTCTTTCCTTCTTCTCTATTATCTCAGAAGAAAAATGTCTACCCGTTTCTAAGTCTCAGCCTTCAACCTGTACCTCAAAGATCTGGCTTCCTCAGTATCTGCCCTCCTCTCGTGTTTTTGACCCTTCCTTTCTCATCGGGTACGCATGTGCTCAAGACTCCACCAGACGTTAAAGAAATAAAAAACAGTGACAAAAACAACCACTCTTTCTGTAGCTCAACTTCCTTTTTTTTCTGGGCTAATGCCTTACATTTCACCTTTTCTTCATCATCAAATTCTTAAGAAAGAAGACTACATGACTTATTCTGTTCATTAGGTTCTATTCTCTTTTTAATTCACTGCCATCTGATTTCTGATCCCATTCTGCTGCTCTCACCAAAATGGGTAGAACATTCAGTTACCAATCAACAGACGCTGTTCTGTTCTCCTCCTCCTTGCCTCTTTTCTTCATTTGCCACTAACGACTAGTCTGTCCATCAGGAAAGTGTCTTCTCTTCTGAGTTCTGTCTCACTTCCTTTCTTGGTCCCCCTCATATATCCTTCTAAGTGTTCTGCCCGTTCTCTTATTTTCTGTCTCTCTCTCCATCCCTTAGAAGTTGGGATTCCATAGGGTTTCTTTTTCATCCTTCTCTCCTCATCTTCCTCTTCTTCCCTCTCACCCCTAGGCAGTCTCATGCTTTGACCCAACTTCTCCTCCAGCCAGAGATCTGCATCTCCAACTATTCATAGGAATTCTCCTTGAACCACCTCAAGATTCAGCACACAGGAAAGAATTGACATGGCACCCTCCCTGTGGATTGTTCACGCGAATTTCTTTTCCCATTCTCCCTAGCTCAGTCAGGACCCCATCATCCTCCCCATGCCTGAGAGTGATTCATGACCCTCTGTCTTATCTCCATACTTCCTCTCGGTTCTGCCTCCTGAGAAGCCTTCTTCTGCCCCTCATTCTTCATTCCGCTGTGTCAGTCTAGATCAGAGCTTATCACTTTACACCTGGAAGATTGCATCCAGGCTTTTTCTTAGTGATGTTTCTATAACTAGATCTTATCATGTCACTACCAGGATTAAAGATGTTCTTCAATTTCCAGATGCCTACAGAATATACTTTAGTCCAAACTCCTCCATGTATCATGTGATCCCCTTCAGAATATGGCCAAGTCTAGTTTTCTAATTAGTCTCTGGTCTCCCACCCCCATATGCCCTTATACACTCCAGAATGTTCCCCATCTGTGCCTTCATAGCTAGGATCAAGATTCTCCTTTTCTCTGGAATGTTCATTTTTCTTCTCTGCCTGGTGCCTTTTTTCTTTTTTCAAAGATTGGCACCTGAGTTAACATCTGTTGCCAATCTTTTTCTTTTTCTTTTTTTTTTCCTTCTTCTCCCCAAACCCCCCCAGTACATAGTTGTGTATTCTAGTTGTGGTCCTTCTGGTTGTGCCTGGCAAATCTTGATTCCTCCTTTCCAGTGCCACCTCCTTTCTATTGCACTAGTCTTCACTGACCGCAGCACCCAACCCATTCCCACAACTTCCACAAAATTAATTGTTCTGTTCTGCCTTTCGTGTTCCCAGAGCATTTTGTGTGTGCTTCCACTCAAAGTCTTATTGTCTTAGAGCTATTTGTCTGCTGATCTGTCTCCCCCACCAGACTACCAGCTCCTCTAAAGCCATGTTCATCTTCTTCCCTTTGCCAAAGATGTTCCCCAAGCTCTGACTCTGTCTTCAAGATGAACTAGAGAGCCTTAGCTGGCTGCCTTAGGCAGCATTAGTAGTCTTCTGTCCTCCTGCAATTTTCTGTTCATGTTCTCTATTACAGCACTTATTATATCGAAGTTTTATGTTTGTTTTTCCATCTCATCCTACTAGACGAGAGTAACTCAAGAGCAGGGACCTCATCTTATTCATCATTGCCATCCAAGTGGTTAGCACAATGCCTAGAATACAACAGCTACCAAATAAGTGTTCATTAAATAAACTGTCAACCCCCTAAGCCTTTATTATTCATATTTGAGTTATTTTTAGATGTCAAAAGGTCCTTTTATTTTGAACAGCTATATAAGATACGTTTTATTAAGTGCTTATTAATTTATTGTGAACATTTCACCTACAATGACCACCACGTGCATAGATAATTGAAAAATTCAATTGCTAGAGAAGGATCATATTAGGTTGGTAGAAAAACAATCTTGATTTGTGGGAAACTGAGCCTGAGAGAGTACTGAATTAAAGGGAAAGCAGTGAACACATAGAATGATATATAGTGCTTACTCATGGCCTTGGAATGCAAATAAATCTGTAACATCCCACACCCTGGAGTTTTGTGTTTTTTTAATAATTATTAACCCTATCTATTAGAAAAGAGAGAAGCAAAAAGAAAGTAACCAAAGTTACTTAACAAATTTATATTAAAACCCATGTTAAAAATCCCCTTAATCCCAAGAACCATGAGTCTCTGTAGAGTGTCTTCCTACTGGTGTTTTCCTCATAATTGCCAAGTTATGGGAAAGAAGCAAACATAATCATATTTTTGATCAGCAGAGGTAGCCTTAGGTGGAACTGAGGAAAAGTTACGGAGGAAGAGACAATCAGAAGAACCAGCTCTTCTCTCTTCCCCTGTATTCCCCCACCCTTGTAGATTTACACAGACAATACATATTCATGTATAAAAAGCAGTCAACATGGATAAGCCCTTTGGGCTATAAATTGGAATATTGATCTGAATGAGTCTGGTTTCAAGAGCCCCCATCTTCTATGTGCTAACAAACTGTGAGTTATCTTGTGAACTCTCCATTACCAATTTAGGCAATTTAAATAATTAGTAATATGAATTTGTAATGATATTAATTAACTCCACATTTTCTTTTAGCATGGCAAGTCTGCTCAAAATAGGGCTGGTTCAGCCAACCCAATACAGCTATCACTGTATTTTTGCCTTCACTTTTTTCTTTTCTTTTTTTTTTTCTCCTTGAGTCATGTTGTGCTGTGTTATGGGTATTTCCCAATGTTACCAACCATGTACATACATTTTCACTTAGCCCATATCCTGCTTCCTACACTCTTCTAAGCTTTATTTATGAATCACTCAAAATTTTACATATTCCAGAAATTACACATTGACTTTTCAGTACGTAGCAGCCACTCTTCCTCCCTTATTTGAAATATTTTTAACATCCCTCCTATATGAACTCACCATTGCTCATCCTACTTTGCATAATTATAGTTGGCTCTTATGACTAATTATCAGGACTTTTTTCTTTCTTTTTCCCTTGCTCATCTTTTTAATTTTTTGTAGAGGATGGGGAGTTGGGAAGAGTTCTCTCATAGGGAGAAGGCATCTTGCTGTGAGGGCACTTCATAACTCATTAATTACCTATTGGGCACTGGCTCATTTAAAGGGTATCAGGCAGGTTGGGATTTGAGATTGGAGAAACCAGGATGGAAAGTGCTTTGTCCACATCAGAAAATAATTGAGATGGAGAGCCCCAGGCTCAGAGAGATGACCCAGGCCTACAGGAGGATTTTGGATTTGGGAGTTTTTAACAGATGTTGAAGGATGAAGAAAGCACTCCTAGTATGCTGGAATTAGGAAGCAGTGCTTCAAGTTTAAAAAGAATAAATTCAGCTTCACCCAATGAAATGAAATTTGAGAATTTATGTAAAGAGGTAGTTTAGGCTAAAATTATAAGCAGCTTCCTGGGAATGAAAACATAATTGATCATTGAAGATAGATGGGATGTTTGACAGTTCATAATTGTCCTTTTCAATATATAATAAATATAAATAAATATAATTAAATATATCTGTATAATAAAAACTATTTAAATAGTAATTTAAGTTATGGCTTTAAATAAAGTTCAAATGGTACAAAAGGATGTACAATGAAAAGTAAATCTCTCGCCTTCCCTTCCTTGCTCGCAGTCTCCCTTCCCCCCCAGTTTCCTTTGCTGGACAAAACCACTGTTACCTAGTTGTCGTTTATCCTTCTGGAGAAGTTCTATGCATTTACAAACATGTAAGTGTGTGAGTTAATCTTTTTTTCACCGCATGAATGATAGCATGCTAAATACACTGTCTGCATCTTACCTTTTCCTCTTATCAATGTGTCTTAGAGATCTTTCCTTATGAGTCCATCTAGAGCTGCCTTATGCTTTACACCCACTGTAAAGTTTAATTTATCATTCCCTTCTCGTGGACATTTAGGTTCTTTGCACTCTTCTGCTGTTATCAATTTGAGCAGAAAGAACACCATGAAAACCTCCTGAGGGGAGAGTTGGAGGCAAGGTTGGATGGAATGAACTGTTGCTCCAACATGAACCAAACATTTTTAGGTTCTGGTTCTCTCTCTGCCTCACTGCCATGCATAAATAGGGGGGAAATACACAGGAGCTCCATGAAAGGCCACTTCTCTATTAGGTTAGGCATATTTCCATTAGGTGGGACCCATTATGTGAAGCATCCCAAGTCTTATCTGGCAGTAGGGTACATGTTAGGAATATACTTGAGTTATTTGAAGAGAGAACTGCAATGTTGTGGAAAGAGCCTTGGGTTTGAGTCACAAGAACTTTTTTAAGCCTCAGCTCTGCCTTTGACCCGTGTGATCATTGGAAGCCATTTTAGCTTCTCTGAGCATTATTTTCTTCTGTGAAATGGGGATAATAGTACTAAACCCATGTTTCAAGGATTGAATGAGATAATGCTTATGAAGTGATTATGTAAGCCAGAGTTTCTCAAACTTTATCAGGCATCAGAATCATTTGGAGAGCTTGTTAAAACACAGATTGCTGGTTCTCACCCTCAGAGTTTCTGATTCAGAAGGTCTGGAGTGGAGCTTGAGAATTTACATTTCTAATAAATTCTCATGTGACGCTGGTGCTGCTGGTCTGGGGACGAGAATTTGAGAAACACTGGTATAAGCCATAAAGCACTGATAAGTGGCGTTATTGTTTTTGTCATAATAGTTATTCTCCAAGAAAGAACACTCCCTTTACATATGACCTGAGAGAAAGGAGAGAGGCAATGGTAATCATCTTTGAATTAAAGTAAAACTTCTGCCAGCCAATCGAGTACAATGAAAATCATAGACATCTCTAAAGAAACTAAACTTGTTGGTAAGGGGGTATTAAACACATAATTATGCACACTTTGAGTTTATTTTAAGGTTAATGCACCTCTGAATTTGCTGGTTAACAGCACTTGACAGGAAGTGGAAGTACAAAAATAAACAAGAAAGGCTCATCTCGTGGCATTGCTGCCTTAACTGAACACAGGAAGTCCTGGAAATCTTGCAAGGCTGTCTGTTCCTTCATGACATCTAGCCTGATTTTAAGACTCTAAAGTATTTTATGTTTGTATTAGTCAGGGTTCTCCAGAGAAACAGAACCAATTTGAGAATATATATATTTGGAGACATATATTTATAAATATGTGTATATATATATCCAAAGAGATTTATTTAAGGAATTGGCTCATGCAATTATGGAAGCTGAGAAGTCCAGACGCAAGACAGTGTATGGTATAGTTCCAGTCTGAGTCGGAGAACCAGGAGAGCCAATGGCGTATGTTTCATTCCAAATCTGAATCCAAAGGCAGGGGAAGACCAATGTCCCAGCTCAAAGACAGTCAGGCAGAGTGAGAGAATTCTTTTTTACTCAGCCTTTTATTCTTTTCAGACCCTCAACGGATCAGACGAGGCTCACCCACATTGGGGAGTGCAATCTGCTTTACTCAGTCTACTGATTCAAATGTCAATCTCATCTAGAAACACTCTCACAGACACACTCAGAAATAATGTTTCACTAAATATCTGGGCACCCCATGACCCAGTCAAGTTGACACATAAAATTAGCCATTGCAATGTTGTTGATGAATATCTGAAAGGAACTACTTTCAGTTTGCTTATCATTGGCTTTCCGTCCACAATTCTGCTTCAAAACGGTTGAAGTTTCAAGGAGCACAAACTTCAACCATGGCCATATGTATTGTTGGTTTCATATTCTAGTTGTCACACATCTTACAGCAAAACATTTCAGTGGACTACTTATAACTAGCCCTCAAAATATTTCTTAAAAACAGAGAAAATTTTAGATAGTGATAGCCAGTTGCTGCCATCATCAACACCATCACCATTATTATGTTTATTACAAGAAAGGTGATGCCAACAGGTCTGTCTGCCAGGCTATACATATTGTTCAATATTTAAATATATGTTAAGAATAATTCAGAATCATGGATTTATTCTTGTCACAAATGTGTAGAAATCTTGACATTCAGCTTTTAGTACTCAAGTATTATCTTCTGAAAATTGTCATAAACATTCTCCCCATCGCCATCCCAACTAATAAATACAGCCTATAGAACAAGAGATATATCACAATACATTCCTGGGAGCACAAGAGATATTTTTAAAGGCAAATATTAAAATTAATGAGGCAGCCGCATAAATTTGGAGGTAAATTCATAGGAGCGATGAAGCAAAATTTTTCAACTGTGGCAAAGTAAGATGAAAATGTTGAGTTTATATGTGAATAATGCCCTTGTGAAGATGGCATCTGATTGTGGTGGGTTTCCTTGCTTTCCATCTCACTGATTCCCTTTTTGACACTGTGCAGCTATTTCCTTTGTAATACAGAAACTTTCCCTTACAGAATCTTTTTCCACAGCTGGCTTTCATCACTTCTTGATAGGTACCTAAATATTTCAGTTTCTTCCACTTTATTTTCCTTAACAATAACTACTGCCTAATCAAATCATTCATCTTTCCCCCCATATAAGTATTTGAGATATTGAGTGAGTGTTTATCAAGCACCATTTGGAATCCCCTATTTTCTCTTGTTTGGCATTTTCATAGACTCTTGGTGTCAATCACACTTGAAAGTTTGAATTAAGTTTGTTTAACCATTTAAAAATTTTGACTTCAAAAATTCATTGTGAACTTTTTCTTTTTTGATTTGCTCTATAGAGATTTTTGTGTGTAAATAAAAGACTAACCTTAAAATCAAAGACTTATTTTGTAACTTGTATAATAGGTCGCACAAATTTATAAACAATATTCAAACATGTGGCACAGAAAAGCAAATAGTGTGCTTTAAAATGTCCATAAAGGTTAATAACAACCGACATTTACCTTATCTTTACTGTGAAGTAGGTGCATGAATGACTAAATTCTTTATGGCATTAATTTATTTCATGTTTCCATCAACCCTAGAAGTTAAGAATTTTATTACGTGCTTTCTTCCCCTTGGCGTCCATGGTGAATCTCAGGAGTATTATAATAGCTTGAGTTGAATTTCTGGTATTTGTAACCCAAGGAGTATTCATTTATGTAAACATGATAAATATTATTATGTACTCATGTGTCTTTGTGGGTGTGTAAAACAGAGCATACCCTGGGCAAGGGGAGATCAGGTAGAAAAGGCCTGTGCTCTGTCTGTCCCACATCCATTTACACTGACTGAATTTACAAATCCCCAGAGGAACCTCCTGGAGGGAAAAAAAAAACCATAACCAGGATTGGGGTCAGGAAGCTAACTTGCAAGGATTTCACTTGTATGGCCCCATGGGAAGGATTTGACCTTAAGAGAAGAAAATCTGAAGGCTGAATAGGTAAAAAATATGGTTTAAAAGCCAAAGAGAATAAAAGATATACCATAAAATGTCTCCCTACCATCCTTTTCCTCCATCTGACCAATTCTCACCCAGTCCCTACCATTGGTAACCACTGTCCTTAATTTCCTGTGTAAATTTCCATAGTTTCTTCAAGCATATATAAGCAAAAACAATTATAGATTCTTACTTTTCTTCATTTGTTTACAAAGGTAGCATATTTTACATACCATTCTGCATCTTGCTTTTTGTTTGTTTATCTTGGGATTCCTTCCCTATTGGTATAAAGAAAGCTTCCTCATTCTTTTTTACAGCTGCCTAACGTTCTATGGTTTAGATAAATCATCATTTATTTAACTAGTCCCTTTTGATGGGCATTTGACTTGTTGCTAGTCTTTGGCTTTTACAAACAGTGCTATAATGAATAACTTTGCACAAAAGTTGTTTCTTACCTGTGCATGAATATCTGCATGATAAATTCCTCCATAGGTAATTCTGAGTCTTTAGTGGCTTTCGTCATTTGAAAGTGGCCACCTAGCTCTACTCTCTGTGGGGATGCACCTGGTGGGAGAAAGGATGTGTATGTGTAAAGCTAGAAGGAGCTATAACACCTGGGGGCCCAAGCCACCTGTTATGGGAACCCCCTAAGAGAGCTGAACCCAAGAAGAAGAGCTGTATTTCTGTCCACTTTCAGAGGAAAGATGGGTATGGGTCCTAAAAGTTGCTCAAGAGGTGATATTGGAGTGAAGATAGTGGCCTCAGGGAAGCACAGGGCTGTGGTTCACATGTGAAGCCAGAATTGTGTGTTGTAGACTGTTGAAGCTTGAGCAGAACTTTGCAAAGATTAGTGACCCGAGCAGTGTAGGTGCCCCCAGGGCAAAGGGCGTCAGAAGGTCAACTCTTTCCCATGTTCTTAAATTTTCTCACACGGTACTAACAAGCTAATGAAAGCCATAGTTCTGTGAAGCCTGGTGATATTTGAGTAATAGATGCTTAGAAAAGGTCTTGAAGCATGGAAAGATATTAAGAGAGGCTTTCTGTAGGAGTAGAGGGTAAGAAGTTAATGTTCTACTTGGCCCATCTCTTGATGTTAATAAATGTTAATCAGCTCTGCTGAGAGTTGATGTATATCTTTCCTGATGTTTTTAATTTAGGTACATATATTTAACAATTTAACAACATAATTTTTTATTATATAAGTAGGATATTTCTACATATACATATTGTTTTGTAGTTATCTGTTTTTATTTTAAATATATATTTTGGAGATCTCTCCGAGTTAATATGTAAAGATCAACTTCAATCTTTTTAAGGCTATATAGAAGTCTCCGGTATTTATTGACCACTCCTGAGTTTTGGCCATTATAAACAATGCTATAGTAAATACCTTTGTACTTGTCTCTGGGCATATATGTGGGTGCTTCTCAGGAACTGATACCTACACATAGAAATCCTGGATTGATTTGTATGCACATCTAAAATTTTGATGGGTACTGCCATAGTGTCTCCTGAAAAGGGCTTTACTACTTTACTTTCTTGCCAACAGTAGAGAAAAGAGATCATTTGTTCACATTCTTACTAATATTGGATATTATCAATCTTTTAAAATTTTGCCAATTATATTTTTTGTTACATCATGTTGTTTTAACCTACATTTCTAAGATTGATACTGATGTCAAACTCCTTTTCATATGCTTCATTTGTATTACTTCTATAAATTGTCCCTTTATTTCCTTTGCCCATTTTTCTATTAGGTGTTGTTTTAATTGGTTTGAAGAAGTATTTTATGTTCTGTTGTCTGTTATATATGTAGCAAGGATTTTCTCTTCGTCTACTCTATGTCGTTTAACTTTAAACTCGGTTATATCTATTAAGACTTTTTTGGTTATGTCTTAGTCCGTTCAGCTGCTGCAACAAAATGCCACAGACTGAGTAGCTTTATAAACAACAGAAATTTATTTCTCACAGTTCTGGAAGCTGGAAAGTCCAAGGTCAAGGTGCCAGCATGGTCAGCAAGGGCCCTCTTCCTGGTTCATAGCTGGTACCTTTGTGCTGTGTCCTCACGTGGTGGAAGAGACAAAGGATCTGTCTGGAGCCTCTTTTGTAAAGGCATTTACCATGTTCATGAGGGCTCTGACTTCATGATCTAATCACTTTTCAGACTTCGGGGGTTAGAATTTCCACATATGAATTTAGTGGGGACGCAAACATTTAGACAACAGCGTTCCACCCCTGGCCCTCCAAAATTCATGTCCTTCTCACATGCAGAATACTTTCATTCCATCTCAACAACCCCAAAAGTCTTAACTTCTTTCAGCATCAACTCAAAAGTCTAAGTCCAAAGTCTTATCTAAAACAGATCTGGGTGAGACATTCATCCGTAGGCAAATCACTCTCCAGCTGTGAAACTGTGAAATTGAAGAAGTTATATGCTACCAAAATACAAAGGAAGAGCAGGCATGGGATAAACCTTTCTATTCCAAAAGGGATAAATAGGAAAGAAGAAAGGGGTAATAGTTTCCCAGCAAGTCCAAAACCTTAAGGCCCAATGGGGCAGAAGTCCCGCCTTCTAAGACACTCTGGGGTGGAAGTTGGGCCCCCAAAGCATTGGATGGCCCTGCCCCCACAGCTTTGCTGGGTGCAGCCCGGACAGCAGCTCTCACAGGTTGGAGTCCCATGCCTGTTCCTCTTTGAGGCTGGGGTCTCAGAAGCAGCCCCACCCCCAGGGCTCCATTGGTTATTGACCTAGTGGGATCTCTGCAGTGGCCCTTCCTCCTCCTGAGCCCGCTGCTCTGGGAGGCTATCTTTCCAAGTTTAGGTGGCGATATCCATGCCCCTACAACTAGTGGCTGGTAACTAGTTCACTCTGAGCTCTGTAGTGACTCTGCCAAAGTTTACTGTCTGTGTTCTCCGGAGAAGCAGCCAAGCAGCACCTGGAGGCTGCAGAGTGCAGCACAAGCATTGAGGAAGCAGAGCATGCCACAGGAGGCAGCCAGCAGCCCCTCCTTTGAAACTGATCTGCCCCCCAGGCCCTTGAACTCTGGACCATTTGGGTAGGGCCAGTCCGTAATGCCTTTGGGGTCTTTCTTCCATTGTCTGGAACAGTAGGTCCTGGCTTCTGTTTAGAGGGCGTACCAATCTCCCCATTACCTTGATGAATAGCTCCTATCTTCCGTTGAGATAGGAAATGCACACCAATCTCTTTATCAAGTTTGACCACACTCTGTGTATTCTCTCCCAAACAAGCTTTCTTATTTCTTTCAGAATGGATAGGCTGAGAACTTTCCAAATTTTTAAATTCTGCTTCCTTTTCGATTAACAATTCCACCTTTAAATCCTTTCTCTCTTTTCGAATTTTACTATAAGCATTAAAAGAAACCAGGCTGCTTCTTCAACACTTTACTTAGAAATTTCTTCAGCCAAATATCCATTTTTCATTGCTTACAAGTTCTACCTTCCACAAAACACTAGGACAGGAACACAATTCAGCTAAGCTCTTTGCCCATTAAAACAAGGATCGCCTTTCCTCCACTTTCCAAAAAGATGTTCCTTATTTCTGTCTGAGACTCAACAGAATAACCTTTATCATCCATATTGCTATCATCATTCTGTTAACAACCCCTTAGGTATTCTCTACGAAGACTGAGGCTTTCTCTACAGCTCTCCTCTTCTGAATGCTCACCAGAATTGCCCTTTGTGATCCATTTACAGCATAGTAGGCTTTTTCCAGCATGAAGCCAGATAACTGAGGGTCACTGTAAATATTCATTAAGAATATGATTACCCTTCCACTTTGTTCCCAGCACAGACACAGATGAGAAGCTAATCTTGTTAATTTGCTGTTTTCTTGTTTAACCTGACGTATGGCTCAAGGGTCACAAGGATTTATAAGCTTGTTTTGCAGAAGAAAAAGAATGCCTTTAAGGAAGTTACCATCACCAGATAACCTACCCCCAGCTGCATAGATGCCTAGATGTCTGGTTGCCCAAGGGCTTATCTGGAATGAAAGAAACATGGACTTCTCCTTTGTTTCTCTGAAATTCCTCCTCCCAAGCTCCTTAGCTCTATTAAGACTCCCTGCTTTCTGCTTTCTTTAAGGTAGATTTTAGAGAACCTGTTCTCCCACCTTCTGTTTTGGCCAATTTAAATAAACCTTTCTCCATTTCCCGGCAACAATGTCTCAGTGATTGGCTTATTGTGCATGGGCACACAAACTTGAGATTAGGAGGTTCAGTAGCACAGACACTACCAATTATCCAGTTCCAAAGCCACTTCTACATTCTTAGATATTTGTTAAAACAGCAACTCCACTCTTGGTACCAATTTTCTGTCTTAGTCTATTTGGGTGGCTATAAAAAATGCTGTAGACTGAGTAGCTTATAAACAACACAAATCCATTGCTCACAATTCTGGAGGCTGGAAGTCTGAGATCAGGGTGCCATCATGGTCATGTGAGAGCTCTCTTCCAGGTTGCAAACTTCTTGTTGTGTCCTCACATGGCAGAAGGATCTGGGGAGCAATGTGGGATCGATTTTATTTAATTAATTAGTTTATTTTATTATTAATTTTTATTAATAACCTCAGATTCCACACATTTGAAATAATTAATAAAGAACAAGAACATAGGTAGGGAAAAAAATCCAAAATGGAGCAGAGATTAAAAAAGAATGGAATATAAGAAATAACAGAATAAGAAATATAGGTGGCAGAGAGAAAATGTCTAACTTCTGGAAAGAAAATGGAAAGAGAGTGAGACAGAAGCAATAGGGGATTTCAGAAATAATGGCTGAAAATGTTCAAAACCAATGAAAGTTATTCAAGAAGTTCTCAGAATGGCAGCAGGATAAATGCTTAGAAACCCATACCTAGGTCCAACTTAGTAAAATTACTGAAAATAAAAGACAATTTTAAAAAATCTTAGCAATCAGAGGTGGGGGAAAGTACATATTACCTTTAAAGGAACAAAAATTATAATGACACCTGAATTCCCAAAAGAAACACTGACTACAGAAAAAATATGGAATGATAGCTTCAAAGTGTTGGGGAGAAAATGCCAATCTAGAATTCTATGCCCAGTGAAAATATCCTTTAAAAATAAAAGTGAAATAAATCATTTTCAGACAAATAAAAATTGAGAGAACTTGCCACCAACTGCCCTATACTAAAGAGAGAGACTCCCCCCCAAAAATAAATAAAAGAAACCCCAAAATAATAACAGATAGAAGCAGAGATACAAAAAGAACAAAAAAAGAGCAATAGGAAGACTAAAAATATGGGAAATCTAAATTACTATTGACTGTAAAAACCAGCAATGATAAATAGGATCTCTTTTATAAAAGCACTAATCTCATTCATGAGACCTCCACCTTCCTGACCTAATTACCTCCCAAGAGCCACACTTAGGACTAAAACTATTACCTTTGGGGAGTAGGATTTGAACATACGCATTTTATTTATTTCTTTTTTTTCTTTTTTGTTTTTTTTTTGAGGAAGATTAGCCCTCAGCTAACTACTGCCAGTCCTCCTCTTTTTGCTGAGGAAGCCTGGCTCTGAGCTAACATCCGTGCCCATCTTCCTCTAGTTTATACGTGGGACGCCTACCACAGCATGGCTGCCAAGCGGTGCCATGTCCGCACCCGGGATCCGAACCGGCAAACCCCGGGCCGCCGAGAAGCGGAACGTGCGAACTTAACCGCTGCGCCACGGGGCTGGCCCCCTTGAACATACGCATTTTAGGGAGACAAACATTCAGACCATAGCAAGGTGCAAATGACAGAAAAGTCAACTCAATCTGGGTTCATGGGTTCAGATCCTGGGTGCAGACCTACATCACTCGTCAGTCATGCTGTGGCAGCAACCAAGATATAAAACAGAGGAAGAACTGGCAACAGATGTTAGCTCAGGGCTAATCTTCCTCAGCAAAAAGAAACAAATAAACAAAAACACCTATCTACCCCATCGACTTTGGCACCAACTGAGAGAGGCAAATTGAGATCCAAACAATCACTTTTATTATTAATAAAGTTTAGAGGATGTACCTTTAGTTCTGTCAGCAGGTTTGCTAACAGAACTATGTGGTCTTACAGTGTCAGTCAGTGACAGCCTCTGAACTTCCTTACAGCAAGGAGAGTCGAGGAAGAATGTGTGTTCTCATGCAAGGAAGAGGCTGAAGAAGCAATATTTCATCATGTGGATTTATTATAATTTATTTAAACCATTATTGAGGAAGCAAACTCTGCTCCTTCTCCCAAACTCACCCATCGGAAAATTCACTCCTTCCCCATGGAGGGCAAAGAAAGTGCTACCTGGGTGGCTTTGCTTCACGTGAAAACTTAAAGCCAGAAAAAAATGATGTACCTTCCCAACATTGAGGAGTGTTCAACCATGTCAAATACCATAGAAAGATCAATGAGGAAGAGGACCAAAAGAACATTTGTAGAATGATGAGGAAGAAATCAGATTTGAAGAATTCATTGGAAGTAGGACAGTAGAGATAATTTGTATAGATTACCTTTTTAAGAAGTAAGCCAGTTAGAAAATGAGAGAAAGAGTTGTAGTTTGAGAGTGCATAGAAGAAACAAGGTTTATGTTTTAGTTTATTTCTATGTATTCATTTAAAAAGTTTTAGAATCAGAAAAACTTAAGCCTGTGTATATCCTGAAGGGAGAGAACAAATAGGGAAAATTTGAAGAGAGCAGAGAGAATAACCAATGGTACAGAGGTCTGGAGTAGACAGGAGGCAGTTTGAAGTGTATTTTTTCTGAAGCTGCAGGTTCCATCATCAGTCCAGCCCAAGAGAGAAGCCATGAGAATAACTAGGGGCTGACTAAAGATGGTGGAAGCCTATTTGGTTGAGTGTGAAGGTCCCAACAAATTTTAAATTGAACCAATTAATACAGTTATTTAATTTAATTTTTCTAGGAGTGCAGAAGCAAAGGAAATAAATATTTTGGTACATTTGGTTTCGTGAATTTGGAAGGCAGAAATGGCTTTTAGTGATTGGGCAAAAAATCCAAACAAATAAAATAAAATTTAACAGATAAAGAGTATTTTTTTTCCTGAAAGGAAACCTGTTCTGGAGGATAAAACTCAAAATGGATTTTGAGAAGCATAAGGTTTAGGGTCTGGTAAGCTCGAAAAATAAAGGTTCATTTTGTTGAGCAACACTCTAAATTATGTTTTATTGTTATTATGAAGTCCAGTTACATCGAAAACAAATGTATCTAATAAAGTAAGCAAATCCATAAAATAAGGGATGTATGTGTGCTGAACTGACAATGTTTGCCTGTGGCAGGACCTGATTTGGGTTACATGTGCATATTTGGACATATTAAATGAGACAAAGCAGGCAAACGTATATAAGCTTCGGTTTTATCTAGTTACTATGATCGTTAAATCCTTTGTTCCCATGGAACTTCAAAACTGGCAAAAGAACAAAGTTAGAACTTAACGGTGCTGCTATTTTTAATCAGTCATGTGTTCCAAATACATTAATTGCATACCAACTCTTTAAAATAAGTGTGCTTGGCTAAGAGACAGGACATTGTGTTTTCGAAATAAAGCATTTCCCAAATGTCTATTTTCATACATGTAATTCACGTGCAGGTTTTATTACAGATTGACCATGGATGTGATACTGACTACAATATGAAGTGAGGAAACACAGTACTTAGTATTTGACGTTCTCCAAATTTGATCCTGATTCTGTTTGCACCAATGGGCTCTGTTTTCACTGGAGAATTGTTTTGTCTGTGGAAGGGCTCATCTCTCTCTCCTAAATCAAGTAGCAAAGGAAATAACAGAAATTCAGGGTCAAGTTACCAGGTTTGAATAAAAACATGGAGGGAAGAATCTAGGAAAGATGGAGAGCAGATGTAGGTTGCCATGTTTAAATCAGGACTTAGAAAACAAAGCCAGATTTGCCAAGTCAAGGTCATGAGCATGTGGTAATGAGTAAAGTAGGAAAAGCTTGAAGAAACGTTGCAACAAAGGATAGGCAGATTGCTGAAAGAGAGGATTTTAAGTAGTTTAATAATTCTATTTTCCTGACCTCACCTGTCAGATAAACCCCTATTTGGTCAACCTATGTGTTTCTCTGAATAAACATAAGAGTACCATTCTCTTTTTATAGGTTAAGTAACTTGTCTAAACTCATACACCCAGCAAGTGGTGAAGCAGAGATTTGCCCCTTAGTTTAACTCCAGAATTTTAACTTTTAACCATGAAAAGGAAATATCACCTGGGAGACAGTTTACCCTTTTCGGGCATCACTGAATTATTTTACGCGTGGGAAAGATGGGCAGGTGGGTTTCCCTCACAGTACCTGAGTTGTCCCCCTGGTGGCTTTGCTCCCACTTCACAACTGGTTGGCCCTAGTTCACCAGGCTACAGCTTCCCCAGGTGGGTGGCCACAGGCAAGAGTCTGTCCCCATAGCCCACAGGAAAAGTGCAAAAAAAGACAAACTTTTCCACAGGAGCTCTCAGGAGAAACACTCTTGTTTCTAACCTTCCTCCCTAATTTTGAGGCTCCTCTCCTCTTTAAGGAGCTTCTTTCATCAAAACTGCTCAGTCTGAATTCTCATTTACGTTTTTGAGAAATCTCAAAAGTATAGTCTGGAGCTTGGTTCCGTCTCCTTCCCTCATACTCCAGGCAATGTGTGGAATCCAGGAACTCGTAAGGATTCCATCAATATGTTCTACCGTCTGACTACTCTTGGGCTCAGCCGATGGAAAGCCCTGGAGAATGAAGTCAGGATGTATATTCCCTGGCTTCTTCCTTCAAGTCAGCCAAGATGGTAAGTTTTATGTGTCAACTCGGCTAAACGATAGTTCCCAGTTATTCACTCAAACATGAATCTAGGTGTTTCTGTGAAATATTTTGTAGATGTGGTTAAAGTCCATAATTAACTTACTCTAAGTAAGAGAGAATATCCTAGGTAATCTGGGCAGGCCTGACTCAATCAGTTGAAAGACTTTAACAGCAGAACTAAGGTTTCCCAGAAGAACAAATGCTGTCTGTGGACAGGAGCTTTATTCTGTGCCTGAGAGCGGCTTGTCCTTCCCATGGCCCACCATACAGATTTTGGCCTTGCCTTGCCAGCCCCTACAATTACATCAGCCAATTCCTTGCACTAAATCTCTTCATGTTTATCTCCTACCAGTTCTGTTTCTCTGGTTGAATCCTGACTGATACAGTAGCCTTGAGCTGGCTGTGTCTCTTAACCAAAGGCCAATGCTCCTCTCAAGTGGCTGACTCGTTATGACTCTCTCTCCTTCCTGTTCTGTAACTGTTTCTGGCCTGCCAGTGGTAACAGCCTAAGTTACTGTATCATTAATAGCAGTTCGTCTATACCCCGTATGTGTACATGATCCCTTTGACACCTGTCCCTGAATTACCCTCGTTTGAGTGTGCTATTTCCTCTTGAGACCTAAGTGATGCATCCACTAATAAGAACACTTAAAATAAAAAACAATCATCAAGTGCATTAATTCATTTATTCAGAATATTATTGAGTGCCTGTTATTTGAGCTGACCAAGTGCTAGGCTCAAAGGATATGCTGGTTAATAAAAACAACATGGTCTGTGTCTTCATGAGCTTATAGTTTGGTGGGGGAGGTAGACAAATAAACAAATAATTGTTGTTTTTTGTAGGAAATTCTACAATAGGGAAAGGATAGCATGCTATGAGAGCACAGACGAGGGGCTCCTAAGCCAATATTGAGTTGAAGCATCTGGAAAAGCTTCCTGAAGGAAGAGATATTCAAGCTGAGGCCTGAAGGAGGAGAAAAACTGAGCCAGGCAAAGGGAGGTGTGAGGTAGATTGTGTATGGTGGGGAGAAGAGTTTCAGAAAAGGGAGTAATGTGTGCAAAGGCCTGGGGTCCTGAGAGGGTGACTTCTTTAAGACCCTGAGAGTCAGTGGCATAGAGGGGAGACACAGGCTGCAGAAGCAAGCAGAAGCCAGGTCGTGAAGGACCTTGCTGTCATGTTAAAGAGTTTGGGTAGGGGAACCCATCGAAGGGTTTCAGGCCTGGGGATGCTGTAATCAGATTGGAAAGATCAGTCTGTGAGTGGAAAAAATACCGAAGGGGTGAGGTTGGAGTTCCAGTTATGCAGGCAAGAGGTGACTTGCATAACGGCAGGGGCTAGTCCAGAAGAAGAGAAAATGGTATATTTCTAGAGATATTTGGAAAGTAAATTTGACTTATCCCAAGGAAAAGTGGGATTTTGGCTCCTGGGATTGAGGAAGGTGAAGGGAAAAGAAGAGTTAAAGTGTCTCTTAGTTTCCAGTATTGGCTGGCTGGATGATGGTGCAGCATCTGCGATAGGAAACACAGGTTTCGGGAGAAGAAAATGAGTTTAGTGATGAACGTGTTGAATTTGAGGAACCTATGGGATATGCAGGAGGAGGGTGAGTAGTAGGATATACAAATTTGAAACCTAGAAGAGAGTTTTGGACAAGAGGTAAAAATCTGAGATTCACTAGCAAATACATGGTAATTGATACTATGGGATTGGATGAGAAATTTTAGGGAAAGAATATAAAGTGAGAGGAGGGTCTGAGACCAAACCAAGGAATGCCATATTTGAAGGGATGGTGAAGAGAGGATCCTATGAAGGAGTCTGAAAAGCAGAGGAGGTAGGAGAGGGGGAGTACTCCTGAAGCCCAAGAAGAGAGTATTTCGAGCAGTTCTTATAAAAACAGAGCAAGAAGGGTAGGGAAGTCGTACAGGGGAATGAAGAAGACATTGGCCCCTCCTTCTAACCCAGATGGAGTGGGGGAAATGAATAATTTCTACGTAAGAGACTGCAGAAGAAGTTGTAATTTCCTCAAGAGAGAACCATGTCCTCATTAAGGCAAGGTAGTGTACATTCAGAGAAGAGCCTGAGAAAAGAGAGGGTCTTCCTTTATTACAGAGAGGGTTTCCAGAGGATATAGTTGTAAGTTTGGATAAAATGCCCAGGAAAGCATGGAGACATGTTTATAGGGCAGTGGTATGCCTGGAGTGGCCCTGTCCATCCCTCCTACCACTGCTGCAGTGTTCCTAACACACTGGCAAGATAAAGCCACCATTCTCTGCATGATAATAATATTCAGACGTATATATGATAATCATCCAGACAGGTGGGACTCCATAGCAGTGACCAATGGGGCCAATAAATAAGAAAGAAGCAATCTTTTGCAAAATAAAACAAATCTGAAGTGTGCAGGGTTAATTTGACGAGCTCCACGTGCTGCTGTATACATCAGTGATTCCCAAATGACAAACCAGGAAGTTTTCCCTGATTCAAAGCAAAATGAAAAAAAATGCAAATAATGTAGTGAGTTTTTTAATGCATCTAAATATATTCAATTTTAACAATTGCCCTTTACCCTTAAGTTATATTATTTCTTCACATTTTTTGTTGTTAAAATGTTTTCTTTTATGAAACAATGGTAATAATAAATGACAATTTATTTTAATGATCTTTCATGGCAAGATAAAATAGTGGCAACCTATTGATCTTACTGGTCTTTGATATCTCCAAATCTAGAAACCGTTCATTGGTTTTCTCACTTGTGAATATTATTTTTAGTGTAATATAATTTGTTCATGCCCATTAGGAATTAGGAAGGTAGAATTTCAGTGTTACTTGATGTAGTAATCTTTCTGTCAGTTGCCAAGTAACATCTACTAGCATCCCGTTGGAACACAGTTTGGGGAAGCTAGTGAATGTACTAGAACTTGAAGAACAAATGGTTCTGAATTCCATTACACTTGGTAAACCTTGCATACCAAACCTCTCTTCTGGGTTTCATTATGCATGTATCACATGAAAGACTGAGAAGTCCTGGAGTCAAGAAATCAATTAAATTTTGTTTATTAGATAAACAAATTAATTTGTTTGCTGCAGGAAAATTTTTTTCTGGCATCTCTAATTAACACCTGCTGCAATAATCTTCTGTTAAGACCAGTTTGAGAAGTGTTTGAATAGTTGCTCTTGAACAATAATCAACCATGTGCCCCCATGCTGTAATACAGACAAATATCTCAGGAAATCCAATCAAAGCTGAAGCCTATTTAAGTTCAATTTCATTTGTTTTTAATTATATCATACTGATTTTTAGATACGTCAGTCTGTTGGCTATGCTCAAAAATAACAATAGCAAATACTTCTGTGGCTTTTACCATGTTTCAGGCACTCTTCTAAGCTCTTTTAGGTGTACTAACTCATTCATTCCTCAAAATCACTTATGAGGTAATTACTAATATTATCCCCATTTTATGGATGAAGACATTATGGATGAGAGACACAGGGAGGTTATGGTACTTGCTCAAGATCATACACTTGGGTCCAGAGCTCTAGCTCTAGCTGTGCTGCTCTCTCATGGGCTCCTTATAGCCAGAATGGTCTGCCAAAGCTCAGTTTCCCACTGCACCGTGGGATTGGCCATCTGTAAATTTGCGTCAAGAATGAAAGATGGATTGAGGTGCTCTGAAACTATCCACCTGACCTGGATTGACTGTCTCTCAGGCTTTGCTTCACTACAGCACTTTCTGAACTTTCCACAGACTTTGGAAATAGTAGCAGCCCTGAGTGAACCCTCTTTGAAAGGAGTCACCAAGGTATGGACTGACCACACTTCTAAGGAACCATGGACCCAAGGGAAGAGTTAACCTCCAGCCTCTCTGGAAGGAGTTGGCCGGGATGGACTAACTTCCTGGTCTGGATTTACTCTGGGAGAGGCTCTGGTTTCAAGGCTCTTGGCACAAAGTCTCCTGGGAAGTGGTTAGACTAGAGCTGGCTAGTGTCAGGCTGGGGAGGACAGAGTGGGTGGTAGTGGGGGCCAGAGGCCTGCCGATCCCTAATTGGGCCTCCATCTCAATTCTTTTCTGAATTCTTAGGCTGTCAAATGCAACTAACCTTTCGTTTAAGAAAAAATTATGTTCTGCTTTTGGGCCTCTTTAGAAAATTGTTCACGTAAACCCAGTGACTCAGTTGGTCTCCAGTGTAACAATTATTTTGTGCCACTAGTAGAAGGCCTGTCAACTTTCAGTGCTAACTTAAGTCCAAGATTGCTCTGCTCCCATTTCGTGGCCACATTATACTGGGAAAAACTTCCAAGTACCTCTGGAAACCTTCAAAGTTCATCCTGCATTTAAATGGTATGTAGCTGATGGTTTTTAGCATATTGAAGCCAATCCTCCTGGGGAGCAGGGAAGACTGAAACATTTAATTTAAAGGAGTTAAGGCAAGAACTGAATATTAAGAAAGTAAGTAGGGAGGAGTTGAAATTAAAGTCATAGTTATTGAACGGCAAACATAGTTTTAACAAAACTATATATAATACTTTTAGTTACAAAACACACAGGGAACCCAGAAATATAAGTAGTAAATCTATTTGGCTAATTTGGAGTATAACCAAGCATATGAGGTGAGAAAGAGTGTTTGTCTGTTCCTAGGACATTAGCAATAACGTCCAAGGATGGAAGGGAAGAAAACTCTCTTGTGTGAGGGGAGTAGTTCCTTATTCTTTCCTAAAATAACAGTTTTCTTCCTGTTATTGTGATTTTCCCCCTTTCTTATTAAGCTGACAAAAGAAATTTCAAGTTTATCATAGTAGGAGATTGTCAACCTGGAAATCAAATGGTGGGGTATCTTTGTAATTGGGTGACCAAGTCATATTGAGATAAAAGCATTTTGCTCCTTTAGAGATGGAGTAAAATATGTGGGGCCCAAATCTGGCTCATAGGCCATTTGCTGATAATCTCTTGTTTCAGAGAAATTTCAGCTTTTGAGAAATTCCATCCTAGTATTATTTTGGGTTGCCAGTTTGTTTTTACTAGTAATTGCATATTAAAACTCCACTTTGTTTCACTTAACAGATGACATCTAAGACCATAGATGACAAAAGACAGATTATCAATGGAAGTTGTGGAAAATCCTTCCAAACTATTTTAAGAAAAGAAAATTTTAAACCAGGAGTAATTAAGCCCAGCTAGACCTAAAGCTGAGATGCACAGAGTGCATACTGGAGTCACTTCTATCCCTATAATTAAATGATTTTGTGGTTCAGCCCAGTCTTTCACACAGAAATGAGTCTGTTGTTTGATGGAGTGAAATAAAACAGAGAAATCTTGACTATTAGCAGATAAATTAGGGTCAAGAATAGATTATTTTCTTAATTATCTGTGTTCTTATAAAAATGCAGGGTAAAGAATACCTGTAAATGTGGCAAACCACATGCTCATGTCTATTAGTCTCTGAATAGCTTTATAGCATATTTAGTGCCTTTTTGGTATTTGTTTGATTCTGCTTCATTTTTAGATAAAGGTATGTATATACACCGGTGTTGACCTTAAACAAAGACAGCCAGTTATTTCTCCAGCAAAAATGGATTTATTTAGGATCAGCAAAGAACTGCAGTGTGGAATCTGCAAACATGGCAAGCGAGGTGCAAGTCTCCCAGCAACAAGGAAAGAAGAGATCTCTCATAGAGGGGAAAAGAAAGTTGGGATGGCTACTGTAGACAAAGTGTCCACTGGAGGAACGGAGAGTTGGATGTGTAGTGGCTTTTCATTGGCTGAGTTGTGACAGACTCTCATTGGCTGAGTTGTGACAGACTCTCATTGGCTGAGCTTGCTGGTGAAGAAGACGAAGTCTTTCTTCTTCCTATTGGACTCTGCTGTTGACGTAGGGCATGAGAGCTCCCCCTTTTGGCCTCCTGACTCCTCTTTAATGAAGTTTCTGTTTATTAATTTGACATTTTACCCTTTTGATCAAGATCTTTTTCTGAAAGCATCACTGATCAAGAATCAGGTTTTTCTGGTTCCGGCAGCTTTTTGTCCCTCAATGCCAGGAAGGAGTTTTTCTTGGTGTTGGGTCAGAGGGAAAGTGCAGATTGGAAACCTATTGAGGCCACATTTGAGTAATGAGGAGGGGTAGAAGGGAGAACTCTCAGGCATTTTTCTTCTCTAAAGTCCGTATGTTATCAAGATCATAGGCACCAAAGATCATCTGAAGCATTATATCATTGTCAAAGGTTTGGCAGACAAACTTCCAACAGGCCTGGTCCAGACGTCTTGGGGAAGCTGTCTCATCAGATGTCACTTCTTCAATTCTGGGGAATCTTTACTTTCAGGTCACCAGATGATGTGCAGGTCCAGTCAGGGTTTGGTGCTTTCTTTAGGTGTGTCACATGAATCCTACTCTATTCCTTGAAGTTTTATGGCACAAGAGTTAGTTAGCAGTACCTGATGGGTGCCTTTCCAGCAAGGCTGAAGGAGTCCTTCTGGAAGTGTCTTTTCCAATAGACAAAATCTCTAGGTTGCAAGGTGTTCCTCTCCCTGGAGTGCACTATGAAAATATTGCTCTACCAAGCCATGGTTATTTTTAATAGAAGCAATTAGGGCTTTGCAACATTGGAGTATATCTTCTTTTATCAGCTGTGAGTCAAAAGACGCAGGAGCCAGGTGCATTGGGCCTCCTGTGACTATTTCAAAGGGTGAAAGTTTATGAGTTCCAAGGGGGGTGGATCTGAGATTTAGAAGGACCAACAGCAATGCTTTTGGCCAAGGTATTTGGAGGGCCTCTATAGATTTTGCCAACAAAATAAAATCTACAGAGTTTGAGTCTTAATATTGCTATGGTGCATTTGACTAAACCAGAGGATTGAGGGTGGTAAGCACAGTGAAAGTATTGTAAAACCAGCCAGACAGCTCAGACTTGTTGAAATACCTGAACAGTACAATAGGTTCCTCAATCACTGTGAAGCTCAAGAGGAGTTCCTCAGGGAGGGGTCATCCTTTCCAAAAGGACTTTTGCCACAGAAGAGGCAGTATCCTGTCTGCAAGGGAAGGCTTCAGTCCAGTGAGAAAACACACAAACTATTACTAAAACATCTTTATACCCATGACATGGGGGAAGCTGTATGAATTCCATTTGCCAAGCCTTGAAAGGTCCATTAGGCAGTTGAAAATGTCTGGGAGCAGTACAAATAGGCTTCCCTGGATTGTATTTCAGAGGAGTGGGACAAGTGAGGTAGGCACTTTTTGCAGCCTTGTTAATATTTCCCCACCAACATCAATTCACAAATGCTATCATTTTGTCAGTAGATCAATGGTTTAACGCATGTACAGTGGTTAAGAGTGGAAATTTTAGAGTCTCCAGAAGGACTGGGTTGTTATTTGGTCTGAACCAGAGTTTGCTCTTTTTAATCAAACCAACAATTGTTGAATTTCCAACCTTGTTTTTCCTTTTTTGAGGCTAGTTATTGGGCTTCTTTAGTCAGTTTTTTTATGTTATCATTTGGGGAAATATCCCTTTGGACCATGACAGAGGCTTGCCTGTTGTTGGTTCCTTTAAGGGATGCATTTCTTGCAGAAATATTAGCAAAGTGATTTCCTTTAGCTTCCAGAGAGTCAAGTTTAGAATGCCCCAGGATCTTAATCCCCGTGTCGCAGGGTCCAGTTGCTGGCTATAATACCCTATAGGTCGATTGTGGTCCCTGTGTTTTGGGGTGAGTACCCCAAGGGCATTCCCTTCCTTTTCATATACAAAGAGGAAAAAGGGAATCTGATAATTGGAATGTCCAAAGGCAGATAGGTTCATCAAACTCTTCTTTAAGGCCTCAAAGGCTATGTTGTCTGATTCTTCCCATAAAATTGGGTCAGGGTTGTTGTTCTTTGGTAAAACATACAGAGATTTGGCCATAAGAGAGAAATTTGGAATTCAATTTGGGCAGTAACCAACTAGCCCAAGAAAACCTTGCAGTTGACACTTAGTTTGGGTTTTGGGAAACTTAGGACACCATGAAGACTATCTGGATTCAGGTGTAGCCCTTGTTCTGATAGCAGACATCTTAAATATCAAACCTGGGTTTGGGCAAAATTTCTTCTTGACAACCTTATGTCTTTTTTTTTTCTTTAGGGTATTTTTTTTTAATTAAGGTTATAAAAGTTAACATCCTTGTGAAATTACAGTTGTACATCATTATTAGTCATGTTGTAGGTACACCACTTCACCCCTAGTGCCCTCACCCCACCCCCCTTTCCCCTGGCAACCACCAATCCGTTCTCTTTGTCCATATGTTAACTACCACCTATGAGTGGAATCAGACAGAGTTCGTCTTTCTCTGTCTGGCTTATTTCACTCAACATAATACTCTCAAGGTCTATCCATTGTTGTTGTGAATGGGACGACTTTGTCTTTTTTATGGCTGAGTAGTATTCCATTGTATACATATACCACAACTTCTTTATCCAGTCATCAGTTGCTGGGCACTTAGGTTGGTTCCATGACTTGGCTATTGTGAATAATGCTGCAATGAAGATAGGGGTGCATGGAACTTCTGGAATTGCTGATTTCAGGTTCTTAGGATAGATACCCAGTAGTGGGATGGCTGGGTCATAAGGTATTTCTATTCTTAACTTTTTGAGGAATCTCCATACTGTTTTCCATAGTGGCTGCACCAGTTTGCATTCCCACCAACAGTGTATGAGGGTTCCCTTTTCTCCACAGCCTCTCCAACATTTGTCACTCTTGGTTTTGGATATTTTTGCCATTCTAACAGGTGTAAGGTGATCTCTTAGTGTAGTTTTGATTTGCATTTCCCTGATGATTAGTGATGATGAGCATCTTTTCATGTGTCTATTGGCCATCCGTATATCTTCTTTCGAGAAATGTCTGTTCACGTCCCCTGCCGATTTTGTAATTGGGTTGTTTGATTTTTTATTGTTGAGTTGTGTGAGTTCTTTGTATATTATGGAGATTAACCCTTTGTCAGATAAATAACTTGTGAATATTTTTTCCCAGTTAGTGGGCTGTTTTTTTGTTTCAATCCTGTTTTCCCTTGCCTTGAAAAAGCTCTTTAGTCTGATGAAGTCCCATTTGTTTATTCTTTCTATTGTTTCCCTCATGTGAGGGGTTATGGTGTCCGAAAAGATTCTTCTGAAGCTGATGTCAAAGAGTGTACTGCCGATATTCTCTTCTAGAAGACTTATTGTTTCAGGCCTAATCTTTAGGTCTTTGATCCATTTTGAGTTTATTTTAGTAAATGGTGAAAAAGAATGGTTGATTTTCATTCTTTTACATGTGGCTGTCCAGTTTTCTCAGCACCATTTGTTGAAGAGACTTTCTTTTCTCCATTGTATGCCCTCAGCCCCTTTGTCGAAGATAAGCTGTCCATAGATGTGTGGTTTTATTTCTGGGCTTTCAATTCTGTTCCATTGATCGGTGCACCTGTTTTTGTACCAGTACCATGCTGTTTTGATTACTGTAGCTTTGTAGTATGTTTCAAAGTCAGGGATTGTGATGCCTCCAGCTTTGTTCTTCTTTCTCAGGATTGCTTTAGCAATTTGGGGTCTTTTATTGCCCCATATGAATTTTAGGATTCTCTGTTCAATTTCTGTAAAGAATGACATTGGAATTCTGATTGGGATAGCGTTGAATCTGTAGATTGCTTTAGGTAGTATGGACATTTTAACTATGTTTATTCTTCCAATCCCTGTGCATGGAATGTCTTTCCATCTCATTATGTCGTCGTCGATTTCTTTCAAGGTCTTGTAGTTTTCGTTGTATAGAACTTTCACTTCCTTGGTTAAATTTATCCCAAGGTATTTTATTCTTTTTGTTGCAATCGTGAATGGGATTAAGTTCTTGAGATCTTTTTCTGTTTAGTTCATTGTTAGCATATAGAAATGCTACTGATTTATGTAGATTTTATACCCTGCAACTTTGCTGTAGTTGTTGATTGTTTCTAATAGTTTTTCTATGGATTCTTTGGGGTTTTCTATATATAAGATCATGTCGTCTGCAGACATTGAGAGTTTTACTTCTTCGTTGCCTATTTGGATTCCTTTTATTTCTTTTTCCTGCCAAATAGCTCTGGCCAACACCTCCAGTACTGTGTTGAATAAGAGTGGTGAAAGTGGGCACCCTTGTCTTGTTCCTGTTCTCAGAGGGATGGGTTTCAGTTTTTGTCCGTTGAGTATGATGTTGGCTGTAGGTTTGTCATATATGGCCTTTATTATGTTGAGGTACTTTCCTTCTATACCTATTTTATTGAGGGTTTTTATCATAAATGGATGTTGGATCTTACCAAATGCTTTCTCTGCATCGATTGAGATGATCATGTGGTTTTTGTTTCTCATTTTGTTAATGTAGTGAATCACGTTGATTGACTTGCGAATGTTGAACCATCCCTGTGTCCCTGGTATAAATCCCACTTGATCATAGTGTATAAGCTTTTTGATATATTGTTGTATTCAGTTTGCCAAAATTTTGTTGAGGATTTTTGCATCTATGTTAATCAGTGATATTGGCCTGTAGTTTTCCTTCTTTGTCTTGTCCTTGTCAGGTTTGGGGATCAGGGTGATGTTGGCTTCATAGAATGTATTAGGGAGTGCTCCATCTTCCTCTATTTTCTGGAACAGTTTGAGAAGGATAGGTATTAAATCTTCTTTGAATGTTTGGTAGAATTCTCCAGAGAAGCCCTCTGGTCCTGGACTCTTATTTTTGGGGAAGTTTTTGATTACTGTTTCTATTTCTTTACTTGTGATTGGTCTATTCAGATTCTCTATTTCTTCCTGATTCAGTTTGGGTAGGTTGTATGAGTCTAGGAATTTATCCATTTCTTCTAGGTTGTTCAATTTGTTGGCATATAGTTTTTCATAGTATTCTCTTATGATCCTTTGTATTTCTTCAGTATCTGTTGTTATTTCTCCTCTCTCATTTCTAATTTTATTTATTTGAGACTTCTCTTTTTTTTAGTGAGTCTGGCTAAGGGTTTGTCGATTTTGTTAATTTTTTCGAAGAACCAACTCTTTGTTTCATTGATCCTTTCTACTGTCTTTTTTGTTTCAATATCATTTATTTCTGCTCTAATTTTTATTATTTCTCTCCTTCTACTGACTTTGGGCTTTGTTTGTTCTTCTTTTTCTTATTCCGTTAAGTGTCGTTTGAGGTTGTTTATGTAAGATTTTTCTTGCTTATTGAGGTGAGCCTGTATTGCAATGAATTTCCCTCTTAGGACTGCTTTTGCTGCATCCCAAATAATTTGGTACGGTGTGTTTTCATTTTCATTTGTCTCCAGATAATATTTGATTTCTTCTTTAATTTCTTCAATAATCCATTGTTTGTTCAGTAGCATCTTGTTTAGTCTCCACATTTTTGGCCCTTTCCCAACTTTATTCTTGTAGTTGATTTCTAGTTTCATAGCATTGTGATCAGAAAAGATGCTTGTTATTATTTCAACCCTCTTGAACTTATTGATGCTCGTTTGGTTTCCCAAGATATGGTCTATCCTTGAGAATGTTCCATGCGTGCTTGAGAAGAATGTGTAACCTGCTGTTTTTGGATGAAGTGTCCTATATATATCTATTAGGTCCATCTAATCTAATTTTTCATTTAATTCTATAATTTCCTTGTTGATTTTCTGTCTGGATGATCTGTCCATTGGTGTTAATGGGGTGTTGAGGTCCCCTACTATTATTGTATTGCTGTTGATGTCTCCTTTTAGTTTTGTTAATAGTTCCTTTATGAATTTTGGTGCTCCTGTGTTAGGTGCGTATATATTTATAACTGTTATGTCATCTTGGTGGAGCGTCCCTTTTATCATTATATACTGCCCCTCTTTGTCTTTCTTTATCTGTTTTGCTTTGAAGTCTACTTTGTCTGATATAAGTATGGCAACACCTGCTTTCTTTTGTTCCTTATTGGCTTGGAGTATTGTCTTCCATCCCTTCACTCTGAGTCTGTGTTTGTCTTTGGGGCTGAGGTGTGTTTCCTGGAGGCAGCATATTGTTGGATCTTGTTCTTTGATCCATCCTGCCACTCTGTGCCTTTTGATTCGAGAGTTCAATCCATTCACGTTTAGTGTGATTATTGAAACGTGGGGGCCTACTGTTGCAATTTTATCACTTGTTTTCCGGTTCTTTTGCATTTTGTCCTCATAGAGAGCTGTTACTTTGTGTTATTGTCCTTCTGCTTATCTCCTTTGTTCTGGATTTTGTAACCCCTTTCCTTTTTTTGATTTTTCAGGAATGAGTTTCTTCCTGAGCAATTCTTGAGGAGGAGGTTTTGTGGTGATGAACTCCCTTAACTTTTGTTTATCTGGGAAAGTTTTTATTTCTCCATCGTATTTGAAGGATATTTTTGCTCGGTAGAGTATTCTCGGCTGCAGGTTTTTGTCCTTCAGAGTTTTGAATATTTCATTCCAATCTCTTCTAGCCTGTAAGGTCTCTCCTGAGAAATCTGCTGATAGCCTTATGGGGTTTCCTTTGTAAGTTATTTTCTTCCGCCTGGCTGCCCTTAGTATTTTCTCTTTGTCATTGACTTTTGCTAGTTTCACTACTATATGCCTTGGGGTTGGTCTTCTTGCATTAATAAAGTTTGGAGATCTATTGGCTTCTGTCACATGAAGTTCCATTTCTCTTCCCAAGTTTTGAAAGTTCTCAGCTATTATTTCTTTGAACAGGCCTTCTGCCCCCTTCTCCTTCTCTTCTCCCTCTGGTATACCTATAATCCTTATGTTGCATCTCCTAATTGAGTCGGATAATTCTCAGAGAGTTTCTTCATTTCTTTTTAGTCTTAGTTCTCTCTCCTCCTCTGCCTGCAGCATTTCTATATTCCTATCCTCCAAATTGCTAATTCTGTCCTCCATATTATCGACCCTACTGTTCAGAGAGTCCAGATTTTTCTTAATCTCCTCCATTGTGTTCTTCATCTCCAGTATTTCTAGTTGGTTCTTCTTTATAGTGTCAAGCTCTTTTGTGAGATAGCTCCTGAACTCATTGAGTTGTCTATCTGAATTCTCTTTTAGCTCCTTGAGTTTTTTCATAATGGCAGTTTTGAAATCATTGTCATTTAGGTTATAGATTTCATTGTCTTTGGGATTGTTTTCTGGGTGCTTATCATTTTCCTTCTGTTCTGGAGATTTAATATATTTTTTCATACTGCTTGATGGCATGGATTTGTGCCTCTGCATAGAGATAGAGTTTAGTCGCTGCTTCCACTTGTTGCGACTGGTGTGTGTGTGTGTGGGGGGGGGCAGCTGTTTAGACTGCCCTAACCAGGAACCCTGTCAGCTGTTACTGACTGGGCCTGGACCCCTCCTTGTAGTCACAGTGGTCCTGTGGGGTCCCTCATCAGTTGTGGGGGCAATCGCAAGGGGGCCTCAGGCTGTTGGTGCCTACTGCTGCAGCTCACTTAGACGCGCTCCCTCCTTGTGGTCTGCAGCGGTGTTGTGGGCTTTCCCATCAGCCAGGAGCAGGATCACCTATAATCACCGATTTGTCCCTAACAGAACCCACCAGATCACACTTGTCCACTGTAAGTCCCAGCAGAGCTATGGGTATCTTCTGCAGTCTGTCATTAGCTCACCTAGCTTTGCTGCTTTTGCCCCGGGGCCTTCCCGCCTTGCGATTGCCAGTTGGGACCTCTCCACTAGTGCTGTGCAGAGGCTTTCGCTGAGGCTGCTGTAAGAACCTGGAGTTCCCCCCCTGGGCTACATAGCCGTTTCACCGGAGCTCTACTCTGCCCCACTCCACTCTCACAGGATCTCTGGGAGCCCCTTGCCTCGTCTGGGACACGGCCAGAGTCCGTGGGCCTGGCAGTGGCTTGTAAGCTGCTGCCTTGTGGGGAATTCTGCTCTTGGGAGCTTCCTGGTGTTCTGAATGCTGGGTGGGGCCTCCCTGCCAATGGCGAGCAGAGGCCCTCCCTGTTGGGGGGGGTGCGGGACCCTGGAGTGACCCCCTGGGCCGCAGAGCCGGGTGTTGGAGCTCCACCCAGTCCCCAAGCACATCCATGGGAAGTCTGGGTACCCCCTGCACCGACCCATGCACCGGAGACCCAACCTTATGTCCTTTTAAGGCTAAAAGCTTTAGCAAGTAGATGCTGTCTTCCTGAGAGGAGACTTGGGGAGGAGCGCAAAGAAGCAATTATCCACATATCGCAACAAAGTAGAACCCCTAGAGAATTGTATATTATCCAGATCAGCCTTCAGGATATGTGAAGAATAAGAAGGGCTCTCAGTAAAGCCTTGAGGCATTACTGTCCAGATGAATAGTTTTCCTTCCCAAGTGAAAGCAAAGAGGTGTTGACTAGCTTCATCAACTAGAATGCTAAAAAATGCACTGCATAAATCAATTACCATAAAGAATGTGCTTCCAGTGGGAGTGGATATTAGCAGCATATGAGGGTTAGGAACAACAGGGTGTCAAGGAAGAACAATGTTGTTTATTGATTGGAGGTCCTGAACAAACCTCCACCCTTGGCCCTTAGGTTTTCTCCCGGGTAAAATAGAAGTATTACAGGGACTAACACAAGGGATAATGAGGCCTTGAGCCTTGTAATCTTCTATTATGGGCTTTATTACTTGAAGGGCTTCTTTACTTATATTGATTAATTCTGGGGACAGGTTTTGAGGGCTCTATTTGAATCTTGGTGGGGGGTACACTGTGAATTTTACCAATATCCTTTGGAGATTTTTTTCCATAAGGAGGGTGGTAGCTGATTTAATAGGGACAAATGATCAGTGTTTCCAGAATCAGCTCTAGTAACGTCATAGACAAAGCAAATAAAAGATGATAAGGGTCATTTAATTCACCTAGTTGGCTGTTTTGATGACTACTGTCAAATTCTAGAATTATTTCCCCCTTTTGTGAGAAAGAAATTCCAGCATGATACTTTTCCAAGAAGTCTTGGCTTAATGAATAGGGGTGGAGGAACGAAGGAGAAATGGGTGTGTCTTGTCAAAGGGCCACACAAAAGGGAATATGTCAGAGACAAGGAACCTTTTGAGGTTTATTAGAAATCCCCATTGTCTGAACTATTGTAGTACTCCAAGGCAGGGACTGCTTAATAGTAGTGAGGCTGAGCACTGAGAGAGTGGCTGAGGTGTCAGGACAGAAGGAGATTCACCTCCAATCTGGAGAAATGTTTCTCCAAACTGATTAAGAGGAAGGAGTGGGAAGAGCCCCTGTGGCTCCTCAAAGCCCCATCATTTAGAATTTGGAGGACATTGGAAAGGCTAGTTAGAGGGCCAAAGGTACTTGAAGCGCTTAAATTTGTAAAGATCTCTTCTCCAATGTCCTGGCTCTTTGCAATAATAACAAGAACTAGAAGAATTTTAGTTTTGCTCAGGGGTCTTCATTTGCTGGAGTTGAAGATTAAGAATTTTATCAGTCTTTCTTTTAGGTAACTCATCTAGAGTGTGAGAGAGTTGGCTTGCCAGATGAACTAAATTTGGAGCGGACATGGTTTCCCATTCCATCCTGATCCGTTTAAAAGCAATTTGAAGTTGATTGTAATAGTCATGAACAGCTTCATAGGTTTTTGCACACAAGCCTGAATTTTGTTCCAATTAACAGGCTCTGGGAAAGCCTTAGGAATTGTCTGATGAAGTTGTTTAGTGATGTTTGAGCCTTGTCGTACAACACGCCAACGGGTTGGTTTCCTGTTTGTAATTCTAGAGAGTTTTCAGGATTTTCCCATTTGGCAGTTTTTATCCAATGCTGCACCTGGCCGTCACTGACAAGCATATGAACTAGCTAATATAAGTCAGGGAAACCAGGTTGATAAGTTTGAACGACTATATCAAATTCCTCAGCAAATCTGTGAACATCTTTGGTTATTTTGGGAAAATCTTTGACTTTGGCTCACAGTGCAGCTTTAGGCCAGGGAGTATAAGAAATTAAGGGTTTAACCTCTGGATTGTCAGAAGGCTTAATGTTAGGGGACAGGTTCTGATAGGTTCAGAGGCAGAGAGAGTGGGGAGAGGTTCAAGGAAAAGGAGAAGTTTGGCAAGAGTGTTAGTGTAGGGAAATTGAGAGTAGAGAGGAGGTTAGATGGTATAGAGGGGAAGGAGGAAGATGGCGCCAAAGGCAGAGTCTGAGCGCAAGGAGCTGGGGAAGGGGAACAAGATGGTGCTGGAGGAGGGGAACATGAGGCTTTGGAAGTCATTTTATCTTTAATCTTTTGTTTGCCTCAGTTAATCTTAAAATTTTATTTTGCAAAGAGGCAATTTTAGATTCCTAATAACATTTGGAAGGCTCCCAATACCAATCAAAACAGGTGTTCCATTCAGTTTTGGAAATTACAGAGCTATGGTTGTCCAGTTTGGTTTTAAGAAAACTAAGTTTGGGGAGTTCAAAAGTTCCCCATAATGGCCATTGATATTTTAAATTACTTTTGGTTAAATTGATCCCTTTAGTTGGAAATGCACATGAGGAGTGCCCATAGTTTTTAAACGTAAAATCAGCTAGGGTCCCTGTAAAGGATGAGGGACACCCTCAAAATGCTTAGATAAGTGAGATACCATTCTTAGAGTT
Organism: Equus quagga; assembly: GCF_021613505.1. Taxonomy (NCBI): domain Eukaryota; kingdom Metazoa; phylum Chordata; class Mammalia; order Perissodactyla; family Equidae; genus Equus; species Equus quagga. Next base: position 61,497,139 of record NC_060274.1, read on the forward strand.
TTTTTTCCTAGAGCAAAGGAATACTTGAACAGCTTAAACAGCTCAAACTGTCTGTAGGCTTAATACCAGCCAGTCCCAATAGAACAGTCTGATTTCATTAAGATGCATCAAGGTCGAATCAATGCAGTTTCATGGAACAATGCAGTTCCAAAGAACGTCCAGTTCCCAAGGGAATTGGACTGAAGGTTGATCAATGCAGTTCTCAAGGACAGTCTCCTCTCAAGGGAGTCAGCCCAAAGGCTGATGGCATAGTTCTAATGAAGAGTCCAAAAGTGGGACCAAAGGCTAACCAGTTCCAAGTATGGGAATAGTCCGGTTCCAAAAGGAATTGGACCAAAGTCTAGCGCAGTTCAAAGAAACAGCTAATTCAAAGAGTCAGGCCAAAGTGCCACCTGAGTATTCACAAACAAGGCCTTAACCAGAAAAGGAGGATGCCTTGAAACAGGTCTCAAAGAAAGCCTGGAGAGCCTCAAATGCAAAGAGGGCCACAGCTCAGATCCAGGAGAAAAAACTTACCCTCAAACTCAAGCGTCAGCAAGAAAAGCAGTCAACTCAATGGTCTCTTTTGTTGACACTACGTCTGTTTGCTCACCAACCTCAGAGTTGTCCGGAGTCTTCTCTGGATCCCCATACAGGCCACCAAAATGTTGACCTTAGACAAATAGAAGCCAGTTATTTCTCCAGCAAAAATGGGTTTATTCAAGATCAGCAAAGAATTGCAACTGGGGGTCTGCAACCATGGTGAGCCACGTGCAAGTCCCCCAGCAGCAAGGGAGGAGACACTCTTTTATAGAGGGGAAAAGGAAGTTGGGAGGGCTATTATAAACAGAGTCCATTGGAGGAATGGAGAGTTGGACGTATAGTGGCTTTTCATTGGCTGAGTTTGCTGGTCAAGAAGAGGAAGTTTTTCTTCTTCCTGTTGGGCTCTGCTGTGGACATAGGGCGTAAGAGCTCTCCTTTTTGGCTTAGGACTCTAATTTAATGAGGTTTCTGTTTATTAATTTGACACTGGCTTAATAGCAAGTAATAGTAAGAATTTTATATGCATAGAAAAAATGCCTGGAGGGCATTGCAGACATTATCTGTTCATTCTTCAACCTGGCAGGTCACCTTCACAGGAAGCTTTCTCAGCTTTACTCATGCAAAGTCAGTTGTTTCCTCCTCTCTGCTCCCACAGCACTTAGTCCAGACCTCCACTGTAGCATCTATGTATTACTTTAGTGTAATTATTTGCTTCCCTTTCAGCTGGGAACTTCTCAGAAGCAGAGACCTTGCCTTACTCATTGTTGTGTCTTTAGCACCTAGCACAGTGTGTGGCATGCCTTAGGCACACAATCACTTTTATTGACCAACATTCTTTTCAATGGGAATCAAATGTAGAGAGTATGTTTGGCTTGCAGTTATAGCTGCAATTCAGAGGCTGGAGCTGTCTCAGACTTCTTTTTTTGCCGTTTAGCTTGTCTAGTACCTCTGACCAAAAACTCAGCCCATTCCTAATGTTTCCACATGATCTTGTTCAGACTTCTAGTCTGCCCCAAATCCCAGAGAATGTTCAAAACTTTGGTTATACTGAATTGTGTTATATTGAATTCAATTTGAGGTTAGGGGGCTGTAGAAGAAAAGTTCAGAAATCTTTGGGCTTTATGTAAAGACTTGGATGTAAGAGTTAATCAGTTTCCATATACCCAACAATAGTGCACCTTGATGGTTATTCCATTCTACTCACTGTAGGGTTATGGATGGGCAAACTTTCTGTCATCCAGTATTAATTTAACTTAATTTATTTCATTTTAAAAAATTAATTTATTGAGATATAATTCATATCCATATACTTCATCCATTTAAAGTATACAATTCAGTGGTTTTCAGTATAATCATAGAGTTGTGCAACCAACACTACTAATTCCAGAACATTTTCATCACTTCCGAAAAAAACTCTGTACCAATGAGAGTTATTCCCTATTTCTTCCCAAACTCTACTCCCTACGCCTAGGCAACCACTAATTTTCTTTTTGTTTTTGTAAATTTGCCTATTCTGGACATTTCATATACATGGAATCATACAATATGTGGTCTTTTGTGACAAGCTTCTTTCATTTAACATGTTTTCAAAGGTGATCTATATTGTAGCATGCACCAGTACTTCATTCCTTTTTATTGCTGAATAATATTCCATTGTATATGTATGTCACATTTTATTTACTCGTTCAATAATTGATGGACATTTGGGTTGTTTCCACTTGTTAGCTATTATGAATAGTGCTGCTGTTAACATTCCTATACAAGTTTTTGTGTGGACGTATGTTTTAATTTTTCTTGGATATATACCAAAGAGTGGAACTGTTGGATCACATGGTAACTCTATGTTTAACTTTTTGAAGAACTGACATTCTGTTTTCCAAAATGACTGCAACATTTTACATTGCTACCAGCACTGTATGAGCATTCCAATTTTTCCACATCCTCACCAACACTTGTTATTGTCTGTCTTTTTGATTATAGCCAACCTAGTGGGTAGAAGGTGGTAGTTCCTTATAGTTTTCATTTTTATTTATCATGGCTAATGATGTTGAACATCTCTTCATGTGTTTATTGGCCATTTGTATATCTTCTTTGGAGAAATTCCTATTCAGATCTTTTGCCCGTTTTAAAGTTAGATTATTTATCTTTTTATTGTTGAGTTGTAAGTGTTCTTTATATATTCTTGGTACAAGCCCTTTATCAGGTATATGATTTGCAAATATTTTCTCCTATTTTCTTGGTTTTCTTTTCGCTTTTTTCTTAGTAACATTTGCAGCACAAAAGATTTTCATTTTGATGTAATCCAACTTATCTATTTTCTCTTTTTTTTGCTTGTGCTTTTGGTGTTATGTCTAAGGAACTATTGTCTTATCTAAGGTCATGAAAATGTAGGCCTTTATAAAAAGAGTTTTATAGTTTCAGCTCTTACATTTAGGTCTTTGATCCATTTTGAGTTAATTATTCTATATGGTGTGAGGCAAGCGTCCAACTTCGTTATTTTGCATGTAGATATCCAGTTCTCTCTACCATTTGATGAAAAGACTATTCTTTCCCCACTGAATGGTCTGACACCCTTGTAAAAAATTAACTGACTGTAAATGCAAGGCTTTATTTCTGGACTCTGAATTCTATGTCATTGATCTATATCTTTATGCCAATGCCATCCTTATTTTATTACTGTAGCTTTGTAGTAAGTTTTGAAATCAGCAAGTGTGAGTCCTCCAACTTTATTCTTCTATTTTAAGATTTTTTTTTGTCTATTCTGGGTTCCTAGGATTTCCATGTGAATTTTAGGATGAGTTTGTAAATTTCTGCAAAGAAACCAGTTGGGATTATGATAGAGATTGAGTTGAATCTGTAAATCAATTTGGGAAGTATTGTCCATAAACATGGGTATATCCATAGTATCTAATCCATGAATATGAGCTGTCTTTCCATTTATTTAGGTTGTCTTTAATTTATTTCAACAATACTTCATAATTTCCAGAATACAAGTTTTGCACTTCCTTTGTTAAGTTTATTGCTAAGTATTTTATTCTTTTTGGTGCTATGGTAGATGGAATTGTTTTCTTAATTTGATTTTGAATTGTTCATGGCAAGTGTATAGAAGCGTAATTGATTTTTGTAGATTGATTTTGTATCCTATGAATTTGCTGAACTCAGTCATTCTTATTCATTATTCATTCCTATTCTTATTCATTATTCATTATTATTATTTGTTTTAATAGGTTTTTAGTGGATTCCTTAGGACTTTCTGTATATGTATACAAGATCATGTCATCTGTAAGTAGAGATAATTTTACTTCTTTCTTTCAAATCAGGATGCTCATTATTTCATTCCTTCCCTGCCCCCAATTGGTTTACCTAGAACCTCTAGTACAATGTTATATAGCAGTAGTCAAAGTGGATGTCTTTGTCTTGTTCCTGATCTTAGGGGAAATATTGTCTTTCACCGTTAAGTGTGAAATTATTAGCTGTGGGTTTTTCATAGAGGCACTTCATCAGGTTGAGGAAGTTCCTTTTGATTTTTAGTTTTTTTTTTTTTAAATCATGAAAGGGTGTTGAATTTTTTGAAATGCTTTTTCTGCCTCTCTTGAGATGATCATGTGATTTTGTCCTTTATTCTACTGATATGATATATTACATTAATTGATTTTTGGCTGTTAAACCAACCTTGCATTCCTAGGCTGTCATCCATTCTTGCACCTGCTCAGCTCAGACTTATATCTTGATAAGTGTTAAGCCAATGCTGAATCTTCATCATGTTGTTGTATTTCATTTTTTAAAAATCTTTTTATTATTTGATGTTAAGTATGGCATTTATAATGGCATCTTCTATTGAATGTCACACTGTCAAATCCATAATTCACCACTTCTCAGTTTCCTAATCTTTATAGGGCTCTTACCAAATTGTCTTTTTTTTTTTTTTTTAAAGATTGGCACCTGAGCCAACAACTGTGGCCAATCTTTTTTTTTTTTTTTGCTTTATCTCCCCAAATCCCCCCGGTACATAGTTGTATATCTTAGTTGCAGGTCCTCCTAGTTGAGGCATATGGGACGCCACCTCAACATGGCCTGACAAGTGGTGCCATGTCCGCGCCCAAGATCTGAATCCTGGGTCGCCTCAGCGGAGCACGCGAACTTAACCACTCGGCCACGGGGCCGGCCCCTTACCAAATTGTCTGTACTAGAAAATATGAGAAATTGGTCTTTTCTCTTCTCATTTATCTGAATATAGGTGAAGAGGACTTTGCCTAAATTGAATCAGAACAGGATGAAATTCTTAAACACAAAATAAATGTCTGTCTGTAATCTATCTTTCAAATGGAACACAGTCTTACCAAGTTATATAGTTGTTTTTACTAGACTCTTAGTTTATGTGATTTAAAGATATCTCTAAGTCTCAAATTCTATCATTCTTGGTTTTAAATCAACCTCACCTTTTCCTTTACAGTTGCAAGGGTGATACACTTACAGCTTATAAACCAAATTCGGCCTGTTGGTATGTTTTATTTGGTTCATAGGCTTTTGAAATTTAAGCTGAGCATGTGCTGTGTAGGCAGACACTACACCCAACCTTCCTATTATCTTCTATTCTGCATTTAAGCCAGGCCCCTAAAGGCTTTGGAGTTTGTAATGTCTGTGATAAACCATTTTACTTTTGACATCTTTATTTATCTCAATGGAATCATTATTTTCTGGTCACCCAACTTTTGAAACTTTGAGTCATTGTTGCTAATTTTTTTGTAAATATTTTTTGGCCTTTAAAATATATCACCCTATGTATTTAATACCACTGAACGATACACATAAAAATAGTTAAGATGGTAAAAAAAAAAACACTCAAATTAAATATGAATAGATTCTTATTGTGTAAGATTTAGACAATCAAAAGTACAAAAGCCCTGAATGTCCTCTTCCATGTCTCTCTATCACTCCTTCCCTGTCTTCCAGCCCACTTTGTAGACATTTATGCACACACACACACACACAAGTTATTTGTTGTTTATATAAAAAGTAGGCTGGACAAATATACCCTCAACTCATTGACAATGGGTACCTCTAGATGGGGAAGGAGTGGTAAAGAGGAGTGAAGGAGGACTTTTCAGTTCTGAACTATTACTACCAATGCCATATGAACATGATTTACATACATCTTTGTATGAAGCCTACCTCAGCAAGATGTGAAACCTAAACACTACAAATGTGAAGATTGGTAGACTGACAAATAGTGTTCCACCTGACAAGCAGAACCAATAGGGGAAATAAATAAATAAAATATTATAGATAGATAGACAGATAGATGATAGGTAGGTTTATGTGATTGTTGGGGCTGGCTAAGCAAGTCTGAAATCAGTAGGGCAGGTCTTCAGGAAGAGAATACTACAGGCATGTTGGAACTATATCTTCCCCTTTTGGGAAAAACCTTAATTCTACTATTAAGTCTTTTCAACTAATTGAGTTAGGCTCCCCCAGATTTTCCAGGATAATCTCCATTGCTTAAAGTCAATTGATTAGAGGCTTTAATCACGCCTGCAAAATATCTCTATAGCAAAACCAAGATTAGTAATTGGCTGAATAACTGGATACTATAGTCTAGTCAAGTTGACACATCCAAAAAGTCATCACATATACAAATTAAAAATTTATGTAAGGAAAAGACACTGTGTATAAAGACAGACAACAGATAGGTAATATATATTTATAATATAGTTAATAAAAGGATTAATATTCAAAATTTATTGAGTTCCCCCAAATCAATAAGAAAGACAAGAAACAGCTGATAGAAAAATGGGCAATGGATATGAATAGACAATTTATATACAAAATAAAATAGTCTGATGAAAAAATGTAAAAAATACTCAAACTCACTAATAATTAAAAGAATATAATCGCAAGCAATAACTATTTTTTCCTGATAATTTTGGCAAGCATTTAAAGAGATGGATAATATCAAAAGACAGCAAAAATGCAGAGGAATGGGCATTCTCATTCATACAGAAATACTTTGGTGAGAGTGTACATATGTAAAGGCTTTTAAAAAAGAATTTTAGCAGTATCTATGAAAATTTTAAATGAGCACATTTTTCACCCGGTGAACTACCACTAGGAATCTACTCTCTCTTCCTCCCATTGTTTATCACCAAGTTCCAATGTTTGAGCTTTTATCCCTGAGCCTCCCAACTGAATTCCCTGATTCTTCTCTCCCTATCTGAGTTCAGCTTTCACACTACTGCTAGATAGATCTGCCTAATTCTCCCCCATCTCTTTTTCTCTTATGCACACACACAAATACAAATATGCCGTAGCATTATTTGTAACAGCCCCAACCCAGAAACAACTCAAATGTCTAACAACTGTAGCATGGGTAGGTAACTTGTGATATATTCATGCAATAGGGTATTTACAATAAAGGAAGTGAATGGACTATTAATCAAATATCAACATGTATGGTTCTCAAAAGAATACTGTTGGGCAAAAGAAGGAAAACATCAAAGGAAACATAAAGTATGATTCCATTTAAACAAAGTTCAAAAAAGGCAAAAACAAAACTACTTTATTTAGGGATGCCTACCTAGGTGGTAAGACTATAAAGAAAAGCAAGGAGATAAATGATTATTCCAAATGTGTGAGTAGTGATTACCTTGGGAGGTGGGGAGAAAGGGAGTTGTGATTGGGGAGGTGAATTCAGGAGACTTCTGGGGTGCTGTGGATCTTAGACTTCTTGACCTTGATGGTAATGACATGTTAAACTGAACACATGTGTCTTTGTCTCTATTCTCATAATTTGAAAAAATACCACTAGGAAACTTCCTGAGATGCTGGCAGTACTCTATTTCTTGACATAATGGTGGTGGCACAAATTTTAAAATTTTCATTTTAAAAATTAAATTTACATATGATTTCCACACTTTTATGTCTGTTGCATTTGACTTAAAAATAAATTACATAAAAACCTTTATGAATTACTCCCTGCCTACAGAATAAAGTTCAGACTCAGTATGAACTTTGAAATTCCTCCATATACAGACTACCTCAGCCTTTCTAATTCTAACTTCCACTACTGTCTTCAATGCAAACCAAAAAAACACCAAACAAAACAAAACAAAACAAAGCTCCAACAGATACTAATTTTACTAAGTTGGCTTTACAAAAAAAAAAAGTTGACCTTTCCTCTTACTCTTTATTTGAAAGTAAATGGGGACAGATTTTGAATTGCCTACCACACGTTTTTCTAAGATGAATCAGAGCAGGATGAAATGCCTGCTTAGTCTGGCTATAATGAATATGTGTCTATAACACAATTCTCAGAAAACGCATTTCTCCCCAGTTGTTATCTAGCTGGCATTGTGTGTTTAAGAATTTTCTCTCAGTTTAAATAAGCTAGAAACATTTGTTGAAGGCAAGTCTATGAGGTGTTAGATACTGGTTTGTGCCCACCAAAACACAGTGAAAAATAAACAAACAACCAGAATTGAGCCCTGAGTCTTCAAGCACAGACCCTCAGGTTCACACTTAGTCACTTCACACGTAGACACCACTGGAAGAACCAGGACCAAATGTTCCTGGAAAATGGGACTTCTTAGGTTCACAGATGTTTACTGCAAATACCTGAGCCCCATGCTTCGGGTGGAGATCTCAGCAAGAAGATTAATGGACAGCTTCCAGGGGAAAAAACGAGGGAGGGGCAGGATGTGGTCTTGGTGATTCAGAAGTGGCTCGCCTTTCCACCACCAGAGTCAGCATGCAGCCACATGGCCCCACATGGTGCAGTGATGGCTCTCGATGAGCTGTCAGATGAGTTGTCTCACCAGTTCCTCCCTGCTTGCCTTCATTAAAGCACTTGGTAATTTCAGAAGCCCAATTTGCATACGAGTAGTTTTATTCTGTCTTTCTAAATTAGTCAAGCAAGAAAGTGTTGAAGCTTTCTGATCTACATGATATGGTGGCATGAAGTGTTTTTGAGCATTTTAATCCTTGCTTGCCTCACCTGGTCCTTAAAATGGTAAAGTTATGTCACCCATGTGGAGGCAGCCTACCATAGTGGTTGAACCTCTGGGTGTTGGAGCCAAGCTGACTGGGTTTAAGTCCCTGCCAGCCACTCCCAGACTTGTGATTTGAGAAGTGTGCCCATGTCATTCTTTTTTTCCCCAGGGCATGAATTTGGTGCTCTTAATGTGATTGGTGCAGCCAATGCTAAGAGTCATCTCTGCTGGTGCAACAGTGACAGAGTTTACAGCAAGTTCCAGCAAAGCAGTGGCAGTTCTGCTGATGGCCATGTCTGGATTCCAGGGCTGGCACAGTGGCGAGTGGGTCACACTGTCTGGCGCTGGGCATTAATTTTCCATAACTTAATTTGGGGTATTGTTCACAACTGCAGTCCTCAACCCAGCTATGCTGGCAATTCTGGGAGTTATCTAACGACGTTTTAATACATTCTCTTTTGCTTAAACCAAACTTTTGGTTTCTTTTAGATGTAACTAAGGATAACGACTGATGCAATGACCTTGGGAAAATGTTTTAAGTTTTCTCAACCTATTTTCGCTTCTGTAAAGTAGCTTAGTAATATCTATCTCTTATGGTTAACGGGAGACTTAAAGATGTTAATGCATGCAAGCAGTCATTATGGTGCTGGCACACGGTAAGGGCCCCTAAAATATTAGCCATTATTATTAATAATTTATTGGGCACAGGAAGAACATTGGACTGTCTTTAGTAAGAGTGAATCTTGGTATGAGATTTTATCTTTTATCACCTTTTATCTTAGAGTTAGGAATGATAGCATGGAGTCTTTGAAATTAGAGATCATTATATGTTAGTTCCAAGACTCAAGAATAGTGACCCCATCTGAATGGTTATGTAGAAGAAATAATTCCCTCTTGATTGCAGTGACAGGATTAAAAGTAACTTAGTGATTTTTACGGCTCATGGCTTTAATTTATGGTTGGTTGACTTAGGTAACCATATATCTTTTGTTTTACTTATTTAATTTAAATTTAACATAGGGACTGAAAAGGGCATACACAAATCTTAAGTTTATGGTTTGGTTATTACACCAAGTCAGATATTGAATATTACCACTGCTGTAGAGGCCTACTTTGTGCTACTATCCTCCAAAGGTAACCACTACACAGATTTCTCTTACCATAAATTAGTGTTGCCTGGTTTTTAACTCAATGAGATTGTATAGTATGAAATCTTTTTGTTGCTAAATGTTATATGAGATTCATTCATGTTGTTACACATAGAAGTAGTTTTCATCATTGCTGTATAGTATTCCATTATGCATATATACCACAATTTATTCATCCATTTTATTATTAATGGACATTTGGGTTGCTTCTAGTTTGGTGCTATTAAGATTAATGTACTAAGAATATTCTTGTAATTATCTTTTTGTGCACATATGTATGCATTTATTTTGGATTTACAGCTAGGAGTTGAATTGCGAAGTCACAAGGTAGGCATGTACTTAACTTTACTGGCAACAACATTTCCAAAGTAGTTTTACCAATTTATACTCCCGCAGCATTGCATGAGTTTATGGTACTCTATATCCTCATTAACACTTGGTACTGCCAACCTTTTTAATTTCAGCCATTCTGGAGTGTGTGTAGGATATCTTGTTTTGTTTTCCTGATAACTAATGATGTGGAGCACCTTTACATGTTCATTGGTTGTTTGGATATCTTCTTTTGTAAAAAAATCTGTTCATGACTTTTACATTTTCTTAAAAAAAGTATGTCTGTCTTTCTCTTATTGATTTAAAAGAGATCTTTATATAGTCTAGATATGAGGTCTTTGTGCGATTTATATATGTAAAATATCTTCTCCCACTTTGCATCTTGCCTTTTCATTCTCTTAATGGTGTCTTTTGACGAACAGAAGTTTTAAAGTGTAATAAGTCCAAATGATCAACCTTTCCTATTATGGTTAGTGCTTTTTTTTTTTTAAAAAAAAACAAAAACCCAGACTTTATTTTTTAAAGCAGTTTTAGGTTTACATAAAAATGTGCGAAAAGAACAGAGATTCCCATTTACTCCTGCTTCTCTCCTCCAGTTTCCCCTATTATTAACATCTTGCGTTGGTGTGGTACATTTGTTACAACTGATATTGATACATTATTATTAACTAAAGTTCATGGTTTGCATTAGGTCTCACTCTTTGTGTTTGTCCACTTTTTGGGGTTTTGACAAGTGAATAATGTTATTTATCCACCATTACAGTATCATACATTCACTGCCCTAAAAATCCCCTATGTTCCACCTCTTCATCTCCCCCCAACTCCGGGCAACCACTGATCTTTTTAGTGACTCCGTAGTTTAGCCTTTTCCAGAATGTCATATAGTTGGAATTATACAGTGTATAGCCTTTTCAGACTGACTTCTTTCACTTAGTAATATGTGTTAAAGTTTCCTTTGTGTCATTTTGTAGCTTAATAGCTCATTTCTTTTTAGAGGTGCATAATATTCCATTGACTAAATGCACCATAGTTTATTTATCCATTCACCCACTGAAAGACACCTTGGTGGCTTCCAAGTTTTGGCAGTTATGAATAAAGCTGCTATAAACATCCATGTACATGTTTTTGTTTGGGCATAAGTTTTTCACTCTGGGTACATACCAAGGAATGTGATTGCTGGATCACATGGCAAGACTATGTTCAGTTTTGTAAGAAACTGCCAGACTGTCTTCCAAAGTGTCTGTACCATTTTGCATTCCCACCAGCAACAAATGAAAGTTCCTGTTGCCCCACATCTCCTCCAGCATTTGGTGTTGTCACTGTTTTAGATTTTAGCCATTATAATGTATGGGTAATGGTATCTTGTTGTTTTAATTTGCATTTCCTTGATGACATATGTTGTGAAACATATTTTCATATGCTTATTTTCCATATGAATATCTTCTTTGGTGAGGTGTCTGTTGAGGTCTTTGGCCCATTTTTTAATTGGGTTGTCTTCTTATTGTTGAATTTTGAGAGTTCTTTGTAGATCTTGAATAACAGTTCCTTATCAGATATGTCTTTTGCAAAAACTTTTCTCCAAGATGTGGCTGGTCTTCTCATTTTCTTGACATTGTCTTTGGCAGAGCAGTTTTTAATTTTAATGAAGTCCAGCTTATCTGTTATTTTTTTCATGGATCATTCCTTTGGTGTTGTATGTAGAAAGTCATTGCTATATCCAAGGTCATCTAGGTTTTCTCCCATGTTATCTTATAGGAGTTTTATAGTGTCTAGATTGTTTTTTTTGCACATGGATGTCCAGTTATTCCAGCATCATTGTTGAAAAGACTATCTTTGCTCCATTGTATTGCCTTTGCTTTTTACTTAAAGGAAATATATTTATGGGGGTCTATGTCTGGGCTTTCTATTCTGTTCTATTGATTTATTTATGTATTCTTTCACCAATACCACACTTTCTTGATTACCAAGTCATGTTTTTATGGATGCTGAGATACCTCCAGTGTGGATGGAGGATGGAATTATGGCCCACTATCTATTTGGACTTGTCCATGGAACCACAGATAGTTTACTTGTGACCAACTTAAAATTTATTAGTCTGTCCTCTTTAAATGGCAAGTGACAGAAACCCAGCTCAAACTCAAGCAAAGGAAAGAATATTTTGGCTCATGGGAACTAGTAAGAACCAAAGTGGAACTGGCATCAGATATATTCCATATCTCTTCTTCTCTCTCCACCTTCCCCTCTCACTTAGAGGATTTTCAACAATAGAAGAGCAAAAAAAAAAAAAACCAAAAAACAAAACCCTACCTCCTACTGGCTTAAAGAATAACTTCTTCATTTCCTTCAAATGTTTGTTCAAATCTCACTTCCTCAATGAGGCCGACCAACCCTAACTTTATTCACCACCAAAACCTATCTTCTCCATCCCAGCACTCTGATCCTTTTTACCATGCTCTGCTTTTATATTTTTCCCACTTACTACTTCCTAACATCCTGTAGAATTTTCTTATTTATGTTTTTAGCCCATTATCTCTCTCGACTAGAACGTTAGTTCCACAAGGGCAGGGCTGTTGTGTATTTTGTTCACTCAGATATTCTGAGCATCTGGAACAGTGCACCTAGAACATTCCACATGGTAGGTGCTCAATAAATACTGTTGAATGAGTGAAAGGGAATTCATTATCTCACATAAGAAGAAGTCCCAAGTTGGATTGTTCCAAGACTGTTGATTCTGTGGATCAATGACATAACTGAGAACCACGTTCTCCTTGTCTTCCCTGTCTGACATCCTCAGCATGCCAGCTTGGTCTCAGGCTAGCTCTCTTCATGGTTGCAAGATGGCTGCTGCAGTTCTAGGCATCACATATTGACAAGACACATCCAGCAGCAGCAGAAAGATGGCTGCTATCTGCTTTTCATGTATCCCCTTTTCTTCTTCAATCAATGAGGAGGCATATATTATTTTTTAAAAACCACAAGTGCATATATAATAACTGAAATTAAAATAAATGCATATATGGGGCTGTCCCGGTGGCACAGTGGCTAAGTTCAGACGTTCTGCTTCTCGGCGGCCCGGGGTTCGCCGGTCCGGATCCCAGGTGTGGACATGGCACCGCTTGGCAAAAGCCATGCTGTGGTAGGCATCCCACGTATAAAGTAGAGGAAGATGAGCACGGATGTTAGCTCAGGGCCAGCCTTCCTCAGCAAAAAGAGGAGGATTGGCAATAGTTAGCTCAGGGCTAATCTTCCTCAAAATAAATAAATAAATAAATAAAATAAATGCATATAATTGCATTAGTTTCTCAGCTAACCCTTACAGACAGGATGCATAATGGTAATATAAATTAGTCGATTGCAACAATGTTAGTTTTGGAAGAAATATGTCAATATAAATTTATGAAATGTTAAGAAGATATTTCTGGGTATAATAATTTGGACATTGCTTTTGAAAAGTTTAATAGCTGGAAAAATTATTTTTAAAAATCCATAATCCTTGTTTATTTTGATGAAATTCTTAGACAAAAAATAAAACCATGAGGAAATCTATTGTGAGGATGATGAAAGGAAAAAGGTTCTTGAATATATTAAAGTAAGACAAAGTAGCTTTAAAAACTGTGAAAATATATTTAAAAATACAAAATTTCCGTAAAGCCTCGTACAGCCAAAAACACATGATAGACCGCTCATACATTTTTTTTGGTCTGATCAATTGAATGCATATTTAATTTAACTTAGGTTATAGGTCAAGTGGATTAAGAAAATTCACTTTTGCTAAGAAAATGAAATAGTGGTAAAGGATCTGTTGAGCTCATTTACTATTAACTGTTTTGAAAAAATAAGAATATTTAATGTGAAAATGTTAATTAGAAAAACGGACTATATTGGTTGCGGTATTGCTCAACATATGTGTAAGGCTCATGCTTATAAAATCTGAAGACAAAATAACTACAAATCACCCTGTTAATCTGTTGGGCATTTCTAGCTGAATTAAGTTTGTCCTTGTTAAAGAAATTATCTTCGTTTTTCCCCCTCAGGAATGCATGTAAAGCAGTTCCTGTCTCGATGTACGCCTAAGGCAGAAAGTTCAGTGCTCAATTACCTGCTGTCTGAAGGTTCATATTTTGCAGTGAGCAAGTGGAATAGCATTTTAATCAGAAGTCTTGACCCACGTTCTTCTTTTTCCCTTCACAGCCCTGCAAGCTATTTGGCATATGAAGGTCTTGACCTGAGAAAACCATCTTGGATAACCGTGGCAAGGAGAAGGAAAAATGCAACACCTAGGAGATTTCAGTAAACAGTAGAATCATGCCAACCTAATCTGTGTTAAAATGCTTGGAATGTGGGAGCCGCTGATGATGCCTGTTGTCTGTGTGTCTGACTGAATCCTTTCTTTACTCAGAGCAGCAAAGCAAAGCCTGGGAACCAGGCCAAATGCCTGCCACTTACCTTAAATTGATCAGCCACTTTGAGATTAAAACTCCTGAAAGCTGCCACACCGTGAAAACAAGGCCTCCTTCACATTAAAGGCAAATTGCGACTTTGAGTTTGCTGTGATCTTTTTTCCATTTTATCCAGTTTTTCACAGTGCACACTTTTTTTTTCCTTTCCATTTATGCTCCAATGTAGAAGCCAATAGTTACAGCATCTTGGCCAAGCATTCATTAAGGTTTATAAGACCAAAATTTATGGTTATTTAGGAGTTGGCACAAAGACAGACTGTTGCTGGAAAAAGAAAAAGAAATACAGGTGGGAAATATAAGCCTCAACAAAGGCCCATACTATACAGTAGTGTGCTGGGCTCACAGGAGTGTCTGCAAGGAAAATACTGTATCGTATTTAAAACCAGCTACTCCTCTGTTCTGAATCCTTCCCATTTTATGGCTCTGTAGGTGATTGAAACAAGTATACTGGTCATTCCAAGAGACTTTTCTGACTTTATAAGTGCTACCATTTCCAGGAGCGGACAGTCGTAGAGATAAACTGATGTGTGTTAATCTGGGTGATAATCTGTCACTTGGCTAACAGATGAGGTGAATTGAAAAAAATATATATATACATATATATATATATAATGGGTCAGAATAAGGGCTCTCCCATGAAGAGAAGAGTCATGTTATCCTCCTCAGTAGACCTTACATAATGGCAGGGCCTGTGTTCCCAAAAAATGTAGGGTGTGGGCAAAACACACCCTTAGTCTTTGAATTCGGGTAGTAATGTGGAATTCTGGCACAGGCTGGAAGTCTATATTCTCCCTCAGGAAATATTATTAATGATTCTTTTTTTTTTTAAATACTCTCTGATTTCCTAGACTAGGGGAATAAGAAGGCTCCTTGTCCTGTCATTTGCAATATTTGTGAAGCAATCATTTTAAGAATATATTTTAGTTTACTCGTTGTCCAGGAGTACTGCATGTAATGAAAAAACAACTTCAGTGTTTCATGATGTAAACTCTTCTCAAAATATCACTTGTTTTAGCTATGCCAGTAGCTCACTGTATGATTTAGGAAAGTTAATTTAAATGTCCAGCCATCTCCTATTATCAAATAGGACTGTTTTACCAGCAACGATAATAATCATCATCTATATTCTACCAAGTGCACTGTGAGAAGGTATTTGCTTCCACTTCTCTGACCTTGCACACACTAGAATCTTTTCACCCTTTCTCTCCATGAAATTAAGTTCATCTTTTTTATTAACTTTGTTTTGGAAATCTTCCACCTAGTTCTTTTTATCGGTATCAGCTCAACATGGAAATACATGCAGTGTTATGTAAACTTGCATTTGTTCATATGTTGCTCTGCAAAGGACCTATTTATTTGTGCATATATATGAATACTTTCCCCTAACTATACACACTTTCAGCTCCCCAAGGGCGGGGGCATGACCTTCTTGATATATCTCTCCACCAACAAATTGCTCATTGAATTTGGAAAATTGAGTATGCACACAATCTTTTGCATCATTTCATAAAATGCTAAATACAACTTTGGCTGCATGAGCACACCATGTGATCATCATTTGCAGATAATACTGATTATTTCTGAGCATGGGTGAGCCTGTTCGTTAAGTAGTGATTAGAAGTCTCTTCCCTTGTTTCTCCAACTGCCAGAAAGCCAGAACCATCATAAAAGGAAGAGAAAAAGCTATGATTCAGTCTGGTGCTGATCTCTGTCTCTGCATCTTTTTAACCAGTTTGCCTTACAACTTTGTTGTTTAAATTTTCTATCATACATAATAGACTTTTATCTTGACTACCGATTTTATCATAGCTTCCAGGTCTTCATACTTCCGTGTATTTCCTATTAATTCTGATTCTTCCATGTTTCATCGATTATCAGTATTTATGGAGGGCCTCATTTTTGCTCAGCATTAGGCCAAGGGTAATTGAAAAATCCCTAAATAATGAGAAGTAGGTGATAAGAGAATACAAACAAGTGAACAACTGCCTGCAGTGATTTGCTTTGCATTTTGTTGCATAGGGTGACAATCTGAGGACAATTCAAAAGAATGTACAGTAGAGTCATAGTTCAGGATGAACAGCCAATATGGCGGTTCAGAGAGTGTGCCCTGAAGCAATCACAGAATATATAAGACTTCAACAGGGCCCAGAGGGATGATAGAGAAAGGAGGGAAGTCTTTCCAAGAGAGGGGAATGGCATAAACAAAGGCACAGAGGTGGGATTGAATTTGGTGAACTCACAAATCAGCCAAGACATGCTTTGGTGGGGAGTTGAGAGTGTGGCTAAGAGTGTGTTGGGAGGGGCTGCCCGGTGGTGCAGCGGTTAAGTGCACAAGTTCCGCTTTGGCAGCCGGGGTCTGCTGGTTCAGATCCCAGGTGTGGATGTGGCACCACTTGGCAAGCCATGCTGTGGTAGGTGTCCCATATATAAAGTAGAGGAAGATGGGCATGGATGTTAGCTCAGGGTCAGTCTTCCTCAGCAAAAAGAGGAGGATAGGCAGCAGATGTTAGCTCAGGGCTAATCTTCCTAAAAAATAAAAAAGAGTGTATTGGGAAACAGGACTGAGAGAAAGACAAAAGCCAACTAATGGAAGGCCTCAAACAGAGGAGTTGTGATTGTCTTGGGAGAAAAATGGGATCCTCTTAAGATTTTGAGTTGAGAATGAAAGATTTAAGATGACTATCAATTCTTTTTGATGCTAAGAGCCCTAGACTTGGAATCAGAACACCTAGGTTTCACCATTTTCAAGCCATGCAATCTTAAGCAAGTTAGTGAATCTGTCTGAGCCTTAGTTCTTGCATTCATAAAACAGGAATGATAACACTTGCCTTGCCAGTCTGGTTCAGCCTACCATTGACAGCCACAGCAGCCACACGGCTGTGATGGAATCAGAATCTGAAGGGCCCCACTGGCTGCAGAAATTGAGTGGAGGAAACAAATCAGAGGTGCTGCAGACGCTGATACTGTGTCATGTAGGTAACTCTGGTCTGCTGGTCTCCAGAAAAAATAATACTTCCAATTTCTTCTTTCTCTGAAACTCCATCTTCGCACCTCAGCTACTCTACCAACCCTGACATTTTGCTACTCTCTCTTCCCTTGTCCCTTTTCAGAAAGCCTTCTCCTATACCTGCTTATACCACCCAAGGGAGCTCAGATCCTCTCTGAGAAGTCGCCAACAGATTCTCAAAAGCCCTGTTGTCTGCTGAGTTCTCCTCCACTCACATTAACACTCCCTTTGTTAATATTATTCCTTAGTACCAGGCCTGCTTAATTTCTGCAAATCTCCAAAGTTTCCACTGAGTCTGACTCTGAATGATTTTTTATTTCTCACCTAAAAGAATTCATTTTCCCCTACTTTCCCCAATCTCCCACTGATTTCCTTCCTTCCTTCTGGTCACCTGATCTTTCTGATTACCCCTTACCAGCACACCTCTATTTCCTTCCGTTTTCTCATCTCATTCTTGAATGTTTCTACATTTGAAAAGCTTCGGAATCCACACTGCTAATGCCAAGTCCTGGTGAGAATGTGGGGAACAGAAACTCATGTAGTCCTGGTGAGAGTATAAATTGGTACAACCAATTGCAAATCAATTTGGCAATACTTAGTAAAGCCAAACATGCTCAGACTCTCTTCCCAGGTGTCTGCTGCAGTAACAGCAATTGCTGTCACATATTGAGTGCTTACTTTGTGTAAGACTCTTTTCTTGCTGCTTTATTCTTTTGAAGGGGGTGTTATCATTATCCTGTTTTTACTGAAGAGGAAACTGAAGCACAGAGAAATTAAGTAACATACCCAAGGTCACACTCTTGTGATTTTGTAGGGGAGCTTGGATTTGGAGTAGGCAATTGGGCTTCAGAGCCTGAGCGATTATCCATCAAGCTCTGCCTGGAGAAGTTCATGCCCCAGGAGCCATGTTTACCGATGTTCCCTACCGTACTACTTAGAACAGCACAAAGGTGTGAACGGCCGGACTGTCCCTCCAAGGCGAATGGGTGAATATATCCAGGGACTGCTTTTGGGAGCTAAAATGAATGAACTGGATCCACAAATATCAACATGGACAGATCTCAACAATAGAATCTTGTATGAAAAAAGCAAAGCACAGCAACATATATACAGCACCACCAGCAATGTAAAAATTTAAAACACAAAACAGTAATACATAGTTTATAGATAATTACATATATAGTAGTTAAAAACCTTAGATGTGAATGAACGAGATGAAGTGAAAGATATCTTATCTTGAGAGATGAAGAGAGAGAGAAGGAATGGAGTGATTTTCTCTGTATTTGTAGCCTTCAAACAAAAAAGAGAGGGTTGATGAAAATATGGCAAGATATTAATTTATAGTCAATGTTATCCTTTGGTTCCCTTCTGTATGATGGAAATATTTTATAAACACAATTAGAAAATATTTTAAAAAGAAATTAGCCAAAACCTTATAGGGAGAGACCATCATTTTTATGGTTTTTCAAGTCAAAACAAGTAATTCTTGAACACAGATTAAATGCTCAATATTGTGAGGGAATAAAAAAGAAGGAAAAGGCACTTTGAAGGAGCCTAGAGATTAGTTAAGGAGACAGAGCCAGACCCATATAATAATTAGGAAACAACACACACACAGGCAAGGAATTGTGAAGCATAACCTACTCCAACTGGAGGAATTTCACCTGTGAAATTTTAGCAGCTTGGCTGTGGTTGGTGTATCAGGGGAAGGGAAATTGTATTGGACTCGTCTTTGAGCTATGGTAGCCCTTCAAGTACGATCCCGGGTGCGATAGCGGAGGCTCTGCTCTTAAGGAGTGGAGGATAGGAAACACCTTGGCTGCTCATCCCCGTTGACAGCATGTTACCCATGTAAAGCAGCCAAAAGCATAATTTCATTATTTTATAGCCAGTCCTCTGTTTATACATCTCATGTCCATAGATTTGGTTTAATTAGAGCCTAGAGATAATACCTAAGGGATTTATTGAACATATTCATTCTGTGTAATATTTGTTATTTATTTAGCTCTCAATGTGTACTCCATACTTGAGAAATATGTAGAAAGACAAGTTTTCTGCCCTGGGAAGCTTATGTTCCAATATGGACAAGCAGAACAGAAGGGGTAGGATCTGGACTTGGGGAGGACTGGGCAGGTCGAGGGAGGCTGCCCAGGTGGGAGAGAAGGGAAGCTGAAGTCTCCACAAAAGTGGGGATGGGAACGTGGAAGGAATGAGGACTTTTCAAGAAATCCTTTAAAAGTAGACATGATGTTCATTTAGTATAATGCCCTTGAAGAAACTTTTTGAGAGCAGGGGAAAATGTTAAGAAAAATGAATCTGATTACGACAATAGTAAGATGAGCAGCAAAGAAGCATTAGTACTTTAGTGGCAGCTACAAATGTAGTGAAGCTACCAAATGCCAGGTGACATGCTGGACTCCTTACATATATTGTTTTGCTGGTTTTGAAAGGCTGGTTTTAGTGTCATCACTTTACATATGTGAGAACTGAGGTTCACAGAGTAACTTGCCCAAGGTGATACAGCTAGTAAGTGGATGAGCATGAATTCGAAGTCAGATCTGACTCCAAAGTCCATGCTTTTTACTCCACACTCCCCACAAAGCAAAGAGAACATCAAGGAATGAGGAACAGACAGGAGGGTTAGAACATAGCCTAATCGTACACACTTGGCAACAATACAATGCAACCACTTCAGCAATCAAGGGAGTAAATTTTCTTATGTGAGAATAAGTAGGGTCACTGAGGGTAGGTTAAATGACTGCACTGAACTGCATTTATCACTAGGAAAGAAAGAAAATCTGTTGAGACTTATGCTAATGTACTGGGAGAGCAGTCAGAGAGTAGAAATATATGGCATGACCACGGAGAAAAAGAGCAATGAGGAAAGATGAACAGGAGAAGCTTCAAACTTCCTTAAGAAGTGGACATTTAAGAGCTCTGGATTTTCAAGCAAAGGTTTCTTTAGTTCTTGGTCTGTGATCAGGCTAGGTTTTGGTAGCCTACCTCTTTTTTGACCCACCTGTGTAAGAATCCATTGGCTTGGGGATCTGCCTGCCTGTCTGTCTGTCTATCTATTCTATCATCTCCCATCTCATTTCCAGAAGAATTTAAAGTAATTTTAACAAAATATACCTACCCAATATTTAGTAAAAGTGTAATAATTACGAATTTGCCTGCAATGCTCTTTCCCATCACCTCACCCCATCAACCACCCATCCATCAAACTCAGTCTCATACTTTAAGATCCAACTCAAAACTTCTCATCAATCTGACCCTTCTATCTTGTCCCATACTGTTCCATGTGCATAATTTTATTATAGCGTTAATCATATTGCCTTAGAGTTAGTTATTTCATGGAAGTTTTCTCATTAGACTATGAGATCTTTGAAGGTGGGAACCAAGCTGTGTTCATCTTTGTATCCACTGTACTCGGCAAAGTGTTTGATACATACTAGGTACTCAAATGGTTATGGAATAAGTGAGTGATTAAATAAAAGTCAGAATCAAGGAAAATAAGAGAAAGCCAGTTACTAAACACATAGATTAATCTACATTTTTGTTGTTGTGCATCGGGTTTGGCTCTGGAGGCTACGGCAAAAAGAGAAACACTGAAAATCACATTATCGTTATCAAAAGGACAAGGCAAACACATTCTCAGGGAAGCAGTGTTTATACCTGATTATGCCTAGTTAACCTTTGTTTCGGGGCATTTAAGTAATATGTTATAAATTGATTTTTCCTAGCAGAAGTTTCATATTAAAAAAGAATAGATATCTACAAAATGATGACCAGGTTGCCAAAGAGTTATAACCAGAATTTCCCAGTACCGTTGACACAAGATCCCTAAGTTTATTTTTTAAATGTGACAATATTACAATGAAAATGCTTTTTGTTTTGTTGTTGGTGAGTTAGTACGCCGCCAAAGGAGATGCCATTCTAATCACCCATCAATGTAGTTCATGATGTCATTATTTTTAAATCCTATGTCAGGTGCCCTCTCTTTCATCATATTTGTTCTGAGATGCTGTGGTTCAGTAAATAGAGGATGCTCTTGGAATCAGATATCCTTAGTTTAGGTTCAGTCCCTAGTTCTGCCACTTATTTGCTATGTGATCCTGGAAAAATTATAGAACCTCTCTGAGCTTCAGTTCCTCATCTGTAAAAATTATATGAACAGTATATGAGGCAGTATATGTCAAGGACACAATATAGTGGCCCCCATACAGTAGCCACTCAATCAATGGCTGTTATTATTAAGGGCAAAAATCCAATTGTCACCTGGTTGCCCTTAATTAGGACTCTTGAAACCGTTCCAAACATTTTTAGGGCAGTAGGTAAGGAATGGACATGTTTCAGGTTGTTCCCCTGGGGCATGTTACCTTTGACTGTTGCTCTGTTGATTATTGCCAAAACAATCACTATCTCGGGGCTCACCCTCAGTCTGTCACCATGTGTTTCAACAGGAAAGCTGGAATTTTTGCTTCTCTGTGGCTCTCTTGCTTCCAGTGGTACTATTTTTCCCTGGCGTCTATCATGCAAATCCTGCTGAAGCAGACACCAGAATTTTCTTAGATTGATGCTGTCCCTTTTTATCTCCACAGCCTGCATCCTGGTCTTTATCACCTACCTTCCCTCACCTTATTCCAGTTCTTTCTATACAAATGATCAGGACAATCTTCCTCAGACTCTGAGTTCAGTGTTTAATTATGCCTTTCAAGAATTTGAGAAGTAGGACATGCTAACCTGTTAGATTATTGGTCATCAATATCAGTATTTTGCTTCTACACCAAGGAAAATTTTATGGGGAGTCTTAAAAGGTTATGAAAATACCTTAGTTATCTTTAACAACTTCCTAATAACCTATTACCTATATATCTAGAATTTATTTGTGTCTTTGTTTCCTTGGGATTGGTTTCTTGATATAGATAGTGACATACTGTATAGTAGAGAGAGCCCTAAAGGAGAAAGATTAGGGAATTTTTTTTTTAGTTTAATCTCAAGCTTTCTGCAGAGAATGGGAAACAGTCACCTACGGTATGTCAGCTAGAGGTGCTTGAGCTGGGGTGATAATCCAGATCATGTGTTTATTTCAACAAAGAAGAAGTGGAGAGAAAAATGCTCTGATCTGGTGATTTCTGCTTATCCCAGAAAATGGGACTTCAAAAGGAAAAAGCAAGGAGATATCTAGGCCCACATAGAAAAGAAATGATAAATGATAGAGCTCTGCCTATGAGGAAGGATAGCAATAACCAGCTTAATAGGCACCATTGACTGAGAACTTTCTCTTCCTAAATTTTATTCTCTTTTTTAAATCCTGATTGGTGTTCATCAGAAATAGACTCAGTGTTTAGGTGCTGAATTCTGTAGCTTCCCATTTATTTCTTATATAGTTACATTTAAACTACTTAGCTCTTCATCAATCACAAATATTTGTTTATTGACTACTGCAAGAAAGCATTGTAGCCAGGCATTGTAGCACAAATAAAGTAGCATATGACTGCAGTGGACGTTTATAGGATTTTTTTCTTCTTTTTTTGTTGGCTGCTCAGTGTCCACGCTCCTTGCTATTTGCGGGAATGCCCCAGTGTGTGGTAGTGGTGGGATGGAAGGAGAATAGGGCAGATGTCTGTTTTGCCTATTCCTCTTGTAGCTGGAGTGTGGACATATGATACAGGCTGAGATAATTTCTCCCCTGAGGACTTTTATCCCAAAAGCAGTGATACAAAGACCCAGGGATAGTTCAGGAATCATTTACGGCAGTAAAGAAAGTCCAACAGCAGTGGTGTTTGTTGGGGCAGGGATGGTGTGGCCAGCAGGAGTGTCCAGCAGGATGTGGAATCTGGCTTTTTAAGAGAATGCCAAAGGGGCTGAATGTGGCACCCTGGAAGGGCTGGGAAGCTAACTGTCTGTAGGTCAAACTTTGACTAATGGAAAACGGGAGTCAGGAAGGAATAGGCAGATACAGGCCCTCTTCCTCCTCCTTCCCTTGAGGCACAGTTTCTCCGTGAGTTTGGTCAGGAGGCTTGCTGTGTCTGGCCCATGTAAGGCAGTGGCCAGCATGGAAAATTTTCACCTTGTGTGGCTTCCCATCTTTTCCTGTTTCATTTTCTTTTTTCCTTATTCTTGCTGGCTTGGGATTGTGTTCCTAAGTAAAACATGGTAAGAAAAGCCTCAGTTTCCTCCTCTATTGCTTTACTCTCTACTACTACCATACTCAGACTTCTGATCACCAAATGTGTGGGATTTCCCTCACACGTTAAGCATTTCTCTGGTTCTTGGTAGACACTACTGGGTGTCTTACAATTCAGTTCGGTTCTGACAAGTTGTTGTCAGAGCCCACAAGTTAAGGGCTCACTCCCATAAGACTGTCCCTGTTTCAGAGGCCAATCAAAAGTCCCAGGTTGTCAATTGTACTTCTGACTGACTGGCTATAGTTCCCTTGAGCCCCTTCTCAAGTTCAATAATGTGCTAGAACAGCTCACAGAACTCAGGGAAACACTTACTTATATTTACTGGTTTATCATATAATAAAAGTTATGATAAAGGATAGAGATGAACAGCCAGATGAAGAGATAGATAGAGCAAGTTTCAGAAGGGTCCTGAGATCAGGGGCTTCTGTCCCTAGGAAGTTGAGACGTGCCATCTTTCTGGCACATGGATGTGTTCACCAACCCATAAGCTCTTTGAACTCCATAGTCAGGGATTTTTATGGAGGCTTTCTCATGTAGGCATGATTGATTATTAACTCAATCTTCAGCCCCTCTGCCCTTCCCAGAGGAAGCGGGATTGGGCTGAAAACTCCAAGCTTCTAATCATGGCTTGGTCTTTCTGGTGACCAACACCCATCCTGAAGCTATCCAGAAGCCCACCAAGAGTCACATCATTAAAACAATAGATTCTCCTCTCACCTAGGCAATTCCAAGGGATTTAGAGCTTTGTGACAGGAACTGGAGTAAAAGACCAAATATTAGAACAAAAGATGCTCCCAACACCTTTATCACCTATGAAATTACAAAGGTTTTAGGAGCTCTCAAGACCTCCCTCAGCTCTGCTTTCTAGAGATTCCAGATCAAAAGAAGGCTTCAAGCAAGATGAATTAATATTATACAAGTTTAAGGTTTAAAAATACTAATTCTATGCAAGATTTACATTAAGAAAACTTAAGAATAATGGTTTAGTTGATTATAAATTAAAGGATAATTGTGTATATTTAGAAAGGATTCTTTTTTTTATTTACCTATCTTTTACTCTAAAGTCAGGGAGGATGTAGAGGTTTAGGAAGTTTGAGGTCATAATACAATTTTATAATTCTCGAGATTTACAAAACTAGAACTATATTGTTGTGAAGGTTAATCTAGTCATTACACAAGACTGAAGGTGACCCAGACCAGCGTAGCTATAAAAACAACAAATAGAATTTGTAATGCAGAATATTTAATATTCAGATATAAACCAAATAATTTAAGATACAAATAGGTATAAGGTGGAATAGAGCCGAATCAGTTTACCAAGCCCAAAACTACTGAATTGTTTGAGAACAAACTTAAGTTCCTATAAGATTCTTGCTACGCTATACATAAATTTGATAAACATGCAGACTATTCTATAAGGTTCTGAATGGGATGTGTCTCCAGAAAAAAATAATAACTTCTACTGGAAACATGTCAAGAAGATTCTGAATCTAGAAAGATACCCAAAGAACATCATACTATAGGTATTTCCTATATGAAAGCTCTAATCAAGGAGTGAATCCCTCCCACAGTATCCTTACCAGTGGTCCTTCAGCTTCTATTTGCAGAGTTCTTCTCATGGAGAATTTGCTTTCTCAAAGGGAGGATGATTTTTGATGTCACTGTGTGTGAGTATGTGTGTTTTAAAAGTAAAATCTGCCTCCTTTAACTCGAAGAGATTCTAGGTCCTTAAACCAGGCAAAAATGGTCTGCCTCCTCTTCCACATGGCGATCCTTAAAATACTTGAAGACAGTTTTCGTGTTTCCCCTGGATCTGCTGTGCTCCAGGCTAAATGTTACTACTTTTTCAGTCACCCCTCCTATGTTCCGTGTTTTTGTTTTGTCATGGCCATGTTTAGTTTCTAAGTGAAGGGGTCAAGTCTTAGTCACTTTCTCTGATTGAGGTATCATTTCCTTCGAGAATGTGATGCTCAGACCTGAACAAAGTCTGTTAGGTATTGTCAGACCAGTGCAGCTGAACAGTTGTATCAGTTCCCTCATTGAAGATTCTATACTTCCAATAGCGTAGTCTAAAATTATATTACTTTTTTTTTATGGACACTGTTGACTGCAATAAAACTTACAGTCAGTTAAACTGTTAGTTTTTTTCCCCTTCTGTTGCTTCTAAGTCAGATCTCTCCCATCTTGTCCTTGGTACTGAATTTTCTGAACCCAAATTAAGTGCTTTTCATTAATTGTTATTAAGCTTCACCTTATTTGATGCAGACCATCATTAAGACCTGTGGAGATTTTTTAGGGGGGGCTTCAAAATCTGCCACGTAATATATTTACTATCTGCTTAGATTTTGATCACAAGCCTTCAATGATAAGCAAATTGACAAGACAGAACCAAGGATGCCTGCAGCATACCAGTAGATAGTCCAGGTTGATCTCAACATGATATTCGATCAGTTCTCCTTGGGTACCATCATCAATCAGTTAAAATGTTATACGGTTGTACCGAGCTCCAAGAGATTTTGTCAGAAGACCTGATGAAATACGTTTCCACTGATTTACCACTTTTCTCTTCTGTTACATTAGTAACTGACATCCTACCCCATGCCAGGTACAATCAGCTAGGCCTTGTGTTGCCAACTGGCATGGCACTCATAGCTAGGTCTTGGTGTTCAACTGTTGAACAATTCTGTTAAACAATTTCACAGAACATCAACATCAGACAAGGTCACTCTCTGATCATAGTGGATCAAGACAATGCCTGTAATTATGTCTGAACAAAATAAAACAGGAATATTGTCCAAGCCTCAAATTACCAAACATCCCCGTCTCCCAGCTAATGTAAGCAATTGCTGCTGCTTCGGCAATTACAGCTTTATCCTCACTCTAGTCTGTCCTTTCTTAGGAAAAGATTTATTGAGATACCTAATCATAGAATTATCCCTGCTTTCGACAGCACCCAATCTGGAATGAACTCTTCTTTCCCTAGAGCCTCCTCTAAGTCACCCAGTCAAAGCTCAAATCCTGTAACAGGTTCTTTCTACAAACTTCTTACTGAGACGCCCCATGGTTTCCCCATAGTGAGTACTATGCCTTGCTGTAACAAGTAAGAAACCCAACTTAGTCAACTACAGGTGTGTTCCTGGTGGCCTTTGGTTGGAGAGGGTTGACACACTGGCAGAAAAGAAGGAAACAGTGTTCTTCACACACACATTAAATTTATTATTTTCACTTTGGCTCTGGGGGTTAGACATGAGTTCACAGTCATAGACTCCTATTATTATTTTCCCTGCCAAGGATCCAGAATGGCCCACTGGCTTTCCTTTCAGGAGGAGAGAGCCTTCTCTCACCTCTGCATGAGCACAGCTCTATTCATGCTGGTTCAAACACTGGTGGTGGAAACTGGGGCAGAGTCTATACTCTCCTGGCCCCATGTCCCTCAGCGCAAGTTTTCTGCTTGTGCTGTGCGACTGAATCCAATGACGCTCGAAGTGGCATAAGGAAACTACTCTACTTGTGGTGACTGTGGTGTCTGGCTCTGGGAGAACAGTTCTTCTCTTGAGTCATGGGTAAGCCTGGCTCATGGGCTGAGGCCAGGAGTGGGATAGAGATAAAAGCTTTTCTCCCCTCTGCAGGACCCAGCTAGAACCAGACTCACTGAACCAGACCCAGCATTACAAATATTGTATTCATATGAAGCTTGATATATTCATTTAGTTTCAGGGAACGTCAGTGTTTTCTTGGCTCTGGATTCTATTTGCACTTGAAGCCTGTGATTTTTTCTTTTTTTTGCTACCAGTTTACATACTAACTGTGGCCTCTTACGTTGTAACAGCCTTTCTATTTCCATTTAATTGACTAAATATTTGTTTAACAACCGTCACAGAGCTGTGGGGAATACAACGATGAATCAAATATAGCTCTGATTTTAAGAAGCATATAATCTAGAAAAAGAGTATAGACACGTACATAAGTAACTGGGTATCACTTGTTCAGTCCACAGAAATTTATCAAGCACCGACTCACTGCCAGGCACTGTAACATAAGCTGCGTGCTGAGACATGTTGTGAGTCTACATGCTAAAAGGACACCATTCAAAGGATAATAATGCATTTATTGAGCACCTTCTACGTCCAAGTACTAAACCAAGAACTTTTACCTGCTTATCTCCCTCAATCCTCAGAAGGACCCTTTGAGACTGACGTTGTTATCACTCCGCTTTGCAGATGAGATGGCTGTGGTCATGATATAACTCGCTAAGATTCCAGAGCTGGCTAAGTACTGGAGTCAGGACTCAAACCCAGACAGTCTGTCTTTGGATCCGTGCCCTTAAAAAATACTTATAATTTGTGTTTTGTTATTCTTTTGGTTTACAGTTTTTTGAGATATTGTTGATCTCTGAGAACTACTGTTTTGGAGAAACTTAGAACAATTATGATGTGCAACCTGACATTTTAGAAGATGTTTGCATTTTTTTCTCTGTGGTTGCTTCATATAGGAGCACATGTGAACACATGGGCACCAAAGCAGAGCCTGGAGTCTGCGGCCCTGACTGTACTCCCGTTGTTCCATGTATTCTGTACAGTCTTGGAGGTTATTTTTAATGCAACATGCCAGAGTGGCATGTGGAAAGATCCATAGTAACCAGCTAACAGTAACAGCAGGGCCTGCCAAGTAAAAGTTCCGTAAATCAGTCATAAACGCAGTTACAAAATCAGCCAGCGTTGTGTGCATGAGGGAGTGTCCTTGGAGGAGGCACAATTCACGCACAGTTCCACAGGATCTCCTCGAAATTCCATGCGAGTAAAGAGCTCTTGTGGCAATTTTTTTTTTTTTTTTAAGGGGAAAAAAGTGAGAAAGAGGCTTCCTGTAACTTTATTCTAATAGGGAACGTTCTCCCATGTGATCAGGTAGCTCGGAGAAGCTAAGCAAAAGACGCTCAGAGAAACGAATGTTTCAGATACCAAGTGCCCTCCTTTCTCATGTTTTTAATATTTTTGGAATCATTCCTTTTCCACTACCACAGCCCACGTTCAGACCTTAATAACTTGGTCTACTGAAAAGCCTTAAGGCTTTTATCTATCCTCCCTCAAACCTACCGAATTCACAACAGCAAAAATCACCCCGGGCAGGATTTTGGACATCTTACTTACTCTTTGAGTGAGAATTTTACAAGGAGCTCCCAAGTGCTACCAAACCAAATAAAAACTCACACTTTGAAACACTAGGGGCTTTCTCCCGTGACAGACTTATAGCAGATTCTGTGAGGGAGCAAGATGCTTTACTCGGAGTTGGAGAATTATGAAGCTTTGGGATAAGGATTTTTGTATCAGGCAATGGGTACATCATCAATGAATACTAACAAGTAATGTGTTTTACCTTTGAAAAGTCAGAGAAATCAGCTTTACTTATTTGGCTCCCTGCTGTTACAGAAAACCTGGGTGCAGGGAGCAGGCCATTCCTTAACGACAGAGAACATTACACAAGTATAAAATACATCATGGGAGCCGACCCTGATGGCCTGGTGGTTAAAGTTCGGTGCTCTCACCCTCTCGGGGGCCTGGTTTGTTTCCTGGCCGCAGACCCACACCACCTGTCTGTCAGTTGCTGTGCTGTGGTGATGGCTCACATAGAAGAATTAGAAGAACCTACGACTATGCTATACAACTATGCACTGGGGCTTTGGGGAGGGAAAAAAGAGGAAGATTGGCAACAGATGTTAGCTCAGGGCCAGTCTCTCCCTGCAAAAAAGCCAAAAAACAAAAAAACACCATGGGCAGGAAGCTGGAGCATTGATAACTGAATGAAAGATTTAATCTGTGTTTGCAGGGGTAGACTTCGATGTCCTTCCTGAAACACCCACGACCATTCACATTACACACGCTTTTTTCACCTGACTTTGCAAGTGGCTGTTTCTCTTCTTGCTTACCTATTTGTTGACAAATCACTGTCCTCTTGGCAAGGGAGATGTTGGGTAACGGTAGGATAGGATTGAAGAAACCTGAAGGGAAAGCTTTTGGAGCAATGCCACCTGAAGAGCAATTTTAAATGAGATAAAACCTCTCTGTCTTTAGAACCTAAGTTATTGGGAAAATACGATTTAGCCTCTAACGTTATAGAAACATTGGTACTGGTAAAACGAGGTGTGGCTGAGTAACCGGAAAGGCTAGAGATAAGACTAAGTGGAAAGCTCTTTCCAGGATACTTGCTCAGGACGCCTACCTTGGCTGGGAATTCCCCAGTTCAGGTTTTCCCCCAGAATGAGATTCTTGTTGAACAGAAAGGAGTAATGAAACTGATTTTTCTCTGTTTACTTTGAGAGTTTTAATTTCAGGGACTTTGATACTTTGGGCGCTTTCTTTTCTTTTTTTCCATGGTGATTTTAACCATTTTTAAAGCTTACAGTTCAGTGGCATTAAATGCATTCATAATGTTGTGAACCATCACCACTATTCATTTCCAGAAGTTTTTCATCATCCCAAACAGAAACTTTGTATCCAGTAAACAATAACTCCTCATTTCTCTGGCCCCTAGCCCCTGGTAACCTCTAACCTCTATTCGCTCTCTGTGAAAATGCCTATTCTAGGTACCCCCTGTAAGTGGAATCACATAACAGATGTCCTTTTGTGTCTGGCTTCTTTTGCTCAGCTTAATGTCTTCAAGCTTCATACCATGTTGTGGCATGTATCAGACTTTCATTCCTTTTAAAGACTGAATAGTATTCCATTGTATGTATGTACCACATTTTGATTATCCATTCACTGTTGGAGACTTGGAGATTTGTGTTGTTTCTACCTTTTGGCTATTGTGAACAATGCTGCCACAAACATCAGTGTACAAATATCTGTTTGATTCCTTGCTTTCTATTCCTTTGGGTATGTACTTACTTAGACGTAGAATTGCTGGATCATATGGTAATTCTATATTTAACTTTTCAAGGAACTTTGGGCACTTAAGGAGAGTATAAATCACAGAGGCAAACGTTTCAAAATTTGAGCTTTTCAAACCCAAATGAGAAGTGTCAATCGGATTCAGGAAAAAAAGAAAAAAAAGCAATTGGTGACACTCATGTGAGGGGCAGATTGGATGGAGGAGTGGAGACAGAAGCTAGATTGGAATGGATTGGAAAATGAGTGGGAAGTGAATAAGTAAAGATAGCCATTTGTTCAAGTCTTTTGAGAATTTGAACTGCAAAAGGTGGGAGAAAGTTAAGGTGGTGGCTGGAAGGAGAAAGTTGAGATGGGAGAATCTTGAGCATGTTTAAGTGGGAGATAGGAATGAGGCAGGTGTGGGAGCAATAATCCTCAGAGGTCTCCAAGAAGGCAGGAGAGGGCAATGGTGGGAGCCACCTTGGCCTGCATTGAGAATCTGCTTCTGTATAATGAGAGAAAGAGGACAGGACAGCTTCATGTGCAACTAAGTTTAATCATTCAAAGATATTTTTTGAGTTGGGCTTGTCAGGGAATACAAAGCAAAACACTACCTGGATTTTACTATGAATGGTACAGTAGAGGAGGGAAGGCTTGAACCTTCAAACTAAAAACAGGGCAGAAAATGCTAAATGTCACAAGGGAAAGAACCAGAGAAGGTATTATGACCTTCAGTGGAGGTAGAAAGCGCTTCCAGCTGTGGAGAAGGCCTAATAATCAGGGAAGCCTTCGCCATAGCCTAAACTATTCGGGATGAGATTTGAGATCCAGGTGGGCATCGTCAGCCGGCAAATCGAGGCAGAGGTCATGTTTCCCAAAGTGTTCTACAAGACACTTAGACATTCTATGCGAAATGGGGATGGTGGTCAAATTAATTTAGAAAGTGCCGTATATAGGAAAACTGTACTATACGACATGAGGCATTTTAAAAGCCAAAAGAGGCACTTCATTATGCCAGGACAACGGGTGTACACTGGGACTGTCCCAGGCAAACTGGGACAAGTGGTTACCCTCCTTCTGTACTATAACCCCCGTTTTAGAGATTTAAATGAACATTAGGATTTTAAAAGGTTCTGAGAAGTACTGTGGTAAAGAAGCCTGTTTTATATGGGTTGATCCAGCACTTGCCCAATTTATTTGACTATGGAACCCCCACCCTGGTTTTTGTCCTCTCTTGGGAGCACATGTTAGCACCTAACAAGAACACCAGAAGCCAAGCAGGGAAAGAGATGTGGGAGTCTAGGAGGGTTTGGTCTGACATCTAGGGAGCAGTGGCAGGTGAGGTTAGAAAGGTGGGCTGAGCCACATCCTAGAGGACTCTGAGGTCCAGATTTAGAATTTTTCTTGATGAAAGCCTTTTCTCACAGCAGCCCTCAGAAAAGGTGCCTATAACGCGAAAAAAATTTCAAAGAATCATGACTTTCAGGAGGGTAAAATAGTACAATTTTCCTTGCTTTCCTATTTCTGCTCCTTCCTTAATCTCTGAGATGAGAGGAGATGAAAAACTCCAGTTTAGGGACTTTCTTCGGTTCATGAGGTATTAAGGGCTGAGTTGTAAAATTCCTATCTGAAGTCACGTTTTTCTTCTCTTATCCTGGTTTCATTTGTGAGGTCTAAAGGACAAAGGGATGGAGGAATGCTAGATTTTGAAAAGAAAAATCATCTTTATTCCATTTGCTAATGTGGGTGCTACATTCTAACATGTAGAGTTGAGTATAAAGAGTTTGCTGGCCAGAGTAACATCATAATAATGGACCTCAGTGATTGTTATTACTTGACCACAGGTAGACTTTTCTTAAGTGGGTGTCACGTATCTGGCAACCTGATTTATAGAACAAGAGACAGGCAAGTAGCAGGAAAACAGTTAAAAATAAACTTGTTGAGAGACTAAAACTTATAGTACAAACTCTACACACACTAGGAGCCACAGACAATCTTCGGAAAGACTCCCCTTACTCATTTGCACACTCTTCTAGTAAATTTATTAACCCAAATTTCTAGCACACAATAAATTTAACAGCAAATTAAAAGGCAAGGAAAAATTAACAGTGGTCGGTACATTTAAATGAAGAGGGAAAGTGTAGTACTATAAAAATTCAATAAAAGGACTAACATGGTGTAAGTTTCTCAAGGCATTTTAGAGGCGAAAAGTTGACCAAGCCTCCGCTGTGCCCTCTGAGGATACCATTCGGTTATACCATAGAATTAAACCTGTTTATGTGGATTATTTTGATTCATCAAAGGATGTTTAAGTGCATTCCATTACTCTGTTTAAGAGGGTAGGAAAGCATATAAGACATTTGAGAAAGATTTCAATCCAAAATGCTTGTGATTTTAAAAGTTTGGCCACTTAAAGGTATCTGTTATCTGGGGAAGTCATTGTATAAATCTGATATGCATCCAGGTGCTATTTCCTTTAGAAAGAAGTTCATTGTCAATTTTTTTCCCAATCGTATTTCACATTAATTATTAATCCTATAGGTTAAACGAGGATCAACGTGGTAACAAAGTGTTTTCAGAACAGCCTCTTGTGATTTGAAGATTAAATAAATCATTAAATTAAATTACTCCACAATCAAATGTTTATGACTATTTAAAGTTAGCCAGCCAGTGGCACTCTATAAAGGAACACCGACTGAATTATGTCATAAAATAAAGCAGCTAAACTCTATCTTATCATCTTAAAAGCCACTTGTGGTTCTTATATGGGGATGCTGGCTGTTCAGGTTGGCGGGGGACAATCCTGGGCGTAAAGAGGCAGCTGTGAGCATCGTACCAGCTGCCGTCCAGGAAGCAGAGGGTCATCAGTGCAGTCCACAGGGAGCCATTTTTTCTCCTTTATATTTGATTTTGAAATGTTTTTCCTACTTTAAAGATACTTGGCAATTTTAACCTCATCAAAAAGTAGAAAAAAAAAACAAATAAAGCTGCCCTTAAGGTAAACATGAGTAGAGTTCAGAAGTTCTGAAAAATTAACACTAATGCTAAGTTTGTCACTGTTGAAAATAATAAAGCACAGTTTAGAACATATGGCCATCATCCTTATTTCTTGCAAACAATAGCATTTCCACTTCCCATTCCAAATGGAGCTAGACACCTGAATAGTGAATCTTGTTAGAAAAGTACATTTTCTCTGAGATAATCTGAACATGCTAAGATTTATCTGTCTCCTGTCTCATAATTTAATGAAGTTTGCTTTTATCCATTCTTTCTTTATCAGAAATATAGGTGGATTTCCTAAAAAAAAAGAGACCTGTCTCTAATGTATTAGCAAACTCTGGGAATTAAACAAAAAAAAAAACCTAGCTACAAAAGTCTACTTTAAAAGATGTGGGGCACTCTATTGACTGGTAACTTGAATAGGAAAAAACAACCAAACAGACAAGTCTTATTGTATGGCTTAGGGGCATTACAGCTGCCATTCCATGAAAGATGTTGTGAGGGACACAAAATTTGTCCAATCTATAGAGTACGATTTTTAAAAAGTAATAGAATTTTAGGGTTGAGGGACTCTCAATGTGTGATCCCCGATCAGCAGCACTGGCATCACCTGGGAGGCTGATAGAATTGCAGTTTCGTGAATCTCACCACCCCAGGACACCTGAATCAGAATCTCTGGGGTAGAGCATAGGAATCTGTGTTTTATGAAGCTCTCCTAGGTGATTCTGATGCATATGGAAGTTTGAGATCTCTCTGACATCACTGCTGAGTGTCACTGAACTTACATTAAATGTGTAGAGGGACATTCAGTATCTTCCAAGGCAACCCATTGCATAGTTGAACAGCTTTGATTTTTCTGAGATAAACCTTCTCAGCACTGAGCTGATATCTGTGTCCCCGAATCTCTCTTCTGTGGTCCTAATTCTACTCATTAGGAATCACACAAACCAGCCCAGTCTCTTCTCCTTTGTTAGGATGTGAGATAGCCCGGGTGATGGTTAACAGCATAGACAGGTTCTGGGTTTGAATGCTGGCTCTATCATTAATGCATGTGTGACTCTGGGAAAGTTATCCAACCTCTCTGAACCAAAGTTCTCATCTGTAAAGGAAGGATAATATTAGTATCTCCCATATAGGGTTGTGGTGAGGATTAATTGAGATAATGCATGCACTTAGCACATAGCATTCAATAAATGGTAGCTGCTTATAATTATTATTCCAAGTAATCCTTTAAAATTAAGACAGCTGTGATGTTCCCTCTGAGTCTTTCTTTGCAAGCTAGATGTCCCCAGTTCTCTCCGCCATCCGTATATTGATGTGATTTTGGATTCTCTCACCATTCTGATTGCTTTTCTCTAAATATCCTTCAGTCTCTAAGTCAGTGTCCTTATCAAAGTGTGGCTCCATATTCCAGATCACATCTCATCTCTGCATGGTTGAACACTACTTGGGCTCTTTATTTTAATACTATATTTCTTCAATGTAGCCAAACTTATGTATTCTTACAGTTGTTTCATCCTATGGACTCAATGACCTTGCTTTCAACTAAAACATTGAAGTCTTTTAAAATAAATATTATTTTTAACTACACAAATGATACACGTTCAATAATCAAAAAGAAAAATAATGCCACCAATACGCACTATACAGAGCCAATTATGGTTAAAATTTTGATATGTACCTTTCTAGACTGTAAAAAAAAAAATCATGTTAGGTAGTGAATTTTGAGGAGCATAGTCAAGAGCATGGACTTTGAAATACTGGCTAGCTGTGTAACATTTGAAGAGTTGTATAATCTCCCCTAATCCCATTCCTCACTGGTATCATGGAAATAATATCTAACTTATTAGATAGATGTGAGATTTAAATGAGATACTGTTTATAAAACACAAAACAAGACTTCAGAAAAGGGTACTCTATTATCATCATTATAGTTACTAAATTACATGTTTATTTTACAAAAACATAAAATTGTATCTTCTGATTTATCACCTTATTTTAGTCAATCATATATTGTGAACAGCTTCTAATTCAGTAAGTTTATTTTTTCTACTTTTTATTTTGAAATTATTATTAGACTCACAAGAAGTTGCAAAAATATTAGAGAGGTCCTGTGTACCCTTCATTTAGCTTCCCCTGATGGTAACATCTTACCTAACTATGGTACATTACCAAAACCAGAAAATTGACATTAGTATAATACCATTAACTACACTATAGATCTTATTTGCATTTCACCAGTTTCAATAAATTTATTTTTACAAATTAATTTAAAATTGCTGCATATATAAAGAATACAATTTATACATCTATTCCCAACTTGGGACATTTGTATACATATCAATGTATATGTGTGTGTGCATGTGTTGCCATTATTAACACTACTGTGATAGTCTTGTTAATAAATGACGTTGGGGGGCTGGCCTGGTGGTGCGGTGGTTAGGTTTGCATGTTCCACTTCAGCGGCCCAGGGTTCACCGGTTTAGATCCCGGGTGCAGACATGGCACTGCTTGGCAAGCCATGCTGTGGCAGGCATCCCACATATAAAGCAGAGGAAGATGGGCTTGGATATTAGCTCAGGGTCAGTCTTCCTCAGCAAAAAGAGGAGGATGGGCAGATGTTAGCTCAGGGCTAATCTTCCTCAAAAAAAAAAAAATGATGTTGGGAAAACTGCATATTCACAAGCAAAAGAATGAAATTGGACCTTTGTCTTACACCACTCACAAAAATTAACTTATAAGTGGATTAAAAACTTAAATGAAAGACTCGAAACTGTAAAACTCCTAGAAGAAAACAGGGGAAAATCTCCTTGACATTGGTCTTGGCTATGAATTTTTGGATATGACACCAAAAGTGCAGGCAACAAAAGCAAAAATAACAAATGGGACTCCATCAAACTAAAAAGCTTCTGCACAGCAAAAGAAGCATTAACAAAATGAAAAGGCAACCTATGGAAGGGGAGAAAATATTTGCAAACCATTTATGTGATAAGGGATTAATATCCAAAATATAGAAGGAACTCATAGAACTCAATAACAAAAAAACAAATAATTCAACTAAAAAATGGGCAGAGGATCTGAACAGACATTTTTCTAAAGAAGACATCCAAATGACCAACAGGTACATGAAAAGATGCTCAACATCACTAATCATCAGGGAAATGCAAATCAAAATCACAAGGAGATGTGACCTCACACCTGTTAGGATATCTATTATCAAGAAGAAGAGATAAGTGTTGGCAAGGATGTGGAGGAAAGGGAGCCTGTGCACTGTTGGTGGGAATGTAAATTGGTACAGTCACTAAGGAAAACAGTGTGGAGGTTCCTCAAAAAATTAGAAATAGAACTACCATATGATCTAGCAATTTCACTTCTGGGTATTTATCTGAAGGAAATGAAATCAGGATCTCGAAGAGATATCTGCACACCCATGTTCATTGCAGCATTATTCACAATAACCAAGATGAGGAAACAACCTAAGTGTCCATCAATAGATGAATGAATGAAGGAAATGTGGCACATATATACACAATGGAATATTATTCAGCCATAAAAAGAAAGAAATTTCCATTTTGTGACAACATGCATGGACCTTGAGGGCATTACGCTAAGTGAAATAAGTGAGAGAAAGACAAATACTGTATGTTTTCACTGATATGTGGAACTAAAAAAGCCAAACTCATAGAAACAGGGAGTAGTACAGCAAAGGGCTGAGGTGTTGGAGAAAGTGAGGAATGTTGGTCAAAGGGTAAAAACTTCCTTTTATAGGATAAATAAGTTCTGGGAATATAGTATATATCATGATGACTATAGTTAACAATTCTGTGTTAGATACTTGAAAGTTGTTAAGACAGTAGATGCTAAATGTTATCATCACAAAAAAGAAAAAAATGGTAATTATATGAGGTGATGGATGTGTTAACTAACCAAATTTATATATGTATCAAGACATCACGTTGCACACCTTAAACTTACCAATGTTACATGTCAATAATATCTCAATAAAGCTGGAAAAATAAATGCTGTGATTAATACTCCAGTAACTAAACACTTAGGTGCATTCTTAAGTATTTAACTAAGAGAATTCCTGGAAGTGTAATTTTTAGCATAAAAAGTCAGCATGGTTTTATGATTTCCAATACATGTTGCCAAATTGTTGCAGAAGGACTTATCAATTCACATTTTGTCATGAAGTATATGACAATGTCTATTTCTTCAAATCTGTCAGCGCTGAGAATCACCATTGTTCCTATCTTTATCAGTTTGGTAGATTGAGGGATGACTGTTTTAATTTGAATTTCTTTGATTAATAATGAGGATAAACAGTTTCATTTATTTATTAATCATTTATATTTCTTCTTTGTATGGTTGTCAGTTCAAACCAGTTCAAGCCTGACTCTTTAACACACACACACACACACACACACACACACACACACACATTGCTCCATGCCTCTCCCATCCTGTATTTGTACACAGTGTTTTTTTATGGGCCAGAGCGCAGGAACTTACGTTTTCCCCTTTGTAATCATCTTGTTAAATTCAGCCAAATATTTCAGCTTTTTGGATCCTTGTTCTCTCATCCTGCGTTTGCTGTCCTTTCTGTTTTGTTTTTAACTTCAAATCTGATAAATTTGCAAAATATCTTTTTATTCTTATTTTTCAAAAAAAGCGTTAGTACGACAGGATTCTGCCCAGATCCTGTGGCACTCCCTCAGGAACTGGCCCTGTCTTGACATCAATCTGTTAATTAAGTGGGTTTACAGAATTACTTCCTAGTGGACAGAGCTGTCACCACCATCATGCATGTTGCTGGTTTCCGAGGGTTCAAATGTTCTCAGCCTTAGGATTGATCACTGCAACTGTGTGTCGAGTTCTACTGAGGCAACAGGATTCCAGTTTTGATTTCTCCTTTGGTTGTAAACCTCTAAGAAGCTGGTGGTCGTATCTCCCTCATCTCTTTATGTCTCTCCTCTTCCCTCCCCCAGTTTCTTATTCATGGTAGTCATTCAATGAAAGTGTATAAAATTGAATATAAGATTTCCTGGCTGCTTTGCACATGGGGACAAATGATTCCCCTCCGCCGCCTTCCCCCACAGTTAGGCCCAGAACCCTACATCAAAGTAGTGATACATGCACAAGAAAACTTCAAATAAGTGGACTGCAAGATGAGAAACCTCATGTTATGCATTCCATTGCTGAAAAAGGAGGGAAATTGTGTGAAAAATTTTTATACTCGATATTTTTTTAAAGAGCAACTTCTTTTTTGTTTCCTGCAATTATGGAGCTGTAGTAAGTATTCATTATTGGAAGACGAACCTGAGGCACTGACAGTTTCTAGGTCATAAAATAAAGATTAAATTATTTCTTTGATTAGAAAAACACACCAAAACACTTTAAAAATATTTTCAAGGAGGCTTGAAACTTAAAAATAAATTTCTAGTTATTCAAAACACATCAGTCTCAAAGATTCTAGTTAGTTGAGGTTTACTATGTCCTCTTTTCTCTGAAGTCTAGCTTCATTGTGGTTTTAGACCATGAGCATTTGGATCATTAGTTACTTACCCAAGTCTAAAATCTGAATTTTTTGCCTAAGCACTTTACAAACTGTCTCACTGAATCCTCACAACAAAGAAATGCACAGAAGCTTTTAAGAGGAAATAATTTACATGGACTTCCAATGCTGAGGCCAATTATTTTTAATATCATATTTTATAACATCTACAGTGATAAAAGTAGATTTAAATTCATAATACTTAGATCTTTTATTAAAGTAACAAAACAAGGAGAAATTTAGGAATCCAATACAACTAAAGTTGGAAAACAGTGTAATTCAGATGAACAATATATGCTTGATGTAATGGATGGTCTTGTTTGAACTTTGGGTTCAATATAGGAAAGAAATATCTATATTAACTTGATTCTTTTAATTTTGAGCACTATGAACCATGGTTTGAATCATTATCATTATCAATATCATTAGTCTTCCTTATAATCAATGATCTTGTTTTTAACATTGACCCAGTCATTTGAATCATGCACCCCAAACCAACAAGTTAAGAAAAATTATCTTATAACAAATCCTTTCTGTGGTTTGCTATTGCTCTTACTGCTAACACTATACAAGATGGTATGTACTAACCAAGATCCCCGTGGTGAGTGTGGACCTGACTGCTGTAGGTGGGTTCTTTGAACCTGGTTTCCCTTTACCACCATACACCGTGTGAAGGCTGGGTTTTCCCATCACTTTTTTCTACTTAAATGATTCTGAACCTCTAATTTGTGCTACTGGCCTTGAGGTCTTTTGGCTTTTCATGGGGTGAGAATGAGATTGTAAATACAAATGGAGCATGGGCATTAATATTATCTGGTAGTGGTTACAGGAAGATCATCCAGATAATCTCAACAAATGTTTATATTACACTTGTAAAATTTTCATTAAGGTGAAAATTCCAAATTAAATATTTCTAAGTCAAATTTGCAGGGATTGTCCTTTTTTTTTTTTTTTTAAAGATGTTATTTTTTCCTTTTTCTCCCCAAAGCCCCCCGGTACATAGTTGTGTATGCTTCGCTGTGGGTTCTTCTAGTTGTGGCATGTGGGATGCTGCCTCAGCGTGGTCTGATGAGCAGTGCCATGTCCGCGCCCAGGATCCGAACCAACGAAACACTGGGCCGCCTCAGCGGAGCGCGCGAACCTAACCACTCAGCCACGGGGCCAGCCCCCAGGGATTGTCCTTTTAAGAAACATTTTTTAACAGCTGTATTTAGG
The DNA here is from genome assembly GCF_021613505.1 of Equus quagga. NCBI lineage: Eukaryota > Metazoa > Chordata > Mammalia > Perissodactyla > Equidae > Equus > Equus quagga. The sequence goes on from NC_060274.1 coordinate 61,537,414, forward strand.
ATATAATTCTTATATAATACAATTCACCAATTTAAAATGAAAAATTCAATGGTTTTAGTTTATTCACAGATATGTGCCACTATCACTATAACCTATTTTAGGACATTATAATCACCTTAAAAAGAAATCCTGTACCTTTGGCTATCACCGCCCTCTTCCTCCATCTTTCCCCTGTCTCCCACACCAGCCCTAAGTAAAGACTTACTTTCTGTCTCTAGAGATTTCTGTATTCTAGATTTTCATATGAACAGAATCATGTAACATGGGGTCTTTTGTGACTAACTTTTTTCACTTAGTATAGCATTTTCAAGATTCATCTGTGTTGCGGCATTTGTCAGTACTTCATTCCCTTTTATGGCCGAATAATATTCTGCTGTATGGAGAGTCCACATTTTGTTTATCATTCATCAGTTGATGGACATTTGGGTTGTGTCCATCTTTTGTTTATCATGAATAATGTTGCTATAAACATTCATGTACAAGTTTCTGTGTGTACATATGTTCTCATTTCTCTTAGGTATACACCTAGAAGGGAATTACTGGGTCAGATGATAACACTATGTTTAATTGTTTGAGGAAGTGCCATACTATTTTCCAAAGTGTTGCACCATTTTACATTACCACCAGCAGTGTATGAAGGCTCCAATTGCTCCATGTCCTTGCCAACATTTGTTATTATCTGACTTTTTGATTTTCATCATCCTACTGTGTGTGAAGGGAAATCTCGCTGTGGTTCTAATTCTCTCTTAAACTGTATTCAGAACTAATTTTGTTTGCCTATTTTTGTTTCATCATTTCCTGTTCTTTTTTTAAAAAATGGAAATCATTCCTTTGTGTTTTATTTGAACATTCTAAACTTACTTATTTTAAAGTCTGCATCAGACTATTTCATAAATTATTTTCATCTGGAGAAAATTAATGTTCTAATTATTTAGTCTCTCTTAGCATTATATTTCCTCAAATATTTTGGAATTTCAGTGTGTAGGCTCAGTTTAGTTGGAGGTGTTTAATGAAGACCCTTTCCATGCTGTGCTCACATCTCCCTATCCAGCAGTTCAGTGGTGGCTTCACCTGCTTCACTATGTGACTCTATCCAGAACCAGAATTTATAATGGCATGTTAAGGCCTCATCTTAATACCGGGGATGTCGCAGATCCCATTTGCGAGCCAGCAGGAGACTTCATCAGGAAGCTGTATTTGGTCTGTAGGCCTTCACCTTGTTAGATGGAGGCAGAGCCCTAGGTGTTGGTCACTAGTAGTTTCTTCCAGTGTGCTTTTACAGATCACAGGTCACAAGGTCAGGGGGGCCAATGATATAGAGAATTGAGAATGGAGTTGGAAGTGGGGAGAGAGCCCAGGTTGCTCTTAACTTTAAATGTTGGAACTGTCATATATCTGCCAACTCCAGCTCTGCTCAGAATTTTCTGTTTCTTTTGCTGTTTTTGGTCTACAAAGACGTTTATTTTATTTTTATACCAAGTTTCAAAAAAAATTTCTATTTTATCCTTCCTTTTTATGTGGTTGGAGCAGAGGGGTTGTATTAAAGTGTGGCCTCCCTGTATCATGTTGACTAGAAGTCTTGCTTCACTGAAGGAAGGAAAGCAGCGGGCTGGGGTAATCTTACAGCAGAAGCTGAGTGTTAACAGTTCTCCAGGTAAGGAAGTAGAGTGGATATTTTGTTTTTGCCTTCCCAGCATTCTTTGTCACATTAGGTAACCCCAGTTTTCCTTTGGGACTCTTCCTCCCCTCTGACATCAGTCATTATGATTTGGGGTTTGGCTCATCCTAACCCCATAGCATCAGTATGTGACTCATGGTCTGGCCACAGTAATTGGTTCAGTGATGAGCAAATAATCTAAGTTGTCCAATGAGATCCTTCCATGCTATTTTTTTAATCAGGAAAGAGATCCACTTTTCTTATCTCTGGTTCCAAGATCCTCACCTGTAAAATGGGGGGTGAATAATAATACCTGTTTTATAGAGAATCAGGGGGTAGGAATAGATGAAAAATGGCAAATAAAGTATTTAGTACAGAGCCTGGCACATGTTGGCTAGGATCAGCATCATTGTTATTGTGATTTCACGTGAAATTTAGAGGAGGGAGAATTGACCTTGGACTGCTCTGGTTTAGGAGGGATTCATACAGAAGGAGAGATTTTAAGTGGATCTTAAAGGGTAAGTAAGTGTTTGATGGAAAGGAATAGAGAAAAAGTATTATATAGAGGTAGAAGAGGACAATCGGGCAGTGGGCCACAAGAGATTGTGAGGAGGAGGGTCAGGCGAAAGCTGAGGGCGCGTGAGGCAGTCGAGCACATGCAGGAAGCTTGTTGGAGCCTAAATAAAGGAGTTGGGACTACGTTTTGCAAGTATTGGGAAACCAGAGAAGATTTGGATTGGAAAATAATATGACTGACATGGGATGGCTTATAATGAAATAACTCTTCTATAGGCAGAGAGGAAGTGAGCAATCATCCCATGTGCTCTTTCACTGCAACCTTTTGATGACTTAAACCCCAAATACAAAGCCAAAATGCACATAGGAGATGCTCTGGGAGCACGAAGGAAGAAAATGAAGCAGGAAAACGTTTTCCTCCTCCCCCACTGGACTCAGAGCCCTTGCTTCAGTTATTTGTGTATTAACCAAGTCAGCTTTCCTTTATCTCTAGGCCATGTACTCTGAGGGTATGTGTGTGTTTAAACACACACATGCATTTGTATTTTTAGCAGTGTGTAAAAAATTACATTTTTCATACAAATTTGTGATTTGTACAAAGTTACACAGCAATTTTAGTGATTTATGAATTTGTTATGGTCACTTGTGTCCACATCCATTTTACTATTCTTTCCTTAAATAAATTATTGTGAGGACTCCAGAAAGATGTGGGCAAACCAAATCTAGCCTCCTTTGAAATATCTAAAGATGTGGTACCAAAAGCTAGACTGGAGCACTGACTGTTCCCTTTCAAGAGGAAATGTGTTCCACACTTTACACAGTTGTCATTACTCCCTGTTATTCCACAACTGTGAGCCTGTGTGTCAGTGGTGTCTATCATCACACTAGTGCTATTGTTTTGCTTCTGCTCAGCTCCATACATTGATTATCATTCCCTACTTGGCCCCTGTGGGCATTTAAGCCTGTGACTCACAGATAAAACCAACTTTGATTTTTCCCAACTGAAGTTGAATTTTTGTAGGTATTTCGTCTAAGCATTCTAAGACAAGCTAAAAAACAGCGTTAATTATGTTAAATACTGAACAGCTGAGGTCAGGCCAACTCTTGGTTCTAACTCATGCACACCACTTTCCTTGGCCTGGCAAATTTTCTGCATTCATTGAGAAAGGGGATCTGCTAGGAGTTGTTTTCTATCTGATAGCAGGCCAACAGATGCTGTGAAATCATGCCAACATATGCCAAGTTGTCACCTCTGCAATCCTGTTTATCAGGGAGTTCATTGTACGGATCTCCTGTCTACTGTTATATCAGATTTACTTGCTCAGATAGATAAAGGACCATGCCCAGATGAACAAATTCTTAGGAAGGGGCTATTTTTACCCAATTCCCTAAACCATGTATGAGTGACAAATATTTCCATAGGATTATGAATAGGTGTTTCAGTCTCCTCCGCCCTTATTAAATACTAGCTTTTTCTTTCATACTTGGAACTCTTGAATTTGTGGATGAGAAAGATTTTCCATATGTAATGATTCCAAGGACTTTTTAACCTATTAGATTTTGTTACATATATTGGTCACTCTTTTAAAGGATTGTTTCAAATCTAACCAAGAATCAAATAACCTGAAAATCTGGTACTCCTTCACTTAGAATATTTTCATATTTTTGAGTAATATTCATGAAGAATATTTCTTGATAAGATCAAGAATAGACCAAGGGAATCATGTAGCATTAGCCATCCTTGTTTTTATCATTTGCCAAAAAATTTTCTTAGCTTCATAGAAACCACATAGAAACCAAATGACTTGGTTTTCTTTCCACTTCTCTAGGCAACAAACCAATTGCAGTTTCCATGGACACCTAGTTGAGCAACAGTAGTTAGATCTGTAAAAACTGCTATCTGACTTGGAGTCCGATGGTGACCTACCCATGAGCACTGGGATGGCAATTCAGGCTTGACCTCTAAGAGACTGATATGTATGAGATTGCGCACGAGCATTTGGAACAGTGCCAAATTACTTTCCCTGTTCTTTTACCAGTTTCTTAATATGTGGAGGTTCACAAATTATTATGGATCTTGTCTTGATAGCTGGGTAGTTAGAAAACTCCAAAATAAGAAAGTGGGAAAGGTAATAAGACAGGTCTGGTTGAAATAGATTTACTTGCCACTTGATTAAGCAACAGGCCTCACATACTGATGGCTATGTTAACTCATTTAAGAAGTAACACATATTTGGAAATCCTTGTGGAAGGCCCAAAATATACTTGAAATGAGAGAAGTCATAGACATGTTTAGTACATATGTAGGATAGCTCTGAATCTAGGCAGTAACTAGAAAATCTGCCCATTCAGGCTTAGCAGAAATATAAGAAAAGATTGAATTGAATTGTCCTGTATCACGTACTAATTTTCAGGGCCTATTCTCTCCTAGTCTAGGACAGAATGAATGACTATTTGAAAAGATTAATCTGGTTTCTAGGTTTGAATATGTCGTTCTTTGCCTTTGCTTGCATTGTGTAAAACTACCCACTTCCAAGTTGCTCCAAAATTAACAAGTTAAAAGCTGGATCTCGCAGACCATTCATCAGTGTCAGAATGTCGAAAAATAAAGGCATTGAGAAATGGTGAAAGTGATACTTTAATTGGCATTAGGGGACACAACTCTTCCATAAATGTGCTAGACCATTGTAGATGTGTCATTTCTCTTTTCTTGCTCTCTGTCTCATCATCTGTAAAGGGAGGGGGTGGTTGCTATTATTCCTTCGAGGACTAAAGAAAAATCAACTTCTACACTCAATGAAAAATCAATTTTAATTTCACAGACAACAGAGGCCACCTCACGTTCTTGAGAGATCCAGCTCTTCATAGGAATAAAACCTTCAAGTTCGTGGCCACAGGGAGTTAGATGGAAGAATTGATCTTGTACTTTCCAAAAATGCCTCTAATCACTTCTTTTCCTCTTTGTACTATGGACGGTTTCCATGAATACGCTAGAAAATGGATTCCTGGAAAAAAAGAGTGAGTATTTCTCAGAGACTTTTATTTTTGGTTTGCTTCTAGGAATTTGAGATAGACAAGAAATGGAATTTAAAACTTTTTTTTAAGTAGACTGTAGCTATTGGAAATCAGCTTAAGTTTTGTGGATGTATAACGAATTGATGATTTGAGATGATATATTGTGTCATTAGTAAAAATTGCCTCAGGAACAGGAGAAATGTTACAGGAATTTTTATCTTTACAAGAGCAGGGACTGACATGGGTACATACCACAGTTCCTTGTCAGCTCCTTTACTGTGTGCAGCTTCCATCTCAGTAAAGTAACCTGGGCAAATAAAGAGGGAAAGGCATCCAGGTAGAAGTGCGTGCTCATTATCTTCATTGTGATGATGGTTTCCCAGGTACATTCATAGGTCAAAACTTAGCAAGTTGTACACTTTGAACATGTGCCGTTTATTATACTTTAATAAAGCTGTTACAAAAAAATAACACGTATGTTCAAAAATTAGAGAATGATTTATTCTGTTATTTAACAGTAAATTTTTTGAACACTGTTTATCTTTTAAAAATCATGCTTTTGAGGAGTATTCAATATCACTGGAAAATGCTCATAATATTCAGAGAAGTGCAGTTCTGATTTATAATGGTTCATTAATAAATATTTATTGAATGTTAAATGAATGATGTAGTGTTAAATGAAAAAAGCAAGCTACAAAAAATGCGTGCATAGTTTAATCTGATCCCAGTTGTGGTAACTCTCTCTCTTATCTCTCACGATTGAAATGAAATAACCCAAAATGTTAACATTGATTGTGTCTAAGTGGAATGACGTATGATTTTTATTTTCCTTCTTACGCTTTTGGGGCTTTTCTAAAGTTGAGCTTCCATTATTTTCACAAGCAGACTAAAACCTAGCAAAGGATCTTTTAAAAGATTCCTGCCCGCACAGGGGAACTCCTTGGGTCAAATGTTTTTAGAAAATATGCCAGTTGAATGGAGGCACATATCTTTTCCTGCACTTCTTGCACAGTCACGTGGTACCAAATGCTGAGGGATTTTAGTGTGGAATGGTGGATATGCTGGAAAGAAAGACTGTTATACCAGCTCCAGCCTGCAGCTAGCTTATGATATACAGCCTAGAAATGCCTACTTATAAATATGTTTTATGTAGCCTCAGGAGTTCACTTATGTTTTCACTCCGCCACTAGCAGACCCTTGATAAAACAAGGACAAAGACAAGGAAGATAAATTTCCTGGGTCACTTCCAGCACAGCTCTGTCAGGAAATGTTCAGCAAAGACGTCCTAATGAGAAAAGGAGAGCAGTTGTATGTGGCTGCTCCTGTGAAACGCAGATAATGCCTCAGTCTTTTGTCCAATCAATGGTGAGCCGTCTGCACCTTCACTTCTTTCCTCCTTGAGTCAGAAAGGAAACCAGGCTAGAGCTTGGCCTCTGGGATGAGTGCGAGGGAGGCGGGTGATGCTGAGGAGTTGGGAAAGCTCTCATGCACAAAGATGTGCCTTTCCCACTGTCCCCCAAAATGTGAGGGACATTTGTGCTGTGAGACTCTATTCTGCCCTTCTGCCTGTGTGGAGAAAGGCAATGACTGGGCGCTGTTTACAGTGAGGTGTGATCCGGCAGGAGGGCGTGGGGCTGGGGCCTGAGGGAGAGATGTTGGTGAGACCTCCGGCAGCCCTTATGTCCCGCTTTGCCAGGACGTTGGGATTGTATCTTACAGCCTGAAACATGAAAGTTAAAAATAAAATGTCCAGTAGCAAAAATTAAAAATAAAATGGAGCTCTAGCTTGAGGCATGCAGGGCCAGAGATGCACAGACCCTGGGGGCAGCTCGTAGGCAGCGAATAATTGCTCTTCAAGTTTGCAATAAAAATGGCCTTCAATAAAACTATGTTGCAAAAAATGGGAAAGAAACAGAATGGAAAGAGTAAAAAAATTGAAGAGGCAGAGCCTGAAGAATTTGTATTGGAAAAAGCACAGGACCGATATGTAGTGGATGGGAAGGCGGAATGTTTCCTGAAGTGGAAGGTAATACAAACTCTGACAATATTGGGAACCTGAAGAAAGTGTCAATTGTCCAGAGTTAATTGAAATATTTATTAATTCTCAAAGAACTGGTAAAGAAAAAGGTGGTACAAAAATCTTTATCTGACAGTGAATCTTATGATAGCAAATCAAAGACAAGAGATGTTGCTGACAAATCAAGAAGCTTTGCCCGAGATCGTGATCCCGAAGAGAATAATGAGTGCCTCACAGAGCAGTGGAGGATTAATGTTTCTCAGGAAACGCAAAGATGCCGATGAGGTAGGCTTGGTGCTGGCAAAAGAGGCAAATATGTGGTGTTCCCACATTGTAACTCCTTTTTATGAAGAGAGACGAACTTGGCATTCCTGCCTGGAAAATGAAGCTTAACAATTGTTTGCATTGCTATATATAATATATAAAACCCAGGTCTTGGTGTTTTGATTTATCAGGGCGAAGAAATGACTACATTCTAATGAAAATCAAGTTTGATATGTTCATTTTGAAGTAGTATTGGGGGAGTTGGGGTCTTTTTGCATCTATAACCCTGGTTACTTTGAACAAATAAATAAAGTTTTCTTAGTTTCTTCCTTTATCAGAAAAGAACATTTGATACTAGGGTATATTATTTTCTTTGTATTAAAGAACAGCTTTTCTAAACGTTGGGGAACATCTCCAAGATCATTACTCAATCAGAATTGTTTAACTCATATGTGCTTAAGCACCATTCTGGGTTTTTTGTTTATTTGTTTGTGTGTGTGTATGCATAAAATACATATGTAAATAGTTTTCACTTCTTTCTTTCTTTTTTTAAACATTCACCAAAACAAAAACACCATTTCACAGCCATGGGGAAGCCCACATTTCTGGGATGCCATCATTCTGAGCAATCTAAGAAGTAAATCACTTCAAGTTAAATCGAAAGTTTTTCCTGAAGCCTTAATCTTTCAAGTGAAATAGATGATTTTGTAATTAATTGAACAATTTAAATATAACATAACTTGGACAATTTAAAAGCACCCATATCAGAATCCATATTTCTATTTACAGTCAAACAAATGCAAGTTTATTTGCAAAACCCCTGATGGTAAAATTTTATTGCTATTAACAACCTTCCCACCCAGATGAGAAAAATAGACAAATCCTGGTGTTAATTAGCCAAACAAGACTTAGTTGAATGGACATTTAAAGGTTCCTTCTTGTGAACCATTCTTTTACAAGAAGTTGAAATTCCTGTGCTATATTGACTAAAAGATCAGTATCTAAGACTTTGCTCATGGAAACCTAGTCAGATGGTTAGAGATGTTGGCAATTTAGGACCTGCTGGAACAAAGGGCGAACAAAATTTGTAATCTAAACTATTGATCTACATGTTTTTTCTCTACCCCCAACTCATTTCTTACATGTAGGTTCAATCTTTTCAGTATTTGGGTTATTATTTCAGCAGAAGCCTGGAAAAACAATAACTTTGTAGTAATCAGAATGTTACCCAACTGTATGTTGTTTACTTTATTGTAAATACTGGTGAATAGTGGTCAACGCATAGTTTTATATCAAAAAAAAATAAAATAGATATGTGAACCTCCACTTTTGAAAATCATCAGTAGCTTATAACATTTCAGCTTTTCATTTCTTTCTTTGTTGATTATTTAAAGAGTTATAAGCAAATGCTGGAAAAGGTGTTTCTTCGAAAGTCCCCCGGACCCTTTGTAATCGCTTTGTTATGTGAATAATCTCACTCTAATTTATCAGTCAGCAAATTTATCTTCAGGTAGTTATTGAAGGTATTCTGTGTCCTCCCCCACCCCTGCCTCGCCCCTAGATTTCCCTAGAATTTTGAGAAGGACCTCTGGTCCCTCCATCACACCCTTCAGCCTCCTGGAGTTTATCCCCAGCCTCTGCTCAAGGGGATCATCAGGCCACAAAGGCTACCATCATTGGGTAAAAACTGTGGGAATCCAGTTCCTATTTCCTGCTTAGGGCCGGTGGTGGTGAGTGGAATAGGGAGTAAGAGGCGTTTTCTATCTAGGAACAAAGTTTTAGGCATCACAGGCAAGAATTACACTTGCCTTTTTCCTTAGACACCTTGTCAAACATGTAGATTAAGTTCTAGAATGCCATAATGATGGTGTTTAACCACCTCTTTGTGGTTAAATAACTTTCAGTGGCTCAACTGGGCACTGAAATTCTTGAAAGTCAGTATACATGTGTATCTATATGTTATATATCTATTATGTATCTATTTATATATTTCTATATAAAAATTTTGTTAAACTAATCATTAAATCTGAACCTTTGATTAACAGCACAACATATTCCTTAATTATTCTTGATAACAGAACTGCCCACATTTAAACTTGAAAGAATAAAGTGATGTAGGAGAGTTATATGTTCATAATGTTTTTTTAAAAAATCATGTCACCTTAGTATAAAATCTGCTCATTGATCTGAATTGTCTCATTTTACAAATTATCCCTAACATTTAGTTGAACAATAGCTAACTCATAATTCCCTCTACCAGACTATTATAGAATCTTTCAATTTTGCATGAAGTCATTGTTTCATAAATAATTTAAGTCCTATCAGTATTTTTAAAAAGTTTTTGTACCCCAAGTGAGTTCCACACATTTGTGAATAAATAATTAATGAAATTCTGAGTGTGCTGTTAATTAAAATATGTTTTTAAGACACTCTTGAGAATTGAAGAATTGTATATATCAGCATTCAAAAAAGAGACATCCACAATTATTTTGAGGAAGGGATCTTTCTAGAGTCTGCAATAAAAGCATGTAGAACTTTGAAATAAAATCTGGGCAATTTAGGTCTTGGGAAATGATTTCAGAATATATTTAAAATACCATTTTCAACATTTATTTCAATTATTATTTCAAAGAATTATTTCCAGCAACCATTTATTGAGGTACGCTTGTCAAAAGATTACTGTTTTTTTAAGCATATTTTTAACACAGATGAGAAGTTGATTGTTGCATTAGTTTTTGAGTTCTGAGGACTATAGATATGCGACATTTATACTCTCTTGCACACACAGAGAAAGAAAGTCATTTTGAAACAGAAAACTGCTTCATTCCATAAGCATGCCATTAATGCATGATTCAAGATGTCATAGTTTGGATGAGATAACCAAATTCCTTGGATGAATCAACTGGAAGCAGCTGCTTTGTTTAGGAGTGATTCAGAGATATGGAGATTGAAGACAGTAAATTGAAGGGGAGAGAAAAGAGATAAATGTAAGGATATTACTGAAAGTGCAAAATGATTAAAAATGATCATTACGACTATCAGGACAATTAAAAAGTTTTATGCTCGTTTGTCTTTCAGAGAGCTACCTCCAAATGAAAGTGCAGCTCTAGTTTGACTATCAACAAGTACATATTTGATATTGACAGATGTACATGCCATCATTTTGAGAACAAATGAACTAACATTCCTTGAAAATCCCAGTCCAAGAAAGCTTCTTCTTAATAATAATAACAATTTATGTTTATAAGGTGCCTTTCCTTTAACTCTTAAGACTATGTGTATAGATGTGTTTAAATATGCATGGTCATATATCACTGTCTTCAGACATCATAGACCAAATGTTTCAATTCCTTGGACATAAAGCAGCTCTTTATTTCATATGTGAAAACACAATCTCTACTCTTGCCACACAAATTCCCTACGAATAGCACCTTCTTATTTATGCTCCTATATTGCTTGTGCTGAAGGATTGTTAATGCAATCTTTTTTTAAAGCAATGTTTTAAAAATTCTTTAAAAACAAAACACCTGTGTTTTCTGGCAGGACAACAATGTATCAGCCAAAATAGCTTTATTTAATGACTGACTGTGGTTAGCTAGCGCCCCATAATTCATTTCATAATTGGAAAAAAATGTAACATTTGCTGACATCATCTGAGTGCTGATCTGGACCCATTGAACAGGGAGTTTTCCAACAAAAATGATTTAATTTTCCACTTCACAATTCAGGAAGAATTTAGGATTAGGGCATACATGGAGTCTAGAAATCATTTTCATTTTGAGGATTTTAGCTTAAAATTTGGACAGGAAGGAAGACTAGACATAGTTTAATTTCCAAGGCAAAATTTCATCTGTAAAATCTCACTTCCTCTTATGCTTGTTCATACTAGTCTGAGATCAAACATATCAAGCTCTGGAGAGAAAATATTGGTAGAAATGAAAAACTGAATGGGTGAGGAGATAGACTTACCATTTTGAGAGAGTTTCTTAAACAAATATGTACTCATCTGATTCTTGCCTACCTGGATCACCAGTTTATTTGAAAGTCTGCAGAGCACAATACACATGAATTGCGTGAATGATTATTTAAAAGTGATGCACTACCAGTTGTACTGGCATTATTTGACATTGATATGGTAATGGGTTCAAAATTTTATACACTGCACTGAAAATATGGGTGATGACCATGTAGCCTAATCTTTCTTAAGAAAGCTCATCTTGATATCAGAGAGGAGACAGAGAAACTTATTTTTAAAGTTGCCATCTTCAATATTTTACTCTCTTCTGATTTAAACACTGTCTCGTGAATACCCTTAATTCTCTATCTGCTTCTCTCAGCTGGACTTGCCTCGAAAGTCATGGCCTGAGTTAAACCCATCTGTCTTATTACCCTATGTTGGCATCTGAGAGCTGAAATGGCAGAAAAAAAAAAAACCACAACTGTGTGTCCTGGTTTCCCTTTCAGTTCCACTGCTGCAAGTCTCAGACGGGCATTCAACAGGTCCAGAATCATACTAAACCTTAACAATATTTTCACCATCCTAAATTCCTTAGTCTGCTCAGGCTTCCATAACAAATATACCATGGACTGGTATATTTGTTGACTTCAACAACAGAGATTTATTTCTCACACTTCCAAAGGCAGGGAAGTCCAAGATCAATGCCAGCCGACTCTAGTTTCTGGTGAAGGCCCTCTTCGTGGCTTGCAGATGGCCACCTTCTTGCTGCATTCTCACATGGCAGAAATTTTCTCTCTCTCTTATTATAAGGCCACAGGCCTGTCAAGTTACGGCCCCACCTTTATGGCCTCTTTTAACCTTAATTACCTCCTAAAGACCCTATCTCCAGATACAGTCACATTGGGGGTTAGGGCTTCAACATATGAATTTTGGCGAGACACAATTCAGTCCACAATTTCCAAATCATCATTTCACTCCTTCTCTTTGAAACTCTTACATTACTCAGCCTCTCCCCTCCCCTCACTGCTCACTATAAGCTTATCTTATACTTATCAGGAAAGTAGAAGCAATTGGACAGGAACAGCCTCATCTTCCCCCATGAAAACTGCCAGCCTACTCGAATCATTACTTCTCCTCTTCGACTTCCTTCTCATTGCTATGAATGATGAGGCTTGGCCCCGGTCAAAAGACAACCTGGTCAAAGGCCAACATTGTGTTCCGGATCCTTTCCAGTGACTTAGTTTCAATCATTATCCTCTCTCTCTCAGATCCATATGTTCTTGGAATTACTGTTCCATTTCTCTGCTCCTCTTCATAAAAGTTTTCTTCAAAGAGTTATCTGGAGATGCTTCCCTTACTTTTTCAACTTACATTCTCTCCTAATCTACCTCAAATGGACACCTGTCCCTACAACTTCATTGACTTTGCACTTGTCAAGATTACTAATGACCAGTATATTCCAAACACTAATAGCCATTCTGCCATTCCTTGCTTGCTTGCCGTCTCAGCAGTATTCAGCAAAGTTGATCACCACTTCTCTTTTAAAAAATATATATTTATTTATTAAAAAATTTTTTTATTGTGGTAAGAATACCTAACATGAGACCAACCCTCTTAACAGATTTTTAAGTGTACAATACAGTGTTGTTATCCATATAGGCACAATGTTGTACAGCAGATCCCTGGGATTTATTCATCTTCCTTCTTGAAACAGTTACTTTTCTTGGAATCCTTGACACCATACTCTCCTGGTTTCCTCCTATTTCTTTGGCTGTTTCTTGGTGGTTTCCTGCCTGGGCTCCACCTTCTCCTCTCCCTGAACCCCTCCAGGGCTCTGTCTTGGTCTCTCTTCTTTTCTCTATCTATACAGTTTTTTCCAATCAAACTTATGCAGTCCCGTGGCTTTAAATACTATTTGTATGCTGATGATTTCCAAATCTTTATGTTCATCTCTCACCTCTCCTTGAGCTCCAAATTACAAATCCAGGTCCCTATTTGACATCTCCCCATTGATTTTAAAGAGATATCTCCAATGTAATGTGCCCAAACTAGAAGTTTTACTTGTCCTTCTCAGGTCCAAATCTACTGGGTCTTTTTCTCAGTATATGACATCACTATCTACCCAGTTGCTTAAACCAAAAATCTAGGAGTCCACATTGATTCATCTTCTTTCTTCATTTATCCTCACATCTAAACCCTTAGTAAGTCCTGCTGATTTTGCCTCTAAAAGTATTCTGAAAACTTCCACTTTTCTCTGTTTCTACTACTACCCTTTAGACCAAGCTACCCAGAGTCTCTCTTCTAGACCATTTCATAATCTGCTAACTATACCAGGATTCCCTCCTGTTCCCTACCTCCAGTAGAAATGGAATCCCAATGGAATGGCTATGGGTAGCCAGAGTGCTTTTTTTGTGTGTGTGAGGAAGATTTGCCCTGAGCTAAAATCTGTTGCCAATCCTTCTCTTTTTCCTTCTTTTTTGCTTGAGCAAGATCAGCTGTGAGCTAACATCTGTGCCAATATTCCTCCATTTTGTATGTGGGATGCCTCCACAGCATGGCTGATGATTGGAACAGGTCCGCACCTGGGATCCAAACCTGCGAACCCAGGCCACCGAAGCAGAGCGCATGGGACTTTAACCACTTGGTCATGGGACTGACCCCTCAGAGTGCTTTTTAAAAATAAAAATCAAATCATAACCTTCCTTTTCTTGAAATTCTTCTAATGACTTCTCATCAAGATCAGAATAAAATCCAACTGTTGACCTAAAAAAGTCTAGGGTTTGCAGCATTTTCTGTGTATTCTAAGAGGAAATTAAACTCTGCAAAATGATTTCACCATTAAGTATGATGTTGGCTGTGGGTTTTTCATAAATGCCCTTTATCAGGTTGGGTAAGTTCCCTTCCATTCCTAGTTTGTTGAGTGTTTTTATCCTGAAAGAGTGTTGAATTTTGTCAAATACGTTTTTCTGCATCATTTGATATAATCATGTGGTTTTGTCCTTTATTCTATTAATATGGTGTATTACATTGATTGATTTTCATCTATTGAACTAACGTTGCATTACTGGAATACATTCCACTTGATTATGATGTACAATCTTGTTCATATGTTGCTGACTTTGGTTTGCTGGTATTTTGTTGAGGAACTTTTTGTTTTCTCATGATGTCTTCGGTTTTAGTAGCAGAGTAATATTGACTTCATAGAATGAGTTTGAAAGTGTCTCCTCCTTTTCTATATTTTGAAAGAGTTTGTGAAAGATTGGTGATAATTCCTCTTTATGTCTGGTAGAATTCACCAATGAAGTCATATGGGCTTTTCTTTGTGGGATGTTTTTGATCACTAATTCAGTCTCTACTTGTTATAGGCCTATTCACATTTTCTATTTCTTCTTGAGTCAGTTTAGGTAGTTTGTATCCTTCTGGGCATTTGTCCATTTCAACTGGGTTATCTAATTTGTTGGAATACCACAATTCACAGCATTCCCTTATAATCATTCTTATTTCCATAAGATCAGAAACATTATTTATTTGAAAATATTACTTATTTTAGTAATTTGAATCTGCTTTTTTCTTGGTAGTTTAGCTAAAAAGTTTGCCAATTTTGGTGATGTTTTCAAAGAACCAACTTTCATTGATCTTACATTTTTCTATTCTCTATTTCATTTATTTTTGCTCTAATCATTATTATTTTCTTCTTTCTGCTGCTTCTGCATTTAGAATCCTCTTATCTTTCTACTTTCTTAAAGTGTAAAATTAGGTTATTGATTTGAGACTTTTCTTTTTTAGCAGGTATTTACTACTATACACTTCTCTTTAAGCACTGTTTTAGCTGCAATTCATACATTTTGGTATGTTCTGTTTTTTTTTTTTAAGATTTTATTTTTCATTTTTCTCCCCAAATTCCCCCAGTACACAGTTGTATATTTTATTTGTGGGTCCTTCCAGTTGTGGAGTGTGGAATGCCACCTCAGCGTGGCTTGATGAGTGGTGCCATGTCTGCACTCAGGATCCGAACTGGCGAAACCCTGGGCTGCCGAAGCGGAGCATGTGAACTTAACCACTTGGCCACAGGACTGGCCCCGGTATGTTCTGTTTTTATTTTCATTCATCTCAAAGCTTTTTTTTTTTTGCTGAGGAAGATTGCCCTGGACTAACATCTGTTGCCAGCCTTCCTCTTTTTGCTTGAGAAAGATTGTCACTGAACTAACATCTGTGCCAGTCTTCCTCTATTTTGTATGTAGGTTGCTGCCACAGCATGGCTGCCGACAAGTGGTGTGGGTCTGTGCCTGGGACCCGAATCCGTGAACTTAGGCTGCTGAAGCAGAGCACGCCAAACTTAACCACTAGGCCATATGGCCGGCCCCCCTCAAAGTACTTTTAAATTTTGTTTTTGATTTAGTCTTTTACCCATTGATTATTTAGGACTGTGTTGTTTATTTTCCACATATTTGTGAATTTCCCAAATTTCTTTCTGTTAGTAATTTCAATCCATTGTTGTTGGAGATTATGCTTCATATTATTTCAATCCTTTTAAATTTATTTAGACCTGTTTTAGGGCCTAACATATGGTCTATTCTGGAGAATGTTCCATGATTACTTGAGAAGAACGTGTATTCTGTTCTTGTTGTGTAGAATGTTCTATAGACGTCTGTTAGGTCTTTTTGGTTTACAGTGTTAAGTCTTCTATTTTATTGTTGATCTTTTATCCAGTTGTTCTATCTATTAGAATATAAAGTATTATATTATTATTATTGAATTGTGTATTTCTCTCTTCATTTCTATCCGTTTTTGCTTCACGTGTTTGGAGCCTCTGTTATTATGTGTATGTATGTACGTATGTTTCTAATGTAGTTAGAAATGGCACATTTTAGGTGCCATTTTAGGACCAAGATAATTAGTCATTTCATTTTAAATGCAATTATCTTGCTTGAAAAATTCTATAAAAACCACAATACACTCTCATTCTTATGTTGTATATCTGATCACCATAGCTTCCTATGACTCATTTAATAAACTCTTAGAAAACAGTCATTAATGGGTCATATAGCTTAAATTTTTTACATTTCCATCTGAATTTGTAAACCTTGAGTTATGTTTCCATTTTGTTTCTCTGCTTTCCGTCATTATGGGTTGTGTTTTTACCTAAAACAAACAATACAAAAATCGTCTAGATCTAGGAATCTAAACAAGGTCATCTTGATTCTCTTTCTCCATTTAGTCCATCACTTTGTTGGCTTCTTTTTCAGGTGGATACATTTTTCTAAACCCAGAGGAAAGAAAGCACTTCTTTCCAATGTTTTCAACATCCAAGGATTAAGTTTCACACCTATCTCTGAACCAATGAGCGTAACCAGAGATAGCGAACATTTGATTACAATGATTGAGCAGGCCTGGGATGTAAACCCCCTAGGGAGCTCGTGGTGGAATCAACCCCAACCACCTACAGAGACTGAGAGTTGAGGAGGAGTGCTTTCTCAAAAAAAATTGAAGTGACCTTATCAGAAGAAGGAAGAGATGTTAGGCAAGCAAAAACAGCAGATGATCAATGTCCCTAATGTTTCAGATCATAAGAATCACCAGAAAGAGTGTTAAAAACAGAGATTCCTGGACCCTACCCCAGTCTTAGTGAATCAGAATCACTTAGAGGCGTTGCCCAGGAATAGGTGTTTTTAATAGAATTAATGTAAATTCTTTAGTTTGCTACTTTAGTTACTGCTTCTACTAAAACGTAAAGAAGTAATTGGAATATTCTCTTTTCTCATCCATCTTAAGATATACTTCTCAGCTAGGTTACACAGCCAAGCTAAAGAGGAGTGAACAATTATTAATTGCATGCAGGTTGTACAGATATGCACTTGAAGTTGGTATGAGGATGATCTGAAATAGATATTGATACTTTAAACTATTAGGGAATTATTAATCCCTTTGATTTCTGAAGTGTAAAACCAATAACGTTTTATTTTATAAAGAAAGGAAAAATTAAAACAAAACAGAAAATTCTTTTAACTCCTCTTTCTTTTTCTCCCAAAAGGCAAAAAGAGATAAATGGCTACA
Organism: Equus quagga; assembly: GCF_021613505.1. Lineage (NCBI taxonomy): Eukaryota > Metazoa > Chordata > Mammalia > Perissodactyla > Equidae > Equus > Equus quagga. Next base: position 61,554,895 of record NC_060274.1, read on the forward strand.
CTCTGGATTTGTTAAGGGGAGACCATCTTTTTCATGTCTTGAAATATACCCATACTCGTTATTACTAAACATCTGTTTAGGCTTCATCAGTAGAAGAGAAGATAAGCAGATTGAAAATCAAGCAGATTGAAAAGTCACAGTGAGCACCAATAAGTTATTTACTGGACATATGTCAGCTGTGTTGGCTGATTTAAGTGTCTGATGTGTGAAGCGGCTCTGAGAATGGAAGTTTACTGCCTCCCTTGCACTTTCGTGAAGGTGTGTTAGCTTCTCTGGATTCTATGTACCTTGTGGATCTGAGTTTTAAAGCCAATATGTACCAATGCCAAATGAATTTAAACTATAATGTATACTTATGTACAATTAGCACCATGGAACTCATGTGCTTTGAAATGTTCAATAGCAATAACAATAACACCACCACCACCACCAACAGCAATAAACTGAAATTAAAAATAACATTTATTGGATATTTTCTACGTACTTACCATTATGTCTAACACATTACATGGATAATCTCATTAAATCCTTACAATAACCCCATGAGGTAGTTGCTATTATTATCCCTAGTGTACATGAGGAAATGGAAGCACCAAGTAATTTACCTAAGTTCACACAGCTCTAAAATGGCTTAGAGAAGTTTAGTAGTCTGTCTCCATCCACAGCCACCTACCCTTTCCTCTTCATGACTCATGGATTTACAATGCCAGTGGGGATGTGTTTGGTGGTAAGGTGTTCAGTTGACACATAGGAGGACAAGATTAGCAGAATTATCTTTTTTTAAAGATTTATTTTTATTTATTTACTTTTTCCCTCCCCAAAGCCCCAGTATATAGTTGTATATGCTAGTTGTAAGTCCTTTTAGTTCTTCCGCGTGAACTGCCACCACAGCATGGCTACAGACAGATGAGTGGTGTGGTTCTGCTCCCAGGAACCGAACCTGGTCCGCCAAAGTGGAGTGTGCCCAACTTTAACCACTAGGCCATCAGGGCTAGCTCAGGACCGTCTTATGTACAACTGAATCAATGACCTTAACTTCATTAACTTGATGCTCCACTCAACTAAATGAGCTTAGCACAGACTTGGGTGTTTCAGAACAGTTGGAAGTGATTAAACACTGGCCTCTGGGTTGAAGGCTCCTGGACTGGGAAAGAACAGCCTTCAGAAGGTCCTGTTGATGTTGGGTAAATAGATTAGATTCACAGAATAAAGGAATGAACATGGAAGTAGAAATCTGCACCCTTTAAATTTAATGAAAGCAAGAACTTGAACTCATTCCTTTATGCCACCATCGAGAAGTCTTCATTTATTCAACCCAAGTCTCCAAGGAACAATTTTCATTAAAAAATTCATCTCTATATTAATTTTACCTCTTTAAAAATTATGATGGATTGTTCAAAAACATTTCCTGATCTTTTTATTAGCCTCTCAGAAAGTTAGAAGTAGCCCTGTGATCTCCAAAATTGATTTGAATTAGGTGCACAATTATAAGTCTATCAAGTTGGAGAAAGATTTGAGCTTTCCAGCGCCAGTTTATTATCCTTTTTATAAAACAGGTATCAAAAAAGAAAAAGGGAAAGCCTGCCTCAACAATCCTATGCAAAGAGGCTCCCTGTTTGTTTTTTCTTTAATTATTGTCAGTCCTTGAGAAATGTATATATCTGTTGCAATAAGCAGGCGTTGTGGCATGCTCTGTGAAGATGGGCCAAACCTCCCGCAGGACTGTGTGAATGGAATTCAGTACACATTGCAGCCTAAAAATATTGTAACAGCATTCCATTCTTCTCATGTGACTTTTCTTCTCTTATTCAGCTGTATTCAGATCTCTGTGGGGAGCAAGAGAGAGTGTGTGGATTCAATGAAATGCAAAAGCAGTGGAGACTTCCAGAGAGCCTTCTTCCCATCCTTTAAGGTCTTCATTTGTCTGCAACCCTTGATAGATCAGTTTAGTCGGGAATTTACTGATACAGGAGAGATACTGACTTGCCCTATTGTGTAAACATAGAAAGCCCCAAATCAAACCCCTGCCAGTGACCCCAAGCCCCAAGCTCTAGGAACTATGGGATTGAGACAAGAAATTGTGAGAGTCAACAATGGCACTGACAACCACACGTTATTGACTCAGACTGATTGGAAATTAAAGCACCAACGCCAGAGGAAAATTTGCGAAGAAATCAGGGACTGCTCGGGTGCTCTGTATTCTTGAGCTCTTGTTCTTGCCTTCACTGGATCATTATTAGCAAGGACAAGGAGAAAATCTGAAAAATACTTTTGTAAGCTCTTCTCCCTTTAAAAAAGTTGTCATTGACTAAGGTCCCATGTGAAAAGCTAGGATGGGACTTGGACGATTTATATTAAGTTTTGCCTCTACCTCTGAATTGATGTGACTTTAGGGAATTCTTATCATCTCTGGATGTCTCTCTTTCTTTTTCTTTTTTTAAGGAAGATTAGCCCTGAGCTAACATCTGCTGCCAATCCTCCTCTTTTTGCTGAGGAAGACTGGCCCTGAGCTAACATCCGTGCCCATCTTCCTCTACTTTATATGTCAGACATCTACCACAGCATGTCTTGCCAAGTGGTGCCATGTCTGCACCCGGGATCCAAACCGGCGAACCCTGGGCTGCCAAAGCGGAACGTGCTAACTTAACCCCTGCGCCACTGGGCAGGCCCCTTTATTTCTTAAATTTACAAAAAGTGAGGTAATCCTATCTTCCTTCTTCCTAATCCTCCAAGACAGTTATCAATCAAACTGTGGAGATGATGTGTTGAATTCTGAGCAAAGAAGGCTCTGATGAAATTCAGGAGAATTCTTTTTTCCCTTACCGCTGTATTTTCCCTTTGTTAAGAATCAGTGTAGTTCCTTTGTATCCAACAGACGACAGAGAAGCACAGATAAGTCCTGTCTTGTTCTTGGTGTCTTCCTTTTCTCCAAAACACTATCAGTGATTTCACCAATAGGAAAGCAGAGTTTGGAAGATTGGATTTGTCAGTTAACTCGTACTCCCTCTGCTGGTTGGATGGCTTGTATTTCTTTTTCCATGACCCCCAGGCACTAAGATTAATTAATTAATTAAAAATTAATTTATTTGTTTATCTTCAGTGAAGTTGGAAATTTTATTGTTTGGAGAGTGATCAACTTAGAATGAATTTGTGATAGTGTATATTTTCCAGTATTTGGAAGAGCTGCCATTTTATTTAGCGTAAATGTAGAGTCCAGGTTTATAAAACTAGGTATTAGCAAGGGGCTTTATCAAGGATTAGAAAATCTATCCAACTCTAGTTTTCTGATGGTACATACAAACAAAGACATAAATAAATACTTCATAGAGACAGAGATTGGTCTGGTGGATACCAGAGGGGAAGGAGGGCAGGAGGAGGGTAGAAGAGATGATTGGGCACATGTGTATGGTGATGGATGGTAATTAGTCTTTGGGTGGTGAACATGATGTAATCTACACAGAATTGAAATATAATGATGTACGCCTGAAATTTATATAATGTTATAAACCAATATTATTGCAATAAAAAAAGGAAATAAATATTTATCTGGCATCAGGTATAAACTATTGCCTTTGAGACACTGGAGGGATAGCTCAGGGCACATGGGAGCAGTCTTATGAAAGCAGCCAGAACCGTCAAATATGTATAAATTCATGGGTTCATAATAATACGAAAAAAACCCCTAATCAGTCACCTTTGAATTATAATAAAGAATCAATCCATTATTTTGAACACTGGTAAATAAAAGGAAAGAATCAAGCAATTATCCTGTCTTTTTTGTATGAATTATACTACTGAGTAATCTAAAGCAGATGGAAGAAGTATTTCTTTATATAAGTATTCCAGCCTTAAATGTAAAAGAAATGATAGAATTAGAATATCGTCATTTTGCAATCCCTAATCAATTAATGTATTGAGGCATCAAGTGTCAGGGGCTGCTAACATCATATAAAGAGCTGCATCATGTGCCTCCTAATGAAAGAACACACCACCACTTACAGATTTGCCAAAGGAATCGAGCTTGAGTTTGATCAAGCCTCTGGATCCAGCTGCCAATTTGTAGGAAATATGGAGGGCAGAGGAAATGTTGAACTGCATCATGAGTGTGCAATTGGCAAAATCCAGATCACGAGAACCTCTGCAAGTCAAGTGCCCTGGGTTATTCAACAGATAAACTGCAAAGAAAAGAAATGGATAAAGGGGAAATCTCTAGAATAACAATGACTTGAAAGAGTTACCAATTTTTTTTTAAAGGGCAAGTCTTAACCAGAGTGTATGAGATGTACCCTTGGGTGATAAAACTGTGAAGAGACAGTAATGACTACAATGCTCATCAGCTTGGTGCTTATTTCTGGGAAGGGGGAATATGTTGAGACAGGAATGGGACATATGGAGGTGTTTCAGGGATGTTAGCAAAATTCTACTTCTGGACCTGGGTGGTGGTTACAGGGTGCTCACCTTATAATAATTCATTAAGCTATGAATTTGTGTGGTTTTGGTTTCTATGTTTTATTTTACCATAACAAGCTTTTTAAAACAAGCAGTCTTGTAGCTGCCTCAGTCAGTTCCCCTCCTTCCTATTTCCTACATTTCTCTCCCTCTTTTCTTTTACTCTGTCTGTCTCATTATCATAATCATTCTTCCCAGGTCCCAGCCCTCAGCCACCCTTTGGACTGTAGCTTTTGGCACCTCCCTCATGTGGCTCTTTTAGCTCCAAGTTGAAGCTCTTGTTTGCTTTTTGGTTTTGGTGACTACCTCTCTCATGTCATGGCCAAGTGGGACAGCTGGGAAGAGAAAAGAGAGTCCAGAAATCTGCTTCTTTTTTGCTGGTTTTCAAGCTCTGCCAGATGAACTCAATTTCATGAGAACTCATGTTGTATTAAGCATTTTCCACTGTATATTGTTGTACATTTACATGATTTCATATTTCTTTCCATCTGGTTTATCTTCTCAATTATTTGTAAATTTAACTTAGATTTAAGTGGTAAACTTGAAAAGGATAAGGCAATATTTTAGACAAAGGTGTTTAAGAGATAACTAATCAATTTTGTGGAGTACCTTCTATAAGCCATGCACCAGGTTACTTTTCTTTACAAGAATTGTAAAACATGATAGTTACCATTTACTGAGCACCAGCTGGGTACTAGGGAGTTTACATATATTATTCCTAATCCTGCAAAGGATGTATTATCTCTACAAAGGGGGTATCATTATCTCTGTTTTACCCGTAAGGACTGTGAGGTCCTGAAGGGTAAACTGATTTGCTCAAAGTCACACAGATAACTACTTGTGAAAACAAAATTGAAACCATACCCTTTTGGCTCTAGAGTTCACTCTTTTCCATCATGTGATGGTGGCTGAATACTCTACAACATGGACGTTTTCATTCTATAGTTAAAGGGTCATTTTCTAAATTAACCTCATGATGAGGTATGGCACTGGACTTGAGTTTTAGTATGAGCTATAAGATTTACCGTGGATGCTGATGTTTTGGAGTTGGCTGTCCTTCCTATCATGAGCATTAAGCACAACTGTCATGGCAAATAGATAAAACCATACTTGAGTATTACAAATTCAGGCTAATCATAGAGAAGACTTCCTGACTGTCCTACCAGCCATTGCCTTTCGTTTTCCACTTCTGGCAGTGCTCACTTCAACCTGCCTCCCTTCATTCATGGTTTGCTCTTCTTTTAGTACAGCGTAATGGAAGCTTGATGTGTTGATGACACACTGCCAAATTCTTGGTAAATCAATGGAAAATGACTTTTCTTCTGGACTACTAGGTATTGATAAAGGACTGGAACACTTATAAGGAGAATTGGCCCCTATTTTCTATTCAATCTCAGAGCTCCTTTGCATTTGGACACATAGGAGACAGTAAACAAGATCAGATTGAAAAAGGACATACTCATTTTATTGTAAAATTGTTCTTCAGGTGACTTAATCCTCACCTGCAAAAAAGGCACTTGATGTTGGGAGTTTTTCTATTCTGAGGATTTGCACAATCCAGTTTATTTACTGCACAGGAATAAATATGCATCAACAAGGGGGTAAGAACTTGACTCAGTTTCTTCTTTAGTAGCAATCTTATAAGAACAAAACTTTTACATTCCACTTAAAAATTTTACCTTTTTTATTTCCATTTTATAGCTTTTCAAATAGAATTTAAAAAGGATTATGATTTGGGGGGAGGAGAGAATTGTGTCCTGGTTTGCTTAAGCATTGATATATTGGCAGGGATTAGTTAACTAATCTACCGCAGATGCAGCAGCAGAAGAATTAACACACATTATTTGTATGAATATTACTTTCATAAGGCTATAATTTTTTTCACGTCTATAAAAGTGTGGATATTGCAGATACTGCTTTTTTTTTTCTTTTTTAAAGAATCCAAATCTCTCTCTCTCTCTTTCTCTCTCTCTCTCTCTCAAACACACACACACACAAACCAAATTAGAACCTGGACCTTTCTTACTGAGTTTCTTCAAGAGAAAAAGGCTTCTAATATCTGAGAATGAGTCTTTGGCTATTTTTGTTTTTTATGCAACTAATGATAGGTTTTTAAGGTGCTAAACATGGCCCTGAGAACTATTTGGATGTTACCTTCTGGATTTACCAAATATTTCCAAAACAATCAAGTTATATATCTTTCTTTTGAAGAAACTGGCTACCATTAGAGAAACTTAGAATACTCCACAGACACAGTGATGATATGCATACCTAAAGATCACTTACAAAACAGACTCCCAGGTTTCTGACCTCACCGTACAAAGTAAAAGTTATTTGGCCAAATGAAATGCTTAAGTTAGTGGGCTATAATAAAGAAAATCCCATAAGAATGAAAACACAGAGCCCTAAAAATCAGTCATCCTTCTATGCCAGTGGTTCTTCACCTGGCTGTCCACGAGAATTACCTGGAAGAAGTGTGTGTGAATGCTTTCAATAAGTCCTGATGCCCAGTCCCTTCCCAGGTCTCCAGGTGTGGATCACAGGCATCAGTATTTTTAAAAGCTCCCCAGATAATCTTTATGTGCAGCCAGTGTTGAGAACCACTGTTTTACATGATAATTTCCAAATACACTGCAAATTCTGGGGCAGTGTGGAACGATTTATTCCCTGATCAGAAGGTCTGATTCAAATATGGAAGGCAATCACAAGCTTTGCTCACTTTATTTCATTCAGAAGGCATTGCTGCATAGGGGATTGTGTGAAGGCTTCAAAGATGTTTTGCCAGACATTTATAGCACCAAAGAGTGTGAAAACTTTTCAGAATGATACGTTTCCAGACTGCAGACTGTTTATTCACTTGGGACAGTGTGAAACAAGTGCTTTTTTGGGGTCTGAGAGAATGTTTTACAGAAGGGCATTTAGGGAAAGTGAGCTAGGAAAGCTTCCTTTCCTCCCCTTCATTTTTTGTTTTCTGAAATATTTCAGTGGTACCTGAACTGATCAAGGTCTAAGGATAGTCACCTGAATGACCCAGAGTGATGCTTCTCCTAATGAAGGGCAGTTTAGTAGAAGCCTAAAGATCAAACTTTACATCATAATCCTGACCGTCATGTTCTCCAAAGCCATCCTCTCCCATTGATAACAACTTCCAGTCTTTTTTGATACAGTTGGCGCTTTGCGATGTTGGGAGGTCTTTTGTTTGCTCAGTTTATCCGATCTGAAAGAAGGGTGGTTGTGGAGTGGATTTGCTTTCTGGACACTGTGGCATTTTAGTGAAAAAAGACCAGCCTATGTGGCTCATTCTAATTTATCAAGACCTGCCAGGCTTGGCTACACTGCAGATCTAGCAATCTACTTCAGTGTAAACATTTTAATTACTATTTCTAACATTTGGCTTTCATTAAAAGTTAGAGGAAAACTTAAAATTTTTTTTGATAAAGTAAATACTGGAAAACTCCCTTATAAAGTCTTTCTCTCTCTCTCTCACACACACACACACGGATTTGATTTAAAAACAAGAAGGAAAATCTATGAACAAAAGAAGAAAAACAAGAAGAACAAGGACAAGAAGAAGCTTGGGAGAGAGGGAAGGAAGGAAGAAAGAAAGGAAGGATGATAGAAAAGAAAAGGAAAGAAAAAAAAAAAGAAAAGTATGGACCCCTAGCTTGTACTACTCACAAAAATTAACTTGAAATGGATTAAAGACTTAAACATAAGACCTGATAGCATAAAACTCCTAGAAGAGAATAAAGCTGGTAAGCTCCTGGACATCGGTCTTGGCGATGATTTTTTGGATCTGACTCCAAAAGCAAAGGCAGCAAAAGCAAAAATAAACAAGTGGGACTACATCAAACTAAAAAGCTTCTGCACAGCAAAAGAAACAATCAACAAAATGAAAAGGCAACCTATGGAATGGGAGAAAATATTTGCAAACCATTTATCTGCTAAGAGGTTAATACCCAAAATATATAAGGAACTCAGGCAACTCAATAATAAAAAAACAAGTAATTCAATTGAAAAATAGGCAGAGGATCTGAACAGACATTTTTCCAGAGAAGACATCCAAATAGCCAAGAGGTACATGAAAAGATGCTCAACATCGCTAATCATCAGGGAAATGCAAATCAAAACCACAGTGAAATATCACTTCACACCTGTTAGAATGGCTATCATCAAAAAAGGCAAGAGATAACAACTGTTGGTAAGAATATGTAGAAAAGGGAAACTGTGCACTGTTGGAGGGAGTGTAAATTGGTTCCGCCACTATGGAAAACAGTATGGAAGCTCCTCAAAAATTAAAAATAAAACTACCATATGATCCAACAATCCCACTTCTGGGTATATATCCAAAGGAAGTGAAAACAAGATATTGAAGAGATACCTGCACACCTATGTTTATTGCAGCATTATTCACAATAGCTAAGATATGGAAACAACCTAAATGTCTGTCAATGGAAGAACGCATAAAGAAGATGTGGTGTGTATATATATGTATATAAATACACAATGGAATATTATTCAGTCACAAGAAAGAAGGAAATCCTGCCATTAGCAACAATGGATGGACCTTGAAGGCACTATGCTTAGTGAGATAAGCCAGTCAGAGAGAGACAAGGTATCACCTATATGTGGAATCTGAAAAAGCTGAACTCATAGAGACAGAGATGGTGGTCACCAGGGGCTGGGGGGTGGGGGAATTGGGGAGATGTTGTTTAAGGGTAAAAACTTGCAACTAGAGGATAAATTCTGAAAATCTAATGTATAGTGATTATAGACAGCAATACTGTATTATATACTTCAAAATTACTAAGAGATTAGATCTTAAATGTTATCACCACAAAAAAGAAATGCTAATTATGTGATGTGATAGAAGTGTTAGCTAACACTACAGCGGTAATCATATTGCAGTATATAAATGTATCCAGCCCACAGGTTGTACACTTTAAACTTACACAATGTTATATGTAAATTGTATCTCAAAGAAAAGTAACTTAAAAAAAAAAAACAAACCCAGCCACCCAATAACCCAAACCTGAAGGGAAAGTTTAGATCCTAAGAACATGAATAGAAAAGAGGAAACTTTGGATTAATTCTGAAACTCAGAAATTTCTTTTTGGTAAAGCACTTTAAAAAATATGGTGCATGGTGAAGTTTAAAAATGTTTTTGAGACGTATTTTCCTGCCCACTTTCAAAACGATCTATGGTAGTTTATAAGGTGTACTATGGTACAAAACAGTACAATGAGCATTGAAAACAGAACCTGGGCTATCTGATGGAAATTAAGGGAAAGGATGTTATCAGGAATCTGGGATGAGGTGCTTACTTTATCTGGGCAATGGGTTTGCCTTTAATTTTCTTGGAAGTTAGGCATAAAAAGAAACTCTTTTACAGTTTCTTTCCCTCCTCCGTTCCTTCCTTCCTTTCCCTTGACAAAAAGAATATAGAAAGCTGCCTTGTAGCTGGAATTGTCACAGGATTTACAATGAGTTGCAAATGTAAATGTCTTCAATACTGGGCTTCTTTTTTATTGTTTTTAAGGTTACTGTATCATCACAACCACCTTCTCTTTTGTTTCTGGTTTTGAAATATATAGCTATATATACACACACATACACACATATATATGTATGTATAATCAGTAGATGATACTGTTAAAAAAAAAACCAAACCTGTAGCATAATTTGATGAGTTCTTCCCATCTAGCTCCAAAGGTCACTGTAAGGTTTGATTTGTCAGGATGTACATGAGAGTGTGCTCCCCAGCACTATTGGATAACACAAACTACAACTTTATTTATCCTCCCATACCTGGAGTGTTAGTGTCAACTGACATGTATTTCTTGTTCTGATTTGCAACTCCATATTATACAGTTAGTCCTAGTTGAAAGACTAACTTTATATTCTAGTAAGTAGTAACATATCAAGATCTTATTGGTTCTTCACAAAGCAGAGAAGGGGAGCAAACAGATTACAGAGATGTGGGGTTCATGGTAGGCTGTGGCAAGACATTGGGCATTACTTTGAGTGATATGAGAAGCCTTTGGAGGGGTTAGAGTAGAAGAGTGATATAATCTGGCTTATATTTTAAAGCAATCATCTTGATTACTGAGTTAAGAATAGACTGTAGGAGGCAAGGGCAGAAGCAAGATCAGTTAGGAGATGATTGCAATAGTCCAGGAAAGAGATGATGTAACTTGGACCAGGATGGTAATGGTGGAGGTGGAGAGATAGCAGAATCATCAATATATTTTAAATGTAGACGCGACAGGATTTGGTGATGGATTAGATGTTTGACAGAAAAAGAGGAAGGGATTGAGAGTATAAGGTTTTGGCTCTGGAGCAACCAAAATGATAGTAGCTATTAGAGGAGGGAGGTCGTTGGAGGAGCAGACTTTAGGAGGCAGATCTGGGAGTTCTTTCTGGATGTGTCAAATTTGAGAAGCCCGTTAAACTTCCAGGTGGAGAAGGCAGTGTTTAGTAGAGGAAGAAGGGACTCCTCAGGGAGTCTGGAGTTCAGGGGAGAAGCTGGGGCTGGAGATAAGAATTTGAGTCAGAAACAGTGTGACATGTTACGCTGATAGAGAATATTGGCCAAGGCGTTGCTAAGAAAAGGGTGACTTTTAAGACAATTATATTATGTCCTTTTGAGTTGCCTTTTTCACTTTTTTTACTGTTACTTATTACAAGTATCTATGCTCCATGTATCTCCAGATCAACCCTATCCCCAGTGTCTAGCCCAGAAAAGCGCTCAATACATATTTAGTGATTGCACAACTATTATGTCTTTGTGTTATCTTTAAAATGGCATCTAAAAGGTTCTCTATATTGTTTGGCATAATTAGTGAATATCTTCAGTCTTCAATTTCCCCCAGAGAAGCTAATCTCTCACATTATATGAAAAGCATTGGGAAAATATGATTTAGGAACTCAAGCAATCTACTATGTGAGGAAGACTGAGGCCAGAGGCCAGTATTGTACCTCCTTTCCACCCTGATCTGGACACTAGTCATGACCTAATGCAGGACTGAGGGCCTGGTAGTACTTGGGATAGAAATGACCCTAAAAATTCCTGTTAAGTTAGCCCAAGATTAACCATGTGAATGCTCAAGAGGTCAGAGCTATCAGAGCAGGCCTGGGGACAGGTGCTAGTCGGTGATGGCTTTAGGAGTTCTGGACCAAGTGCAATCAAAAGAACAAGTAAAGTGTCCATATAATTTGACTGAACAGCCCAGGTAAGGTTTGGAGTAGTTTTCCCCCGTGTTCTTCTGGAAAGGAGAAGACTTATGGTTTGATTGGTTTTCATAGATCACTTAAAGATGGGACAAGCATCTTCTGAGAGAGACTAAGAACTGGAGGTAAAATGGTGGTACTTGCTTAGACGCTTTTTTGGCATCTTCTATCTCGTATCTCTGAAGCCATTAAAGTCAGAAGGAAGATGTAACCTAAAGGAAAATAGGCTGTGACTTCACCACTTGGATTCTGGTTTTCTGTGCACCATTCCACTCAGAAGTGGTTTATTGAACACCTACTCTGTGTTGGGGGCTGTGACTTATGAATTGGGCTTTATTATTGTTCTTGTTAAGTGCAGTGTATGAATTTATTAAAAATTAGAAAATAATTTTTAATTACTGTTACAATCAAGAATTCAAAGCAACTAACATCAATAATAGAACTTTGGTAGAATTTAACTACAGGCAAATCCTTCACAGTGAAGTAACACTACTCGCTGAAATAGGACATTAAAAGACAATAAGTTGGATGAAAAAGTCTTGCCCCCATGTATGACAAACAAATAAGTCTTCTCTATAGAGAAATATCTTTTGCGTTGCCTTTAAAAAATACTATAAAATACAAAAATAGATAAAAGTTAAGAATTAAATTATTCAAATAAGAAATGTAAGTGGCTGATAAACATGACAAAATTTGAATGTTATTAGTAATAAAAACTTTTGCAACCACAAGTGACAACAAGAGACTATTTTTCCTGTTAATTTTTATGAACTAGGTTTTGAAGGTTGCATGAGTTTTATCTATCCATCTATCAGATGAGTTGAATGTGAATTAACCAAATGGACAGGAGGGTGAGAGTGAGTGTCTGAGAGGAGAGCACTCTAGAGGTTTGAAGTAGGATTTTGTATTCACAGATGGTGAAAAGTTCAGCACTGTTGGAGTTTACTATGCAAGAGAGAGAAGAGTGTAGAGTGAGGCAAGGTAAGTAGGAAGGGTCAAGATTATGGAGGACATGGGGTAGGTAATTGTGAAGATCTTTGACTGTATCCTGAGGAAGAGCAGGAGCTACTGAAGGACTTTCTATAGGGAAAGTCCCAGTCAGATGAAAAAGTTTTAGGAATAGTACTTTGACCTTGCACACAGGGTGAGGCTGAAGCCAGGATGACCATTCAAGCACTAGAGGTGGTCCAGTGAGATGGGGGAGCTTGAACCCAGCCAGGAAAGAAGCACTGGAGAGGAGAGCAAGGAGGGCAATAAACAGCTTGTGCAGTGCTTCTCCCTGAGTTTACAGGGTTTAACCTGTGATATACGCTTACATTCAGAGGAAACCACCACCAAGGACGCACTTAACCTCTTTTCAATTTTAACATACATTCACCTTCAAAGTTAGATGCCCCCTCCTCTTTATGCCACTGGTATAACTGTGGGGTGGCAGGGGAGGGGGGAAGAAGGGTGGGGGTGGGCAAGTGGCTGTTAGTCCAGAGCTGGGCGTAGCCTGTGGTCAGTAAAATTTGTGGGCTGCTTTCTGTGTGTCACTGTGTTTAGCTGGTCCTCACCCTGGCTGGAAGTATCTGATAATGCAAGGATTTGGACCCAAATTGTAGGTACCTCCTATCTTAAGGCTCCTGCCAAGACTGGAGGGGAGTTTCCTGGAACCATGAGCTCGATTGCTATATCCTAATCAGCTCTGCTCAAAATGGCAGCCAGGGAGAGACTTGGGCTCTGAGGGGAAAAGAACCACTACAAGTCTCAAGAAAGACTGAGAAGGTCTTCAAATTCTCATCTGGAATTTATCTTTTGCCTTTCCATGAACCTAACACATCTGGTTATTGCCCTCCTAATTCATTCTGCATAGAATGAGGTTAACAAATGTAATTTATAACTGACCCTCTTCCATCATCCCACTTCTTTTTTTAAGAAAAAATACCATAGGCAATTTCAGAAGTTGACTAAGAAATGTACAATTTCATTTTTAAATTATAAATTATATTTTTATGGTTTAGGGAAAATTTATATAGCTAATATTTTTAAACTTAGAGAATAGTTAGTGGATCTAAATATAGTTAGGTTAGTGGGTCTATATTGAATATTCAGAAATGATTGAGGTGCTTGATGTTGGGTTTAAGCTGAGCTGCTTGGAGTTAGTAAGAGAGCGTATGAGTAGTCATTTGGCAAAAACTAAGAGTCAAATATTGAAGTAAAGTAAAAGCAGCTCTTTGCTGCGTGGTTGAGAAGGAAGGGGAAAGCCCGCAGGTGTAAGGATGGGCGTTTCAGAGGTGAAGGGGCACAGAGCACAAACCTAAAGGGGAGTGTGCATTCTCTAGATATTTTACAGTTGAGGAATCTGAAACCCAGAACAGTTAACTGTCTTGGCAAGGTCACATAGCTAGTTAGCAGCAGAGCCTGGATGAAAACTTAGCTCTCTTGACTCAAAGTCCATTACTTTTTCCAGTACCCCATGTTGTCCTGTGATTAAATATGGAGTTGGAGATTTCAGTGACTATGGAGCCACGCAGGTAAGGGCACCAGAGTAGCAAGAATAGTTATGAGAAAATAACGAAAACACAGCTGCAAAACTAAAATAATAAGTCTGACTAATCTTCCCATATTGAAGGAAACAGTCGCTGTCTATAAGCATGGAGAGTGGAGAAATAAGGGAGATGTTACTGGCAGCAGGGTGCTCTGGGCCCTCATTTGGTGTTTAGCTCAGGAAATTATGTAACAATCTGACTTTAAGAAAAACCTTCAAGTGATATTTTTCACACTCACCCACACACAGAGCAAAGGATGAAAAGGTCCAGTTAAGGAGCTTATCCTTAAGAGTCGCCAATAGAAGACTCTAGCACATTGTTAAATAATTATATTGCCCTTCTAATTGCCAGGGAAGAGGGTGGAGATCTGTTAAAACTGTACAATAGACAAGGCACTACAAGGAATCCAGATAACAGCCAACAGAACTGGTTATAAAAAGATTAGAGGCACTTGAAGTTGACCAAACAGAAGGAGCAGATAACACACATCGGCAGATTCTAAAGGCATGAGCAAGCGAACTGGTGAACCTTAGGACTGCAGCCTACACAGTGTAAAATGGAAGACTGAGTAAGAATCTGACTCACTTAGGTGTCAACTGACTAAGCTATTTTGGTAAAACAATTTTCTAAACAAAGTTGGTCTGAACGACCGGTCTTCAGTTTTGGACAGTCTTCTTTAACTGAGTCACGAGACTTTTCTGATAGGTCTGAGAAAGAGCACTCCAGGGACCTATGATTCATAACACTTAAGTGTAGTGTTCTAAAGAGGTAGAAAATAAAAATGCCGATGTCAGCCAGCTCCTCTAACCAGGCACTGTGCTGGACTCTTAATTCTAAGAACCTACCACCTTAGGTGCCATGATCCCTATTGTATAGACCTCAGAAAGGGCTAATTAATTTGGACAGGGTCATTGCACTAATAAATCAGTGATGGAACACTGTGACGGAAGCAGGATTTATTACCTGGTTGTGTCTGATGCTTGCCCATATCTACTCCACCGCAAAGTAGATCAGTGGGAAGAGTTAAAACTTCTCATTTTCTTCTCTGTCCAGGTTGGAACTGAGGGAGCTGAAGAAGATACACAGAGGAGGCAAGTCAGTTCATCTTGTGTTGGTTAATGTGTGCTTGACCCTACAGGAAATGATATGCTACAAAATTTCCCAGGTAGTTTTTAGGGGAACTTGGAAAGAGGTTAGCCTGACTCTGGGCCCCAAACATTGTGCAGAGAGCAATGGTTTCCCCATGACTATAGGATGAAATGTAGCATTCAGGCTCTACTTTCTGGCATTCAAGACGCTCACCAGTCTGCCTCCACTCTAGCAATTTTGCTAAGGCAATTTTATTGTGAACTATATCAAATATGTAGAAAAGTATGTAAAACATGTATGTACAATTTAAGAAATGATAATTTATAAGAATAGCTATTATATTCCAAGCACGGCAATCAGTTCTTTCTTTCTATTATCATACTAGATCTTCTCAAAAACATAACGTATCCTTATTTTATGAA
Organism: Equus quagga; assembly: GCF_021613505.1. Lineage (NCBI taxonomy): Eukaryota > Metazoa > Chordata > Mammalia > Perissodactyla > Equidae > Equus > Equus quagga. The sequence continues at coordinate 61,570,616 of NC_060274.1, forward strand.
AGAAAAAGCAGACTCCGAGG